>NC_139027.1:77460521-78060521 GCF_964662115.1 Mustela nivalis
CATGGTCTGCAACTTTCAGTAAGGGAGGCGGATTTATTTATTTATGTTTTTGATTTAGTCTTCAGCTGTTGGCTGAGGTTGAAGCACTTTATCAGCCCACCCTTTGGGCTAACAAAAGTTGAAACTTGTCTGTTTGGTTCAGATAACCATTCACCTGTCTTTTGAGGGTTGGTCTTTACCTGTCAGAAGGATAGTAAAATCCGTGACTCTTGAGTTCAGCTCAGGGTTGTAAGATCGAGCCCCGAATGGAGCTTCATGTTCAGCAGGGAACCTGTATGAGGTTCTCTCCCCCATTCAAATAAATAAATAAAAGTCTTAAAAAATAAGAAATGCCATAATCAAGTAGATTTGGGAAACAACAATAGATTAAATGAAGGTAAACATTTATTGCAGGACTTCTCAGAGTCTTTAATATGCTAATTTCCATGAATCTCCAGGATGACAATTGAGTGAGTAGTGTTGCCAAGCTCATTTGATCATGCAACACTGTTTTGGGGAGAGAAGCTGAGGTTGGACAAATGTTGTTATAAGAATATAGGGTTGCAGAGAGAGTTCACAAGCAAGATTTTCTGAATGATATTCTAGTAGTTTATCCTTGTTCTGTCTTTAGCCAATGATATTTTTAAAGCAGTAGCAGAGATAATGTTGTAGTTTCAAGGTCGTTCATATGGAATTACAGGGACTGAGGCCAGAAGCCCCTGGTTCCTCTTCCTTCCTGAATTAGGTCAGGCTGAATATTATCCAAGTGTGGTATAATTCTAGCTCCTTCTCAGAAATTCTCTCTTTCTTGGTTGTTGCTACCAATCAACTCTATTGTGAAGGCATATTTTACTGAAAGAGTAAAATATGCATTTATTCGAAAATAAATTGCATTTATTAGAAAAGATGGTGAAAAAGCTACCTTCAAAGACCTGAGTATGGTCCCTGGGGCTGACTTGCAGCAAAAAATGGGAAGGAAGCAAGGAGACAAAGATCGATTTCATGTTTTCATGCCCTCTAGAGTCCCTCTTAGCCTGGGGCAAAGTCAAGGTTCCTGGGTTCCTCTTGCTGATAAATTCATTTACACTGAGGTGTAGACACATGATAATGAGTTTTCTAGGCCAGCATTTTAGAAGAGTATTGTAGAGGATGGCATCTGGGTGACAGTTGTACCTCTGGAATTTTCAGATGTCGGTGACAGGTGAAGATAAATTTTTTGGTCAAGAGGAATCTTTCAAAACCGGGCACTCACTTGAACCCAGACTGTTACTGAGACCATGCTCTATGTCAAGGGCGAGGATCATCACATAAGCCTTCAAGAGTGGGTCAGGACCCAACTCACCTATGCTGACTAGACATATTTCTAGAATACCTCCTACTGGAAGCACTTGTCTTTCCCTTCTGTGAGGGATTAGTGCTTTTCCACTTGAAAGGAAAAACAGGCCATAAATTACTGAGGAATTTTATGGGACTGTCCAAAGCACAGATTGGAAGCCAAGGAAAAATCAAACTCTTTATGGAAAGTTGAATGGAAAAGAGAGATTGCTTCCTGAAAAGAAGGAGCCATTGCCGGAGGGACTGGAGAGGGTGGGGAGACTTCAGTGAGTCTGCAGAAGCTTCTCTTCTGGGGCCCTTGATGAGTTTATGACCTCATTCTGGTGAACCTGAGGACTCACTTGGTATCACTCTAGCAGGTGGTTGAATGGTTTGGGGAGTGGATGGGAAATCTTACAGATCCAAAATCTTAATTGACATTTGTCCCCAACATGGCAAAGAATTCCCCAGGTCATGTGTGTACCAGATTCCAATTGGACGCTGGTTAAATGTTGGAGAAGGAATAGAAGGCATAGAGTGGGAGTTTCTGAGGCTAACTGACCAAGGGACAAAGCAGGCAGATCCTGGAGACTGGACTTCATTATAAATTACAAACAAATGGGAACAGTCCAGAAGGCCGTATGTTGGAAAGCAAAACAGGACCAGCAAGAGAAAGTACTCTGCAGACACACAAAGCGGTTCTCCTTTCCAGAAAATGTTTCCTCCGACCAGGAAGACCTAGCGAGCCCATTGTCCTCATCTTAACCCAAGGTTTCAACTCTTTCCAGCTCTTCTTTTCCTCCCGTGGATGAGCACAGAGCTGTTCTGAAGTCTGAGCTTGGATCCCTTTATCCCTTCTTTTGCTCAGGCGTGGTCGGGGTGGTACTGTGACTGGTTTGGGGAAAATAAACCCAGTCTTTGCACTGTCATCTCTCATTTCGGAATTCGAGTGAATCTAAATGAATCATAACAGTTGCATTTAATAAATTCTTCTGGGTATTGGCTAATTTTAAACCAGTTTGACGAGTTTTTAAGGTTCATGTGGTTTGGGGAAATGCAGTGGTGCATTTCCTGGTTCGGTCACCCCTTATTTCCCTCCACTCTGGCTTCTTTCACCATGCTGGTCTATTAGCCTCCTTATCTTGCTTCATCTTAGGGTAGGAGGAGGGAGAGAAGGGGAGAGGCAGGCCGGAGGTCAGGCGAGAAAAGAGGCAGGCCTCTGATTGTTAGCACACACAGCTCAGAATTCCTTCGGGGTTGTCCTTCAGCCCATGGAGGGCCCCTGGTGTGAGTCCACCATCTACCAGGAGGCTCCATCTGGCTGGCAGGAAAGGGTGGAGGCTGGGGAGGGGGCAAATTCTGGTCGTGGATAGGAAAGTGTTTCAGCATCGTGCTGTTTTTCTTGACTGTCCCTGTCTCCACATCAGGCACTGACACAAGAAGCTTCGCCCTGTCCACACTGATGTTCTTTCTGCCTGGCCTCTACAGTTATGGTGGTTGATGGATGCCCGTTGTTATTTTTGAGAAGTTACTACTGAAGCGGGGAGTTCTTCTAGGGCTAGGGAAACTAGGGGAGACCCAAGATCATTCCCAGAATCATTTCTCATGTCAGGATGCCCCTCCCAGCCCTGCTTCTCTGCTGGGTGTGCAGCCCTACGGATGTGTCCTATGTCACCTGTGCAGGTCGGTTCAGCAGCTTATGCTCTGATCATCATTTGCCTCACAAGGCAAGTGTTGTGATTGAAGTGTTGCCATGAAAGAGATTTTAAAAAACCAAAACAAGTACAACAAAACCATTGAAGACATTTTAATAATGTCTTCATTATTCATACGGGGCCTTTTCCTTGCTTAACACGTGCAGTTGGGCATCACATCAATGAGGACTATATTTTCACATCGAGAGGAAAACGAAGTTCAAGACCGGAGTGTGGTCAGAGAGGAGGAAGGTCAGCTTGGAATTGATTCTGACCTACACACCAAAACCAGGAAGTGGCACCAGTAGAGGCAAATACTGGGGCCATCTGGACTCTTTGCAGGACACGCACATCGTTCCACCGTGATGAAAGGAGGTCATGATGAAGAGAGTTGTGAGGAGGTAGGCTCAGATTCTGAGGAGGGTGAGTCAAGGCAGCACATGCCCCTCTTTCTGTGGTCAGTCACCGCTGTTCATCCAAGAAGGGAGGTCTCAAGCATCTCCATCCTTTCTGGTTTTCTCCGTATTCTAGATCATTGATGCGGTCACTCAGCAAATCATTAGGAAGGCATCAAGCGAGGCCCTCGGGACGTAACTAAGAACATGATAGATACGGACCCTGACCTCAGAGGACTTACACTCAAATTGGGCGGGGGGCAGATAAGCAAAGATACAATTATTATATAGTATGAAAATCGCTATGATATATGCCATGGGGGCACTTGAGAGAGGTGTCAAACTAGATGGTGGGGTTGGGGGAGGCTTTTGAGAAGCGGCATTTAAGCAGAGAGCTGAAATGGGAAACTGAAAATAGTTTACTGTGTCTAGTGTGACAGTACTGTCAAGTGGGGTGGTGGGTGGTCGTGACTTGGAAACAGGGAAAAGTGAGATTTAGTTTGTCAGCTGACTTCCTTCCTTCTTTCCTTCCCTCCCGCCTCCCTTCTTCTCCTCCTTCTCTCTTGCCTTCCTTTCTCCCTCTCTTACTTCCTCATTTCCTTCCTCCCTTTCTTAAGATTTAATCCTGGAATCACAAGAGGCTTCTTTAAGTGCATTGCAGTTTGTGATTTTGAGCTCTATTCTGAGGGTAACAGGGGAGCCAGTAAAAAATTGTCAAGCTGAGATATAGCCTGATCAGATTTGAATTTTACCTTCCTGGAGATTGAATCTGAGATTAAAAAATTAGGGATCCGTTGTAGTGAGCCAGGTAGAGATGCTGGTGGCCTGAAGAGGGAAGTTGGTTGGGCTGATTATAGAAGGTGGGGCTGGTAGTGGATGGAATGGGAGGAGTGAGGATGGCCGGGATCTGGGATGAAGTCTAGGTTTCTGACTTGAGCAATAGGGTGGCTCTGGGAGCTATTTACTGAGATGGGCAGTTCAGAGGAGCAGGTGTCTTTATGGGTGCTTTATGGGGCACCCGTAAAGACTGCTGCTTTAGATCTGCTTTGGGGAATTTCATTTCAGAATAAATAGGACTGTGTAAAGTGGGAGTGATGAGGATAATTGAAATGTGAATTAAGTGATATAAACTCTGAAGAGGTACTAGGAACTGAGATGAACGATTGGTAACTCTTCCTGCCCTTTTCTCTGCCCCTGCAATGTAAATACCAACCTCCTTTTATGAGTCTGAGAAATCTTTGAGGGTCTAATTAACCAAACTGATGCACTGATCTGGGGGAAAGCTTTGTGTCTTCGTTTTTTCAAGGCAATTTTTACCTACTTGGCTCCTTTACCTATTTCTTTTTGGTTTTCTTGGGTTATATGTGTATGTGGATACTTCATACTGAAATTTGGACTTTTTTTTTTTTTTTAAAGATTTTATTTATTTATTTATTTCAGAGACAGAGATCACAAGTCAGACAGAGATCACAAGTAGACAGAGGCAGGCAGAGAGAGAGGGGGAAGCAGGCAATCCCAGGACCCTGGGATCATGACCTGAGCCAAAGGCAGAGGCTTTAACCCACTGAGCCACCCAGGCGCCCCATGAAATTTGGACTTTTTAAAAAAAATTAATATTTGGGCGCCTGGGTGGCTCAGTGGGTTAAGCCGCTGCCTTCGGCTCAGGTCATGATCTAAGGGTCCTGGGATCGAGTCCCGCATCGGGCTCTCTGCTCAGCAGGGAGCCTGCTTCCCCCTCTCTCTCTCTGCCTGCTTCTCTATCTACTTGTGATTTCTCTCTGTCAAATAAATAAATAAATAAATCTTTGAAAAAAAAAATTAATATTTGAACCATGAGAGACTATGGACTCTGGGAAACAAAGTGAGGGTTTTAGAGGGGAGGAGGATGGGGGTATGGGCTAGCCTGGTGGTGGGTATGAAGGAGGGCACATATTACATGGAGCACTGGGTGTTATATGCAAACAATGGATCTTGGAACACTGCGTCAAAAATGACGTGCATGGTGACTAACAATAATAATAATAATAAAAGACAAAAAAAATTTTTTAATATTCTACCTATGTTCGAATGGGTTCAGAATATACAACATAGTTCTTTTGAATTATGTGATGCCAAATGTTCTTAAAGTATTTTCTTTTAAATTAAAACATAAACCAAAGTGAAGATTTTAAAATTTATTTTGGTGTTTGTTACTAACCTGTTGTATGGTTTTGGTAACATGAGTGAGGGATCAGATTTTAAAATGTCTTCCATGTTGTTTTATTCTATAGATTGCAAATGTTTTGCAACATTTACTGCCAAATAAAAAATGCATGTGCGAGTGAAGGTGACTAGCCATTTCTAAACTTCTCTGTGGCTGTAAGGGCACGGAATTGAACTCGAGTAAATCCAAGTGTTTAGACAAGTATTAAGAGAGGAAATTTTATCAGTGAGAAGTTAGAAGGCAAACAAATCTGTATTAAGGGAAATTTGGAGGGAAGTCTTCTTTCAAAGTAACTAAATTATTTACTGTCCTGAAATTTATCCTTGGATTACCTGGAAGCTTTTTTGTTTCTCAGAGCTGAAGCTCAGCCTTGGTGGATCTGGAGATGTCATAAATACAACGTGTGTTTTAAATTTCAGAAGTCATGGGAAGCAGACTGCCTGTGTAGGCCTTTGTGAAATGTAACGCAAGTGAAATGAAGAGATACGCATTTCCATTGTTTTGGTTCTATTCTTACTGCAGCTATCTCATTATCAACAAGGTTCATCCTTGATGAGGCCTAGACAAGTGGAAAGTTTCTCATTTTGAAGTTGAGTTTTTTTTTTAATTGGTCATGCCAAAGAAAGGCTTACATTGATTTGGAAAGACAAAACATGTCATTGTTTTTTTCACTAATGCCCAACTTCTACATGGCTGACTGGATATTGTTCAAATTTTCCAAAAGAAAAAAAAAGGAGAGAGAGAGAGAGAGAAACACCCTTATTTTGGATCAGAAGCCGGTCATGGAAAATTTCATCCTGAAAGGATAATTTTTCATAAATATGCAGGCAGCAAACAGCAGTGTGGCCACAATAACAGTCTGCCGCCGGACTGCCACAGACAATCTCTTGCTGTGACAGTAAACTACAGACCCACGTGTTAGGTGCAAAAGAAAAACACGGTATTGGAAGCCTCTAAGTCACATACTGGGGGAGGCAGAAGCTCCTTCTTCCTCCTTCTTCCACCTGAATTCACATATTTTTATGGTGTGTCTACTATGCAAAAGGTGGTTTTGCTAGGGAGAATTCTGCCTTCCAAGTTCACAATTCAGTTGGGCAAATCAAGTGCACATATATTAAAATCTAAGTCTGTTTGTACTAAGTGCCAAGGACATGATGCAGGCAGGAAGCACCACAGATCTAAGAAGGTCAAGGTCAGGGTGTATGGGCTATGATAGTTGGGAAGTCCTGCTGGGAGAAGCAGACTGTGAGGGATTGGTTGAAAGATGGGGAGGGCTGGGGTTCATGTGAGATACTTAAACGAAAAAGGGACATGAGGGGTTGGGGATTGCCAAGAGCTGGTGAACATGGGGCCCTGCTGTGGGTTTGTTGACTGACTTCTGTGGGCACTATGATCTTCCTTCATCTGGGTTCCTGTCAACTGGGACAGAAGGCTGGCTCGACTTAGCTCTTCCAGGTCTGATCAGAGGACTATACGACACCTAGAGCAAAGGGTGGGAGAAGTCTATTTTCCAAATCTAGGCTCTGCTTATTTCCCACACTTTTATTCCAAGCTGTTAGTTTGGGGAAGATTTTTAGCATCTCTTTGTATAACAGAGGATTTTGAGAGGGATTGTAGGAACTGTTGAGAGACATCAAAAATCAAAAGTTAACAGGAGTGTGTTGGGATGGAAGGTGAGGGGGCACGTTTCAGGCTAGCTTTGACAGACTCAACTCTGGCTGTTCTAGAAACAAGAAAAGTCACCAGACCAATCATAAGGGAATGGTTCAGTATTAGGGCTACAAAGTTCTAGAAGTTGCCAACTTTGCTGAGTTTGAATGGTGAAGGCTAGTAATCTTAGGAGGCCTAGCAGCATGAATCCTTCCTTCCAAGTTAGGAGATTCTGGTGTGTTCAGGCTGATAGAAGGGGCTCTGCATGCCTCTCTCTCCCTCACCAGAAGGGAGAATGGAGAAGACCATCCTCCCAATATCCTGAATATGTGCTAATATATGGTATGGGTGCTCTTTCTTTGGTAGTTTTATAGTGCCCAGGGTTAAACATTAAAATGGGGCCGTTGACGTGCTCAGGACATAGAAAGCCAAATTGGGAAAGTAAAAGATAAAGACAATCTGATAAACACAGCCCACTTTTGCCATTGGACAAGAACTCAGTCACTCGGAGATAGACACATACACACATACCTAAAGCATCCCCCTGGCAAGTGATTTTCAGGAGAGAAGAAGAACTTTTCAAGAAGTGTACACATTACAGAGACTTTCTGACACTTATATACTTTGACTTGTGAAAATTAGTAAGAAGATGTGATTGTCTTAAGATGCTTATAATGGAAACCATGCTAATCCACATAAAACAATCGGAGTCTTGTCTTAGACACTTTAAAGTTCCTATTGGATATATTTGTTCTTCATTCAACAGACATTTATGGACTAGCTACCGTGTTCCAGGCACTGTGTTAAGAGGCTAGAAATTGTAAAACTTTAGGAATTTAGGTATTCCAGTCTATAGTGTTTTCTTCCTGTACTTATTATAAACTCTCTTCATTAGTCTCCTGATAAGAACTAATGATGGTTGAGTGTCTGGGGCCTTGTAGTTCTCCTAAATTTTAGCCAGGTGGGTTTTTAATTGCTGTTTGGAAATTGGTCTTATTCCATTTATCTATAAACCAAGTCATAAAGTTTTCAGAGCGCCCAAGTAGGAATTTACGCACCAAAATAGAGGCCAATTGCTTTTGGTTTTAGTGTGTTGGTTTTAGTGTTTCTACCTGTGGTTAATGCCACGTTTGACTGCTGGAACCATTTCATCTGTTACTATGTTCTAAAATGTATCTACTTCTTTTGGTGCTCCCTTACTTGGCCTGTGGATGAGGCCAGGGAGACCAGAAGCCAGGGTTATTTCTTTACAGCACAACGGCCGTGCCCCCCGTGGATGGACACGCATGGGTGATACCTTTGGGGCGGGGAGAGGGGTGCGTAGCCTGCATTTGCGACAGTGGAGTGACTTGGTCCCCCGGAGCGAAATCAGCCAGCAGTCACAGCTCCTGGAGCATGTGTTGTCTGAGTCACTCAGTTGGCACCTGTTACATCCTGTGTTAGGTTATTAGTAACCTTTGCGTGCACTTGTTTCTTGTCTGTAGCATTAGTGCCCCATGGTGTGGACACACGGTTTCCTTCCCATTCAGATCCTTTCCCAGTGGGCTTTATGGGAGCCAACTTGATTTGTGTTTTAAACGGGGATGCTTGAGTTAGGAAAATATAAGTATTGTTTATTCAAACAATTATGAATGAACTACCTACTTACTTGTTAAAAAACAGATTTAGGGAGGCATCAATTGACATATAATAACATTGAAAGTGTACAGTTTGATAAATTTGGACTTGATAACTCGATGTCTTTTTTTTTAAAACATTCAGTGAACACTGATTTTATGTAAGTTGTCTTGGAGTGTACAGTAGGAACTTTCACAGTGACATGCGTGTGGTGGTGAGGGAGTAATTTGGCACCCAGATGACTTCCACATTGTTGCTGTCTGCCTGGGGGTGGTGCACTGCTCCTGGCATGCAGTAGGCATGTGATAAATACTTGCCACTGAAGGTCATATGTGTGCGTGTATGTGTGTGTTTCTCAAGTCGTCATCTTTGTGCCTTTTAAAAAGGAATACTTCACAATTTTTATTTTTTTGATGGAGAATCGTTTTTTGTTTTTTTTTTTAAGATTTTATTTATTTATGTGACAGAGAGAGATCACAAGTAGGCAGAGAGGCGGGCAGAGAGAGAAGAGGAAGCAGGACCCCTGCCGAGCAGAGAGCCCGATGCGGAACTCGATCCCAGGACCCTGAGATCATGACCTGAGCCGAAGGCAGTGGCTTAACCCACTGAGCCACCCAGGGACCCGATGGAGAATCGTTTTTAACACATATTTTTCCCAGCTTTATTGAGGTGTAATTGACAAAAGTGTATATATTTAAAGTGCACAACTTGATGCAAGGTATGTGTGTGTGTGTGAATGCATACATAGTGAAATTATCCCCACAATTAAATTCATTGACAGATCCATCACTTTGTTATAAACTATAATGCCTTCAACAATATCAGGCATTTTATCCTCTTGACAAATCCAGCAATTTTCTTCCCTGAGTGGAGGAATGCTGGCTGGCTAAGTCTGGGTTAGAATCTCTGTAGAATCTCTTTCTGGATCCCTCTTTGATTTTCATAAGGGCTGAACAAGTCCTGGAAGGTAATTCAGTGCCAGGGAAGGCCAGCTGGGTTTTAAGTAATTTTAATTAGTACTCCCATAGGCTGTAACAGTAACACACACACACACACACTCACTCACACATGCACGCACCCCACCAAGCAGTCAGCTAAGCAGCATCAGGAAACGTGAGACATCTCTCTTTGGCATCATCAAAAATGCAAAACTGTTTTCAGGCTCAGTCTCTCCAAGTCCTGCCTTTCTCAGAAATAGGGAGGAAGTGAGATAAGGAAGAGAAATACCTGAGAGGCAGAGTGCCAGGAAATATTCCTTCTAAACTGGACTCTGAGCGTGGAGCAGCAGGAAGAAAATGCTGAAGGTCTTTGCTCTCAAGTCCTTGCAGCTCTGGATGGACAGAGTGAGATGGGACATAATCGAGCCTTCCTGTTTCACGGGAGCTGGGGAAATGTTTCTTGGGAGCAATATTAATGGCGATTTCACAAGGTATCTTCTTACCTTGAACAAATCATTAGAGCTGGAATAGTATACTAATGCCCAAAGAATAAAGTCTAAAAAACAAATAGTCCAGAGTCTTAAGCGCTCACTCCCCTGGCCACACTCAGCAGGAATCCCATGTCTGTCTTCAGTAGTTAGTGGAGCTAACTACTGAATAATAAGCTCCTATTATTTTCTGCCTTGCCTACACATACATTTTCCATTCATGGACAGCTAAATTTGCCGCCAATTCTCAATCATTTGTGGTGCTTGGGAGACAGAGATCATGTAGGAAGCTCCATTCACAAGTTGACCCAAGGCCTTACTAGTCAGGTTGCAGTGGTCCCTGCTGTCCCAACACCATAAATGATTTCAGAGTACAACTGGCTTGGTGAGAAGCGATGCTAGAGCTCGACACAGCAGTCAAGTTCAGTGGGGGATATTGTCATTCCCTTCCTCGCCATTCAGTAAGGTGATGGTCTTTTCCCACCTCATTGAGACTGGTTCTCAGGAGCATCTGCAATCAGCTATTTAGATGCTAGTGCTACTTAAATCAGGGGGTTCCCCTTTTCAGGAATTTTGCCTTTTGAATCTGGGTCTCCTCAGTGAGCTGAAAGGCCTAGTAAAGTACTCCCGAGGAGATGAAAAGGCAGGTGTGATTCTAAGACTGTGCTCAGAAGACCACTGTGGGCCAGCTTCAGGCTGGGTTTTCAACGTCTGGAGTTGAAGCTAGTTCAACTAGCCCCCGTGTGTTGGGACGCAGGTACACACACGAGGTGTGGTGGAGTACATGAGAGGCACATGATCCACTTTACTGCCCTATTATTTAATTTAAAAAATGTTGTTTGGCCCTCCTAAATTGATTTTACCACTCACACGTGGCACATTGAGCTAGAGGGCCAGTCCTAGCTCAACACAGAACTCGATTCGATCCCAAGACCCTGAAACCACGATCTGAGCCAAAGGCAGACGCTTAATCAACTGAGCCACCCAGGTGCCCCTCTCATGTCCCCTTTTGTGGTCAGAAGATCAAGAAGGTGCCGAACCAAGACAAAGAAGAAAAGAGCCTGTCTCACCGACACACTGGTCACTGCCTCTTAGGGAATCAAGGCTTGTCTGAAGAGTAGAACTGAATTTTTGTCTGTGTAGCAAAATTAGGAAAAAGAAATGAGGAAAAAAATAAATGCTGTAAAACATGAAAATAAATCATAAACTCAAAAAAATATTTGTTGAGAACATTCCCTGTACCCCAGACTGAATCAGATGCTACATTGTGTAAATGGCTTCTTATAGCCACCATGGATTATAATAAATTCTCTTTAAAAAAAAAAAAAAGATATTTGCCCATCTGCATGAATGTCCTCATTTGAATTCTGTGAATTTTCTTCACTTTTAGCTAGTCACTGAGCGTAAATTTCCTGATCATAGAGGAGACCCAACTGTTATTCAAATAATGACCATTGTGCCAGGAGGGAGTGTCAGAGAATTAATTAAAGTTAACAAAACATTTGCCAGGTTTCCTAGGGTAAGAGAAAGTTTTCTTTTCTCCTCGTGTTCTTGATAACACCATGGAAAGCATGGCATTTCTTTCATGTCAGAGGTCCTCACTCAGCAAATATTTACTGAGTGTCTGCTGTGTCCCTGACACGGAGTAGGCACGTGACCTGAAGCAGAACTGAGAAGGACAGGGGCCCTCAGGGAGCAGGCTGGAGGGAAGGGTAAGGCTGACTCCTGATAAAGCATGAGAAAATGTCCTGAGTCCCCCTACGGTGGTGATTAGGATAGGTTCCACTTGGTATGTACCAGTTAGGATTAAGTGTGTCTGTATGTGACAGGAAACCTACATCAACAGTGACTTAAAGACACAAGGTTTTATTTTCTCATTGACAAGAAATCTTGATCAGAGCTGTTATGTGTTCCATAAAGCTATCAGAGACCCAGGCTCCACCCACCTTTTTACTTCAGCATCCCTAGAATGTGGTCCTCATTTGCATGGTCCAAGATGGCTGCCAGACCTCCATGCATCACATAGTCATTCCAGAAGAAAGGGGAGAAGAAGGGCATACTTTCTCCCTTCTAAGAAAGGTTGAGGAAATAGAACCTTCTTTCTAGGTGGTTGTCTGTATAGCTAAAATTTAGGAGGTTTATTGCTAAGAAAGAAGGGTAGAATGGATATTGTGGTAGGCAACCAGAAGTCCCTCTCCAAGGACTGGGTATAGTGGTGTAGGAAAACTTTGCAAAGGGGGTGAGATGTGATTGAGGCTTTCATGGTCTGGGCAGTATTTGGATGAGACTGCCTGATACCCTGTACACTGGAAACCAGATTCCTCTGCTGTGGCAGATACACCAGAGTTTGTAAAGGTCCTGCTCTAGCAGTTTTGTTGCTCCTTACCCATTCATTGATCCCTGACTGCCCAGTAGCTCGATGAGGCAAGTTATAGCCTAGTGGGTTTTGGTTAGTATTGTCACTGAAAACTTTAAGTACGGGAGATTGTATAGGTATAATGTAGGAAGTCACTCACAGAAGTTTTTAGGATGGGTATTAGTTCCTTGTTTTGTATTTGTCATCAACAAAACACCCACCTAGCCCTATAAAGTGTGGCACATAAAAGGGGAGGAGGAGGCAAGCAGAATCCAGGGGGCCCTAGCTTTGGGGTTTGGGAAGGAGCAGTGGGAGGGTCCCAGAGAAAAGCATTTCCTTCTTCATCATTTCCCTGCTTCTGTTTCACCCAGATCCCAGAGTAGAAATCAGCAATATGATTTTCTCCTTTTTTTTTTTTTCTCGTTTCTTCTAAGTGTTTGCAGAATACAGAGCTAGCAGGACTGCATGGGTTATTAGGGGTCATGCTGCCATCAAAATAAAGTTGCCCACTGCATTTATTAAATACTGTTTTGTAGGTATTAGCTCATGCTCTTGGGCAAGAGAAACAAAGAAAGAAAGTACGCATGTAGAAAACAAGAGGTGGAGTTATTATGTGCGTATGATATACTGTGTGTGATAGCTAAATGATATGCTATTTACTGTAAACAACAAGAGACTGCAGTAAAGTGGCTTGGCATGAAATTAATGTAGAAAAATAGCTTTAGAGAAAAATAATCAGGTAGAAAATGAAATGGAAGCATCGGCTTTATTCATGGTAAGGATAAGTGAGGATAATTAAGATAAACTAGCTCTGCTGGTTAGTATATGTTTTAAACAACATTGTATGTATTCCTGAATAGACAGAAAGACCTGTAGGACAGAACAGAATCTGGAGTTGGGTGCCGATGTATACAAAAACTTTGTCTTCAGATCAAGGTGGCATTTTCTATCAGTAAGGAAATAATACATTATTCAATACATCGTTTGGGACAACTGGATTGCCATCTGGGAACAAAAATTGGATCCATACCTCACTTCTTATGGCAGCATAAATGCCAGATGGATCAAAAATTTAAATATTAAAAATAGTAGAAGAAAACAGAGAAGTTTTAAAAACTTTGTGGTAGTGTGGTCTTGCTAGGTATAACACAAACCCTGGGAACCATAAATAAATAGATGAATATGTTAAATTTCAGAAAATTAACCCAGGGTTCATCTAGGACAGCTTCATGGACCATCACAAGTAAAGTAAAAAAACAGTGAACTTGGAATCATAAATAAAACCCAATATCCTTAATTGATTAAATGCTCTACTAAATTAATAAAAGGTCCACAACATGATGGAAAACTGGGGAATGACAAGAACAGATGATTGACAGAAAAAAGAAATAAAGTGAATCTTAAATATATAAAAATATATGCAATCTACAATTAGGTTTTTTTTTTTTTTTTAAGTACCAGACTGGTAAATACGTAAAAAAGAAAATTATCATTGAGGGTAGAGGGAGACAGAAATTCATGTATAATGGAGCTTTAATTGGAATGCCTTTCGTAGTGGGTGTTTTGATCATCTTTATTCAAATGGGTATCATTAACTCAATAATTTCACCTCTAGGAATGTTATCCTTCAGAAATATTTATGTGTAAAGATATGTAGGAGAATATTCGTAGCAGTGTCTGCAGTCTTCATTACTCTGGGTTTCATTTTGCTCACCCATGAGGGAGAAATAATGATTCGCGTTTCCTGACACTTGAAATGGCTGGTATGAGGATATCTCAGAAACAAGCGAGGCTGCCTGAAAGAAGAAGTTGTTCTCTAAATTTAGGATATTATTCTGGTGTTTCAGAAAAAGGAAGAGTCCTAATTATAAGGTAATTGCCCTTAGGTAATTGAAATGCTGGGGCAAAGTCATCCTAGTCGTGCTAGGTTTCTGCTTGCTTCTCTACTCTGGCATCGAATGCTCAGGGGGAAATTATGCTCAGGGAGGCACTGAGGATTGGGAAGCAGTTGGAAGGATTTTGGAGGCCAGTGTGCTGGGGGTGGCTGGTGGCCTTTTTGGCACTGGGCCCCAAGAGAGGGAACCCCTGGTCGATGGGCCCCTCACCCCGTGGGGACACCCATCCTGTTCTTCTGGCATGCCTCAGGGGGGAAGCTCCCCTGGGGCCATCTTCTTGGGTTCCAGAACATGGGGAGCTCTCAGATTTGACATCACATTGACACCAGCAGTAATTAACTCAGATAATGATGCAACCTGTTACACAGGCCATCAACATAATCATAGGTAAGGAAATTGCTAAGGGAGGTCCCTGAGCAGTTGGAGGCCAGAAGGAAATATTTTCAAGTAATTAATGGATGGGCAGGTAAAGAATTTTTTTAATATTAAACAACAACAAGATAGACCCAGAATAAGACGTCATAGCTATGATTTGTGCAGGAAACAGTATATAATAGTATATAATGTTATATATAATATAATATATATAACAGAATATAATATAATGAGATTCATGGAAGCGAAAGCTTTGGTTTTAAGTTCATTTCTTTTTTAAAATGTTGTTATAAAAAAACACCATGTTATATTTCCTTGTGTTTTTTTTTCCCCCTCAACCCCAAAATAAAGCCTAATAAAATAACCATTCTGGGAGTTTATAAACAGCAGTGGCTACAATTTAGCAAAATGAAGGGAATTTAACTTGGATGAATACATTATGCATAAGAAACAGAGCATCAGTCTGGGCTTTGTTAATGGCAAAAGCCTAAACCACCAAATGACTGTGTTGATTTTGTGGGTTTCTTGAAAGAGCCCAAGCATTTAGAATCTCCCTGACTTATGTAACATTTCAGCTTGCATTGGTTAAGTCAAGAAAAAAGGCCTGGGGAACAAGATTTCAAATAAAGCTTCCTGAGTCAGAGGAATGTACTCTGATTATTTGTTAGGATAATTTTATAAAGTGTACCTATAAAAAAATGCATCTTGGGCCTTGTGGCAAGTGCATTAGCTGAAGAGGCTGTCATATCAGAAGGCTTCTGAAGTGACTGTACGGGGCATACTTCATTAGTCGCACACCAACGGTATAAGAAAATCAGTGTCGACCTTTTGGGGAGCTCTCATTTCAAAGCAGACAGCATGGGTCTGGCCAGAACATTGGATCACGAGGGAAAATGAACAAAATGTTGCAGGCAGGAGTGAGCAGAGGTGTGCTCTGTTTACAGCAAATCCCATAAAAGAAAAGCAGGGTTAAAGAAACCTAATAAACTGGGGGATCATTTCTTTGGTTTTCACAAAGGGAGTGATTTGAGCACAACTCTTGTAGCAAATTGAGAACAGAGTTTGACTGGAAAAAGAAATCTAGATCACAGATCCCTTGCTTTTAAGTATGTAATATCAATGAAATGATTAACATTGATGCTTTATGTAACTGGGGAGTCAATTTCAGGTAACCTTGGGCAACCAGAACATGCCCATGAATAAGGAGACACTGTGAAAGGGCAGAAACAATAGAACTGAAGGGCCAGAGGTCCAGCCTCCAGCCACCCTCAGGTCATTCTTTGGACTGTGCTCTCCTTATTGGGAAAATGAGGGCATTAGATGGTCTCAAGGTCTCTCTCCTTGTTGTAAACTGAAAATGTGTAATCTGTGCTTTATTTGTGTTGATTTGTTTATTTATAATATATATACTTTTAAGAGATTGAATACATAGACCTTGAGAGGCATTCAAACAATAAAAAGGCAGATGGTTAAAAGGTAGCCCTCCTCTTACCCCAGACCCCCAGGTGCCTCTCCAGAGGCACCCCTGTACTAGTTCCTTGTATATCCTTCCAGAAATATTCTGCAGGCATTTTATGTAGATATCTTTAGAAAACGAATGAGATAATCGGCGTACGCATCGTCCTGCTTCTTCTTTTACTGGACAGTTTCGGAAATTGTTATTATAGGCTCATATAGATCTACTTTCTGCTTCTGAAAGACTTTACAGTGTAGTAATCCACAGTTCAATAATTAGTTTAACCAGTGTCTTGATGAATAGTCGCTTTATTTTCATAGACCTTCCGTTCCCTGCAGCTCTGAATTTCTATGACTTTAACATCTTGGCTAATAAGATGTCTGAGCAGGGAAAAAAATAGTTGTTACCTATCACACGTGCTGCTTCTTGTGGGATATAAAAGCACGCCTTGACCACAGTTGTGTAGGTGGACGAAGGTCAGCGATGAACCCAGGCCTTCTGTCTGTGGAGGCAGGAGATGGGGGTAGCACATCGATTCACTGCAGGGTTGGGCCTCTTGCACCATTGTTTGTACCCTTGAGAACGGCTGTTCTGCTGATGGCTGGGTCACTGGTAAAAGGTTAAATCAGATTTGAGATAAAAACCTCGCTGCCTTTTAAAATGATAGGTACAGAGGCGCCTGAGTGGCTCCCTCGGTTAAGTGGCTTCCTTCGGCTCAGGTCATGATCTCGGAGTCCTGGGATCAAGGCCTGCATGGGGTTGCCTGCTCAGCGGGGAGTCTGCTTCTCCCTCTGCCCCTCCCCCTGCTCACGTGCAAGTTCTGTCTCGCAAATAAATTAATTTTTAAAGAACTTAAAAAAATGATAGATACAAAAACTAATAAAATGACAGATATGTATGTATTAGAGATTATTCCTTTAAGAAAACTTAAAAAAAAAACTGGGGCCCCCAAAGAACCCCTCAAACAGAGGGTTAAGCAGGGAGCTGGAAGTAAGCAAGTTAAGAGAGTCAGGGAGGTGAGGGCAGGAGTGATGGTCCCTCTGTGTGTAGGGATCCAGTGACAAGACTAAAACACCCTTGGGGGCTGTGGAATGGGGGCGAAGGGCAGGCAAGTATAGTCTTCCCAGGGCTTCGGCCACCGAGGAACAACTGAGGAGCACCATGGGCCATGTCAGCCTCCCGAGGCTGACAAAGCACCCTGTACATTTATTTTGGAAAGAATTTTGTTTCCTATTTACCAAAAAGCTTCAGATTCGCCGTCAGTAACTTTATTGAACTTCTTTCCCTTATGACTTAGTATTCATTTTATTTAAAAATAACACACTTAGGGGAGCCTGGGTGGCTCAGTGGGTTAAGTTTCTGCCTTTAGCTCAGGTCATGATCTCAGGGTCCTGGGATCGAGCCCCGCATCGGGCTCTCTGCTCAGCGGGGAGCCTGCTTCTCCCTCTCTCTCTCTCTCTCTCTCTCTCTTTTGGCCTGCCTCACTGCCTACTTGTGATCTCTCTCTGCCAAATAAATAAATAAAATCTTTAAAAAAAATAAAATAAAATAAAAATCACACACATAGACAGCTGCAAGGTTTTAGTATTGAAAATCTAAAGGCTGGAGCCAGACCGGAGCTGGGGACCTCTGGAAATCAGTGAGCCGTGTCTGGCAGTGGCCAGACTACACAGTTCTCCTTTCCAGCCTGTTCAGGGAAGAATGGACCATTTGCATGTTTGTGGCTGGGAGAGCAGTTCTGTTACCCCCCCCACCCCCCCAGGTTGTGATTTCCTCACAGGAGTGGGGCTGGGCACACCTGCCGCCATTCTGCTGTGTCTCCAGAGAGACTGTGGATTCTCATGGTGACTCACGGGGAGTATTTATGGCCACCATGCTGGTAGTGACAGACAGACCGAGTGACACAGGCTGGGAGAGTGTTTCCCCTCTTTCCATTCAGAGGTGTTTCTGGAATGCCCCCAATGTGTTGGTTTTCCGTGTTCGTTCAAGGGAAAGAAAAGAGAACAACTCACCCTCTGGCTCATTTTGCCACCTTTTTCCCCACCCTGTTTGTTCCTAAAAGGCATTTGGTGTGAATGTCCACCTGGTTGAACAGAAAGCATTTCGGTGTCAGCATTGACATCGTGATAATTATGCTCTGCTTCACTTTGCATGTGAGGAGAGATACTGTCCTTATCAGCCTCTTCTCCCCACTCCCTTTTAGCGAATCTAATTTCTGCTGGCTGCTATCTGAGGTCATTAGCTTAGTGGAACAGAGCCCCGTGCTAATGAGTACAAGGTCACAGCTTTGCAAGGAAGAAGGCCTCGCTTTCCCGTGGAGGACACCTGCAGGCCCGGCCAGCTGCTTTGCCGATGTTTCCATGAGGTACAGGGAGGCTGGGTGAAGAGGGTACAGGTGTTTACACTCAGCCCATCTTTCTCTTTCTGGACACAAAATGCACATCTAAGCTTTTCGTGATTATAGACCAGTAATCCTGTCTTGGGAAATGATGGTTTAAGTTATGAATATACATTTAAGACTAAGAGATTTCTCTTTGTTTTAAAAATCTGCTCTCATGGTCGAAGTTCCTTGGTGTGCATGGTTCATTTTTGTCCACAAAGTCACCAAGAAGTTATCAAGTTTCAAGAATAATGTGGATACTGAGGGTCCATAAAGAGGAATCAAGACAGGATCTCCTAGGGTTGCTGTACAGAAACACCACAGAATTTATCCTTTCACAGTTCTGGAAGCTGCAAATCCCAGATCAAGGTATTGGCAGGGCTGCACTCCCTCTGAAACCTGGCGGGGAACCCTTCCTGGCCTCTTCCAGCTTCTGGGAGCCCCAGGCGTTCCTTGGCTTGTGTCAGCAGAACTCCGGGCTCTGGCTCTGTCTTTACATGGCTGTCTTCCCTCCCACTCTGTCTTCTCTCTTCTCAGGACAACCAGTCACTGGACTGGGGCCCACCCTGATGACCTCATCTTAACTTGATTGTCTCCACAAGGGCCCTATTTCCAAATAAGGTCACATGCACAGGGATGTAGGACTTTGACCCAGGTTTTTGGGATGCAAGGTTCACTCCATAATCCCGCCTGTCCTCAGGAGGCTTCCAGTTCAGTGGGGGAAGCTGATAGTAAGGGTAGTGAAATCGATGTTAAAAGAAGCCTGAGTGCTGCTGGGCTATAGGAGTCCTGGGGCGGGCACGTGCACGCACACATGCACGCACACACACACATGCGCACACATGCACATATACACATGTGGGCACACATACACACACACCCCCCAGCCAACACCAAACATCTGTAGTATGATGCAGAATTGCTAAGTTATAAAGGTTCTTTGCAGTATTCCCTGGTGTGTCGCTGAAGGATGGGTGGATTTTAGTTACAGAGAAGTGGGCAGTGAAGGGTATCTCAAGCTGAGTGTGAGTGAAGTTATGAAAGTACACTTGCTCGGACCTGGGAGAAAAAGGCTTTTGGGAGAAATTGGAGGGAGGGATTAGAGGTCTAGAGACTGGAGACCAGTTGAGAGATTCCGCTGAGGCCGGGAGGGCTTAGGAGGGCCTCAACTTGGAAATAATGGTAGGATGGGAAGTCATGGAGAGATCATGAGGCAAGGGGGGAGGGTGAAGAATTGATGGAAGGTGGCAATGGATGGGTAGCGGGAGACGGTCAGAGGACTTCTGGTGGGGTGGGCTGGGAGGATGGTGGTGCCTTTAGACAGGGCGGGGAGCTCAGGAGGAAAACACATTTGAAAGGCAAGTAATACATTTGCTTGTCAGTGTGTTGAGTTTGAGGTAACTGTAGTTTTGGGTGCAGATGTGCAGCACAGATTTAGAAACTTGAGAGTGGCATTCTGGGGGGTAGTTCCTGGTTGGGGCAACAAGGCCCATGTGATGGTTGAAACCATGGGAGCAGGTGAAGTGGACCTGAAGAGTGGCTAGAGGCCATAGGGGGAAGCAGAGGAAGGCCCAAACCTTGGGGCAAGCCCAGGACAGGAGCAGGGATAGGAGATGGTGTAGGCCAGAAAGGTGTGGGGGAGAGAGTGGAGACAGTACACCCTGTAGGGCTGCGTCCTGCTCTGGGTTAGCTGAGTAGAATGGAAGATTAGGAGACTGTCAGATCTGACAGTTGATGTTCTGTCTAAAAGGCTGATTGCGAGAAAACTCTCTCCTGCAAAGCGATTGGGGGCAGAATCCAAATTGCAAGAGGTGAGGGATGCACGGGAGAAGTGGAAGTAAGGCAGCAAAGAACAGTCTGTCACTCGTGAAAAGGGGAGAGGGGGAGACTGTCACGTCTTGGCAGGGAGAAGAGAGATGGTGGCGGTAGGGGGGTAACCTGGGGAAGCAGAGTAAAAAGAAAGAATCGTTAGTTGGGAAGATAGAAAAGAGAGGATAATTACTTGGTGAACTGTGTTCTAGAAAACGTGGCAGGCTATGGATCGATCGCAGGAAGAGAAGAAGTCTAACTGAGACTCTCCAGGGAATTTTGAGAAAAATATAAATGAGTCATTGTGTGCATGAAGTCTGAATCTTATGGAGATTTTTAATCCATGAGGATCACCCATGTGATGGGGTCCACAACCCATGTGGAAGACTGAAGAATGGACTAGTTGACCCACAGACACAGAACTTCATGATTATTGACCTCTGCTAGTACCTGACTGACATGGAGGTGGAGGGCTCCCACCCCAGCTCCAGGAGTTTCCCCAGAGATTGTCCAGGTTTTCATTTTATGGCTGTTTATAAAACTAAAGGATCACTTTTACGTCCCGGGGAGGCTTTTTCTGACCCAAGAACTAAGGCCAGGTAAAATGTCTCATCTGGGAAACAAAAGTGCCATAGGAGCCTGACTTGGAAATAACTATTTTCCCTCTGTCACCATCCAGAAAAACAGCTCTGTTCTTCCCTTCATTCCTACCTCTCTCTAGATCTGATAACTACATCTGGATCTAGAGAATGGGGCAGAAAAGTGAGGACAGGGTCAGGAAGCCTGGAGTGTATGACCACAGCCCTTTACCATACTCCTTGGGTACCAAAGTCATCAGTCTTACTGGCTTTGTGGTTCACAAAGGCAAGGCAAGGGCAGTATTGGCTAGAGTGGTTGAAAAGCTCTTCATGGAAGATAGGAGTGGGACTCTGAATGATGGGTAGTTTACACAGATAGTAAGAAATGCAGAAGCATGTTGGGTTGATGGCTAACACGTTGGCAGCAAGGTGGCACATCCATGAGACAATGAGAAAACTGGCCAAGTCTAGAGGGGGTTGTATCTGGGAGTGGGCTGTGATCAGGTAGGATGAATCTGGACTGTGAAGGGCTTTGAGTATAAGGCTGAAGAGTGTAGACTTTCTGAGAGAGACTGGGAGCTACTGGGAATTATAGAAAAGGAGTCACATGAGGAAGCCAGTGTTTGGGCAAGAGAATGGCCTCTCCTTTCTACTTCAGCTTGGCTGTGAAGAGCTAACCGTCTCATGTGAGATGCATTGGCCGTGTTCCCTGCCCTTGTGGAACTCACACACAGGGAGGGCAGCTCTTCCTTCCTGTTTTTCCTCTTTCTGTCAGGAAGCTTCCCCCAGGAGCTGGGGTTTATCCCTCCAAACGGTGCAGAATGGGGGATATTGTACATCTTTGAGAGGAAAAACCTGCTTTTCAGTTTTTTTCTTCTTTTCTTTTTCCCTCGACATTGGTCTCTTCTCCTTAGCCTCAAAGGACCTTGGTAACATTCCTCTTCAGATTTTCCCTAAATCCACAATGAGTTTTCTGAAACCATCACCACTCACGGAAGAGAACACAGTCCCAGCTGGAGGTTGAGAGGCTGACTGCCTTCCAGTGCTTCTCTCCTTTCCTGCAGGGAGATGGTGTATGTGTTAGATAAATGCACCACCACTTAACAAAATAACTGCCCATCACAGAGCTCCTTGAAGAAATCCTAAAATAACAATAGCGGAACATGTGCCATACTTGTGGGAAGCAAGGGCTTTGTGGGGAAGCGGGTGGGGAGCAGAGAAAAGAAACAGATTTTAATGTCAGGCTGACAAGAGTTTATTATACACATCAGTGGTTAAAATAATTGCTTTTTTAGATTATGAAAAAGGCTTTCTGGGGCCCTGTTAAATATCAGCCATGGTTGCTCCCAATAGATTTGCTGGGGCCACAAGAGACACACCTTGTTGTTCCAGATCCCTGTGGGAAATTTGGCACGAGGCCCCCCTCCTTGCCCTCGCGTTTTGAATTCCGCTTGAGATGCTCTGTGTGTCTTTGCTCTCCTCTTGGCTTCTCTGATATCCTCATTTCACATCTCGGATTCGCTATTATCCTCCCCACCGTGTTCCACCTCCTCATGGCTCCTGGGGAGAGAAGCCGCCGGGCCACGTGGCAGGTGAAGGCGCCCCTTGGCATCGTCTTTTAATTTCCTTTGAAAAATTGAGAGCTTCCTGAAATAAGCAAAAGGCCTGACAGGGAGCTGCCAAGAGGGGGTGGGGGTGAGCAGAGATCTGAGGACCTGGACCTTGGTTTTCCCACCCAGCTAGAATCTTCTCACAGAAAGCTGAGAATGCTGACTGTCAGATTGTTCCACACAGTGAAATCTGGACACCGTGTGGCCTTTTGTTCCAGCGTCAGGACTTTTGTTAGATTTCTAGGCTCATCACGGAGCTTGAAAAAGCTGTAGTACCCTTGATCATGTAGGTGAGGACCCAAAAATGATTGCTCAGGAGACTGCTGGGGCCCATTATCGAGCATGTGACCACACCACCCTGGTCACAGATCTCTTCTCTTGCTGGGACCCCGAACCCCACTTCCTTTTTATTCAGGAACTCCTGTCTGCCTTGGCTTCTTTACCTGTCAAAAGGGGGTATGCTTGGTGCAGAGCTCAAGGCAAACCCTTTAATGACCACTCTTCCATTCACACTCATGGTGATACCCGGGATGGTCGTGAGATCACAGATGGATTTTTGGTCTAATACTTAGGAGGATGCCTCCACGTGAAGTGAGGTGGTCTGATGTAACTGACAAATGATTTCTCATTTCATAGCCAGTGCTCTGCCTGGGAGAGCCTGGGATCACCTCCCATGGTGAGGAAGGGGTGCTCCCTTCTGGCCTTCTCCTATCCTCCTGGCTGCTCACATTCTGCTTGGCTCTGGTCCTGATGGGTTTTATTTTGGAGATCTAGAGAACTGGTCTGGCTGACATTATTGCCTTTGTGCCCCCCTAATAGTGTTTGGATTCTCTATTGATCTTGGCCAAAATATGGGTGAAAACCCATTTTCTTCTTCATTTAACCAGGACAGATGTGGACTTCTACTGTCAAAGATGAAGTAGAACAATATCAGAGTAGAAATGGCAAGCAGAACCTCCCAAAAAGCAGAGAAGTGAGGGGCCGACATAGAACAGGCTTCTGCTCTTAACTCCGTGTGCCCTGGCTGACACCATCGCCAGCCCATCTTTTTCACTCTAGACCTGGTTACCTTACACCTTCGGTGGCTTCCTACAGGGGCCAGCTTCACCTGAAGGCCCAAGGTCCTAACCCACCTCCATTCCCAGGAGCTGACTAAAATCAGAAGTTTCCTGATTCAGAGCCCCACCCTTCCTTTGGGGTCCAGACTGGATGGTCAGAACAGCTCAGCTGACCATCCCAATTCCTGGCAAGCTTTTTCGGTTGAGCCAGCACCCAGATATTCCTACAGGGGGGTAGAGTTTTTTCCCGGGTTCTTTGCTATTGTGCATTTGTTTTCTACATTGAAAGAAATCAAGAAGATTAGGTAAGCAGAGTGCAGCCTTTTGACAAAAGAAAGAGCCCAGGTTCCAAGAGCTGTTGAGCCCGTGTCACCTTGTACCTTATTTTCCATTTCCGGGCAGTGACGATGAGAGCGGACATCAGTCTGTGCCAGCTTTATTTTCCACAGATGCTCTGTTGGGGCCCACATGCAAATGTGATGCCTGGTTGCATGTCCAGCAGCTTCTGACCAGTGGTTAATATAGGATTTTGTGTATGATTACCTACTGCACAAATGGACATTAAACTGTTCAGATCATCAGTGGGTGAATTTGATGGAATCTTTTCCTACCGGAATCCCAAATAATATTTAGAAATCCTATTGTAGTAAAGTTAATGTTATCTGGCTTGATAGAAAACATAACTCTCCGGTTGGGGGAATGAACGGGAGGGGTGGCTTGGAGGGAGTGTCCCGGGTTATGCGAGGGAGCCACAGCTCCCTAAGCATGGCGGTGGCGGGGAGAGGCTTGCTTTTGCTGAGCATCTCTGCTAATGGTGTGGAGCTCAGTAAACAACAAGTTAATGGACTTCCCAGATATGTGAAGTTCTGCAGCTGTTGAGCACAGGAAAAAAAAAAAAGATTATAAAGGAAGAGAGAAAGGAAGTGGAGAGGAAGAAAAGGGGAGGGAGGTCAGCAATGTAAGCAGGAAACAAGGATGAGGTTCAGAAGACTTTCAAATCCAAATTCTTGTATCTGGGCATTATTGAGAATGCATGTATCCTAGGAACCCATCTGGAAAAACAGCCAATCTGAGAGATCCCCAAGGGTGACCGAGGGCAGGCATGTGGCTGCGAGTGGCCTGGGTTTCTTAGGGTCTGGTGTGTGTGTAGAGGTGAACAGAACAGGCGTTCTATAGGGATGCGTATGTGGTTACACCTGCCTTGAGAGGGTTTACATCCATGAACTTAAAAATTCACCATTAGTATGAGGGCAAAACTGAGTGTACTGCCAAGGGAGTGGTAACAAATTATGCCTTTTCAGCTTTTCACAAGACCCTTTATAAAGTGGCCCCTGGCTCTATCTTTTTAGCTTCATCAATTTCTATTTTTACTGGACACCCTATACTATAGGCAAATGGTGTGGCTTGCTGTCCCCATAACATAGTTTTCTTTCCCTTTGCTTGGACGCTTGTGCCTTATGCCCCCCGGCACCACCCATCCTCCTCCTTATCTTCCTGGCCCAGACATGTCACTCCCCTGCAGCCCATTTATACTCAACTCTGCTGGGGCATTTACTCCACTGCCTCCTCATTTGATTTCTTGGCTGTGTCTCTCCAGAGTTCCAGTGCTAGAGTGGAGGACAAGAGGGGCCTCTTTCTTCCTGCTCTGTCATTTCCAGGGTCTTAGATTGTTTCATTGCCTCTATAAGAACTCTGCAGAGGCTGGCTAGATGAAGAGGTGAATGAGATTTTAGGAGTTGTAAGGTGAAGGAGTGTCCAGATGGCCTTCCTTGATGGTGCCACCCAGAGCCCCTTGGTGGGAGGGGCTGTTGCTTGCGGGTAAGGGGCCAGTCCCCATGCTGGGTAGCTCTGGTCCTTATCTATACACAGGCCAAACTTGCTTTAGCTGCAGTGACCATTTAAAGCTGATTCCAAGGAAGCCAGCCCTGGGTTTTTTTTTTTTTTTTGTCGTTCTGGAGGATTTCAGAAGCAGAGGGGGGTGTAAAGGGTTTGGTAGGGTGTTAAAGGTATGAAATTGGCTCCTTAGGACATGATGGCTTCAAGGAGGCTGTGTTGCTTCTGCCAGCTGTTGAGGAGGGGGTGAAATGAAAGCACCTCTTAGGACCCTGGAAAGCTCTAGTGCGAATGTCACCACTTGTGTCTGGTGGAAGGGGAGACACCTGTTTCCCGCATTGATGAAGGATGAATGTGGGGTAGAGGGAGAAGGGGAAATTTAGAGGAGGAGCTGAGTGATGGCTCTCTGGTTCTCAGAGTTGCCAGCCATAGGCTGGGCTGTAGGTGGGAGGCAGTGGTTGGGCCCAGACTAGGAAGGTGGAAGGTATGGGTCCCAAGGCTAATGGCTGCACTTCACTAACCAGGATGCATGGGGTTGAGCACAGTATGCTTAACCTGGGTTTTCTTTCCAAGGAAGAGAGACAGAGGCTCCCACCTGCAAACCAGGGGCTATGCTGAACATTGGGGATACAGCTGTGAACAAAGCATAGGGGGTCCTCACCATGGGGGGGGGGCTCTCAGACTGGTGGCCGAGGCGTCTGTCAAATAATCCTGTAACAAATGGAAAATTTCAACGTTGATGAGGGTAATGAGGGAGAGAGAGATGGTGCAGAGATCCTCAAACAGGTTGACCTGGTGTGGGAGCTCAGCGAAGGCTCCCTGGGGTCAGGATGCATGAGCCAAGATGTGAAGGAAGAAAGGCAAAGTGTGGTAAAGAAGGGAGAGAAGAGGTCTGGAGCAGAGGGGACAGCAGGAATAAGCATAGCGTTGTCAACTTTGATGGAAGACATTTCCTTAAGATATTCGAGCTGGTGCTTCTGCTTGACTGAGAATAATCTAGAAAATGAAACCGAACTTTGCTTTGCCCAAGACCTTGTAGGATCTTGAGGTCATCTCATAGGTGGGTGTTAGGAGTTGAATTACGTGCTCCCCTACCCCACTATAAAGACGCCTTGCAGTCCTCATTGCCAGAGTCTCAGGCGATGACCTTATTTGGAAGTAAGGTCTTCTCAGATGTCATCGGTTTATACTGAAGTCATTAGGGTGGGCTCCAATCTAGTATGGTTGGCATACTTATAAAAAGGGGAAATTTGGACTCAAAGACAGACACAGGAAGAAGAAGACCCTAGGAGGATAGAGGCAATGATAGCGGTTACGAAGCCACAAGTGAAGAACACCTGGGGCTGCCTGAAGCGGGGAGAGGTGAGGCAGGATCCTCTTTTGGAGGCTTTGGAGGGGGCACAGTACTGTCTACACCTTGGTGTCAGACTCCTGGCCCCTGGAGCTGCAAAAGAAGGTTTCAGTTGTGTTAAGCCACGGCATATGCGGTTGTTTGTTCCAGCAGTCGTAGGGAACCACGAGAGTGAGGAAGGAAGGCTCGTGTTGGAGATGAAAGATAATATATCTACACCTAGAACAAAGCCTGGAGCATAATAGGTGTTCAATGGATGGTGACTATTATTGGCTAATTGGTGGGGGGACAAGACTCCATTTTGGTTTTTGGGGTGTATGTGTACTTGTGTGTGGTGCTTTTGTTTTTGGGAAAACTGGACATATTCAAAGGTTATATTGGGCTGTCTGATATGTATATGTAACATGGGTAGCCACTCTGTAGAGAATCACTTATGCCGTCATGATAGAAAAAAAATGCCCCCATCAGTCCACTCATGATGAGACCTCCAGCCCTTCACCAGAGGACAGCTTTAAAATGCAGTTGCAGGAGCTCCTGGGTGGCTCCCCTGGTTAAGCGTCTGACTCCCGGTTTCGGCTCAGGTCGTGATCTCAGGGTCATGAGATTGAGCCCTGCCTCAGGCTCCATGCCCCAGATTGAGCTTCATGCTCAACGTGGAGTCTGCTCGAGTTTCTCTCTCCCTCTGCCCACCCTTACCTCCCACTCTTTCTCTCTCTTTCTCAAATAAATAAATAAATAAATAAATCTTTAATAAAAAAATAAAGTGCAGGGGCGCCTGGGTGGCTCAGTGGGTTAAGCCGCTGCCTTCGGCTCAGGTCATGATCTCAGGGTCCTGGGATCGAGTCCCACATCGGGCTCTCTGCTCAGCAGGAAGCCTGCTTCCTCCTCTCTCTCTCTCTCTCTGCCTGCCTCTCTGCCTACTTGTGATCTCTGTCTGTCAAATAAATAAATAAAATCTTTAAAAAAAAAAAAAATAAAGTGCAGGTGCACTGAGAGGTGGGTCACAGTGACCTGCAGATTCACTAACAGGTAAATGACCGATCCTCAGATCTGGATCTTCAGTTTATATCTGAGAGGGGAGAGCACAGGGCCTACTGGGGTAATGTGACATACAGAAGAGGACATTCCAGAAGGGCTAAGGCAGTGAAGAAAGCAAGTTTTTCCCACATAACCCTGGTATGACCCCAGGTGAGGGCAGGATTTTTCCTATTGGTCCAGGCTGCTTTCCATCCCCACTTAAATTCCAGGCTAATGAACAACGTAAAACACCTTTTACATTGCTGTTTAAAAAAAAATTTTTTTTTGTATTCTCAGAAACATTGATGGGTCTAGATTATTTCCTTCCTTTTTCCCTTAGTATCTGAAATTTGGGAATTTGCTTGCAGATACAAAACGAGAAACCAAATTCGAAGAGTGAACCGAAAATGGGGAGTTAACACACTGAAGCAGGAAAGCGGAGATCAACCTGGTTTAGTAGCTGGCAAGGATGCTTTGGTGATGAGGAGGCTATGGTGTCCCGTGGCCTGGCATCCGAGTCCCAGCTGCTAGACAAGTTCTTTGCCTTTTCTCAGTGTCAGTTTCCTCATCTGTTAAGAAGGGGATCTAAAGCCTGCCTCCTCAGTGGCGATCACGTGAGATAGATTCTGTGAGCTGTCCAGGCCGCTTGCTGGGTGTGTTTCCCTTGAGCTGAGGGATTCATTCCTCCTGAAGGCTGATCTCTGCGATCTAGTTCACTTTTCTTTTCCAGTTTTGTTGAGGTGCAGTTGATGAGAAATACAGATATTTAGCTGTACAATGTGATTTTTTTAAAGATGTGTGATGTAATGATTTAATATACGTAGACTCTGTGATCACGGTGAATTGATTGTGAAATGATTCCCACAATCAAGGTCATAAACACACCCATCAATTCACATGCTCACCTTTTTTTATTTCTTTTCTTGCAGCGAGAACACTTAAGAGCTACTCTCTTAGCAAATACCAAGTACAATATTAACTGTAATCACCATGCTGTACATTAGATTCCCAGAATTCATTCATCTTTTAACTGGAAGTTTGTACACTTTGACCCACGTATTCCCCTTTTCCTCATGCCTCTGGTCGCCATAGCTCTACTCTCTGGTTCTATTAGTTGTACTTCTTTAGATTCCACATATGAGTGAGATGGTACAGTATTGGTCATTCTCTGTCTGGCTTGATGCACTTAGCATAATTTTGCCAGGTTCATCCATGTTGTTACAAAAGGCGAGATTTCCTTCTTTGTGATGTCTGAGTAGTATTCTCTGTCTAAACTCATCTTAAAAATCTATATCCTTTGACAGATACATAGGTCGTTTCTGTATCTTGACTATTTAAAGCATTTGGACTTGAATGAGCTTTAGCCAATGTTCTGTAACAGTGGTATCCAAATTATTAATATTTTTTAGTAGTAGGAAATCCCCTCCCCTTTTCTTTTTCTACAGAAAACTTTAGGGAAACCCTAACACATAAAGTAAATCTAAGGAACTCTTCTTGTTGAAGGCAGGGCAAAGACTGCCTTTTTTGTCCCATTTCCTGTCCCCATTGTCCCTTGGAAAATACCCTCAAAGGAGATGTTCAAAAATCTTACATTGAGTGTAGAAGGGGCTAGAAGGGGCTTTTATTTTTTGCTTTTAAAAAGAATTTTTTTTAGTGAATTAGTCCTTATTTTTTTTTTAAGATTTTATTTATTTATTTGACAGACAGAGATCAGAAGTAGGCAGAGAGGGTGGGGGAGCAGACTTCCCACTGAGCAGAGAGCCCAACGTGGGGCTCGATCCCAGGACCCTGGGATCATGACCTGAGCCAAAGGCAGAGGCTTTAACCCACCGAGCCACCCAGGCGCCCTCATCCTTAGTTTTAACTACAAATCTTACAATTTAGCTGCCCTAATAAAGATGGAATGTGTTAGGCCTCAGCTTCTGTGTAATTATTTTTGCATTCCTGTTATGTACCCCCCAACCTGAGTTTGAGACCACAGTGCTATGCCCTTTCTGCTTAAATTTTATTCTCTAGCCCAGAAATACACAACTCGATGAGAAGCTCCTGGAGGGCAGAGGCATTTTATTTGGAATCTCCAGATTACTTTCTAGTAGAAAGACAGACAAAGGCCTTCCATTCATAGAACAGATTCCTCTTCAGATTTTCTTTTATTGTCCTAAGTGGAAAGCTCCACTTCGTCTTATAAAAATTCTTTCCTAGAACATTTATTTTGCTTTGTTTTTAAAAAGACAATAATTGGGCTTCTGTCACATTTTTCTTTTGGGAAAAATTCTCTTCAATGATGCAGTCTGTTCACTTGCAACAAAACATTCATATTTTTTTCATGCATATGCTCACAGAAGATAAAGCTCAAATAGCTTATTTTATATTACAAGTATTAAAGTGACAAATATGTCTCCAAATATGAAATGATGGAAATCATGTAGATTTTAATTCCATCTAGATTAGGAGGCATTATTACTGAAAACATTATTATTTTGCCTGTCCATCCATCCATCCATCCATCCATCCATCCAATAACCCAGCATTCATTCAGCATTTACTTAGTGCCGGCCCAGAGCCTCATGGGTGATACATATCTGCATAGAAAAAGTCCAGGGAAGTCATGGCGTGGAGCAGTGTGTAGTGTTTGAGGTTATTTACATTTTACCTCCACTTAATTTCTTTCATTGTTTTTAGGATTAAACGTAGGGGGAAAAAATCTATATATGCCTCTTTAGACCAATATATCTGAAGGTCACTAACTGGCTTACTCTGGAGGGGTTGGTTTTCTGGTTTATAGAGTTGGTTGGTTGGTTGGTTGGTTGGCTTGTATTTTTTTTTTTTTAATCAATCCCTTGAATATTCCATACCTTTGGACAGTGTCCTTCCCTTTTCAGAGATGGGCCATTGGAGAGGGACAAGAAAGGAGGGGTAAGCCTTTAGTATTGCTTTTTGTTAGAAAATCCTAAAGTGACTTTCCTGTACAAAGTGTGACCTGGGGTCCTTGTGTTTTCCTGAGCCTGGCACTCTGGTGTGGTGTCATGGCCTCTTGCCAGCAGACCCTGCCATTCTGGTCTCTCGCCTCCCTACTCAGAAGAAAGGGCATTGCCAGAGCATTTTTATAACAGTCTTGTGAGAGTACCGTGCCTGATGTGGTGTCTGCATGGGTGGATGCTTGGAAAATGCCAGTGTCTTCTTCATCCTTGGAATTTGTTGAGATAGCAAACTAGACAGTGTTTTAAGAAACTTTGATAACATGCTTCAGTGCCATATTTTAAGATTTCATTGTAACTCCTGTACTTACTATTAAAGACTATAAAATTTGGCCTAAGAAGACCAGTGGTCAAGAGGGTAGGTCTTGACTTTATCAATTCTTGTATAATGTGACCTTAAGGCCTCCTTGGCCCCTCCTTTGCTCCATTTGCCATATGTCAGATGAGAGCATGGAAGGTCTCCTCCTATCCCTGTGGCAGCTATGTGGCACGGATGAGATGTGGGGGTGGAGGGTCTATTATTTTGAGAAGTCTGAAGCTGACCATTGGACCATTGCCAAATATCATCACTATTTGGATATAACGAAATTAAATTGGAGTTCCTCATTCAGTATCTTTTTGGAAGCATAACTTTTCCTACCACCTTTCATGCAAGCCTTGCCCCTGGATCTGTGGAGACTGGCTCCATATAACCCGAGGGGCCACAACTATTGTTGTACTCTGAGGACATCATTTCATGTGGGGGTAAGCGACAACCTTGATGTCACCTGCTTCAGACTCTAGCTGCAGAAAAATTTGGCTCAGACTTTCCAAAATAAACTCACCTTTGGGTTGAGTCCAGGAGTGGAAAATTTTAGCTGGAAGCAATGCCTTTCAGAAAACATGGAAGGGACTCCAAACCAAGGCACATGTACCCATCAGAGAAGGCTGGGTAGAGCCCCTGCCATCCCATCCCCTGTCCTTCCCCGGTATAGGTCATAGGCTCCACAGAAGGAGGGAGACAGGACAAATCTTAGGAATCGGCTGGGTTTTTTCCACTGTCACATCAACCTCAAGGCTTTGGCTTCTGGAATGACGGGTGGGCTTGCTTTCATTTTGTGGGTTTGATAGCATTTGACTGTGTAATTATTCCTCTCAGCTGAATATCCCTGACTATCCTTTGACATGATGGTTGTATAGGTGGCTTTACCAAGCATAATTCCTATAATCTGTGGAGTGTCAAAAGAAGGTGATTATTTTCAGATGAAATGCTGCTGACCTGATTAAGCTTCTGTCTTGCCTTGGAGCTGAGGATAATGAGTCTGTCCAGGGCAGTGGCTGGTGGGACCGGGGAGCTTTTGGAAAATGGTTCTCAGGCTTGGTGCTGAGCAGGGCTTTAGAACCCTCAGATGCATCAAATTAGATGTATGCTTCTGGAGCTCAGTTCCTGGCTTTCTCTCCTCTGCTCACTCTGTCCCGCAGGTCATTCTTGCGGATAGAGGGGTCTCTGGTCCTCCTTGAATTTTCCATCATTCGCCATCTAGAAACTGTTTCTACCAGGGATTTCACCTGAATGGAAATGAGTCCAGGTGACAATTTAGGAGTGGGGTGGGAGGGAGCAAAGCCAGGAGGACCCTGAGTTGATGCTGGGCTAGAAGTGCCCCAGGACCGACGAGAAGGATAGTGCTTCACAGCTGCAGAGGTAGTTGGCAAGAAAAGGAAGCTGTGGAGTGAAATATTACATGGGATTGCCCTAGACTCCCCATGGAAAATTTTTTTCCCCTTTCAGCCGAGGAACTAAATGCACAGTAATGGTAATGAGAAAATGAGGCTCTAAAAGTGCCCTGTTTCTCATCATTCTTGTCTTTCCCTCCTTTTCCCTGAATGCCGCCTGCCCCATTTCAGGCCTCAGGCCTGTGGGTTCTGTCAGGTCAGTGGGACTTGAAGCAGGAGCTGCCAAACAATCGGCAAAGGTATTTGGAAACCTGGCCTCGGCCCTAGCAGGAGTCGGACTGGAATCCAGAATGATCTTTGCTCTTGCTTCTGCTTTAAATTAATAGTTTGCAGGTGTCACAAGCTCTTCTGTCTCGTTCCGGCAGTGTCTTCTCTCTTGTTTATCCCACGATAGAATTTGGTGTTGGCTGCAGGACAGTTTGGCCTCACCACATTGAATTAAATTCCAGCAGAACGAAAATGGGAACCGCTATCTCTTGTGTGTGTGAGAATATGAGAACACTGCAGGTAATTCATGGGGAAGAAACTTGATCATCCACAGCAAGAAGTACCTTTCATTTGGGCTGTGTCTTTTAGTTACCAGAGTCCTTTTCTATTCAGTAGTTCTCTGAACAGGAGGATGCTGGGGTACAGGATGGACAAGTGATGTGCTGAAGAGTCCCAAACCGAATCCGTGGTGGTAGACATGAACCTGTTCTGCCTTTCACAGGTCAAGTGGGAAACTGAGTTGTTTTTCCACTTTTACTTGGAAAATAGATCATTTCCCCCAAGGACCAGGGCCCTGGCCAATTGCAGAATTCTGTGATTTTTTTTTTTTTTTACTGTATTCCTCACACTTCCAACAGAAACTGCATCGGATTCTTCAAGAGCCAGCTTCCAATGAATGTGGTGGAAGTCCCTCGTGGATCACAGTTCTTTGTTTCATGTGCAGATATTCCTTGATTAAAGCACGTGTCCCAGAACATACCCGGCCTATGTCTGGCCCAGGCTCGTGGCTCAGTCCCCACCTCTTAAATATGGAGGCTGTTGCCTTGCTTGCATTTGTCAAGACATTGCCCTAGCCAAGATTATAACTGTTACCAAACATCCAAATTTGCTGGCGAAGTGGGAATTGGGGGGGGGGGGTGTCAGTGGATAATAACACCTTACAGTCCCATGTAAAGTGTTGTACTTTCCAGAACCATTTAAACATTGATTATCTCATTTCGAACTTCAGAACAGCTTTTATTATCTCTATTTGACAGACGGGGGAAAATAGAGACACAGAATCTGTCACTTGCTCGAGGTCACAAAGCAAACTGATAGCTGTCCTTGCTTCTTGTTCTTCCCCCTGTGGGCCTCTTCCAGGGAGCCTTTGTCTGTTCCCTGAAGTTACGGGTATTCCCATGGCTACTTTCTTGGGGCTCCTGCTGTCGAGACTGTGGTGGGGGAGGGGGAGCATTTATCCTGGGGCTTCTCATGTCTGTGGGACAGAGTTCGTGATGAAGATGAAATAAAATGCAAACGGCTCCTACTTCCTTCCCACACAGACAAGCTGAGAGTCTGCCTCTGACGTGGGAGCTGGGCACAGAGCAGGAGATGGCTCTGGCTGTTCCCTTCTCCTCGCGTTACCACCCCCACCGCCCTGTAAAGTGGACCTGGGGATCCCAGGCGAGAGGCTCCATTAGTGACGCGTGGTGTTCCTGTGACAGACCTCAACGCCCGGCACTCCTGCACTGTAATCCTCCTCTCCTTCCCATTCAGTGGACATGCATGAGCCTATTCTGTGCCGGGCCCAGCCGTGTGCATGGAGCCCTGTGCAGTTCTTGCCCTCAGTGAGTTCTGGATCTAGTACAGTCTGTCCCTGTCACTCCTCCCTGCGTGTCACACACGTGGAAGGCCATCAGATTCCCTTGAAAGTCACCTGGGCAGAGCAGGTCGCTGACTTAATCTGGAGCTCCAGACCGGGACCATTCAGTGCCATACAGCAAAACTAAGGTGGACTGGAGCAGAGGGCCTGTGTGTCCACCAAAGCCCATTCCAGTTTCTGGGCAAACAGCTAGACGGTACCTATCAGCTTCCTATATGGCCAGGGGTGGCCATGTGGCTAAATCTGGCCAGCTGAAGGTGGATAAAAGGGATAAGCCCATGAAAAGCTCTGGGGGTGACGTGCTTTCCCCTCTTTTGGCTTGGAGCAGCCAGTTGTGGTGTCTTGGGGGTCATGAGTTGAAGGTGGCAGCGTCACAAGGAGATAGGAGCCTTAGTGTCCAAATCTTTGCTTGCAGGAGAGCCCTCCCATGTGGATGGGAGCACCCAGTTTGGGCTTGGATTGTCCTGAGCCACTGAGATTTGGGCATCTACCTATTTCCTTAATATACCAGTTTCAGGAACTATTGTTGGCTTGAGTCAGGAACCTGGAATCAGTTTGGATGAAACAAGGGACGCTGTGGGACTTCTTGAACAGCTGCTTCTGGACTAGTGCCCTGGCCGGGAGCCACCTCTGGGTACGAAAGCATAGGAGGTGAGGACCCCTAACCCCAGCTTCAGAAAGAAGAAATTGGGCCTGAGGCTTCTAGGGACTACCAGAGCTTGGTGGCAGGTGCCACTCAGGAACACCCTGCGCTGGAGACAGTGTGGCAGCGGCTTCAAGCAGGCCGAGACCTTGACGGGTCGCCTGGGGGCTCGCAGCCTTCCTGGGGTAAGGCCAGAAGATGCCTCAGCTCCAACAGCTCTTGGCTTTCGCTCCATTCCCCACACCAGCCAGCTATGTGACCTTGGACAAGGCCCTTCTCTGGCCCTCAGCATGATCCTTTTCCTGCTCAGTGGGTTGGGTGTGGACTCCATGATTTCAGATAACTCGGACGGTGTATTTTGAAAGCTTTAGTACAGACCACAGTGTAGGATTGTAGGAGTTTCTAGAGTTCCTGGTCCACCCTCCCACACCCTGCATTGCAAGACCTGGGCTCTGCCGTATACGGTTGCTTTGGCACCTTGCTGAATAGTCCTTCCACTTTCCTTGGGACCCTAAATCAATAACTTCCAACTTCTAAAAAATCTAAACTCTTTAAAGGGCGCCTGGGCAGCTCAGTTGGTTGAGCATCCAAATCTTGATTTTGGCTCAGGTCATACTCTCAGGGTCCTGGGATCAAGCCATGCGTCAGGCTCCATGCTCAGCAGGGAGTCTGCTTGAGATTCTCTCTCTTCCTCTCCCCCTCACCCCCCTGGCCCCCAAAGTAAATAAATAAATCTTAAAAAAATAAAAAATCTAAACTCTTCTTAAAAGTAATAGAAGTACCTCCTCCCTAGTCCCCACCTCTGTGATCCTGGTTATTATGGAATCTTACACCATGAGATAGGAGACCTCTCCTATTTCCTTCAGCCTGTTTATCTTATTTAATAAACACATATATAGCTCTCTGTATATTAATTTATTTAATTCTTGTAACAACCTGATGAGGTAGGTGCCATCTTCGTCCTCATATAACAGCCCAGGAGATATGAAAGAACATGGCCAAGGCTCTCAGCTGGTAAGTGGTCAAGTTGGGATTTGAATGGGGAGTCTGGCTTCAGAACCCATGCCCTTGACCACTGGGATATGCAGCCTGTCCTTAGTGCTCCTTCCAGGTCTACACATCCGTCAGAACCTCTACTATGCCCGCCTGGGGGTTTTGCCCTTCTTCTTCAGAATCACTGCCTTGGATGGTCTTGTCTCAGCTGAACCCTGGTGAAATCATTTTGTAGCTCTGTTTTCTTCTGTAAAATTTCCTGCATGTTTTCCTCACTAGGAAGCCTGTCCATAGATGAATGATTCCATGGCCAGGCCCCAGACCGGGACTCCGGGTCCCAAGAGGTGGCAGAAGGCTCTAGACATTGTGGCTCTATCATGGCCCGGAGTGTGCCCAGGCCTGGGGAGCTGCTGTCACAAGGACTCACAGCTGTTGATAACTGACATCTTGTTTTTGCCAGGACCCATCAGTGAAGCCCAGGCCCGACTGAGATACCATTGTTTTCCACCCCCTATTCCCAGCACCGAGGCAGGCAGACCCTCAACCCCCAAGGGACTAGGGCGTTTTGTTGCCCAGCTGACAGGGCCTGGGCCTGGCTTGTCTGCCAGGCTGAGCAGGGGTTCTGGGACAGGCTGCTGCTTGACATTGGGTGGGACACTGCAGCCAGGCAAAAACCTATTCCGTGTGCTTGCTGGCTGCCCTTCATAGCTGGCCTTCCTTCCAGGTTCCTGCCCCTCCCTGTCCACATCTGATCACACCGTTGCTCTCTTTGATGCTCCACAGTGGAGGCGCATCTGTTGATGGCCTCCAGGAAAGTCTCTCCTCCTTGGCAAGGTCTATGAGGCCCTTAGCCAGCTGGCCCTGCTGATCCCACCTAACCTTTTCAGTCCTTTCACGATCTGTCACACCTCCAGGGTCTGGGTGTGCTGTTCCCTCTGCCTGGAGTGACCCATTGCTTCTTCTCCATCCCCTGAAGGCCTTCCTTAAGTTCTAGCTCAAACATTCCCTAGTCCTTGCTCCTGCGTGTGGAGTCGGGCTGTCCTCCTCTGGGCTCCCAATCGCTGGACTCTAGGGTTGCATCCCCTGGTACTGATTTCTTTAGGAGACAGTCAGCTCCTGCAGTACACATCCCTTTCCTCGATGGCCAGGGACTGTGTGTCACTTACTTTTGTATTCACCCCCACGTCTACTTCCTTGAGCCTGGAAGCACATGTGGCACACATTAAATGCTCCAAGATTTTGAATGGATGAGTAATGATGAGAGCTACAACACTGTTGCCTTGCATCTCCAATGCACATCATGATTTTAGAGCTCTCTTGCTTCTGCATTTTTATCTTCTTCCCAATCTGGAGCTGACTTGTAGCATTGTCTTAAGTAAGCGAGTTCATCTCCCTGGGCCTCAGTTTGTCCACCTGTAAAAGATCTGCCATCACAGGCACCCCAAGGATCTTGTAAAGGTGAAATGGATGCTTATTAACAATGTCTTGGGAATGTAGCTTTAGACATACAGAGGGCATCATTGTTTTGCCCATCTTGCCCTTGGACTCCAAACCAGTCGCTTTGCCAGATGGGAACAGCCAGGGGAGAGCACAAGCGTGGGGGTGGCTGGTAATGTGTATTTTTCTGTGCCCTACATAGTTATACACTGCCTGGTGGAAATGGATAGCTGTAAAGACTCTTTATATCCTGGGTAGCAGCAGGAGTATGCGTCCTCCTCCTGTGTTACTAATCAGCAGGTCAGGCCTCCAGGGAGCCGTCCAGTGCACAGTTGAACGCTACTGCAGGAGTACTCAGGACAGAAACATCCAAACCAACAAAAACAGCGGGCGATTATTTAAAGTTTATTTATTTTTTTATTTTTTATTTTTTTAGATTTTATTTATTTGACAGAGAGAAATCACAAGTAGACAGACAGACAGGCAGAGAGAGAGAGAGAGGAAAGCAGGCTCCCCGCTGAGCAGAGAGCCCGATTCGGGACTCAATCCCAGGACCCTGAGATCATGACCTGAGCCGAAGGCAGCGGCTTAACCCACTGAGCCACCCAGGCGCCCACAGCGGGCGATTATTAATGCAAACAAAAATCATTCTTCATTTGAAGGAAGAATTCATTGCCATTTCCTAAATTAGGAACTCATGAGTTTATGGCTTGAGAAATTTAAACTAGGGGCACCTGGGTGGCAAAGTCTTTTGAGCATCCGACTCTTGATTTTGGCTCAGGTCATGATCTCAGGGCCCTGAGATTGACCCCCACATCAGGCTCCACGCTCAGTGCAATGTCTACTTGTCCCTCTCCTTCTGTTTCTCCCCCACCCCAAAAAATAGATAAATAAAATCTAACAAAAAAAATTTAAACCTACATAATAAAGAACTTGGTGAAGAAAGGGGAAGGCTGTGATATTAGTGTCCACTGTTGGTGAAGGACAAATGAAGATAAAACATCTCCCAAAAAGTGAGTCTCTCTGGACTCACTTTTATAGACATTCCATTTATAGGTACCTGTTTTATGTTTTTCACAGAGGGACCCCTGTATTATTTACAAAAGGACTTTTATTCTGTAAAGCATTTGTTTGCAAACTTTTATAGTTTTCGATATAAGAAAATGTTTCCTCTTCCCAGTACCCCCCCAAAAGAGGAGGGCACCCAAGTAGAGTTGAGCTTAAGTTTTCCAGTGAAGAATTTGAAGAATAAATTCACTAATAATTCACTAATCACCATAGTGATTTCATAGACAGAGCATTTTAATTCAATGATTGAATAATCATTTATTGAGAGCCAGTATGCCCCAAACATTGTGCTAAGTACTGGCTGTTTAATGGTATAGGCCCTGCTCTAAGGGGACTTAGAGTAGGGGAAGGGATTGGCATGAAATAAGCCAATAGATAGGTGCACATTGTCAAAAGGGCTCTAAAGAAAAAGGGGGCTGGGATGGAGGTGAGGAGAGGAAGCCTCCTCCAGTGGCAGGTTTGAAAGGCCTGTCTGTGGAAGGGACAATTAAACTGGGAGACGGAGGGAGAGAGGGAGCCGGATATGGAAAGGGAGATAAGTGTTTGAGGCAGAGGAGGCTGTTTGTGCAAAGGCCCTGAGATGGGCAAGGGCCTCGTGCACTCAGGAGAGAAAACAGAAGAAGTAGGGAAGACATAACTCAGAATAAACTCAGAATGAAGGATGGCTCTTTAAATTAAACACATTCAGCTGGGTGAAAAACTCACAACAAGATCTGTCTTTCTGTGTTCCTTCCTTCTTCCCTGCCTCCTTTTGCTGTGGCCTCGTGTATGGTTTTCTTGGCCCAGCACTGCTTCGCCTTGAGAGGTGATGTCCTTTTTGTGCACAGAGGACAGATTGTGTGGGGAAGGGGGATCATGGCTCGACTTAGCAGATGCTTTTCCTGACTCAGAGGATGGGTCTTGAGCCTGCTGACCCTGTCCTGGAATCTCTTGGTGCTCTTGCAGTCTGATTTCTATGTTCCTCACAACCAAGGCAGACCTGAGGCGCTGGCCACCGGCCTGAGAATATTAATAACTGTCATATACTTGAGTAAGCGGTTGCAGCCTCGCGGTCTGGGTGTTTGGGCCGAGCAGACAACCACAAGGCGGCTCACCTCATGGCTTCAAGGTTTCCAGCTTTTGCAGGTCCCCCCCCCCCCCCGCCCCCAGGCTTTGTTGTTTTCCCTGGAACAGCCTGAAACTGTTCCTGGCAGAAAAGGAGACTGGGCTTCACAGAGCTCTTCCGAAGGCAAGCAACTCAAAGATGGGAATTTAATGAATAACTCATTCACTCACTTCACAGGTATTTCTCGAGCACTGACTATATTGAGGAGTGTATGTGGCACCATCAGATAATCTTGGTGGGTACTTGGTCATCTTTTGCCATGGACAGTCCCCAGTGTATTGGTCTTACAACCTCGGCCAGGCTTAGGCTCCTAGTGAGGGAAACCTCTCTCCTCCGTAGGTTCTCACCCTTTCAATACCCACTGCCCCTTGACACCCTCATTAGATGCTAGTGAATCTTAAATTATGTTATCCACTTTGGGAACCTTGGGGAAATCAGAGTCCTTAAAGATATTGGTTGGTTCTTTTCTCAGCCCAATTTCAGCTCTGTCCCAGAGGAAATCCCTCTCCTCATGCTTTTATCCATCCACTATCCCCTCATTGTCTTGGAGCTTCTAAGGAGCAAGGGAATCCTGCCATTGTTCCCAAAGACTTGGCTTCTTCTGGAATTTTCTACAATCATCAGCCCACTGTTTCCATAGAAACAGACTAATATATTCTAAGGAGTCAAACCCTTTCAGAAATAAAGTCTGCATGCAGTGAGGGGATAAATAAGTGAGGGAGGGGAGTGCCATGTATGTATGCCATTCTGAGAGCCTTCTGCCTCACTTGCACCACCCTGGGCCTCACAACCCAGGGAGAAATGCGTTGTTGCCATCTTGCAGAGCAGATAGCTGAGTCTTGGGAAGTAAACCACCTTGCCCCAGATCGGTCAGCTTCTCAGTGGGAGAACTAGGGCTTGAGTCCAGGTCTATTGGCCTCTGGAACCTGTGTGTATACTGCCACACCAAGGTGCCATGTTTTCTGTGCTAACCTAAGTGCTCTCGTTGGTTTCTAGTGCATAATGGTGTCGGGGGGCGGGGGGGTGTGATTTTTTATTTTCTCCATGTGGCCCAGGTCCTCTTGTTTCTTTCACTTCGATGTTTTTGAATGCTCCTTCGATTTTTTCCCCCCTTCTTGCCCTCTCTCGTCACCACATAAACTACCTTTCTCTGGTGACTCAGTTATTTCCTCTTGCTCCTATTTTTGGGGCAGGATGGGGTCTCATGGTTTGGGACAGGGTGAGGAGTGTTAGCCGAGGGCAAACTAAAGTCCACAAAGTGTTGATTGTCCTCTCCTTCCTGCACCTTGCGCCTGGAGCCTGTCACCTCAGAGCACCCCCGAACCCTCCCTTCTGGGTAGAGGCCGGAAGGTCTCCCTTCCCAGTGCTGTGCCTCACCTCGCAATCTTAGCTGAGTGCCACCTGTCAAAATCCTGCTTTCAGTCTGTTCACCTGGAAAGTGCCTTTTGAAGCTGCAAACACTTGCTTTCCCGTTTTTTCTCTCAGTGGACTTCTCTTCTTCCATCTTCAGCTGTTACCTGGGGGCCCAGGCAGAACTTGAACCCTTGGGAAGGGTTGTTTCTCCAGCTTTCGAAGGTCAGAGCTAATGCCATGGAGGTAGTCCAGCCGCCCCAACCTGTTCAAGGTCGTTGAGTGAAGGGTGGGGCTCCCACTGTGTCTCCTCTAGCAGAGGCTAGGCCCCTTTGAAGGTGAACTGCCAGGAGGAAGGCAGAGCTTAAGCCTCTCATTTGGTCCCGGAGTGCAGCTTCTCTGGCTTGCAGATTGTTGTGTGTCTGCCTTGCTGAAACTCTCCTAGGAAGGAGAGCTGGGCTTTTGAGTTAAGGAGCAGCCCTTAGATACCAGTCACTTTGTAATCGCTCAATCATTTATATGCCTAACTGTCATCCATCTGGTTTCCTCTATTTATCTACACATGGGCACATGTACTTAAACACAGAGACGTGCAAATTTGGGAGAGTTTTGCTTGCACAAGGAAACCTACTTTGGGCTCCCCGCCAAAGGACAACGCATGCTTCATGGGTATCTGCAGGTCCCAAGGAAGGGAATACATCCCTTTTATCTGAGTTCTTTAATCTGCCTTGACTTCAGGACAGAATCCTGAGGCCTCTTTCCTCATGGTTTGTGTGGTTGGTCAATGGTGATGGTGACAGTCAGCCCACTGATGTAGTCTGTGGCTAAGTCATACTCTTTGGCTTTTACCCCAGTGATGGGGACTCCTAACGGGAAGGGGCAGCTGAGGGGCCCAAGTGCCCACCGGCCTGGCTCCTTCCACAAGCTGATTCCAAGTGTTTGAGCAAATGAGAGTTAAACTGTAGCTTGGCCTCAGCTGTAGGTTCTATCTCAGGGACATTAAAAGAAGGGCTCTTGGGGCACCTGGGTGGCTCAGTCAGTTAAGTACCTGCCTTCAGCTCAGGTCATGATCCCAGAGTCCTGGGATCAAGTCCTGAATCAGGCTTTCTGCTCAGTGCGGGATTCTGCTTCTCTCTCTGCCTGCTGCTCCCCCTGCTTGTGCTCTCTCTCTCTCTCTCTCTCTGTTTTTCTGAAAATAAATAAAATCTTTAAATGAAAAGCTCTTTCATACTTGTGAGCAAAGATGGGCTCCAGCAGAAGCTGATGGCCACCCAACAGTCCTTTCCTGGTGTCATTCATTGTTTTGGTGAATGTACCAAGATTCCCAACCTTATAGAGCGACACTGTGACTTCATAGGTCTTCCAGCCTCCAGTGCTGTTGGCATTTTGGGCCTGAGAACTCTGTGGCCAGGGGCTGTCCTGTGCATTGTAGGATATTTAGCCGCATCTCTGGCTTTTAATAGCCTCTCTTTCCAGTTATGACCACTAAAGATGTCTCTAGACATTACCAAACATCCCCTCAGAGAGCAAAATGCCCCTAGGTGAGAACCAGTAAGTTAGAAGGTAATAGGGGCTCCAGCTGTTGGAGATAGCTAACAGTAACCAGGTGCTTGCAATGGATGTATAAAGTCAGGGTTCTGGTTTTTATGAAGCTACAAGGAGAATTGGGTGTTACGAACACCCAATTCTGGGGTTCTGGGGTCGGTTCGCCATTCTTTTCTGTCTCTGGAGCAGGCTCTCTAGAAGGCCTGACTCTGGTGCCAGAGTCAGAGACAGAAAAATGAGTTTTTCAGGGCTGGCTTGGTCTAATGTAGGGTTCTAAGGAACACTAGTTGTGAGGGCTGTTCATGGTTGTTCCATGAAGAAAGGGTTCTCTGGGCAAGTGAGTTTTGGAAACGAGTTAAAAAGTGAAACAGGGGGGTGCCTGGGTGGCTCAGTGGGGTTAAGCCTCTGCCTTCAGCTCGGGTCATGATCTCAGGGTCCTGGGATCGAGGCCCGCATCAAGCTCTCTGCCCAGGGGGCAGCCTGCTTCCCCCTCTTTCTCTGCCTGCCTCTCTGCCTACTTGTGATCTCTCTCTGTCAAATAAATAAATAAAATCTTTAAAAAAAAAATAAAAAATTTTAAAAAGTGAAACAAGTTTCTTTACTTCAGATCTTATCAGAACCTTTCATATGCTAATGTGGATTATAATTCTTCTAGAGAGTTGATATTCAGTGTTGCCCAATTTAAGATTTGCGGACGTTTATAGACTATTCTTTCAGTTCAGAATTTGGAAAAACGGTTTATTAGCTGTAGGTAGAGGAGGCCCAAGGCATCCATCCCCACCACAAGCTACCCTCGCCTACAGGCACTGGTGGGCTAGGTAGTGTCAGTACAGGTCTTGGGACTTCCTTCTTTCTTGGCTCTCTTTGTTGGTTCTCCTCACCCCACGCTGCTCTGATCCCATTTCAATCTTTGATTTTTTTTTTTTTTTTGAGATTATGTTCATGTGTTTAATTTGAGATCTAGTCTAAGTAATTGACTTTGCTTATTTTTATACTGATTCCTTATTGGGGGTTCTTCCAGTTTTATTCTCAGAGGGCAAACTCTGTTTCTTATTTTGAAGTTTTTTTCTTTTTTCTTTTTTTAAGATTTTTTAAAAATTTTATTTAACACAGAGAGGATAACAGGTAAGCAGAGAGGCAGGCAGAGGCGGGGTTGGGGGGGAAGGGGAAGCAGGCTCCCTGCTGAGCAGAGAGCCCTATGCAGGGCTCCATTCCAGAACCCTGAGATCATGACCTGAGCCAAAGGCAGAGGCTTAACCCACTGAGTCCCCCAGTTGGGAGAGCCCCCCCAGCTCTCCCAGGTGCCCCTTGAAGTTTTTTTCTTAAGGAGGATACCAGCAGAGGCCTTTTAGGCCATATCCCCAGGGTGTCCTGTGGACCACGGGAAGGACTTTTTAGGCACCCGCCTGTCTTCTTTCCATTCAGCTCATTCCCACTCTTGGGAAAGCAGTGGTGGGCACTGGGCACTCAGGGAATGCGTACTGAGTGAGTGGGTGGCTAAACTGATGGTGGGTCACATTTGAAAGACAGGGCCGGGCTTTTCTTTAACAAATAGTCCAAGGTGTGGTCCATCTGAAACATATGTGCACAGTGTATCATGTATAGCTGTAACACGCCTATGGCTTGGGAAAAATTTTCTCCCCCTCCTTTGCAGTCTAGATCAAACAAAACTGTGACTCCCCAGAAGACAATGAAAATATTCAGATTGCCTGTCCTGAGTTCACACACAGGGCTTGTTTGCTGCGGTGCCTTCCCAGGGATCACAGACTGAGGCAGTGGAATCCACATTCACATAGAAAAAGCATTCCTTGGCTGCTTCCTGTCTCTCTCTGATGGAGCTGTGGGCTGTCTTCCAGAGAGAGAGAGTGAGTGATGGAGAGGGGCTGGAGGGATAGAAGAACTGTGGGAAGGGGCTCTAGGTGAAGGAGATCAGCCCTCCAAGCTGGGAGCAGCCACTTTCATTCGCTTCTGGGGAGCTGAGATAAAGTGATAGGGATGCTTTCTCATGTCAGCCTCTTGGTCAGTAAGAAACTGACTCCTTGAGAGGTTGGAGATGCTGACATCCCTCCTAGGGATTGGGGATACCCTTCGACCCCAGGGACGGTTGGGGAGAGACACTGGGGACCCTCTTCAATGAGCAAGAAGCTTACGATGCTGTGTACTCGATGAAGCACCAGGACGGGGAGATGGCAAATTTCATGTTTGAGATAGAAATCTGTGACACTTGGGCGGATGGAGACTTAGGTATGTCCCTGCCTATGGAAGGTCAGTAATTCCTGCTCATTGCAAGCCAGTGGCCCTCTGCCCAGGCTCATTCCCAGTGTCTGTCCTCTTAGGAGGGTACACTGTACCCTGGTGAGACTCAGACTTGTGTATTGATTCGTGCATCACTCACTCACCTGGGAAGGGCAGGAGATGGTTAGTTAAGGTCACTCCTGCCCATCATCCCAGCGCAGTTGGGAAGACCGGTCAGCCTCCTGCATGCCAGCATTGTGCTTGGTGCTCAAGATTGTGACCAGCAGGGATAAAAATATATGTTTATAAAAAATAAAAAATTTAAAAAAAAAAAAGATTGTGAACAGCAGTTTGTTCTCAGAAAAATCCCCAGTTAGGCGATGTTGCAAAAGCAAGCGATTGCCTGTGGTTCACAGAAGTCTGCCTATTCTGTTTTCGAAATAAGGAGACTGAGGCTTTGTAACTTGCCCAAGGTCAGCCCGTTAGTTAATAGGCAGAGCTGAGATTTGGACCCGTTTTCACAGTTCTACATCGCCTTGGGGAAGCAGGACACACCCACGGGAAAAGTTAAATCACAACAGGCATTACATAACCCAGGAAAATAATACCCTGGGTGTCCTGGGGTGACATTCAATGAGGTGCCAGGTGGTACAGAAAAACGAGTCGTCAGGGGAGATAAGAGGGCCGAATTTTCAGGGCGCTGGGCGATCGGGAGGATTTAGAGGACCCTGAAGGGTGAGGAGAGGGTCTGATGGGCAGAAAGGAGCAGAGTGGTTCAGATTTAGTTCCTTAAGAAATGCAGGTGGCATGTTAGCATCTTTCTTTTTTATGACCCAGTGGTTCTCAACCTTGTGGGTTTCATGACCAAAATTTAAGTTATTTAAATTTAAATATTTTAAAATGATTGAAGACTCCACAGAGAGGTTTTTGTTTCTGTGGGCAATGCCAGTCCATAGCTAACACCTCAACGTTAGAACCAAAACATGTAAAATTTAACAATAAATTCCATCATGTGTTAACGTAAGAGCATATTTTTATGAAATACCCCTACGTTTTCCAAGACAAAAACCTTGGGAACGTGACATTGTTTTATAGTTTCACACATCTCTTTCATGCTGACATAGTAGAAGTCAGCTGGATTCTCCTATCTCCTTCTGTACTCAGCCTGTTGCCAGATCCCATGTAGTCATGTAGCCCCTGGAAACTGTGCTCTACACTCCTGACAGGGTAAGAGTGAAAGAGACAAAATAATGAACCAGAATTGTTAGGAAAATGATTCTGACTTTGCAGACCCACAGAAAAGGTCTCAGGGACCCCCCGCCCAGGGGTCCCTGGACTATATACTAGGAACCACTGCTATGAACCAGTAGGACTTAAACATAGGCGGGAGAGGGTGCTGAACTTGGGATGTTGGTCTTGGTGGGTCTCCCTTGGGAAGGGGGTCTTCTTCCCTTGGGAAGAAGGAAGGCAGATCGGACACTCCTCTCACTTCGGGAATGATTGTGTGTTCCATCCCTTGAGTCTGAGCGTCCTAACCAGGGCTGATGCGATGGTGGTGACAGACTTGGCCTCTTTGCATTCAGAGCTCTCATCTCACCCTGTGTAATGTAATGAGGGCACCTCATCGCTCCCTTCCTAGAAACCCAGGAGTGCACTGTAGTAGGTTAGGGGATTACAGCATGGATTCTCCGTTGCCTGACTGTTAAGTCGGGACGAGAGCAGCCCTTGCCTGTTTGGGGCACTCAGCCCATGTGGCTTACACATGTGGTTGTTCTAGCCCTTGAGCCTCTCGGTAGCAAATGCTGTGAATCCTCCCTGTTAAAATATGAAATTGGGGAAGAGAGGCCCTGTGAGCCTGAGATTCAGCTACATGCATTTCCAAGGTAGTACTCAGAGGGTTCCTCCAGTGGAGGCCTGGGAATCTTCCAGGCCCTGAGGTTTAAGCATTAATTATGCACACAGTGATGCTTCTGGGCTTCTGGGCTCCTGTTAAGTGTTTGCTGCTTGTCGTTGCTCACTGGGCAGGTTCCGTCCTTTCTCCTAACCAGTTGGCCCTGTTGATGGTCATGATTCACCATTCCCTTCTGCCCACTGTGGGTTTTCTGCTGCTCCGGACAGCTTGCTGGTTTTGAATATAACATTCCAGCACAAGTTCTTTTGAATTTCTTCATACTGCGATGACACGGCCCATTCTTTTATTCTTTTAGGAGATCCTGCCTTTAGTTCTTGTTCTTGAGCGGCTTCCACAGTCCAGAATCTCTACTTGTGCCCCTGCTTGGCTTCGGGTTCTGGACGGCACGCTGGCATCCCCACTGCACAGTTTTGATTCTCAGGATCTATTTTTCAGTAACAAAATATTGCTGATTTAAGGAACCAGGTATGTGGTGGGAGCCTTTGACCTCTGATGGTTTTGTCTGGTTCCTGTTCCCTCAGGTGGCAGAGAGGGCCTTGTGGGGAAGCTCTATTCGGTTTAAGATCTGGCCTTAGGGTTCTTATTAGGAGAGCTACCATTCACTGAGCCAGATTTTCTGGGTGAAGTTGGACGCCTGATGTGTGCCAGCACAGTCCCTTCTCTGCCCAAAGTGAAACTGATACTGTATGACTGGGCGTGGTTCATCTTTGTGGGCCAATGGGGCCGTCTACTCCCGAGAAGAAAATTATGTGTGCACTGAGAATGGTTTGCTTGCCTGTTTGGGGCACAGCTATTTATTCAGTGTGAGCCAAATGCGAGGTGATATGGGAGATACACTCTGGAATTCTTTTCAGGAGACTGAGATGAAAAACAAGCAACAGAATGTTCTGTGTGCCCAGTGAGTGCGGGGCAGTAAATGCAAGTGGTTATCTCTGTCTGATGGAAGCCATCGGTGGGGGTGCAGTATTATCAGTGGAGGGTTCCAAAAGAAGAGGGGTTTGAACTTTGCCTTAAAGAATAAGAGGATTTGGACCCGGAGGGAAGGCATTCCCAGTAGCTTAGAGGATTTGACTAAGCTTTTGTGTAACATCTGTCGTCCTGTCCAGATGTGCTGGCTATCCTTTGAGCCACTGATGACTCTAGTTTCTTGCTGTGGTAGTGGTCTCTGCTTCTTGGCTCCACACTTGGGGCATGCACTTTCATGCTGCACCAGAACTCTGGGAAGCAAGGAGGGACACTGCCGAAGCTAAAGCCTTGTTGGTCTAAACTAGGCTGAGGGAGGCGGTGTATTGTGTAAACACTGCCTCTCTGTGTAAGTGTATTTTTTAAACTGTGACTTCACATCCTTTCCAAAAGCCTGTTGTAGCCCATCAAGAGACTAAGGTGATGACTGGGAAGCTATTCTTCATAAATTAAAGGTGTGATCAGTTTTTATTTCAAAGGGCAGAGAATCAAGGTTAGGGCAAGGAGAAATCTTTCCTTCCTGATTTTAGGGGAACTTTAAAATAAGACCCTTATCATCTGTGTGGTACCTAGGTGGCCAGAAACTTCTCTGGAGGCTGGTCTAGCAAACAAAAGAGTAACAATATGAGCAATGACAGTTGTGGTTAACCACCTCCTTTCCCACCAGTGCCCCTCCCCCCAACTCTCCCACACCCGAACCCACTCACTCCCTCTTTGCACGAACCTGCTGTGCATGTAGCTTCCTTTGATGGTGACGAAGGTTCTATTGGGTGTCATTTTATATTACAGTTGTAATACCCCATGACATTTTAGCCTTTAGCTCTTAGTCACAAACTTCTAGAATATCCGAGGTGGAAGGAACCTTCATGACAAGCCCCTTGTTTTCAAAATGGGGAACTGAGAACTTAGGTTGCCCGAGACTCGTCCAAGTTTCACCAATTCATATTTCTCTTCAGCATCGGAGAAAATAACGACATTGCCAGTCACAGATGCCCCATGCCAAGTGTTTTACAGTCATCGCCTGCTTCATTTCTTGCAACAGCTGTATAAGGAGGTATGGGTATCCCCCCTCGTTTAAGGTCAGAGAGGCCGAGTAATGTGGTTCTTGTCAGATGTTTACAGGTAGCGGGGCAGAGATTTGAACTCAGTATGCAGATGACTATAGAGCACTGGGTCTTCACTGCTGCTGTATTTCCCAAGGGAGATTTTTCTCTCTGTTCTCACTTCTACCTTCACTTCTTACTCTCCCCTTTCCCCGGTCCCACCAGGGACCTCCCTCTCTACCGCGGCATGAAGGTAGGATTCTGACCATGGCCACCATGATGACTCAGACTCTTGGGCTCCTTCCTTTGGAGCCTTTTGGATGGTTCAGAATCCTTATCCTGGGGAATTAAAGGGGCTGAGATCACATCTCTGATACCAGGAGCCCTTGGCTACTCAGTTCGGGCAGTTAGGGCCTCAGAGGCCATAATGCTGTCCTTTCTTGTGTTGGCTTATAAGACACTGAACAAGATAGAGTAGAGAGAAAGCAGGTAGAAGGCTCTGTGAAACCCAGCCCCCAATTCAAGCAGGGGTCAGTTGTAGCATCTTTATCATGAAAGAGTATGTTCCCCAAATGGATGGCCTGGGATATGCCAGTGCAGATATGCTGGCAAGCAAGCCAGGGGGCTCCTGCCTGCAGCCCCTACCATCCCTGTCTGTATCTGCCTTCCGTTCTCTTTTCTTCCTACAGCAGGACCCCAGAGGATATTGCCCAAAGCCCATAAGGCTCTGATCACTGACCTCTGGTTTATGTGAATTTTTACACAGTATGGAAGGGATCCGCAGACCCAAGAATATAGCTGTTTTTGAATCTGTCCTCAAGGTTCTAAGCCATACCAAGGCTCATCCTCCATGGAGGGTATTTTTCAAGTTTGAGCAGAAAATATCCCAAAGGGCACTGGCAATCTAAGTGATCAGCTTGCATGCTGACTCTGATGCAGGCCACAGTGCGGGCAGAGGGATGCTCCGGCCCTTTAATCCAAGGGAGAGACTGGTCTCTTCACCTCAGCCGAAGGGGAGTGGACTTAGAAATAGCTTAGGCATCCACCAAATGGGAGGCAGGGTTCTAGACCCATCTGCGATCCTATGAGAGAAACAGATCACTCTGGAGAAGATCTCTGGGTCATGAGCATATCTGGCATTTTTTTAATATAAAGGATATAAGGTCACATGTTTATAGTTAACAGCACTGACAAGAATGGATGCTTTTGAGTCCCTTCATTAACCTTGCATTAAAAAAGAGGAAGAAAAATGGAAAAACCACACATCAGAAGAGTAGCACTGAGAGAACAGTCATGTAGCTGAGGACACTGAGCCTGAATTGTTATTTGGGTCTTAAGAGAGCACAGCATTTTTTAACAGTCAGGAGCTTTCATCACTACCAGATTGGTACCAGAGATTCTTCTCTTCTCTTCTCTTCTCTTCTCTTCTCTTCTCTTCTCTTCTCTTCTCTTCTCTTCTCTTCCCCTTCCCCTTCCCCTTCTCCCTTCGCCTTCCCTTCCTTTTCCTTCCCTTCCCTTCCCTTTCTCCTTTCCTTTTCTTTTCCCTTTCCTATCCTTTCCTTTCTCCTCTCCTTCTCTTCCCTCCCCTCCCCTCCCCTCTCCTTTCCTTTCTTCTCCTCTCTTCTCCTTCCCCCTTCCTTTCCTTTCTCCTCTCCTCTCCTCTTAGGAGACACTTCTCCCAAGAAACAGTTCCCATGCAAAAAAGAAATCAGCTTTGTGTGGTGTCCAGCATATCATTGGAAACACTGAGCTATTATTTGTAAAATGTTTTAAAAATAAATTTTAACATTCATGGACTGTGACAATGATATTCCCCAGATTTACCTAAGAGGAAACCAAACCCCATTTGGCATGAAACACAACACATAGAGACTCTTAGTGAACGTTTTGAGGGGTAGGAAATAGAAGCGTGGAAGCAGTAGAAGCTTGGGTGCTTTTGACCCAGAAAGGAGTCTTAGGCAGAAGGTAGCTGCCGGGGCAGTCTGGAGCCAGGTAAGAAAGTGAGTTTTAGGGCTACTTGATTCCTGCGATTAGTTAGCACTCTGCTTTTAAAGAAGAGGATGGTTATTGCTGTGACCGTCTGCGGAGCAAGGTCTGACTTAGCTCAGGAACAGACGATCTTCGCCTGTGATTGATTGACACATGGCATTCTTCTGTGGTTTAAGGATGGAGGCCACTCACTGAAAACATAGCCCGCCTTTTCCAGCTTACCCTCTGTGCCCAACATCTTCATTCACTGAGAGCAGGCCCAGTCTTTGTGGTTTTTCAGCTAATATTTTAGGGCCATCACTTCTATGGCGTACATGGGTCTGATGTAGAAATATGTGGCCTGGAATTGATACCCAAAGGGGTGTCTAAAAATGGACTATCTTAAGAGTAATAGTCTTCTGTCTGGCGATGTTTCATTTACTGAGTCCCTTCCCTTAAGTTTTTTTGTTTTTGTTTTTTAATTATGGTAAGAACACTTGACATGAGATCTACCCTCTTAACAAGTTTTTTAAGTGCCCAATACATTGTTTTTAAGTATAGACACACAGTTTCAGAGCAGGTCTTTTGAACTTACTCATCTTGCATGCTTGAGGCCCTTTACCTGTTGAACAGCATCTCCCATCCCTCCCCCCACCGCCCTCCAGCCCCTGGCGTCCACCATTCTGCTCCGTCTCGATGAGTTTGACTATTTTAGAGACCTCATTCGGTGGAAGCATGCAGTATTGGTCCTTCTGTGTCTGGAATGTTTCCCTCAGCGTAATGATTGCACTCACCAGGTTCATCCATGCTGTCCCACTTGGCAGAATCTGCTTCTTTTTATCTTATTTATTTATTTTTAAAGATTTTATTTATTTCTTTGACAGAGATAGACACAGCGAGAGAGGGAACAGAAGCAAGGGGAGTGGGAGTAGCAGGCTTCCTGCCAAGCAGGGAGCCTGATGGGAGGCTCGATCCCAGGACTCTGGGATCATGACCTGAGCCGAAGGCAGATGCTTAACAACTGAGCCGCCCAGGTGCCCTTATCTGCTTCTTTTTAAAGGGCAAATAATAATCCCTTGTGTGTGTCTTACCTTCTCTTTATCTGTTCATCTGTCCTTGGACATGTAAGTTGATCCCCCATATTGACTATTGGGAATAATTCAGGTTTTTTGGGTCCACCTTCATTTTGTGGATGAGAGAAGGAGTATACCACGGATCAGGGAGTAAGTGTGAGACTGAAGTCTAAAAGCAGAGATCTTCTGAACTCCTGAAGTTTCCTTCTTGATTTGCATCCTAGATGCAAATCAAGAATTAGGAATGAGTTCCCATTCTACAGAAGCCCTGTTCTGCCCTCTACCACAGCCCTTGACATTCTACCTTTAGAAAATCTTTCCTATAACTTACACCTTTTTATGTCTAGGTTAAGATACAGATGTCCTAGAGAGGGACCATACCCTGTCCTCAGTCATTTGAACATCAGTATAAATGAAATTGATAAGCATTTGACCTGGGACAGACTATCATTGGAGGGTACGAGAGGAGAGAGGGCCCTGCACATCCTAGGGCAGACTGAGGCAACACACCAGGAGGTTGTGGACAGACATGCCTCCAGAATTCAGGGTTTTTCTGTAGGTGGCCCTGAATGCCGTTGTAAGTACATTCTGTCCAGACTAATAATACTGAAACCTAGGATATCTTGAGGTTCTTAGTGTGCTGATATCAATTCACAAGGCAGTTGTATGCTTCAGAGTACCTGCCAGAAAACCAGAAGATGACTAAATCATCAAATAACACTCTTGATCTTGACCCCTGTTATTCAGGCTTGTTGCCTCCGGTGATACCCACTTCTTTGAAAAATGGTTTCAAGTCAGTCTATATTCTGTATGTTTGACTAATAGCTGATATGGGCTAGTAGTAGTGGTGGTGGGCACAACAATAATAATATTTTATATGTCGCTTCCTCTGGGAATCCTTTATGGAGACTCCCAGTCAGGCTACATGTGGCTTTCTTTGTGCCTCTGTAGTACCTGGTTGCACGTCCGCCCATCAGCAATTAACACACTACTTGGTATCTTCCTGTTTGTTTGCTTATTTGTCTCTTTCACCATCTTTCTTAGATAGGATTCCTCAAACGGACCTCTGAAGAAAAAAATGACATGAGTGACTATTTTCTCAGTTCTCCCAGGATGGTTCATAACTAAGTACAACTGTGGATGAACAGGAGAGATATTAATTTATTGTAATTAACGGGTGCCCTAGTTCAGGGTTGGCAACTTTCTGCCCCAATGGTCCAGGTAGTAAATGTTTTTTTGGCTTTGTAGGCTGTACAGTTGCTCTCAAAACAACTCAGCTCTGCTATGGTAACACAAACGCAACCAGAGACCATACAAATGGATAGATGAATACATAAATGAATGGCTGTGGCCCAGTAAAATTGTATTTACAAAAACAGGCAGTAGCTGGGATTTGGCCCCAGGGGCCGTAGTTTGCACTTGCTGTGGCTTCGGGCATTAGGTTTACTTCTCTTTCAGACCCTGTTTGAGGAAGTGCTAGATTGATGGTGGGCATGGTGAGGGCAGAGAGTCTGGCTCGCTCCCCACCGTTTCCCTGGTAGCTGGCCTGTCTTGGTACATAGTAGGTGCTCAAGAAATGTTCGCGCTTTTCATTCATGCATTCATTCATTCAACCAGTATTTATTTATTTATCTATTTAAAGATTTTATTTATTTATTTGACAGATAGAGATCACAACGAGACAGAGAGGCAGGCGGGGGTGTGGGGGGGCAGGCTCCCTGCTGAGCAGAGAGCCTGATGTGGGGCTCAATCCCAGGACCCTGAGACCATGACCTGAGCCAAAGGCAGAGGCTTAACCCACTGAGCCACCCAGGTGCCCCTCAACCAGTATTTATTAAGGACTTTCTCTGTTCCAGGCCTTTTAGGAGTTTGGAATGCATGTGTACAGAAAACAAAGATCCCTGTGATCATGGGGCCTACAGGTTAGTAAGGGAAGATAGATAATGAATAGTAAGCAGGAGTAAAAACTAATGATGCAGTGTGTGATAAGATCGGACAGGCTATGGAAAAAGAAATAATACCAAACAGGGTGAGGGGCATTGGAATGCTCCCTGGCAGTATAGCGGTGGTTAGATGGCTGTCTCAATTAGGTAATACTTAAGATGGGGAGCATTGGCTTCATTGAGAGGATGGGACTTGAGCTGAATTGAAGCAAGTCATGGGATTGGCCAAGTAGCTTCTTGAAATGGCCATTTTCCCTCCCTCTCACATCCCCATGTGTCATTCTTCTCTTTCCCACAAGTTACTGTGGTAGGTAGAGCCTGGGGTTCGGGGAGTCCAGCATGATGGACGGTCACCCTGTGGTCTTTTCCCACTCTGCTGAGTAAGGAGCCTCGCTGGGCCTGCCAGTCAGTGCCTTCTGAGAACTCTGATTTCACTTCGAGCCCTTACCTCTTGAGATAGATCATGTAACAGATGTATAAGGTGCTCTTAGCTTCTCAGAAAAGTCTTGAGGTGGGGGAAAGGTACCATCTCCTACTTTTTCTGGGTACTGTATGGCACAATGTGGGATATGCTTTCAAGGCTGAGGAATTGGGAATTGGTTCAGAGGTTCCCAGTTTAGGCTGTTTGGGTTGGAATTCCTGCCTGATGAAAATCGTGATACTCGGACATTCAGTTCCATGCCATAGTTGAACTCGTTTTGCATAATGATTGCAATCTAGAAAGGCAGCGCATTCCTCTGTGCGAATGTATGGAGTGGCCTGAACATTGGATGTGAGCAAATGTCTGTAGGAGAAGACATGTATGGTGCAGCTCAGGAGTCAGGAAAGCTGGAGGGGACATGAGGTGCCCAGGTCTGGAGCAATAGGGCTTTTGGTCTGGGCCTCGAGCGCAGCTAGATCTTCCCTGAGCCTGGGTAGACTGATGGATGGTATGGTGCACGGACTGCTTCTTCTAGGCTTGATGCGTTCATTCCCCCCAACTGCTGGGACTGTAGAGCCCAGACAGCTTCCAGTCACAGGTGTCCCCTCTTGCCCAGCCTGCTGTGCTCAGCCGAAGAGAGCCTACTTATGCAAGGTCCCACCCCATTCCTACGGGTAACCACATGGAATGACTGGCTTATGGAGTAAAATGGCCCTGCCCCTCACCCCAATTTGGGACAACTCTGTAAGGCCATCTTCATTGCAGACTTCCTCTTAGGATTGCCTCAGACCCTTAGGGCTGCATGACAGCCCACCCTCTCCCCTGTCCTCCCCTGCTTTCCTCACCCCTCCCACAGGGACTGATACTGTGAGCAGTCCCCAGGAACCCAACATGTGACACAGAGCCAGGCCAGCCTCTGGTGAGAACAGTAACTGTGAACTACAGGGGACAGACTTGAGTACATCCCTGCATAGGGCATACGGCCCATCGCCCCTGGCAAGTCTGTCGCCAAATCTCTCATCACTAGAGATTTGGATCTTCGAGGTAAATGTTGTCCTTCCTGCAGGCTCTCCTTTGTCTTTCTATATCCCTCGGGGATTAGCATCTCAATATGAACAAATATGTCAAAGTAATTTAGTTCTGAGGAAGAGGGATCTGAAGCAGCGGTGAGATGTGAGGCGATACAGTTTGGGACTGATGGCATAGACTTTGGATCTGGATTGTTGGGGTTCACATTTTGGCTACCTCACATACTCGCTTTGGTGACCCTGGGCAAGTGCCTTAACCTCCCTCCATCATCTGCAGAACAGTGCCCTCCTGACAAGGCTGCTTTGCAGATGAAGCAAAGTAGTTAGTACCTTGAGGGCAATTCAGGGCTGCCTGGCACATGGTGTAAGCGCTGGCTCTTAGAAGGTTCATAAGAAGAGAAAGGAGCTCGGGGAGATGGGAAGTGGCAGAAAAGTAAATTGGGGAGGGGGGCACCGAAGAGGAAATAGTTCTTAGCACATGAACACTTGGTACATTTTGTCCAAAGTTGCCCATGGGAATGAATGGAAAGGCAGCCCAGGCCCTTATGCTGAGGAGTACGGAAGCAAGGACAAGAGATGCTACTCATAAAGGCCAGGGCTTGGATTCTAGAGCTGGGTGGGTGGGTGGGTGGGGACTAACACTAATTGGGCCTGGCGCTGTGCCAGGTCCTACCCTATATCATCCCATCATCCTTACCATATCCATTTGACATATGCATTTTCATTCTTGTTTCACAGATGGGAAACTGAGGTCATGAGAGATTAAGTTGCTTGTGCAAGGCCAGAAAGCTGTTACAGGATAGGCAGGGCTGGAAGGCAGGTCTGTGTGACAACAGGGCCCATATTCTTGGGGCTAGATTTACACTGCCTCAAGCATTTTGCCTCCGTGCTGTCATGTGCCAGAGCCAGAAGAACATGGGAAGAAGCTGCTTACAGACAAGTCAATCTTCTCCTCCGGGAAGCCTTCCCTGAATTCCCCGGCCCTGGAGTCTGCCCCTTGCTCTGGCTTCTCTGATGAGGCTCCTCTCACGTTCTACCAGCTGTGGTGACTCCCGGTGGAGCTGTCCTCACTCCTGTTACAGTCAAGTTTTAGGGAATGGAAAAGGCTGAACCTCTTCCCTTCTGTAACCCTGCATGTTGCCCTTCTCTGAGTATCATCCAGTAAGTGTGTAGGAAGCTTTGTGGAAAGATTAAACAAATGGGAACCCTGGACAGTGGTAATAAGTCACTGGATCCTACAGCCTCAGGTGCTTAAAAATCCGGTGGAGATAAGGTTCATTTGGTGAAGGGTGGTCAGGGGAGGCTTCACTAGGAGGTGAGGCCCAACCCCAGTCGTGGAGAATGGGAGCACAGGGGGCCAGCGGGTAGGGTAGTGGGGAGAGGGGCACAGTCTGTAGGGGAGCTGCTGTCTTTGGGGGACACACCATCATCGGTGGTGTGTACCTCTCCTCCTGTGTGCTGTCAGGCCCAAAGCTGGTGGCCATTGTCTCTCTCGCAGCACAGGGGCTGGGACGGCTCCCCCAAGAGAGTGTGGATGTGCCAGCCTTGCCAACTTGAGACCAAATGTTCTTCCTACACAGCTGTCTTCAAAATGAAATCCGTATGGGAGGGGGCGAGCGGGCGAGCATGAATTACCCTTGGCCCACGTCTTGGCTTGCTTACAGGCTGCCTGCTTACTTGAGCTTTCTCTCATTTTTTTAGATAAATCAGGAACTCCCCAACGCTCCCTATGGAACCATCCCCCCTCCCTGCGTGAGCCTGGTAGAATCAAGGCCTGCTGGGCCTGGAACCCTCCGTGCTCTTCCTTGTACACACATTACCTGTCCATTTTTCACTCGGGGAGGCTGCGAGGCAGAACTCTAAGCAGTGTGTCTGTTCACATGGCTGGAGACTGAGGCCCAAAGCAGAGGCTGGTTCATCGAAGCCTGCGGCTCCTCCTCTTAGCTGCCCAACAGAGGCCGAGTGGCTCTCTGACTTCCCGGCTCCTTTTCTGCCTCTTTCCTGGGGTCTCTCCTTTCACCCATGACGTGTAGATGTTCCCCTGTCATCGCCATTCCTGACCCTCTTCTCGTCTGAAGCCAGAAGATGTAGAAAGTCAGAGTTGGAAGAGTCAAGTCCAACCAGGCACCCTCTGCTGATTCTGCCCACTGTCTACTCCTGAACCGTCCACACTCTGCTCTGAGACCCTCTCTGCCCCACGGTGCTCTCTTTCCTTGCTCTGGGGCTTGAGACTCACCCCACTCACTAAGCTGTTTGTGTTTCCAGAGCTTCTTGGGCATCTCAACTTGGAGCTGACCCCAGCATCCTGGTTCAGCAGACCCAGGAGTGAACTTACTATCCCTCCCCTAACTTCAGCTTCCCTTCCTGAAGCTGGCCACATGGCTGTGCTTCCGGTCTCACTGCTTGCCTGCTGTGTGTCATTCCTTCCCCTTGTCCCCAGCACCTGCCTGCTGTTTCCTGACAGCCTCTTGAACCAAGGTCCTGCCTTCCCTCCCCCAGCAGGTGCCTTTGACCGCCTTCCTCCCACCCGGTGGTCCTCGGCCAGCGTCTCTCACCTCCAGGCCCAGCCTATATACTCTCACCAGATGTATGGTTTTAATTACATTAATGAAACTCATTTATTAACACAGTTTTAATTATGCTATGTTCCTGCTCAAATCTTCCAGGGTTTTCTTTTTTGCTTTGAAATTAAATAATGACTTCTTACATAACAATTAGAGTCTTCTGTAACATTTACTCAGCGTCTCTGACTTTTCATTCCTTGACACCTGTAGGTAAACTATACCTTAGCGAAAGGGCTGGTTTGCTGTTTTCTGCGTAAGCTGAGTTTTTCCTTCCTCTGTGCCTGCCTCTGCTTCTGCCTTCCCCTTCCCTGAATGCCCGTCCTTCTCTTCTCCATTGTTTGAAATCCCACTCATTCTCAAATCACATGTCTTCAAGGATCTTCTGATTTTCCCAACCAGATGTGGTTTCCCTTTCCTTGGAACTGCCTTTAGGGCAGTCTCTATCTTATTAACGCTTCTATAGCCACAGACCCTGGCCTTGTACCTTGTTCTCAGTAAGTGTTGACTGAACTTACTGGATGTGAGCCTCTTGGGAAGAGTCAGCTTGAGTCTCTCAGAAGACCTGACCGATGCTGAGAGGTCTTGGTGTGTTTGGCTGTCATATGTGGCATAACAAATGCTCGCCTTTGTCCTTAGAGTTATTTGCGACTTTAGATGTGCTGGCTCTTAAAGGCACAGGCTTGGGAATCGTGTTTCCAGGACGTGAACCAGATACATTTGAACATCAAACATCTGTGTAGTTTACATGGCCCTGTCATGAGTACTATTTTATGAGCTCTCCAACACGTCTGAGCAATGAGGTTGCTCACGTATTCTATGCATTAAGCAAATAAAGGGACTGTATTGGTTCACGTACCCGTCCAGGGATAGATGGAACTAAAGTTGGATCAGTGTGCTCGTGTGATATCATTGCGTTGCTATCTTTGTCCCTCCAGACTGATGTCTTCTGGCTGGTCATGTTCACAGATCCGTTTTTCCCGTGTGGTGGTAGAATTGGTCACCAGCAGCTCCACGCTTGAATTCAACTAATAGTATTTTAGGAACCCACAGAATGACAAGCGACAATGTCTTTCCTGATAGCTTCAGCCGAAGTCACTGGGGCAGTCTTTCCTCAGGTTCATCACTGTGGCCGAGGAGATGTGGTACTTGATTTGGCTGTGTCTGGGCTTCATTGGACATAGAAGGAAATTATGAGCCTCAGCAAGGCAAGGTGGCTTAACCCAAGGTCACACAGCAGAGTGAACTACATGTCTTCTGACCAAAGTTCATGTTCTTTGCATTACTCTAAGTTGTTCCTGGACAACCAGTGTCTTTTTATGTCTGTGTGTGTGTGAGCCCTTTTGAGTTCAGGACAGCCCTCGGCCCCCTTGCAAAGGTAGCAGATTGTATCTTTGAGGCTTATGCTTTCCTTTCTCTGGACCCTTTTGGGCCAGATGACTCAGAAAATGCCCAGTTCCTTCTAAATGTTTTTCTCCATCTTTTTAGAAACCTGATATTGAGCTCAAAAGCGTTATGCTAAGTGAATGAAACCAGACTCAAAAGACTACCTACTGTATGATACCATGTATGTGACATTCTGGAAAAAGCATAGCTGTAGGTTGGGAAAACAGATGCCTGGCATGGGGGGGGTTGTGGATGATCGACTACAAAGGGGCCTGGGGGAATTTTTTGAGGCAACAGATTGTTTCATATCTTGATTGTAGTGGCGTTTACAAGACCGCATCTATTTGTCAAAACTCACAGAACAAATACGCTAACATGGGTGAATTTTATAGCATATCAGTTATACCGAAATAAAAACAGCAGCAGAAAGCCCTGATCTGAGATCCTGTTCAGACCCCAGTGACAACGGGATTTGTGTCTTCAAGAGCATCATGACCTCAGGTCGTGATTGAACTAAGTAGCTTTGAGATCTCACCATAATCTGATACCGAGAATGAGAAACCACCAAGTATTACAGTCATTCAGAATAATTACTCTCTTTTCCTGGGAAGTGAACAAGCCCTCCCTGAGCCAAGTGAGTCACGCCCTCCTGCTGCTGTCGCCATCTGACTGGAGCAGAGAGGCTGTGCCCCAGCTGCCCTCCCTCGGGCTGAGTCAGGGTGGAGGCTTCCGGGATTGGTGCAGAGGGCTGAGGGCATGGCACCGGTGACAGAGGCTGATGTATTGGGAAGACAGTGGGAGAGGTGGACTGCTCCCAGTGCTTAGCACTCACCCCCTCACGCCGCCTTCCTTGGCCAGCCCTGCCACCCCATACGTTCTTTGGGATGCCTTCGGGTGCCCACTGCCCCCTCCCTGCTGCACGTCCTCCTCATGTAGCACTCTCTGTCCTTGGCTCCCGGCGTCTCCCAGGGGACCGTCCTTTCTGGCTTGTCATGCCCATCTCTGGATTCCCTGTTCCTCCCCAGGCACATCTGGCTCATCCAGCTACAATCTGGGCCTTTAGCTTTTTCATTCCTGCCTGATTATTCACGTCTGCACCCACAGATGCTTTGTTTTCTCCCAGCCCCACCCTGATTCTACCTGGTCCCATCTCAGACCACAGCCGTTCAAAGGTGCGGCAGGGCAGCAAGGTGCTGTCTGATAATATACAAATTACGTAGTGGTTTCTGAAGTTTTAGCTGTCTTCTGCTCCAAGTCGCTGCTGACAGCGAAATAATAAATATTTTAGGTTGTATATATCGCATTTTCTGATTGAAAACATCTGATTAAAAATCTACATTAGCTGCAAGAGTTTTATTTATTTATTTATTTTTTGAAATAACAGGTCTGACACTTTCTGGCTTAAAGTTGCAAAGAAACACTTAAAGAGTTGTGTGATCGGAGAGTGAACCTGGGCCTTGAGACCCTTGGAGAGGAACATCTGGGTCTTGCTGGGGCAAAGAGAGGCTGGCTTTGGCAGAGAGAGAGAGCAAGCGAGAGAGAGCAGAGAGTGAGCAAGCAAGGGTTCCTCTGGGGGGAATCCAGCACTGTCTGGTGGAATGAGGCTGGTTCTGCTCTGACACAGCCCCTAGCTAGGGTCCACCAATCAGGTCGGAGATCTTGCCAGCCCAGCCCAGCAGATGGGCATGTGCACGTTTTGGGCCCATGCCCAGGCTGGACGGCATTGCTGACAGGCTGCGGGCTGTGGTCTCCGAGGGCAGGTTCAGGAGGGAGCGCGGTGCTCATATGGCCTGGGCTGGATTAGCCGGGAAGGCTGCCAGCCTGACCGCCACTTCGGCCAGAGTGCACCAGGGCTCTGCGTCTCCAGCATAGTGCTCTCAGCTGGGCTTCAGGGAGGCCAGGGGACTCCAGGGTCCCACAGTTAGTCCACTGTAATGCTCAGACTCTGACAGCATGAGTGAGTGCCCTGGAGTGGTGGTGGAATGACAGGCTGCCGTCTGCAGGGGAGGCCTCCTGGGGCCTGCTTCCAGGGGCTCTCCACTTCCTCTCGAGGGTGGGAACTCACCTTACTCTTGACCTTGACCACGTGTGTCCTAAATTACCTGTCAGAGCTATGCCGCTGATGGACTTGGGCAGGCCTCTGGAGCGGCCTCCTTGAAGGGAGTGTAGACTCAGGCGCTCGAGGGATCTGAGGGGTGGAGGGGACCGCCAGCTGCCCCCTGGCGACACAGCTAAGGTTTTCTTGCTCTCAAAGAGGCAGTCTTAAATCATCCATGCAAGGGAGCATGGAACAATAGCTTGAATGTACTTCCCCTCCCCCCTTCTCCTTCTTAACACTGGCCAGGTTAAAACTTTAAGAGTTAGGATAGAGAGTCAGCCAAGGGCGACTTGGTGGAGGCCTTTCTCCTCTCCTGCTGTTTCCTATCCTCACAGACAGGTCCAGGAGCCTTCGAGGCCAGACTGATGCTTTTCTGCCTTTGAAGCTGCTCCGGAGAAAGGAACCAGGAGAAGCTGATGTCGGAAGTTAGCTCATCCCTCCCACTGAGCCAACTCTGGTTTATCTTTCAGATCCCGCCCCGCCTGGCTACATCTGTGTACATTTACGTTTTCCTCACATCCGTATTGTGGGCGTGGGTATTCCCCCTGCCCCCACTGCTGCTTTTCCAAAAGCTTGCCCCAAGCATGAGGTTTCTTAGATTCTGTTCAGTCCAGATAGTTCGAGCCAACACACCCACATTAGCAGACTCTACAGAGAGCTTGATTCCGGCCTTGGTCCCTACAGATGTTCTCTCAGCCTCTGGGCCATCAAAATAGGAAGCTGGCCTGGCCAGGGAGGGCCTGAGTGCCAGAATGACCTCATCACTGGGCCTTGGTGAAGAGTTAGGAGACCTGCATGTACAGGAAGGAGCCTGACTCCTAGGAGCCAAGTTGGCTGTGGAGCTGGCTGTTGTTTTTCTTTAGATAGTGCATCTAATAAATGATGTAATGGAAAGAGACAGAGAGCTCTGCATTCAAATCCTGAGCCACTGCTAACTGGGTAACCTTAGGTAGCTTGCTTAATGTTTCTGGGCTTAGTTCTCTCATCCGTGAGATGGGGATGATAATATCAGCCATGTTGTTTGGTATGAGAAATAATAGAGATGGTGCATGTAAGTACACAGCTCAGGGTCTGTAATGCGAGAGGCTCTCAGTCAATGGTAGTGATGGTTATTAGTCCTGTCTGTCAAGGAAGGGGGGTCTGCAATTCTGCTCTCCAAAAAATTTCCTCGAGCAGGCAATGTTTTTCTCTCAATTCTGGGTACACATTAGAGTCGTACGAAGTGGTTTAAAAAATGTGCTTGCCTGATTTTTCAATTCTGGCAATCCTGATTTGTGAATTTCATGTCGTGCCCTAGACTCTTTTTCAGAGTTCTCCTGGTGATTCTGATATACCTTCCACTTGAACCGGAAGGAATTAATTGGCCTGAGTAACATTTTAAACATGGCTGTGGGGGGTGGTGTGGGAGATGGAGAGGGAAGTTTTGCAGGCCAGGAGGACTGCTTTCTGAGGCCTCTGAGATGCGCCATAATATACAGTTGTCCTTGTCTGTTTTGGGGGGTCCCGGAAACCACTGCATTCTTCCCTCAGTGGTGGACACGGGGAGCCCTGGTACACGGGTGCCCCAGTCTCACGGTGCTCTGACAGGCCCACCTTATCTCTCCCTCCAGCAGCCCCAGAACTTGTGCCTAGAATCACAGCCTTTGAGGCTTCCATTCCCATCTGCTTTGGTATGTCTACTTTTCTCATCCCTTTGGCAAATGCCCCTTCTTCCCTGATGCCCTGTCTGCTTTGTGCACTCTGTCCCCCACCCCTGGGGCAGGGGATCTGACCTCTGGATTTCAGAGAAAGCTTTGTCAATTAAACCACAAGATGTGAAGGTTTTGCTTCCCTGTGTTTGTGGTCTGCACAGATAACCACTTCCAAATGGAAGTGGGTATGGCATTAAAAAAGTTCCAACCTCACTTATAATCGTGGGCAATTTTGTTTCCGGTGGTTGATGGGGCGCCTGGGGAGGAGAGTGGGCTCTGACCACCCTTCTCAATGTGTCTCCCTGGGAAAGCATGGATGGGGACTATTCCCTTACAGCGTCCTCATTGTCTGGACAGCGCTGAGCTGTGGAAACCAGGAACCCCACAGGGTTCTGAGAATCGATGTTCCAGTTCCTGTATTGTGGTTTGTCCGGCATCTAAATGCTTGTTCGCCTTGTCTCAATATGATCCCAAATCACTGTGCGAACGTCAAGAGGTGGCCTGAGAGGTCACTGTAGGTGAAGTCACGAGCTTACAGACTTTTACCAAACTGGATGTTCTTCTCTTTTCTAAATGCATGTGTCGATTGTCAAGTGCCTGCCTGTGACAGTAGAAGGAAATCAGGCAGTGGATCCAAAGGAAATCAGGCAGCAATTCTATGTAGATGCCTGTTTCTCCTCGCTGAGAATTTCTCTTTCCTTCCCCTCTTCTCCCCTCTTCCTTTATATCAGCTTTTATTTGTATTTGTAGGGAAAGCGAGGCGTGCATCCAATTCCATGGTTTCAGACATGTCTTACGTTGCTGGTTCTTAAATTGTTCCTTCCTCCTGAACCTCTTCTCTAAGACTTGTGTGTCCACCTGCCTGGGCATCCGGTAGGCTTCTCAAGCTCCAGATGTCCAGACCTGAGCTCCCTGTTTTCCCGCCCAGCTCTGCTCCTTTTGCAGCCTTTTCCATCATCAGGGTCGAGATGAAAGGGCTGGCACATAACTGTGCTTGATAAATATGTGTAGAATGAAGAATGAAAAGATGAGCAGTCACACCTTTATACTTTGAGTCAGGAGTGGGTGCATTCCCAACTCTGTGGCTAATGAGGTGTGTGCAGGTCTCCTACCTCCGTTTCTACCTCACTAAAATGGGGATTATGTTACTGAATCCTTAGCTGACGGCGCCAGGGCATAAGGAGAGAAGGGAGCGCTCTATCATCACAGGGCTTTGTGTCTCAGACCTTCCCCGGAACATTCAGTGTCCCCCTTTGCCTGTAGCATCCTCTGGACATTTTATGTAGCTTTTATTCGAGACCGCTTTACGCATCTCTGTCCTGTCCACCCAAAGGCTTTCTCAACACGCCCCTTCTCTCTAAGGAGACTTCCTCGTTGCTTTGGGGCCACACACCGGCTCCTAGGTCTCCTCTCCAGTCCTCTCTCTCTGCAGCCTATCTCTCGAGGCCTCAGTCCTTTCTGCCCCCAGGGTCCCTCCACACCCCCACACCCCACCACTCCACAGCTGCTCTGATTACTTGCTTTTCCCATTTCTCCCATAGTCACTGGTACACTGCCTCCCTCTGCACTGGCTCGTCTCATTGCCTCGGAGATGGTAACCACTCAAGGCCAGGACATTTGTTTCTCATTCTCTTTTAGCCCTGTAGTACATAGCATGAAACAACTCTGGTTTTCAAATTAAAAAAATATTGTGGTGAAATGCACATAACATAAAAGTGGCCACTTTAACCATTCTTAAGTGTGAAGTTCAGTGGCATTAAATACATTCACGCTGCTCTAGAGTCATCACCATCCTCCAGCCACCTCTGTAATTCCTTTCATCTTGTAAAATTGAAACTCGGTACCCATCAAACAGAACTCCCCATTCTCCCCTTCCCCCAACCCCCCACAACCACCGTTCTACTTTCCATCTCTGTGAAGGTGACAACTCTCGGTACCTCAACTAAAAGGAATCATAGAATGTTTGTCTCTGACTGACTTCTTTCACTTAGCAAAATGTCCTCAAGGTCCCATGCATGTTGGAGCCCGTGTCGGGCTTCCTTTTTAAGGCTATCTAATATTCCATTTAGGTGTGGGCATGTGTATACTGCATTTCGTTCATCCATTCCTCCATCAAAGGACACTTGGGTTGCTTCTACCTTTTGGCAATTGGGACTAATGCTGCTATGAACATGAGTGTACAAATATTTCTTAGAGACCCTGCTTTCAGTTCTTTTGTGTATATTCCCAGAAGCAGAATTGCTGGGTCATATGGTCATTCCTTGTTGAACTTTTTGAGGAACTGCCACACTGTTTTCCATAGTGGCTACACCATTTTCCCACCAGCAATGCACATGCATTCCAATTTCTCCACACCTTTGCTGATACTTTCCTTTACTTTTTTTTTTTTTTGTTAGTTTCCCTAATGGCTAATGAGATCGAACATCTAGTCGTGCTTTCTGGCCATTGGCGTATCTTCTTTGGAGAAACGTTTGTTCAAGTCCTCTCGGGCAAAACTTCCAACAATCCTGGAAGGTATGAGGTATCACTAGCGTTTTACAGATGAGGAAACTGAGGCTCGGAGAAATGCAAAAATTTACTCAAGTTCCTCTAGCCTCAGAAGTGGCAGAACCAGGATGTGAAGCTAAGGCTGCCCGCCTGACTCTAATTGCCTCCTGTGCCTTCGGGCTGCATGTGAGAGCGTGTGAGCAAGCTTCACACATGTGTTGCTCATCATTCTCGTTCTCTGGATTTCATTAAAGAAACCCCTGCGACAGGCAGGCTGGCCACTGCCAGCACCCCTGACTCTGCAAAATGTGATCCCTCTCCACCTTTGGATCTTGGTTACCTGGTGTTTCTTTACCCAGCCTGTATCAGGAGGGCAGATACTCTGGCTTTTCAAACCTAGCATCTCTACTGCTTCTAGCTTCAGCCTTCTCAGAGCTGCTCATGTGCGCTGGTCAGTTAGATTCAACAGGAAGTTTGTGCTGGGATCCCCCCCCCCCAATGTAGTAGACACTTCAGGGGCTAGACCCGGTAGCAGACATGACTGTAGAGCAAAGAGAGATGTTGTGCCTTTGAAAACTGAGTCAGTGGCGTAATGCAGGCTGTGAAAGCTCCAAGAACAGAGAGGGAACAGATTTTACATGTTTTCTGACCCACATGGCTGTGTGCACAGAAGAGCCCACCTGTTCAATGTCAAGCTGAACCAAACATGCTCAGGAAGGAAATATGCTACAAAACAAATTGTACAGTGTGGTCAAAGCTAAGAGGTGCCATCTTTGGATTTTGTGGGTTTTTTTGTTTTTTTGTTTGTTTGTTTCCTGGCAGCATAGGCCTGGGTTTAGTTGGGATTGAATGTCTCCCCCTGAGTGTCATCGGCATGGGGTTTGCAGCGCATGGTGTGTATTTCTGCTGTAGGATACCAACCTGGATGAATGCGTGTCATAAGTGAAGGTCACAAGAGGGCCCCCCCAGCCTCAGAGAGGGAGTAACAGTGCCAGGTAGAGAATGGCATTCGTACAATGTGAATTGCATATTTTAGTGCTTATAAAATTATAACCTACATAATGAGCACTTAAATGCTTTATGCATGCACTCTCATTTATTTTTTGTAAAAATCCTATGAGGCATAGGTAGTATGATCGGTAAGGCAGCGTGAATTCTCCATCGTCTCGCAACTGGCGGATGACGGATTCCTCTTTATTTCTAAAATCTCCGCTTTCAGATGCTACATTTTCCCCTCGCACACCGGAAGATAGGACATGGGTTGCAAAAAGGAGGTCAATATAAATGCCTCTTACTTCTGCCCTCTTTTCCAGAGATATTTGTAAGAGCCAAGAGCCAGTTGAAAAGATGAGTACTTTTGGGGGGAGAACATCTTTTCTATATTAAAGGAAACCTTATTTGTCTTGCAGTCCTGAGTTCTTTCAGCATGGCTGATTTTCTAGGCCCTTAAGTCCGAGTAGCAAATAATGTGTCACCTTCAACAGTTTCCTTGTCCCCACAACTAAAGTGTTGTTTGATCCTGTTACTTTTTTTTTTTTTTAATTGTGGTAAAATACACACAATATAAAATACACCATTAGTGATCTTTGGTACATTCATAGTTTAGTGCAGCCTTTACCACCATCTTGTCCACCATCTTGTCCTTCCTTCCCTGAAGGAAGCCCTGTAGACATTTGGCAGCTCATCATTCCTACCCCTTCTGTCTCTACAGATTTGCTGACATCAGATAGTTCACATAAACAGAAACGGACAGTATATGACCTGTGTGTGTTCTATTAATTTTGCCACTCGTGGTTCCCCCTTCCCATACCAACGTTCTCAACCTCACTGCCCCAATGGAGAGCTGTGTCCCCCAGCTGGCTATGGCTTTGGGATCTGAGAGACCACACTGGGTTAAGTGAGGTGTTGGATCTGAGAGACCACACTGGGTTAAGTGAGGTGTTCTCTCAGAGCCAGTCAAGGTTGTTGGAGGATTAAGTGAAAACGATGTGAAGGTCCTTGTTCTGTTCTCAATCTTGGGCCAATTATTTAACATTTCTTTGCCTTGGTTGTCTTTCCCTATAAAATGGGGATGTAATCGTATCTCTATGATGGGGCTATTTTGAGGATTAAATGAGGTAATACATAGAACATGGGCATTTTTTTTGATGTGTTAGTAATACACACTTGGTTTGGTGGCACGAGTTAAACCAGGCCCTACATCGTCGGCTGGGATCATCTTAGAGGCCCCTCAGTGGCCTGTCTGCCCTCAAAGCCAGGCTGGGTGTTGTCACAGGTCACTGTTGTTCACTCCTCGTCCCAGGAAATTGCCCTGACTCTCCGCTGCCTACTGCAGAGAGTTCTGAGTCTTTAGCTCTGCATTTAAGGCCCTCTGCATCTCCCCTCTTAACTTTCTGGGTTCTCTCCCCATCCTGTTCTCTGTGTGAGAATTCTTTGCCACTGGTCTAGGCTACCCCCAGTTCTCAAAGCCACCTGGGCTGGCCAGCTTCCACACCTTTCCTCCTCTTCTTCCCTCTGTTGGAAATGACCTTATAGTTATCCTCATCTGGCAAAGCTATGCTCATTTCTTTCCCCCAGTTTCTTCATCTGTCATAGTAGTCTATACATCACAAGGTGGTTCTGAGGATTAGCTGACATGATACATGACTGAGATGACACATAGCACATGATCCTGTTAACTGAGATAAAAAGCACACGTGTGTGGGGACATCTGGTAATTGTTTGGGATGTATTAGTGATCTTCATGTCATTATATCATTCTCTGAAGTCTCCCAAGGAGACTGCAAATTCCTTGAGAATAGGGTTATATCTTGTAATGTTTGTATCACCACTTGGGCCCGGATGGGGGCCCTGCATATAGAGAGTTTCTATAGTTATTTATTAAATTGAATGGAAATAAGAGCTCTTCTCAGTTATTCCCAGCCCATGCTTCCATTAGGGAGGGACATCCCTTGAACTCAGAGCCACTTGGTGCATTTGGTCAACTTTGTTTCCTGGCCTTTTGGGATCCCACACAGCTGCCTGGGAGCCGGGGCCCCTTGTTCCTGCCCCGTGGCTTTTCACAGGGCTGCCCTGGTCAGGCCCCCTTTTGTGTGGCCAGCCCTTCCCTGCCTCCTCCCACACTTAACAACTTGCCCACTCTGTGCCCTGTTGTTCGCCCAGGTCTGTGGTGGGTAAAGGGCTAATTAGGCTAACTGATGAATGCCAGCGTGCCGAAGAGGGGCCAGCCGTATTGCAAGCTAACCGTGTGAACTTCAGTGAACATCTTCATCATTCTGACCCCAAACTACTTTCAGATGCTGTTGCTGGAGCTGGCCGGCCCCTTCCCAGGCCTCCTGGCTGTCTCCTGGACCTCCCCGTGCCTGTCTGGGCTTTGGCTTACTCCCTTCTGTGTGTGGAACACCTCTTCCAAGGGGACTTGTGGTCTGTTATCACCCTGCCTTGGACTCTGTGCTCCTCACAACTGTGTACACACACGTGCATGCTTGCACACACACATACGCATATACGTGGGTCTAGATATATACAATCTTACCTTCACGTCATGTGCTGATTTAGTTTCTGAACAGTTTCTCTAATCAGATGAAAGCAGTCAGGTCCCTGAAGGAGGGCCTTTGGCCTCTCCCATCCTCTGATCCTCCATGGCATTTAGCACCGTGTTGTGCAGACAGAATAGGATTAATATGTACCCGATGACTTTAATTAACTTAAAAAATTACCCAAGCAGCATTAGAAATTTTTGAAAATGCAAAAATGAAAGTGAAAATTTCCAGTAATCCTACCTCTGATGTTAGCACTAACAGAAACAGGTAATAGCCTATGTAACCCCCGATATTTACTGAGTGCCCGTTATGTCCTAAGCCCTTTGCTAAATATGTATCTGATATAACTCATTTATTCCCACCATGTTGCGCGTGTTATTAGTATACCCATTTTATTTTCTAAAAAGATTTTATTTCTTTATTTTGTCAGGGAGAGAGAGAGAGAGGGAGCGCGCACACAAGCAGGGGGAGAGGCAGGCAGAGGGAGAAGCAGGTTCCCTGCTGAGCAGGACTTTATCCTAGAACTCTGGGCTCATGACCTGGGCCAAAGACAAGCATGTAACCGACTGAGCCACCCAGGTGTCCCAGTATCCCCATTTTAGACTAGGAAAGTGGGGCATAAAGAAAGTGCCTTATGCAAGACCACAAGGCTTGTAAATAGAGGAACCAAATTTTAAACTCAAGCAATCTGGCTTTAGGGTCTCTACTCTTAACTCTATACTAAACTGCCTTCCCTTCTTCCCACACCCACTGACGCGCACCTCCTCCTACCTGCCTCATGTTTAATGGAACAAATCAGCACTGGGACTCAGGGAAGCTGGATTCTCTTTTCCCCTGTGCACTCTGGTTGGGAGATATTAGGACAATCACTTCACCTCTTTGAGCCTGGTTCCTTATCTATAAATCTGGGAATTGGATTCCGCAATCTCTGTTATTAAGCTAGAATGTTCTGTGATTTTTATGAATTAAACACTGAAGCAGGGAGTTGCTCTCCTGCCATGTCCCTATTCCCCTCCCACCCCTGTCCCACTCCTGCCCTGTCCCACTCCTCATTTCCAGGCCTGCAGGCATATTACCTTCCATCCTGCAGGCCAGCAATCAGGTCACCCTGACCCAAGTACCTCTCTCCACCTGGCTGTGCTCGGAAGGAGCTGCAGGAGAGGCTGCCGCTGTCAGTGGGGTTTGCTGAGCATTTGGGATTTAGTGGGTTATGTAATCCATTTACGATCCTTTTTAATAGAGTGTGCATCCTTTGAACTGCAGATGGGCGCCTGCTGTTTATGGGGCTTCCTGGAGCATAGACTTAGGGGGAGGGTCCTCAAGGTTTATGGGGCTTCTTAAAGTGCATGCATTGAAATGGGGTGGGGGCTGTGTCATTTTCGGTCTTCCACCTGCCAGCTTTCTGATCAGGGCAGTCGGCGGAGGGCAGGGTTTGAGCACCGTGTGTTTACACCTTGGCTGTGTATACAACAGGTTCAGAGGAATGTCTGGTTTATCCCGCACTACAGATTCAATGAGCATAAGAATCCCTGAAGGCTTGTTAGACCATAGCTTGCGGGGGGTGGGGAGGCATCCCAGAGTTTCTGATTCCGGAGGTCTGGGGTGGTGCTTGACACTTTGCGTTTCGGACAAATTCCCAGGAGATGCTGAAGCTGCTTGTCCAGAGACCACACTTTGACAGCCCCTGGACCAAAGAATTGAAACTTCCCATCCCTTTAACAATGAAACCGAAACTAAACCACTTTTGGCCGTGTTTGTAGGTGAAAATGATAGACTTGTTTTCAGGTATACTGCAGAAAGAACTGAGTATCTTTTTTGATATAGATAGTTGTAATTATGACTATGGATTATTGTGGTTACCTGTGATAGGGGGTCTCCGGGACCCCCTTGAGGTTGGCCCAGGCCATTGGAGCTGTTGGTTTGTGTTTTACATTTTTCAAGCCTTCCCTTGAGGTCAGGAGGTCAGATTCATGCTGGCTGGTGTGTCTGTAGCTTTCTTTCCTGCCTGGAGCTTTTTGATAAGCTTTCTTCTTAAAATGTTTGTACCTATAAAAGCAGAAAGAGTAGAACAATTAATTTCCCTTATACCCATCATCTGGATTGTTAACATTTTTGCTTCATTTTTTTTTTGGTAGAAGTATTCTAAAGGCCATCCCAGACATCATAACATTCCACTCCCAAATATTTCCAACTGCATCTCTAAAAAATAGACATTTCTTGCATAACCACAGGAGCATAATCACAACTAACAAATCTGACAGTAATTCCTCAGTACCATCCAATATGGAAACTGTCTTCAGATTTTTCCCCAGTTGTTCCAAAAAGTCTTTCCAGTTGAATCTGGATGCAAAAAAGGTTTTATGTCTGCATTGCCTTTGATTATTAGGTACCATACCTTCAAATTTGCTACTTTGGGTCTGGGGAATCTATTGTCCGTTGGGGAGAGATGGCCGCTGCTAGCTACCCAAAGCTGATGATTTATATGTTTAAAGTGGGGGAAAACAGTTTCAAGTGAGGGTCTCTGAGGAGGGTGTGCATCCAGTGCAGGGACTTGGAGACATCAGTGTTGTCTGCACAGATGTTCTTGTACTTTCTTCTGTTTTCTTTGATCGGCAGAGGCAGGAGACCCGGCATGTGACTTCTAGATCAGTGAGCTGCTTTCGTGTGGGAGTACGTATCTATGAAGATGCGTTTGGAAAGCAGCTCCGTTGCCCAGGGTTGGAAAAGGAGTTCTTGGCCCTGTGAACTCTTGGCTGTGGGTGTTCTGGAGTGTCTGGGACGTGTGTTTTATTCTCCTTGCTCCCTCTGTTAACAATCCATCCTCCATCCAGGCTTTCCGTAGGGAGAATGTTCCTTAGAGCTCCTGGCTCTGGGAGTTCACAGGCGCACACCTAGTCCCCTTGGGTGGCCTGGTTTCCTGCCAGAAGTATGATAAATAAATATTGATGTGCTGTGCCCGGCCCCCTCACAGCCCTGCCTCCATGCTCATTCTTCACGTAGGTGTTTCAAACATATTACAGGCTTCTAATTTGGTTTCCCCGTTGAAATCAAAGGTCCTTTGCGGCAGTTTAAATGCCACGGTGTACCCGTGGCTGGGGCTGACGTGGATTGGAGAGCAAAGACGTCCTGCGTCACGCAGTCTCAGCTGTACCACCATATGGCCCACGATGTGGTGCTAAGAGGGGCTGCCAGCTCCTAGCTGGGCTGGGGATGGAATCGTGTGGCTGCAAAGAGGGGAGGACTTTCCTGAACAGGGACCTGATGGTCACGGGACTTCCGGGGGCTTTCCACCACTGGCTGAAGGTTGGAGGAACAGCACTCCTGAGTGACCTGGCAAGGAAGGTCTGGAAGAGAGGGAGAGTGCTAGGCTCATGGCCACATGTCAGCCCTGTACAGTCCCCTGGACCTCTTCCCTGGCCCCCTTTCAGCCCTCTCTGTACAGCTACTGTGTGCCCATCAGGGTAGCAACTACGCTATCGCCTTGTCCTTCCTCTCCTCTGTGCCAGAAGATTAGCAGAAGCAGTGATGTTGACTGTCTTGCTCTTTGGTACACAGTGGCACTGAATAAATGTGCGGTGACTATGTTACTGCAGCCCAGGAAATAGAGGGCAGGGGCGTGTCTTGGTGGTGAATTAGGTTGAGCACAATACAGAAACAAATCAGGATGGTCCTGAATGCTTGGTCCACCTAACCCACCCAAGGTACGGGACTTCATTGGAATGTGCCCGCTGATGGCTGCTGTTTTGCTGAGAAACCCTGTCAATGTCCTGTTCCTCACCTTTTCCTGCCTGGAAAACCCCTACTACAGGGAGCTCAAATTTCTTTCAACCATAAGCATGCTGTTTAGAAATATTTCATTTGTAACCATGTCTTATCCCTGATCTGGACTGTATCGTGTATCAGGGCAGCGTTTCTATGTGGTTTCTCTTCCCAGCCTCCTGAGCCCTGGCACGAATAACAGGAACTCAGATCCAGTTGCCCCATGAAACTCAAGGCAGCTGTGTTATGTGAGTGCTAAAGAAATGGCTGGGACAGCAGCTCTTTTTGAATTCAGAGCAGGGAGGACTCCCTGGGCACTGGAGTCATTGGGGACACCCTCCTCCAGGAAGCTGGAAGCAATCTGCACGGTGGAGAGAACTGGGGAAGGTGGAGAGGAGGAGGAGGGAGAGGACAGAGAACAGGTTCAGTGTTGGGAAGATCAGAAGAGACTGAATCTGCACTGCTGGCTTAATAAAGGGGTGTGGCTAATTAGTTTGGACCCACTGGCTTCCGAGTGTTTACTAGACACACTGTGAACTGCCAAGAACTACACAGACTGACCACAGGGAAGGGTGGCTACAAAATTCTTAAAACATATGCTCACTCCAGTTCCTGGTGAGACTGCTGGGGATGAGTCAGGTTAAGACAGAGATAAACATTTGCTTATCAGATGGAGATCCACCCTATTTTCTAGCTTCTTGGACTTCGAAAAAGCATGTACCCAAACACCAGATACTGGGGCAGGAAGGAAGAAGAAGGTTAAGGGGCTCCTGTCTCCAGGCTCTGGCTTGTTAGCTGGAAAAGAAATACTGCCTTGGGTTGGAGAAGATGGAAATGTGCAAAGTTTCAGACTGAAAGAGGTGTCGATGGTACAGTTGCCTCGGAAAATAGTCCAGCAGTTTCTTTCAAAGTTAAACATACACCCACCACGCAGTCCAGCCATTCTGCTCTTAGATATTTACCCAAGATAAATGAAAACATATGTCCATACAAAGTCTTGTACAGGAATGTTCATAGCAGCTTTTATCTGTAAGAGCCCCAAACTGGGAAGAACTCAGACATCGGTCAAGAGATGGAGGATGAACAAATTGTGGTGTACCCACCCAATGGGATACTATTTAACAATAAAGAGGAATGAAAGGCTGAATCTCAAAATAATTGTGCTGCATGAAAAAAGCCAGATTAAAAAAAAAAATACATGCTCTAAGATTCCATTCATATGCAATCCTTGAAAACGCAGACTCATTTATGAGCCAGCTTTTGGAGCTGAAGGATTATCTCTTATCTTGATGATAGTGATGGTTTTCACAGGTGTCTAACACTGAATATATTACTGAATTTATTATTTCCTCTTTAAGTGTGTCCAAATTATTGTCTATTACTTATACCTCAACAGGTGTTAAAATTTTCAGAAATTAAAAAAAAAGAAAAAAGGAAAAAAATTTTCAGAAAGCAAATGCAGTTCAATACGGCATCCTCCATTATGGCAAACATATTACATCCCAACCCTGAACTAGAACGAATTTGTTTCAGTGGAAAGGAGAGGAGAAAAAAAAATGGACAACCTCAAAGATCTTAGGAGGGCAAGAAAGGACTACTATTTAAACCAAAGACAGTTAAGGCAAGCCTTAGTGGAAGCCAGTACTGGTGAGAAGGAAAGGCATTGCCTTTGAGGACTGGCCAGGAAAAGCTCTAGGTGGTTGTTGTGTCAGAGACGGACTTCACTGAGTAAAGACGATGTGAAAGGCAGGGAGGTATCAACTGAACGAAGCCTAAAAAAGATGTAATCGACAAGCTGTGTTGAAGGACAAGAGGGAAGCAGGTGCAGGGAAGGCCAAAGGTGAAGTCTGAGAAGGGCTGGTATCAGAAACTAAGCCTGGATGCGGAATGGATCCAGACTGCCTGGCTATGTGTCCTGGCTGCACCACTTAGAAACTGGGCAACCTTTGGACAAATTACCTAATGTCTCTATGCCTCAGTTTTTTCATCTGTAGAATGGGAATAGTGATAGTCGATACTTCATAGTGGACGTTCAATGAGTTAATGTACAAAAGGTATTTATAACAATGCCTGGTATATACTAAATGTTCAACAAATGTTATTGCTGCCATCACTATCATCATCATCATCGTCTGCTATTGAGCAGGATGTTGAACGTCAGTATCGTCAGGCAAGTAGTGAAAGGAAGATCTGCTTCTAGCTTGGCCCTACCACAGGGCCTTTGCTCTTGCTGGTACAACTCTGCTTGGAACACTCTTCCTTGAGATATCCACCTGGTTGTTCCTTTACACCTCTGCCATATATCAGGTCCTTTCAACCCCCCCACCCCCACCCCCAGAAAGGCCTTTGCTAACCACTGCTTTGAAAAATAGCAGTCCCCTCACCCCCTGCTACCTGACTTAGGTATGTGTCTGTTTGCTTTTGTCCTACCTGCCCCCGACCAGAATGCAAGCTTCAAGGCACTGTGCTTTGTCTACCGTCATATCCTCTGAGCCTGAACACTTCCTGGAATGTGGCAGATGTTCGGTAAATATTTGTTGGCTGGAGGACTTCTCAAGCTGTGTCCTGGGGTAAATCATGTAGAATCTTCAGGCCTCAGGCTCCTCACCCATGAACCTATCCAGTTCTCCCAGCCTGAAGTTGCTGTGCTTCTGAAGGGGCTGGGTGTGGAATCTCAGTGAGGGGTGATATGAGAAAGGGGCCATGGGAGAGGGCTGGGGCTCACAAGAAAAGGGAGTAACTAGAGAGGGCTTGCAGGAAGGAGGGCAGGGAGGACAGGGCCCTGGCCCACAAGAACCACATGGATGTGTGGAAATAGAAATTGCTTCCTTCTGCCTGTTCGTCAGTTCTCCATTGGGCAACGATTTGTATTTGGGCCTGTGCTTGATTTTAGGGATTCTGAGAGGAGAGCCTCCTTCCTGCCCACAAGGTACAAGCCGTCTAGGCCAGCGTTGCTTAACCCCTACTCCCGCTTTTCTGGAATAGCTTCATTATACCATACAATTCACTCATTAAAAGTGTAGAGTTCAGGGGCGCCTGGGTGGCTCAGTGGGTTAAAGCCTCTGTCTTCAGCTCAGGTCATGATCTCAGGGTCCTGGGATTGAGCCCCGCATCGGGCTCTCTGCTCGGCGGGGAGCCTGCTTCCTCCTCTCTCTCTGCCTGCCTCTCTGCCTACTTGTGATCTCTGTCAAATAAATAAATACAATCTTTAAAAAAAAAATGTAGAGTTCAGTGGGTTTTCGTATATTCACAGAGCTGTGCAAACATCACCTCAATTTTTATATCATTTGCTCACCCCTCAAAAGACAGCCTGTACCTACTGGGGAGCAATCTCTCCCCTGAGCCCCACGGAAACCATGAATCTACTTTATGTTTCTTTGGATTTGCTGATTCTGGATATTTTATATAAATGGAATCATAAAATAGGTGGCCTTTTGCATCAGGTTTCCTTCCCATTGTGTCTTGTTTCTAAAGTTCATCCATGTTATAGTCCCTGTCAAGAGAGTTTTAGTCCTTTTCATGGTTGAATAATATTTTGTCGTGTTGGCTATGATGACACTTCTGTTTCTCAGTTCACCAGTTGATGGACTTTCGAGTTGATTCCACTTTTGGCCTATTGTGAATCATGCTGCTAGGAACATTTACATGTTTTTGTCCCTCTCCTTTTAAAACAACAACAAATTCCTACTTTTTGAGACTTAAGCGTGTTCTTCCCCCAACTCCTTGTTTGAAATTACAAAGTGAATTCAGGGGCACCTAGGTGGCTCAGTCAGTTAAGCCTCTGCCTTCGGCTCAGGATATGATCTCAGGGTCCTGGGATCGAGTTCCTCATTGGGCTCACTGCTCAGCAGAGAGTCTGCTTCTCCCTCTCCCTCGGCCTGCAACTCCCCCTGCTTGTGCTCTCTCTCTCTCTCTGTCAAATAGATAAATTAAAAAAAAAAAAAAATCTAAAAACAAACCAACAAAGTGAATCCAGACACTTAAAAGGTAATTTTGAATATGATGTTCCAGACTCTCTGCTCTCCATTGGGCTCCGTGCCGTCTGTCTCCTGCCAGGGTCCTTCTGCATTGGGCATCCTGCTCGAGACACACGTGGGACACAAATATGTCAGAACAAAGCAGTGTTGGCAAATGCCAACTGAGTGGTACGTGGGGGTCATCCTTTTAATATGTCATGAGCTGTTCCATTTTGAAAAGAAGCCGACTTCAGGTTCTGTGCATAAGGAGCGCATTAGGCTGAGGGGGCGTGGAGGCTGGGAGAGGGGCTGACACATGTGTCAGAAGGCGAGCCAGCCAGATGGCTCTGATTTATCCGTGTCAGCGCAGGGCTGGGAAGGAGCCCAGGCCTGCCAGTCGCTGCCGCGGGGCTTCCAGGCTGCTCAGCCCCAGGGACGCTGGGCCTCTGCCCTCACACCTGAGATCCTTGGGGAGGCAGGGGTGGCAGCGGCCGGGAGGCTGGGAGACGCCTGCTGTTCCTCAAGTTCAGCAATTAGTGTCATCTCTTTAAGGGCAGACCTCTTAGCTCTAATCTGAAATGTCACTTATTACCCTCTTTCAGTGTAAGTATAGAAGCACCTCAGTTATGCTCTCAGGAGTAAGACAGAAATAGCTAGTCCGTGTGGGTGAGTAATCTTCTGCCAGCATTCCCAGGGATCATCCCCGCGATGGCATTATGTGCTGGTGCAAGTTTGAGTGAGTGCTCAGGCAACCCACATTTATAGTTGGGGGGAAGGGAGGCCAAGGTCTTAGGGAAACCCTGGGTAAAATTCCTCACAGTCTCTGTCCTGGATGACCCACCAAACACCTGACATTCTTTGGTTCCTACCATGTAACCATCGTTAGATTTTAGGGGAGGTACTAAAAAGCTCAGGACACAGCCCTTGGGTCTTAGCTTAGACACCTCTGCCCAGGTTAAGGGGATGCATTTGGAAAGTGCCACATGAAAGGGGCTGTAAGAGCTGCTAGAATTTGGTGGGGGTAGGGTGGTGTGTGGGATCACTGTGGACTGGGGCAATTAGGGAAGGTTTCCTGGAGGAGGTGGCATGTGGACAGGTGGAGATAGGAGGGGTGGAATGTTTGGCTTCTACTTGATTCTCAACCTGCCTTTGTCTACTAAGGATGGACGCGCCATGCACAAGAAAGTTAACAAACATAAATAAAAAATCAAAGCCCCGAAAAGGGAGAACTGGCTAATCTCCTTGCTCTGATGGAGCACTGCATTTGTTTTTGAGCTTCTTGGCAGCCAGGACGTAATGAAAACCAGGTTCATGACATGGCTCTCTTGATCAGAAAGGGGAGGCAGAATTCTTCCTGGCACATTTTTCTCAAATTATTTTCTCATGTAGGAGTTTATGCAAAGGACACAGGGACCTAATGGCCATGGATCCGTCAGCAACAAAAGCTTTTATGAATGTGCAGGATCGAGCAGCAAGGCATGCTGCCATGAAGGTAGTTGGGCCATGGGCTGAGCTGGCAGGATCCAGTTATGTGGCTTTGGGGGCTTCGACTTGATGCGAAATGAACTCATCAGCCAGAAGAGGAGACAGAGGAGAAATCTGTGATGGAGCCTTTCTAGGGAAAATTCATAGGGGACAGCCCCTTGGCCCTGGTGATGTCATACCCAGGGAGAGGATGGGGCCGCCCCTTCCCTCGGTCCCCACTCTCCATTGTATAATTCAGTTGTCAGGGGATCAGATCTGGTGCCAAGTGTCTGGCAGCCAGGGGCTCCAAAGAAACCCTCATCTGATTCCAGAGTCCCAGAGCTGGTCTTGTCTCTGTCCTCAGTCCCTCTTGATACCCTGTTCCTCGCTTTATGTTAATGGAGGCCTTGAAGCATACATATGCTCTCCTGTGCCCGCAAGTTTTGAGCACTTTGAAGTCTAAAGAGGGTAATTTTATTTGAATAAAGACATCCCAGACAGGCCCAAGTGCAGAGCAGATTCGTGCTAGTGCGCTGGCTTTGTAGCTCTCCACAGCTGCGGCTTGTGGAGCAGTACTTTGCCCTCAGGGCTCTACCTGTATCACGTTGATATCATCCTCACCATTTCCAGAAGCACTTGCTGTTACCCTCTCCATTTTACCTGAGACACTGGGGCTTCTGGACACTTAGATACACTCTGAAGCCTCCAGTGTGAGGAAGAGTCCAGCTCGCCTTACCTCTGGGGGTCTGGCGGAACGAGTCTTGGCTCCCGATCTACCCTTGGCCATGGATCTCTCCCTCTCTGCTCTCACAGCCCTTCTCTCTGGCTGTCATCTTCTGTCCCCAGTTTGCCCTGGGCCTCTCACTAGACCTGACCTTTTGTGTGAGACAGGCACTGGCCCATCTGATGTCTGATGTCCCCCGAATCACACCCTTCCTCACCCTTTCTGCTTGAGCTAGTAATGTCTGCATCCCACCAGTCCCCTCCAGCGATCATAAACAGCTGAGTCCAGGTCTCCTTGGTTTTAAAGTTTGTGTTCCCTTCAGGATCACCCAGTAAGTTCTTTAGGGGGAGGTGGTGCACTACAGGTCAGGGATTAACAAGGGTCTGGACTGTCCTTCCACCTGGGTTCCCCAGGTTGGTGCTCCACTCAGCCACTCTTTAAGGGACTGGCTGCCATGAGCCATTGCTGTTTTATCACATCAAAAGTACTTTAAAACTTTGTCAAGATGATCACTCTCATCGGTGAAGGAAGAGAAAGGCATTTTGTCAAGCCGACTTCTGAAGGATTTGGGATTCTTCCTACCTTTGGACCCCAGGATCGGTGTGCGTTTATTCCTATGGGGAGAGATTGCGTATCTGGGAAACGTTGCCCGATTGGTCCTTCTGTGTTGGGAAAGCTGGTGACCAGCTGAGTAACTCTTGGGTTTAGGCCGAAATTCCTGCTTTTGTCTCTGCTCTGTCTTTTGCTCCCATCTGACCTTTGTCGCTGGGACAGGACTGGATGAGCTGGGTGGCCTCAGTGCATGTTTTCAGAGGCTCAGAGGGAAGCCCCTTCAAACACCAGGGCTCTTTTTTATTCTTTGAAGATTTTAAAGGACAGTATTTTCAATGGGATCAACTTGGCCTGTTATGTTTGGCTCTCTCTGGAAGGGCTGGCCTGGGAGGCGAAGAAGGTGATGTCTAAAAGGTACATTGTGGGCAGCTTTTTCTGCAGAGCATGCATGAAGGTGTTTGCTGAGAGCATCATTTCTGCCATCAACATAAATCACTCCCATCTACTGAGTGTTCATTAAATGCTATAAGTATATTACTAATTTAATTTACACAGCAACCTAATAGATATCTATTAGCCCATTTTACAGATGAGAAAGTGGCAGAACCAGAACGGGAACCACTGTGCCGTGGGAGATCCTCAGGCTGTAAGGTCCCAAGTGCCCAAAGAGCCCTGTGAGGTAGTCCCCTCTTTGGCTTCTGGGAATCCTGGATGTGTTTGGGCTTGGGCCTGTGGATGGCAGAGGTGTTTCCCCCTCAAGTAAGGAGCCCTTGCACCACAAAGGAATAGAGACCTGACTTGTTCAAGATTGAGCCCAGGCTTATGCCAAAGGACAGAGGCTGAAATGGTTTTAGGTCATTCTTCATCCCTATCATCTGAAGCCTGACCCAGTGCTACATGGTCAAGTGCAGAAAATGTCATGGCTTCAGCCATGTCCCATCTAATCTCTCCTGATGTCCTCTTGAGGCAACCTTGGCTCTCACTGATTTCTTCTCTTCTCGTAAAGTCTCAGCGCTTGGATTCTATAATATCCAAATATAGCTAGATTCTCCAGTCTTCCTTCTTATTCCCATGTTGCTTCAGATGTTGGGGTCCAGCTCTCACTCTCTTTTCCACTGTCTTGCCCAGATTTGGGTGAGCCTTAGAGTCAGGAAAGAGCTAAAAGATCATGTAGTAAGAGATCATGTAGGTTAATATACTCCCTTTATCAGTGAGGAAGAAAGGACAGCTTTACAGTCTCTTTCATAGTGGAGGAAAAAGTTATACACCGTTCTGGAAAGAATCTCAAACTGAAGGGAACTGATTGGGAGCTTTGTGTATTATTTGTTTTGGTGGATGCTTTTGTGAATGCCTGGGATTTCTCCACTTAGAGCTGAAATCTTTTTACTTAATTAACCCCATCTCTCCCTGCCCCCCCCCCATCTTGCTTATGTTTTAGGCTGTTTCTGATTTTTAGAATCAAATCACAGAATCTCTACATAAGGTAATATCAACAATTAGTGACAGTTTTACTTCTTCCTTTCCACTTTGGAATAGGAGCACTTGAATAGGAGTAGAGCGAGTGGGCAGCCTTATCCTTGTCTTGTTCCTGATCTAAAGGAGATGCTTTCAGTTTTTCTCCATTGAATATAACATTAGCTGTGGTCTGCCAAAATGGTCTTTATTATGTTGAGGAATGTTCCTTCTATATCCAATCTGTTAAGGGTTTTTATCACGAAAAGATGTTATATTTTGTCAAATGCTTTTTCTGCATCTATTGAGATGATCTTGTGAATTTTATCTTCCATTTTATTGATGTGATTTGTTACATTTATTGATTTGCATATGTTGAATCATCCTTGCTGCCACAGGGTTAAATCCCACTTGCTCATGGCATATGACCCTTTTAACATGTTCTCGAATTCAGTTTGCTAATATTTTGTTGAGAATTTTTTCATCTATATTCATCAGGGATATTGGTCAATAATTTTCTTTTCTTATGGTATCTTTATCTAGTTTTGGTACCTAAGTAAAGCTGGCTTCATAGATGGTGAGTGTTCCCACCTTCTTGATATTTTGGAAAAAAGTAGAAGGAGCTTTGAGGTCATGAAATGCTATTTTTTCAGAGCAAATGCCTCAGATTGTCTTTTAAATCATTCTCGTTATTCTCCAGAAAGGCTTATGGGTACCTGCTCTTGGACTGAGGTCAGTGCTCCAATTGCAATCCCATAGAAGTTCTTGTTATTGGTGACTCTTTGGAGGAACCAAGAGTCCTTCCACCCCAAGAATAGTCTTTAATTGATTTTTTAAAAGCATATTTAATTGTATTAATTAATTTAACTTAAAATAAATTCTCTTATTTTGAGTTTTTAAGGCAAAGTCCACTTGTGAGAATGTCGGTAGACGAAACTATTGGCCCATGTAAGTTACAATTACACAATACAAGATGGGTGAAACTTTTTTTTTTTAAAGATTTTATTTACTGATTTGTCAGCGAGAGAGAGAGAGCAAACACAGGTAGGGGGAGCGGCAGACAGAGGGAGAATCAGGCTCTCCACTGATGTGAGACTCCATCCTAGGACCCTGGGATCATGACCTGAGCCAAAGGCAGATGCATAACAGGCTGAGCCACCCAGGTGTCCCAGATGGGTAAAATTCTTATTAACTTGAGGAATTCTAACATAGGTTTTACCAAGAGCCTATAAATGAAGGCAAAAGATTTTAGTTCAAAGAAAGAGGTGATTATGGTCAGCAATAAAATCAAAAGAGGTCCTTATTTAAGGAATAACTAAGTAATTAAATAATCTGCTAACTGGTTTCTCTTGCTACTGGGGTTCAACCTCTGGGCACGATCCATAGGCACACGTATGTGTGAAATCGAGTTCTGTAGCATAAATGTGTGTAGTGGGCCAGTCATTCGAGGCTGGAGGCTGATTGTTCAGCCTCCAATTTCCTGAAACCCCACAAGGAAATTGGAAGGTGAATGATCTGAGATCTGAAGCTGAATGAAGCTTCAGCTTTTCTGAAGCTGGTTGACAGCAGGTCTCAACTCTCCAAATTTCTCTTTATCCAGTTCCTGTGTACTGCGAAAGTTGAGAAAAACCCAGCCGTTCATTTAGTAAGGCCAACTGAAAGTAAAGGCAGATGGTTATTTCCATGCCAAAAGGTAAAGAAAGGTAGGGGTTTATGAAGGATTTTGGAGTGGAAAGAAATTGCTGTTTGTTGTGCTGGAGATGAATTAGACTATGTTAAAAAAAATTAAAATCATATATCAACAGTATTTATCTTCCCTGCTTTTATTCTTTGAGATTTTGCTATTATATCTTGCAAAATGTTTTGACTTGGATGCCTTAGAGACTAAGGGAATGCTGGTATCTCTTGGAACTCTCTTTGCCCATCAGCAGGAGGCTTACTGAAGAATGAGCATCCTACTTGAGCTGTAAGCCTTCCTTTCTACGGCCTTGGCCTAGGGCAGTTCTAAATGTGAGACCCTCAGAACCCACCCACTGACACAGATCTTGATCTCAGCAAATGTTCAAGCCAGTGTAGAGAAGATGCTTTCCCCTTAATTTGTTCTTATGCCATGTGTAACTTTAAGAGAATTGAACATGTGCTTCTAATTAATTTTTACTTAATTCCTCTGGTTTTTTTTTTTTCTTCATATTTTCAAAAGAAGAGGTCACATGGCGAGGGAGTCTGGAGATTAAGGTTTCTGAAGGGGTTTTACTGACAACAAAAACATGTTTATTGAAAGGTGCAGCTAATGGCCCGAGTCTGTTGGCCGGGTTGGGTTCTCAGGTGTGACCTGTGGGGAGAATTCTGAGGAGGTACTTCATCTGAACTCCCTGACCCATCAAAGCTGCAAGATACTGAGCTCCAAACTGACCTCGTTCTCAAACTTAACTTCTTCCCTCCAGGGCTGCCGTGCTGTGTACCAATACCTTTTGTGGTCTGCTTCCACAGAAATGCTTCTACCAAGTATTTCTCTCCACAGTGTGTTCATCCTCCCTGACTTTTTTTTTTTTTTTTTTTTTTTTTTTTTAAAGATCTGATCTATTTACTGACTTCTTTCTTTCTCCCCACCCTGCTCTTCATTTTCATTTGGGGGGAAAGGGCTTATGAAAAGAGGTCAAGCCTCTTGGCTGAAGCTTTGATGGTGCTAGGAATAGAACTCTGGGCCGTTGACCCCCACACCCCAGGCCCAAAGATGAGACCACCCAGCAGGATTGTGGGCTGCCCCCAGAACTGCTTCCCAGAACTGAACTCTTGGCAGGGTTTGCCTCCTAGAACACAAAGCATCATTGCACGGAAGGGGATTTCCCCCCTTCTCCTACCACCCACCCTACTACCAACACCTCCAGCCAGCAAAGCCGTCTTGACCAAGTTTAGGAAAAGGGAATTCCACTTGTGAACGGGGATAGCAGAAAGAACTAAGAACTTTATTGCAATGAACTTGCTTGCAAGTCCAGAAGTTGGTTCCAGCCTGACCCCCAGCCCCTCCCTCCGGGCAGCAGCTAAGAAACTTAAAAGGGATACTGGAGATGGGAGAGATTCTTTCAGCATTCTGGCAAGCACAGCAAGCAGGTCCCTTGTGTGGCTGGCAGGTACCCAAGTTTATCTGTGTTTACGGGGATTTGCAGTGTTGAACTGTGGTGGGTTTAAGTGTGTAGGCCTGTGGACTCCATGGTCAGTTATGTTTCCTGCTCATCCAAAAATGTTAGGCCAAAATAATCAACTGGGGGAAAGAAAAGAGGAGGTTGTTTATTAATCTGAAGGACTTAGACCAACGTTCTATTCCCTTTTTGGTTCTGGGTGCTTCGGTCTATTTCGAAGGAAGAATTGAGCGAGAAGCTAATCTAGCACTTTCTCACTCGTGTGTGTGTGAGAGAGAAAGCCCTGTGGCTCAAACTCTCTTCTTTTTCTCTAGCTCAGAGACCCTCTATTTTTACTCTGAATAAGATCAGAGAAAGTCCTGGAGGATTGAGATAGAGAGCAAGGTGGAGAAACGTGGTAAGAGGAGTTTGAGAAATAAATCACAGTAAGACAAAAACAAGAGCCTTGCTTTACCTGTGAACCCCCAATAGTAAATCTTCGTGGTGGAATTTTCGACCCTAGCATGGCCTAATGGATGGGGGATATTTTTTTGTTTGAGTGAATAACATTGCCTGAGCTCTTATGTCCCATTTTCTAGGTGTCTATTCCACTTAAGTTCAAGTTCCCAATGGTGGGACAAAAGAACCAGTCTGGCTTTCTTGTGTAAATCTGGGAAAATGGTATGGCCTTTTGGTCTTTAGGTTTGCCTCCCATGGAGACTTGCTTTTTTTTTTTTTTTTTTCTTTTCTTTGAGGGCATCTGCATAAATAATTACCACCAAAATAAGATGGAGGCAACAGTTTTCTCAAACACTCTTCTTCTGGGAGGAGGGTGGAGAGGAATTAGCCTACCTTCCTAACCCGAGATACTGATGTTCTTCGTGATTGTTTAAAAAAAAAAAAAAAAAGAACAAGAAAAAATAAAGCCAAAAAAAGGAAAGAAAAAATACAAAGCCTACACAGCGATGTCCCCTTTTAATCAATCTCTTAATAAGTAATTTCAAACATTTTCACAGTTCAGCAGTGTTTATATCAGAAATGGGTATCATCTAGGCATTGTTGTGATGCTTATCTGAAAGTCTTGGTCTTCCTTTCTCTTCTCATTCTAAGGGCATTTAGTTAGAAGGAGGGCCTGTCCTCAGTTAAGTTCATATTACAGAAAGCGTTTCTACAAGAAGACTCTGGCATAATCTTGGGAATACTAGAGGCCAAACACACAGAATATTTTTATTATCCAGCACACTCAAACTACTTTTTCTCTAATCATTGTCCTCAGTTTCTGTTATGGATCAAAGCCTTAGAAAAAGGTGCTATCACTCTCAACAGAACTCCTGTTGACTTGCTCTCCACCCTGGAGTCGGTGCTGTCTGGCCCATGTCTACTGGGCTGGATCCATGAGTTGGATTCCTTACTGGACGGTTTTATTGGAGGAAACCTTAGGGCTTTATTTCAGGAGTTAAGGACCTTTCTCATCCCACCCTTCCTGGTGTCACAGGTATTGTCTTCCCATGTAGAGCTGGGTGAACTAGAAACACTAAGGGATAAAAAACATTTGGCGGGACAGTGGATCCATGCAAAAATACAGCAAAGAGCAAAAGTTAACCTGATACCAAGCAGAGGAGTTCAAGCTCTGAGAGCTGAGTCTCCAGAAGCTTTCCAGAGAGAGGGTGTTCCTTGACAGCAGTGCCCATGTCCTGGTGAGAAGCAAAGCACTGGCCAGGTTTTGGGGATGGTTACACAAACCCAGGCGACTGAGGTCATGGAGAGGGACTCTAAGACGGCCAAGCTTTCTCACCTTTTTCACCCAGATGGTTTGCGATGACTAGACATGACCCTTAAGGAAATCTGACAATTTCATTGGTAGGGAAAAAAACAACAAAAAAAAAAAAACAAAAAACATCAAAACAATGAAAGAACTTCAAAAAGCAGTTATATAGCTGCATGTACATTTTGGGAGTGCTTTTACTCTTGGTCCTATCCCAGCGCGACTCTAATTATCTACAGAGACTCTGATTAACTCCCAATGACATGCTCCATGCACGAGTCCCAGGAGGATGGGTTTTGGAAGGAACAGTTGAGAGCCATATCACGTTTCATTAGTTGGGTCCCTTCCCTCATGGCACCATCCAATTTGATTGAGAAATGAAAACATTTTAGCTTTTTTTCTTTCCTCTTTTCCTTCCTCCAAAACTTAAGGAAGTGAGAGTTGGCTAGAGGGAGAGGAGGATGAGGGAGAACTAGAAGGGATAGACAGGGCTGAAAGAGAATACTGGATACGTCTTTTTCTTCTTTCCTTGAGCCCCAACTGAATAATGGGCGAAACAGATAGGCAAGAGAATGGATGTGGCCATTATGCTGTCTTCCCCTGTTTGTCCACTTGCTCTGGGTCTTTCACATGCCACATAAAGGCAAACCCACGTCCACCTCTGGCTGTCTGTTCTTTCTCTGAACATCTATAGCGATCATGATCTTTTCCACATAGTTTAACACAGATTACTCCTTGGACTACTTACTCTTCCTTGCATTCAAATGTGTGTCTGCTCAGCAGTAGGGTCCTGGTGGCTGGGAGCGGACTGGGCATCCGTACATGGCCGTGTATCCAGGGCAAGGCCTCGCTGCAAAGACTTACAGATCATGGGCCACATCCATCTCCTCAAATCCCGCTCCCAGTGGTTGGCAGCTCCTCGGCGATTTTGGCAGCAGAGCCGTGGGGCAAGATTTATGTTATTTGTTCCCATTTATTGGTGAACTCGGCATTGCATCCAAATTGAAAATTTTCTAATCAGATTAGCTCATTTTTAATCATCTGGAGTCTGGCCGGGTTTGCTCTGTGTGGGAGCCAGTGAGGCCCAACTGTTGCCCTGACTTCCTCCGTACACTCTTGACGAAGGTCTTTTCTACCCTCGCCCACCTCTCGCCTTGAAAACTGTGAGTCAAGCTGCGCTTCCAGGAGGTTCTCTCCTTCCTCCTCACACATACTTGGCCACTGCTGCTTTGTCTGCCCTCCCACCCCCTTTTGTTCGGTTTTATGGCTTCGCAGCCATGCTGCCTCCCCTTGGGCAGGACTGGAAGTAGTGTGTGTACCTGTGTGTACATCTACATTTGTGTATGTGCTTGCGTGTGTATCCATACACAGGTATATGTGTGTACATGCATACACACATGCACGTGGGTTTCTTTGTGTGTATCTGAGTATTGTGTGTGCACACACTCAGGCATATTTGCTGGTGAGTAGCCCATATGTAGGTTATAGGTTAATTGGAGTAGGATCTAGGGGCCTAACAAAGTGAAAAAAGAACTTTCTTCATATCCAGAGTTATAGCTTATTTCTTGCTGATGTTAAGTTTGTTTAACCTGTGATACAGAATTGTGGAGGAGTTCCGTTTCCTGAGTTTAAGTTATTTTCTCTTCAATGGGCTTTACCCATGCCTTTAGCATGCAGTTTATATTCTGTGCTCCTGTAGTTTGGTGTGCTTTGCTACTTGGGGTCATACCTAGGGTCTAGGATTGATTAACCTGTGGCTGGCTTTTTGTTTGTTTCTCTGTTTTCTTTTAAAGATTTTATCTATTTATTTGAGAGAGAGAGAGAATGGAGCGAGTGAGCATTAGAGGGGGAAGGTCAGAGGAGAAGCAGATCCCGTGCTGAGCAGGGAGCCCGAGGTGGTACGGGGCTCGATCCCAGGACTCCAGGATCACGACCTGAGCTGAAGGCAGCCGCTCAACCAGCTGAGCCACCCAGGTCCCCTAACCTGTGGTTGTTTAGCCTTCACTAAGTGCACACTTGTCTCCAAGCCCTGAAATTCCAGCGTCTTGGAGAAGACTGTGGGAGGAGGGGGGAGGAACAGATAGAAGCAAGTATACAGCCCCAATCTCCATGGCTCCTGGCTCTCTCCAGGATGCCACAGGCACATGCATACCCCATACCCAGTCAACGGGTCACCTGCAGTCCCAGATGCCCGGCTGAATGTCGATGCACGAGCACCACAGAGGATTTGTAGTTCTGCGAGAGATAGGGCGATGAAACACTCCCCTTCTGCTGTGCTCACAGGTCTCCCATCCCCTTTCCTGGGTGGTTTTTGTGTAGAGGATAGCCAGGCATTGGCCTGGGGGTGAGCTCCAACCCACCTCGGGGTCCCAGTGGTCGACATTCTGCTGCCCTTCCCCTCCATGGAATTGCGCCTCTTCCCTGGGGTCAAGCCCCGAGCAGCCAGGCGCGAGCTGGAATTACTACACAGATGCCTCCGGAAGGTGGAAATCCTGCTTCCTCTATCTGGAAAACACAACATGGGCTGTGGCTTTTTATTTTAGGACTGTGATACCGCTCTTCTGTTTCCAGAGTAGGAGTATAACTCAAGCATTTCACAGGGAGGTAGATGGTAGTGTTTGAGTGGTAATCACCTTCACGGAGGTCGAAGCATTTGAGACGCATCCTGAGAGGTCGGGTGTAGGGTGACCTTTCCTCAGTGCTGCTGAGGCTTGCTAGAGGGGTGACTGTCTTCCCAGCAGGAGGGAGATCGCTCTAGTTTCATACCTCCGCTGGAGGACCGGGCTGGCACAGCCATGGGCTCGCCCCCCCAAAACCACAAAAGCACCCTATGATTTAGGCAGGCAGTAGTTACGGTTATCTTGACTTCATAGGTGGATGATGAAATTGAGACAGTGCGAACCCCTGGGGCCAGGGCACCCTCTCTCTTGACCTGCAGGACGTCAGGGCCAGGCCCCTGCGCGGCACATTATTTCTTCCTTCCTAAAAAATCCAGCTTGCTTCTTGCCATGCAGAGACAATGAAATCCTCACCCGAGGGTGAAAAAGACCAACCATATCAAAACAAACAAGGGCTTTTTTTTTTTTAACACTTTTCTTAGGAAGTCATTAAGGAATTATTGAGCTGATTAATGTGGGTGGAAAATATTTAAGTTTGGTCATTGTTTAGGCTGGCCAGTTTGGCTGCGTTAGGAATTGACTTTTAGAAACCAGCGGGCTGTTCTCTCCACGTGTCCTCCTAGCTCTGCTGTGCTCCAGGACTGGGCCAGGCACCCCCAAATCCAGCGGTGACAAGGGGCGCCAGTGTTCCGGGAGTTGAAGGACCCCCCCGCCCGGCGAATGGGGTGCAGAGGTGGGAGAAGTCAGTCATCTCGTACTCGCCCAGGCTGACAGGCTGTCCTGCCCTGAGTTGGCCAAGATGGAGGTGACCTAGGGGAATTGGAAGCTGAAGGGCAAACAAAGGGAAAGAAAGGCTCAGGAAGAAGGCGCACGAAAAGAAACAAACGGAATCTGTTTATGCAGGCTTGCATTAAGCAGATCCTTTTCCTGGCAGATGCTGCTAGCAGTGGGCTGGGGGAGAGCCTTGCAGACGGCTAATGAAAGGTTCCCTCCCCGGCGAGCACTGGACATGGGGAACCTGGCGGCCCCAGGTTGACCTCTCCCCACAGCTGCTGTCTCTTCCGAGGCGCAGGCACAAAGTGGCGTGTGCTCTGGGGCCCAGGTTTTTCCTTCTCTTGAGAGTCGCCCTTTGTGACGTGGACTAAATCCTGGCCATCTTCCCCTTCCTCCTCCTTTGTCTCTTCTTAGAAGTTTTGTTCCGGTTTTGCACTTGCCTAAGACACAGGGGAAGTGGAGTGGCTCTGCTGGGGTGATTCTGTAAGTGTGCGTGTGTTGTGGGGAGAGGGGGTTGCTGCCCACTGCCAGGACCGTGGGCTGTGCCCCTTCTTCTCCAGAGGCCCCCAGCCCAGTCCTGCCTCTCCACGGGTCTCCCATACCTAGCACGGGCTGCTGGGGGCAGAGAGAGGGAGTGCAGCTAGAACCGTGTATAACTCCAACTTCCTGGCCAGGCATGCTCAGTCACTGCCCTGAGGGCCAAACCACGGCCCCCTGTCCTCCGAGAGTAAGCTGGAGAGGGGTGGAAGGGCCTGGAAGGGAAGGGCTGCCCCTTGTTGCATCATTTCATTCTCTCAGCAGCTTTTGGAAATGTGGTTGTTTCCATTGGACAGAGGGGGAAACTGAGGCCCACGGGGATTGAGGGGCTCGTTTAACCAAGTTAAGCAGGTAGTTTGAGTATAGTAGAGTCAGAATTAGCACCAGACATGCTGGTGCCTGATTTCGTGTTTCTTCTTAAAGCCGGAGAACAAAGGAAAATCGAGGGAAGTAAAAGGAAGTGAAGGAGAAGGGGAAACAGAGAGCGGCCTGGGAAAGAGAGTGGTGAAGTGGGGAGCCAGGGGAGATTCAGGCCCTGGTGGGGGACATTCTCATAATCATCTCCAGGGGTCACTAAGTGAGGGAAATGCAGGAGTTCCTTCTTCTGTAAGTGTGATCTGGTCACCTTGCCCTGTTATTTCTCCATCACTTTCAGTAGTCAGTGGCTTTATAAGCCAGCTGGTCATCTTCTGGTCATCGTCTTGGACCCTTTGGGGACACTTGAGCTGGGAAGCAATGGGCTCTTCTGCCAGTGAGTTTGCAGCCCACGCTGGACCAACACTCTTGGGAGCGCTAAGTAAGGCAGCAAGCAGAAGGTTGACTGAAGAAATGCGTGTTGAGTGCCTGCCGTATGCTTGGCTGGATTTAGGACAGAGCCATGGTGGGGAAGGCAGTCGGGGAGGGTGTCTCAGTGAAAGAAGAGAACGCTGCAGAATGTGGGTCCCCTAGCCTGCTGTGAAAAGGCGCTGGAGACATGTGAAGTGAGCAGTGCTCCCCCCGGCCACCTGGGGCTCCCAGTGAGAGCCTTTTCACTGTGTTGAGAACCCAGCTCTCCTGAACAGTGCTGATGGCAAGTGGTCGGTGGGGTGACGCCTCTGGGCTGGATAGAATCTGAAAGCGGGGAGTGCTATTCTCAGGAAACCCAGGACCCCACCCAGTAACTTCCTCTGGCTCCTCTGGCTCTGTCCCTATGGGTTTCCTTGGGCATTGGATGCATCGACCCTGTGAGGGGCTCTTTGGGCAGGAATGCCTTACAGGTGGGATTTGCAAGGCCCTGAGTCCAGGAAGATCTGCCTTGGCTCCTGGGACCTGCAGCCTGCCATCTCTGCCCTTTGATGGGTGGGATGGGTGAGCTAGCAGGGAGGCCATGCCACTGTTGACAGAGGTGCACCTGGAGAAGTGTGCCCAGGCTGCAGGGGATGGTGCAGAGAGGGGGCGGTGGGCCAAAGGAGACCTGGACTCTGCTTGCTCCTGGACAGCTGTGCAACTTGGCTGAAGATGGCCGTGGTCACCCCTCACTCCAGCACCTCTTGGTCCAATCTTCCCAGCAGCTTATGAAGGGGTGATATCAGTGCTCTGCTAGTGCTGGTGAGGGACCAGGAAGTTCTGGGGATGCATGGGTGCTGGGATTCCAGTCTTCCTGGCATCCAAGACCTTGCACTCTGATTAGGGCACACTGCACTGTCTCCCCACTTATTCTCCCTGGACCTCTCCTTTCTGGCCTGCAAGATTAGGACATGAATGGACTGACAGGTCAGGCCCCTCTGCCACTGTTCCTTCTGGAAGTTTAGAGAGGAGGTATTATCAAGTGGGCAGAGACCCCATCAGAAATGATGGGGAGGGGGAGAGCCAGACTGCTGGGCCACTGCTTGTCGCATGGCAGCCTCGGGCCTACCCCTTGGCTCGTTTCTCCCTTGGCTTCCTGGAGCACATGTGCCCCGCTGGGAGTGCTCTGAGTACCCCCTGGGGCTGCTATACCCAGAGCCACCAGGCCCCAAAGAAGGCACTGGGTGGAATGCCTGAGCCTCCCCACCCCCCCACCCGGCAGGCTGGGCCTGTAAGACCATCCCCGCCAAGCCCAGCTCACTAGTCAGAACCGTCTGCTGCTGTCACCCTGCAGCTGCCGCTGATGGCCACATCAGGTTAGAAATAGAAATTCCCCGCTGGGCCCCAGGGCACCTCCCCTTGGCTGCCACTCATCTGGGGGACCCACCTGTGCGCCTTGTTGGTGGGGCCTCCCTCAGATGGGCAGGGGACTGGAGGAAGCCAGGGGCTCGTCAGTCAGCCTGGGAGGTCCAGGGCAGCCGTGCTGGGGTGCCTTGGGGGACCACCCCTGTGGTCAGGGCCTGGAGCTGGCTCCCCTCCCCTCTGTCAGCAGCTGCCTGTAAGGGGATCTGCCAGTGGCCTGGCAGGGAGGCTCTCTGTACCATCTGTAACTTCCAGCCTTACTGCTGTGGAGAGGCTCCCTAAGTACATGTTAGACTGAGTCTCGAGCACAGCACAAGGCAGAACAGAGGGCTTCCTGCGGGGTCCACCTTGGCAAGGCTTCAGGGACTGTGTGCTGCTCTTTCCTCCTTTGCACCGCACTCTGCTCCCTCCCCATTTCCCCTTTCTTCTTTCCATTGTGCAAAAGCCCTCTGGGCCCCCCACCATCTTGGTTGTCTGCCTTGGAGAGGGGGCAGGGCACTAGGACTCAGGCTGGGATGGCTGTGACCCCGCAGAGCAGGGCAAGGTGAGGAGTAGCCTTCCACCTCCCCTGCCCTTCTGGGGGAACGCCCGGAAGACCCACTTCTGAATGCCCAGGAAGAGCCGCAGGCCTTGGCCGCTGGCACCGTCTCACCCTCAGGCCTGTCTCCTGCCTCCTCCTGCCTCCTGACCAGCTGGGACACCTGGTCATCCTGACCTGGCTCCCTCCTGGAGAAGGCTGCCCAGACTGCACCCGCCTAGAGCCAGCGCACCCTTTCCCGTGTGCCTCTGAGCACCGGTACTGCTCCGCCTCCTGTTCCTGGGCCCGCTCCAAGTCCAGGGTATCAGGCTGACCCGAGGAAGTACAGTGAACTGGTCCCACAGGGCGTGGTGAAGGAAGTTGTTTTTCTTAATGGTAAACAGGATAGTAAAACAACAATAGCAGTGCGGACACTTCTCAGTTATTTACAAGTGGGTTTGTCTGCATTCTGGATAATCCACAGCTTTCTCCTCGGCAGGTGGGAGGGGCTCCCAAGGGGGCTAGCGGTAAGGAAGGAATGGGGATTGCTGAGACTGTGTTAGACGCCAGACATGGTGACAGGCACCTTGCCCGCATTTGTTTATGTCCGTGATCCCCGAACCTCATCTGTCCGTGAGGACACTAAGCCTCATGGTCACATGTTTAGAAAGTGTCCTAGCCAAGCTCCTGACAGATCTGTGTCCCTCCAGGGATAGCTGTTTCTCTTCTTTCTGTCTCCCCTCACTCCCACTGTGTGTGTGCGCGCGCACACGCAGATGCACAGATATGTGTGCGTGTGCGTGCACAGGAATGTGCGGGCAGACACATGGACGAACAGACTCCGTGCAGACCATCCATCCTCTTGCTTTTTGCAGCGCTCATGGCATTGGAGACTTCTGAAATTCCTCCACCAGCTGGAGTTTAGTCATACTGCTAGGAGTTTCGAGGGGCTTTTTTTTTTTTTTTAAAGGAGAGAGAGGTGGGCGGCAGAGAGACAGAGGGAGAGGGAATCTTCAGCAGACTCCCCACTGAGTACTCCTCTCAGCCCATGAGATGACCTGTGCCCAAATCAGACGCTCCACCAACCAAGTGACTCTGATGCCCCTTTAGGGGCCTTTTCAATCCAAGTGGCCCTAGACATTTCCATATAGTTGTTGTTTCCCACTTTTTTCCTACCTGCCTAGAATATGGAAAGGGGTGCAGACACTCTCACAGACTGGGAAATTGAGGGTCCACGGAGGACATGAATCCCGAATCTGACGCTACCTCTGCATTTCTGCCATCACGGTCTGAGCCTCCAGGTCTCCTGCCAGGATGGTGGCGAGGGCCTCCTGATGGGTCTCCCTGCCTCTGGCCTTGCTCTCTCCCTGCTGCTCCAGCCAACATGGCCTCTGGGTTATGTTACTCCTCTGCTTGCAATCCCACCGTGGATACACATGATGGATGAAAACCAAACTCCTTATGGTATCCAGCCAGGCCCTGCCCACGTGGTCGTGCCCTAACCCCACCTGTCTGATTTCATTTTGTGTTTTTCTCCCCCATCTCATTTTGTTGGCCTTCTTGCTATTCCTAGAACAGACCAGGCGCTTTGCTTTGCTTCAGCCATTCTCTCTTCCCGGATCACTTCTGAGAGCAGAACATTTGCAGTGACCCTGCAAGGAGGAAGGCCCCGAATAGCCTACCTAAAGCCCCCAGCCTCTTCCCCCGCCCTGACCTCCCTTACCCTGCATTGCCTACTCTTTGGTCCAGCATACTCATCCCATTCTAACACATTGTATAATTTATTTACAGCCAGCCTGCAAGGACAGGCTCTGCAAGGACGGTGATTTTTTTCCCTCTTTGGCTCACGGACACATCCCATGCACATAAAACAGTGCCCAGCACATAGTAGGCACCTCAGTAAATATTTGATGAATAAATAAAACCACATAGCAGGTCATCAGGGGACTCATGACTAGAACCTGGTGTTTTACTCCCAAGCCAAGGATTCCCTCCCACCAAGGTTTTTCAGTTAGAGGAAAACAATCTTGTGTTTGCAGAGAAATCCAAAGGTAACATGGGCATAGAAGGCCAGGTGCACCCATGTGTACAGTACCTGAGCTATATGCCAGGTGTTGTGTATGTGTGAACTACCTCATGCTGTCTGTACATCTTTCCCGAGAGGATGGTGGGGTGCAGAGAAGATAGGGTGTGCCTGTGGCCCCAGCTGATCAGAGGAGAGCAAGGCCTCAGGAGCGCAAGGCCTCCCTGGAGGGAACAGCACTGATAGCTCTTTGCCCTTGACTTTCCTGCTGGCTGCGTGGAGATCCAGACCTAACTGCTGAGCTCCCCTGGTCTGGCCCCTGCTCCCCTCTCCTAGAATCACGAGAGCTGGCCCCTGCCTTCTCTTCCTTTCCTGGAAGGCATTCAGTGGACATGACTGCATTCTTACGGGCGCTTGTGAAGTCAGGTCCTGGTGCTTGCCTGGGTTCCAGCCAAAGCAAGGCAGCAGGTTGCAAAAGGTTTGCCTACTCATGGAAGGGCATGTTGGCTACTGATTTCCAGGGCCCGGGCACCACTGGGGGGCCTCCCCTCTCCAGCAAGCTTAGTCAGTGGTCCTGTGAAGGAGCCTGCAGGGGGCCATGACCAAGACCCACTTGCTGTTCTCAACTTCCTGCAGGCTCCTGCCCAATATGTCCTTGCTGGTGTTTTAAGTGTGAGACCAACCAGAAACCAGGTTGGAAGCCTCCCCAGATGAGCATGTGCTCGTACATTTTAGAAGGACTCACTGTCAAGATCATGTTGTGCACCAAGGAGATAGAGTGAAAGCTGAATTCATTCTTTTTACTCAGGGAGTTTCTGTTCTACTCATATTAGATATCCTATATAAAATCACTAATATTACAGATACACAAAGCAGGAACACAAATATAATCCATGAGCTACATGCTAGGGCTGGCTCCTTCACTGGGAGTTTGGAAATGAAAGGCACTACCCATAGATGGTGTGCATAAACATTCAGAGAGTAGTGTGGATGGTATGGCAAATAGGATCGGTCTCCATGTGGAGCAAAGGGTACCACTGAACTGTAGGTTTTTGGGATGGGAGTACCATCATCTTTGAATACAAAGGCTCAGGACACACCAGGCGAGGCCCTGGGTTATCATAGGTTATACTCACTAGAAGAAGATATCCATTTTTGTCCCAATTTGCCAGAACAAGCCTTCCTGTTGGCTAATAAGAGGGCAATGATTAGGAACATTGAGCACACCTTTCAGAACATTGGGTTCCAATGAAGAGAAGGTTTGGGGAGTTTCCATGGAGACAGGAAGGCTTCACTTAGGGTCCCTGTAGTAATTTAAGGGCATTTCTCATCCCTGCCTGCTCTCAGGTACAGAGGGATCCACACTGCTTCACTTCCCTCAGCCTTGGGTCCCCATGGACTATGGAGAAAGTTAAAAGGATTATAATGAAGCCCAGTTAAGATTGAACTGGTTCCTCTCGAAGCACTTGGATTGCATTGACCTCTGAGTGTTACCGGGTTTTAATTCTGCCTTCCAATATATTTATTAGGCCGCAAATTCAGCACCTCACAGGGGACAGAATAGTGAAGCGTCTGAGAAGAAACCATCTGATGGGGACCCCCCCTCAGCCCCTGGCTGTGGCCTACTTCCAACTCCCTACCCAGCCCCTTCTCCCAGAAGACATTCTTAACCACCAGGCACACCATGCTATTCGTTATTTTCTGAGCCACTGCTTTGGCATTTTCCTTGAGGTCGGGGATCAGACATCACCATTCGAATCCCCTGCAAGCTTTGGCACTTGTACTCACACATGTCCAATAAAGGCCAGCTGGCTCGAGAGGAACAGAAACTGCCGCTGCCCACTGAAGAGAATAAATAACCAGGAACTTGCAGATTATAGGACAAAGGGTAGCTTTTCTCAGGGCATGGTAGTAAACTAACCAGGCCTGGTATCTCAACCACATACTCATGCCAACTTTTCCTCAGGGACTTGAATCTTAACTCCTGCATCAAGCTCAGTATTTTTCAGTAGGTGGTCTGTTTGCAAACTTATTTGCTTTTACTCAAGACCTGGCTGTGAGAACTGTTAATTCAGATGATCTAATCAAAACCACATATGAGGCTTTAATGATGCTTCTCTGTCCGCTGCTCCCCACCCATCATTGTATTCTGGTTGTGTTTAAAGAAGCTCAAGTGTGGTTCCAGAGCCTTGGAGGAAGCTGCTGGATGAGGCCAGCCTCAGGCGGGTGAATAACCCCCACCCCTCTGCCCCAGTCTTTTCTCACAGAAGAGTCTGGTTCTTTTCTGGACCAGAACTCTCCAAGCAAACTCCTCCCAAGAGCCCAGAATGCCAACCCTTTCTGATGATTGAGTATCATGTCTATGAGAAAGACCTCAGTCTTAATATGAACATTTGCATTTTATTAGAACTAAGGAGCCCTTAGGAGCGGCCTGGCCCAGTGAGAGGAATACTGGATCTCACGACTGCAGGGGGTGCTGGGGGCTTCTGGCTGATGCATGCTGACTCTTTTTCTTGATCTGGGCACCAGTCACAGAGTTGCCATCACTTTGTGCACTCTTCTGGAAACCTATTCCACTTCAAAGTTAAGAAGACCAGAAAATTAAGGAAGCAAATAATAAACACAAATTCAGGACAGTGTCTCCCCCCGGGGGGTGACGGAAGGCGGGCAAATGGCATCATTGGGAGACAAGGCCCTGGAAGCTTTAAGTTTCCATTATAGTCTTTAGGTAAGATATTAGATTTGTTAGAATTCTTCTTGTTATGCTTCATAATTCATATAACCCACATATTTATTATATTTGTTTATGTGTATCAAGTATGAAATAATAAGCTCTAGTAGACAGAGAGAGCAATCCTGAAGGTTCTATGGTCAAGTAGACCAGAGTTTGAATCTTGCTCCATCACTTACTGGCTATATGGGTCCTAGATGAATAACATAAACTCTCAGAACGTCCGTTTACTCATCTGGGGGCTGCAATTCGCAATAATTGAGTTGACATTTGGGGTATGTATTTCAAAGCAAAGTATATGGTCTTGTCAGAGTATATGGTCTTCAGTGGGGCTGAAGCTAGTTGAAGAGGGTGGGAGTGGGGGACGTCAGGGAAGACTTCCTGGGGAACCTGTGTGTGGACCAAGGCTAGTTTTAAGTAGGCAAATTCAGTACCTGGATTCATCTCCCCTCGTACTCAGATTCTAGTTCTCGTGGGGAAGGGGAGAGATGTGTTCCATAGAAGCAGTGGATTTCAGAGAACATTAGGTAACCCACTCTCTCCTACCCTCTCACCCCCTAGATTTTGGCAATGAAGAAGTGAAGCCCAAGCAATCATGTGACTTGCTCAGGCACCTCAGCTGATAAGCAAAATAACTGGGACTAGAACACATAGTCACATTTTCCCCTGTAGAGACAGACCCACGTCTAGTGCCTTACATGCTTGATATTTTATTTCACTACCAACTCTATGCAGGACTGTTATCTTTCCTTGTTTACAGATGAGGAAACTGAGGCCCAGAGGGGCTGATTAACCCCCTCAGGGTCACACAGCTCAGAGTCGAGTCAGGATTTGAACCTAGTCTGACTGCAGAGTCCCCACATTCTTAATTATTATCCTGTACTTCCTCCTACCACAACCTCCATTTCCAGTATTTCTGCTGAACCATGATGTGTTCTCTGCCCTCATGGAGCTGTGGTCTTCCTGGAGAGAAAAGATAGTAACACAACATAACACAGCATCACTGAGAAAACTCAGCCAAGCGGAGGTTTTGCTTTGGGAGTCAGTCAGTTCATCTCTTGGACTTCCTATTCTTTATTGACAACATGGAGAAGTGTGACGGTGGGCTATAGAATGTTCTCTGAAGTCCATTGACTGGGAGGTGGGGTTCAGACCACTTGCCGCTGACTCTGTCACAGGGTAGTGTTCAGACTTTGTTCTGGGGTGTAGTTGGGTGCCAGAGGGAGGTATGGGTAGGAGAAAGAAGAAAGCATTGGTTTAGGAAAGTGGAACCTGAGAGGCTTTTATCTGCCACCTGTATTTCTCTAGAGACTGGCTTCCCGAGAGGACATGCCTGGCCACTCAGATCCACAGATTTTGTGCTCTCAGAGTCCCCCACAGAAAAACTTACTGTGATTGGTCTCATTCATGTTCCTTTTCAGATGAGGAAGGTTGAATCATGGTTTGGACTTCCAGAAAGTTCTCACTCCTTCGTTACCTCTTGGAGGTGGAACCTCCCCTTCCACCGCCATCACCCCCATTTTTATCCCCCACATCCCTGCTGGTCCCTTGCTGAGAGACAAGGGGGGGACCCTTGATGGGATCCCATCATTGGCATTACTGGATGCTCTTCGAAGCTGGAGCATTATCTCAAGCCAACTTCTATTTCAGTCATATGGGGAAATTAATACAGACATGTTTTCCTTTGTATGGGCCTTAGGAAAATGTTTGTTTTCCTCTTCGGATGGCCCTCCCCTCTATTTGCATAATGGCAAGAAAACAACACTGCCACCTAGTGGGAGTTCAGAGTGTGACCTTCAGAGCTCCTCCTCCTGACCCCCACTACATTATTTCTGTTATAAATACATAAACTAATGAGCAATTGTGAGTATAGTGTTCTTCTCAGTGTGTGGAGCCAAGTGGGTGGTAATATCTCTTTTCCATTCTCTTAAAACTTGCAGGTACAAGTGACCCTGAAACTCAGAACATTTGAGGCAGGTGCAGGGAACTCTACCTACCTTTTCTTGACTAAGTCTCACAGCAGCTCAATGAGGCAGGTACGTGTCACCCCATTTACAAATGAGGAAATCAAGGCTCAGAAAGTTAAGCAATTTGACACTTTATTGAGCACCTAGCATGCACTCAAACCATGGAAGAGGCCTCCTAGGTAGCATGTGGAGTATAATCCATTTTCCTCCAGGAGTGCACTGTCCAGACACAGTGGCAAAGCATTGTCAGGTCCTGGCCATCGGGCAGAGTGGGGAGACCCTGTGCCCTGAGGTAGGCCGGCAGGACTACCTGGATAGAGGAGGTGAGTCCAGGAGTTGGAAGGTTGTATGGGAAGAGAAGAACTGGTGGAGGAAGGCACAGAGGTGACTCAGGAATGGGGGTGTCTGTGGGTCAGGAAAGGCTGCAAGCCTGGTGCCATGGTTGGAGGTCCAGTATGCAGAGCCTTCCTTCGAGAGCTAGGCTGGGGGCTCCAGAGTGTCACTAGGTCCTCTTCCAAGCTACATTTGTAAATTGAGAAGGAAGACATGCTTGATACAAGAAACTGAAACAATGTAGAAGTACGTAGAGTAAAAAATGAGTGTTTTCCTTCCATCCCATCCTCCATCGAGAAAAGAGAATTCATAGTTGAAAGTTTGGTGTATATGTTTCCCAAAGATTTCCTATGCCTGTAAAATTACTTAGACAAATATGTCCATTCATATAGGCAGAAACACATGCATATATAGTATGAGTTATTTTTTTTAATTTTTTTTTAAAGATTTTATTTATTTATTTGACAGAGAGAGATCTCAAGCAGGCAGAGAGGCAGGCAGAGAGAGAGAGGAGGAAGCAGGCTCCCTGCTGAGCAGAGAGCCCGACGTGGGGCTCGATCCCAGGACCCGAGCCGAAGGCAGCAGCTCAACCCACTGAGCCACCCAGGCGCCTCCTATAGTATGAGTTATTTTAATGAGGAATATTTTTAACTACAACTTTATAATTTCCCTGTTATAAAAAAAACTCAGAAATATATTACAGCCAGCTTTTATTTTTTTATTATTTTTTGAAAGATTATTTATTTATTTGACAGAGAGAGGGGGAGACAGTGAGAGCAGGAACATAAGCAGGGGGATTGGAGAGGAGAAGCAGGTTTCCCGCCAAGCAGGGAGCTCGGAGACTCGATCACAGGATCCTGGGATCATGACCTGAGCTGAAGACAGATCCTTAACAACTGTGCCACCCAGGTACCCCTACAGCCAACTTTTAAAATACCTTTTATTGTTAACATTTTAATCATATATAAAATGGTCTAATAAATCCCTTCCCCCAGCTTCAACATTTGTCAATACACATGGCCAATCTTGTTTCACCTTGGCACCTCCCCATAGCTTCCTCCCAGCAATATTTTCTAAAGAAAGTTCCAGACACCATGCGCTTTGTCCTAAACAGGTCTGTATCTATCTCAAAAGAACACTGAAAAAAATACAACCACAGTGCTATTATCACATTAAAAAGCATGAATTCCTTCATATCATCTAGTATGTAGTCAGTGTTCAAATTTATCTACTGTCTTATAACAGCTGATGTGTTTGAATCATGATTTCGGTGAGGCCAATATATAGCATTTGCTTGATACTTTTTAAGTCTCTTTTCCTTCAAAGATGTTTTTTAAACTTTTTTTTTTTAAGATTTTTATTTATTTGACAGAGATCACAGGTAGGCAGAGAGGCAGGCAGAAAGAGAAAGAGGGGAAGCAGGCTCCCTGCTGAGCAGAGAGCCCCATGTGGGGATCCCAGGACTCTGGAATCAAGACCTGAGCTGAAGGTAGAGGCTTTAACCCACTCAGCCACCCAGGTGCTCCTCCTTTAAAGATTTCTACACTCTCCTTTCCCTTTTTGTTTTTCCCATTTATTTGTTGAAGAAACTAGTCAATTGTCCTGTAAGGTTTCCCACTTTCTGGAGTTTGCTGATTTGTATATAACCTCATGCTGTCTTTTAACCTGTTCCTCTGTCCCTCTATTTCCTGTAAGCCCAAGGTTAGTTCTAGTGGCTTGAGCAGAATCAGATTTGATTCCTTGGCCAAAAGTTTGAACCACTCAGGGAGGGGAATGAAATGACCAGGAACAAGAGTGGTAGCGTCAGGAAAGAGAGAGACAATTTTTCTTCCTCAGCTTCCCCAAGCAATCCTTTAGGTTTGCTCTTGGTAGATGCAGGTGGGAGACAAAGGGGAGATTGCCCCAGACCTCCATAGGGTTGGCTACAGGGACACTCAGTTGCTGGGGGGAGGAGTCTCACATCACCAGAACCTTCCATAGGGGAGCATCTGACTCTACTGACTGGCAAGTGTCTCTCTCACATGGGAGCCCCTTGCTTTTCTCCTCTGGTAGTTTTGCACTGGCTTTCTTCCCTTCTTCCCACAAATCCTGCATCTGCATTTAAACACACACACACACACACACACACACACACACACACACACACCAGAAAAATGCTTTTCTCTCCCCTTTTCAACCAGGTTATCCAGATAACCCTGCTGAGCCACCAAGGACAGCTTAACTGTGTCAGCTCAGAGCTAGAACAAATCTGGACAGTGTTTGCAGAAATTACTAGTGCTCTTGAAATGCTTTATGTGAGATATCAAATTCCTGCTCAAAAATCACTTAACTTCAAACTTAAATGACAAGCTCTGAATCCTACCTCCTACCCCATCCAAGAAACTCATCCTCAGCCACATTTTTCTTAAATGATCATTCCCAGTTGTTCAATACCTTTGACTGGCTTCCCCTCCCCCCACCATGGGAATAAGTTGCATTTCTTAAAGATAATTTGATTGCTCTTTTCTGTTAATCAGAGACATTGGCCCAAAGCTGTCTACTTCCTGGGAACCTAGGTTGGTTTTGGAGACTGAACCTACATCGTTTCATGGAGTGAGGGTGGTGTAGTTAAACCCCAGGCACACACCTAAGTGCAAATCCCCAGTCCCTACTTGGTAGCAGTGTGATGTTTGGGCAAGTCACTTAAATAATGACCCTCAGTTTCTTTATCTTTAAAATGGGCTGACAATTCCTATCCCAGGGTTGATGTGGCCATTCCAGACTGTACATGTCCAGCCTTTGGCGTATACCACATGCTTAATAAATGGTCGCCATTGTAACTGTGGAAAGGCGGAGTTGAATCTGGCCTCTAGGGAAGGGGGCATGAGAGAGACCTAAGATAGAAGGCCAGTGTTTTCAGGATAATGTATGCTTTTGTTTGACCCTCAGATTTGGGAAGGATGGTTGTTTTTTATGAACTACCCACTTTTCTTCCTCATAAGCTATAAACTAAGTAGAGATAATCAGTGCTCTGTCATACAATCTCTTGAGTGTTTTTTTTTTTTTGGTTGATTGATTATATATACATATATATGCACACACACACAGAGAACTGGGCGGGGGGAGCTCAGCAAACCATCTACCCACAGTTGGCATAAGATTTCTGGCAAGTCGTCTGCCATGGTTTCTTCATATCTGAATCCCCAAAGCAGACTGAGTTGGAAACAGTTCATAAGAAACATCCCCTCCGCTGACCTACTCAGGTACTTGCTTCCTCTTTATTATTTCATTACTTTTTGTCCCGGCAAATTTGCTCTTACAGTTTCAAGATAATCAATTTATTTTCATGCGCCTTCCCCATCCAAATTGGATTACAAGTATAAATAGCAGTGCACTGGCCCCAGCGGCCAGCATGCGCTCCCGGCTGGTGCTTGGCAGCCGGGGTCCTTGGGCAGGCTTGGGCTGTTTGTTTATTTTCAACTGAAGCTCTAAGTGCTGGAATGACTCCCACCTCCTTCACACACAGCCTTCTCAAAACCCCCTTTGTTCCCTGATGGCAGAGGACAAATATTCAGGGTTTTCATTCGTTGTGGTAAGAACGCCAGTTCCCTTGGCCTCATCCTGCTGGTAGCTGCCCTGTGGTTAGCCTTTTCATTTACAATTTTTTCTAAATCACTATGTGTGTTTGTGCACACATACGCTCCCACTCACCTCAGGCTGCACCCCAGAGATTTACCTTATTCTTGACACTTTCCTTCCAGGAACAGGAAAATACCACGATATACCTTATAAGGTAAACAGGATAAGGTCCCAGGTCAGGAACCCTGGTGACCTTTGCTGGAACTCAGCTTTTCTCTCACTCAGAATCTTCTTCTCCCTTCGTTTTCTTCCTACGTCATGTTCATTTTTGGTTGTGTCACTGTGGTTTTCTTACCATTTAATCTCACCTCCAGTGAGATGTAGAATTAACTGGGATTTAAGTTAGGCTCCACGTGCCGACCAGGGACACTGTTTTTCCTTGGTCTTCTAGATGCAGGGATTCATTGTCTCACCTGACCAGTGTTCGCAGGTGGTGTTTCTCAGAGGTGTGTCCTTGAACCATCAGCATTAGATCTTCCAGAAAGTGAGGACTCAAGTCTGAATGTATAGTGGTGGGACCCAGGGATCTGTCATAGGAAAGTCGCAGAGGGTCGGTCTGTGTACAAATGCCATCTCTGAAGATAAGTCTATGCCCCTCATTTGTTTCTTCCTTTCTCCTTAAGGCTGACTCCGAACCTTTTCAGGATCCAACCTGCAGGCTGTTGTCTCTTTAGTTTGGTCATAAATACATTCATCCACACGTCTCTCTCTCATCTTCAATATCTTTTTGTCGATGCCGAGATAACTCCATGCTGGCCTTCAAGGAGCTCAGGGTCTGTTGAAGAGATAAGGTGTGCTCACATCAAAAAATGAGTAACTGTAGAAGGCGAGGAAGCCCAAGTGCCAATGTATGCTATAAAGTAGATTTTTATGGGACGGAGGGTTTTGGCCTTGAGTGGGGTCCTGAGGGGGGTTGGTGCAGGGTGGGAAATAGCAGGAGAGAATCCCTCAGAGGCAGCAGCATGAACAGCAGCTCACAGTGGGGATCAGGGACTCCTATGGGTGAGGAGAGGAGCTGAACTGACCCAAGAAGGAGGAAGAATTGGGTTGGTTGTGAAGGAATATGAGTCTAAGCTGCCTTTTGGGGAGCTTAAAAAATAATCAGATTAGTTGGGATTTCGGGGAGAAAATTTGGCAAATCAGTGCTATAATCAGGATCATGTTAGGATTTGCAAAATCAGAATCCAATTTCCGAATTTGGCGTCTTCCCCTTTTGTTCGTTCAGGGTGCCTAAAACTGTAGGTATCATTCCACTGGAGGGTCTGGAGAAAACTATAGATAAAGAGTGGTCAGGGTGTTCCAAAATGGGAAAACAAAACAAAATTTTGTATTATGAAAATTTTCAAAGATATACAAAGGTATGACATGAGCATAAATTTTATTTCATCATGAAAAAAATCCATCCCTGTGAGGCAACAATATCAGTTCAAAACCAAAAAAAAAGCTAACGTGTGGGGATAGAAATCAAAATGGTGGTGGCCTTTGGCAAGGGTGAGGGGGTTACTAGGAGGACAAGAGATAAGTTTCTGGGATCATGATAAGGTTCTTTCTTTTTTGGGGGGCATTGGTGATATAAGTGCGGATATGACCACTGCGCACTGTTCTATCTCAAAAAAAAAAAAACCCAAAAAACAGCTATTCCTCCCTTTTTGCCCCTCATTTTCTTTCAGTCCTTTTGATCATGCCAAGGAGACACTGGCTGGGACCAGTGTATAATAACATCTAATACTTATTTCCCTCCCTTTCTAAAGTGAAGCCGGCCTCAGAAGAATATTCTTTTGTCCCCATTGCATTAAAAAATAGTTGTTTATGCCCGTTGATACTAGCTCTCCTAAAAAGCACTGTAATATTTTTTCTTCAAAAATCAAATTGTCTAGGGGAAAGAGGTATAAGTGGTAAGCACGCAGAGTGGAGACTGTAAGGCGGTAGGTGGCCAGCAGAATATTCGAGAAACTGGAGTGGATGGGGACTTACTGTTTCAGAGTGCCCCCGTGGGACAGAGGGGACGGTCTTGTCTGAAAGTGATTTGTTCTTACTCACTCAGACGTTACTGGTTGAGTCTGGCTCTGTTTTTGGGACTCATGCGGACAAAGCCCCTCAGCCAGCGGCACTGAGAGATGGCTGTGGGCCTCCAGGCATCTGGGGTGGGCTGGGGACCAGTCCAACTGGGCTGTGGAAACAGCAGATGGGAGGGGTTCAGCCTGCGCCTCCCAGCAGCACTGGGTAACTGAGAGGCCTGGCCATGCTATCTGCTGGTAGAAGACAGAGGCCCGTGAACTTGCCTTGAACCCTCCCTTATTCACCTGTTGCTGTGACCCAGTGCCTTGTAGATTCCTTTGGCCGTAGCAGGGTACAGCTAGGCCCTATGGGCCATCGTGGGCCCTCCAGGGACCCATGGCCTTCTAGAGATAACATGCCAAGAATCTTTGTTTGAAATAAATAAGCATAGGGAACATCAGTACAGCCCTCCAGTGCTGTGTCCATGGCCTTGCTGCTTCCGGCCCTCTGCTTTCTAGGGAGCCCATACTTCCTGGGTGTCGTGGCATGCAGAATCCATCCCTGTCTCCAGGAGGCATTACACTGAAGAGACAGTTCAAGCGACAGTTGCAGTACCACCACCTCATCCACGGGTTTCCTAGAAAAGTATGCCAGCTGTGTAGTTGATGTTCCCGAACACCTTCTGCTTCTGTACAACATCGTTCCCCACAAGCCCCGCTCTCTCGGGCTGCTCCTGGGATTTCCCTTCAGCCATTTTATTTTCCAGTTCTTGTCTGCACAGAACCCGGATTCACTCGGAGGGTCTGGGCCCAGCTCCCAGGGATGGAGCTGGCCTTCAGGGCACAAATGGAGTCCTCTCGGGCTCTGGTGGTTCGATGGGGGAAGGCAGAATATATTGCGTGAGAAGTTCGAGGTAGGATCGAGGTGGCAAGTGTCTGAGGGCATTATCAAACAGCAGCAAACCTTCCTAGAGGTTTACCATGTGCCGAGTGGACTCTCAGTGCCATCAGGTCCTACAGGGATGGGCAAGGCGGCCACTGTCCTGATCCCTGCTTTACTGATGTGGAAAGTGTGAGCTCAGACAGCTGGAGTCACTTGCATAAAATTACACAAGCCTCAGAGAGCCAGGCCGTGAAGCCAGTGGTTCTCAACCTCACCCAAGTATGGGAATCACTTGAGGTTTTGGTTCCCATGTGGATTCCCCAGGTAGTTCCACCACAAATTAGGATCCTGGGTGCCTGGGTGGCTCATTCGGTTAAACATCTGAGTATTGACTTCAGTTCAGGTCATGATCTCAGGGTCGTGGATAGAGACCCACATCGAGCTCCACGCACGGTGGGGAATCTGCTTGAGATTCTCTCTCTCTCTCTCTCTCCTTCTGCTGCTGTCCCTTCCTCCAACTCACATTCTCTCTCTCTCTAAAATAAATAAATAAATCTTTAAAAAAAGAAAAGAAACTAGGATCCCATGGGTTCAAGAATCTGAACAATGGAAAGAAATCCTAAATGAATCTTCCCTGCTGTGGCTTTTTGCTCCAGGGCATCTGGAAATGAGGTGTCCCCCCACACCACCCCGCCAAACCTCCACCACCCACTGGCCAGGTGGGAGAGCTCAGGCACTGATTGCAGGCTTTGCTGGGAGCACTGCTGACAGAGGCTTCTTAACTTCAGCTTGTGTCAGCTGGAATATAGCCTTGACTTAGGAGTGTGATCAAAATGGGGTTCCAGGCTCACAAGCTCAGTTAGCACACCTTGGTGGCTTTGGGGATGTGTTTGGGGATTAGAAAGACATGCAGAATAAAATATAATTGGGGGGGGGGGACGCCTGGGTGGCTCAGTTGGTTGGACGACTGCCTTCGGCTCAGGTCATGATCCCGGAATCTCGGGATCGAGTCCCGCATCAGGCGCCCAGCTCCATGGGGAGTCTGCTTCTCCCTCTGACTTTCTCCTCACTCATGCTCTTTCTCACTGTCTCTCTCTCAAATAAATAAATTAAAAAAAAAAAATATATATATATATATATAATTGGGGGGGTAGGTGCCCATATGAAGGAAAACAGCAGATAGGGGCCTACACGAGTCATTTCCACTGGGTAACATTGGCCACAGAGTCACAGAGGGCTGAGCCTTTGGGTGGGTCTGGACAGGGGAGCCAAGCATGTCTTTTCCAAGTGGTTTCCTAAGCAGGTATTTTATGGAACTTTGATGGCACTCCAGCCACCCAGTCCCATTTTATTTGTATTATATATTTGAGTTCCCTATAATATTTCATCTGGAGAAGGGAAATTTTTGAAAACAGCGGCCCTACAGGTATTAACAAAGGAGAACTGACAAACTTGCTAAGTGTTCAGGGTTCAGGCATTATTCCTCCCAGGGTTTTGCCTTTAAAAGACGTGTTTGGGGGGCGCCTATGGGGCTCAGTCTCCTAAGTTTCTGACTCTTGATTTTGGCTCAGGTCATGATCTCAGGGTGGTAAGATGGAGCCTGGTGTTGGGCTCATGCTCAGCGTGGAGCCTGCTTCTCCCTCTCCCTCAGCCCCTGGCCCTCCGTCTCTTTAAAAAAAAAAAAAAGTGTCCTGATGGTGGGATGTGTGCCCTCAAGAGATGATGTTCTCAGCAAGGAATTGGGCTTGGAGCCCCTGTTCAGTTGAGATACATTTAAGAGGAGGCCCACCCAGAGCAGTGAGATACCGCCAGCCCAGAGGGGTTCCCCTGGGACTTAGCTGCGCATGAGGTTTACCATGAAAACTCAGAATACCCTGTCTGTGCCCTGGTGCATAGAAACCCTGACGGTTAGGATTGTCCACTACCATTTGCCTCCCTCCAACCTCACTATCTTCGGCTCTTAACAGGGAGGGGGAATTCTTGTTGGTTAAACTGAAGCTTTTTGCGCTAAAATGTCTCCTGCTACCTGGGATCTTCAGGAAATGAGTCATTCTGCATGGCTACAATTTCCAAATAGCTGAAGATTCATCCTTTGAATAGCTCTTGCTTTTTATTATTACTATTTTTGGTGGAAGTCATCACATATATTTCAGCTTCCATAACCAGGCTGAAATGAACGTAACTTGTTCTAAGAGACTCTGGGCTATTCTTAGGATTATTGGTGATGTCTTTGGTGTCCCCAGTCCTTTCATTAAAGGACCCTGACTTTAATTATTGTTTGTGCGGTGTCCATTTTCAGTTTTTCTTCCCCTTCCCTGTTAGGAGGCACTCACTGCTCACTGAATCAGGGGCCCTGTTTCTTGTGGTCTCCCTCCTTTCCACCTGCCCCCCTCACTTAACGATTTGCGTGATTCTAATCTGCTGTTGGTTTAGAAACCAGATTAATGAACTTGTTTCAACAGTGTATGAAATGAACCAAGTGCTGCACGAGGACCCTAGGGACACTCAGCTTGAAGGGGATGTCCACGGGCATCATGGCATCAAAATTAACTGTTCATTCCAGTGCCTTTTTTACTTACTTCCTTTTTAAGGTAGGCAAAGTAGAGCTGGCCTTTGGATTTTTAGAGTTGAAGAAATACACAAAGATAAATTCCCTGAGGTCGCCATCTTCATGTGTTTAAGGATAAGTCAATCACAGAAGTACACCAACCTAGACCAGTGGTCCTCAAACCCGGCTGAATTGTCAAATAATATTCAAATACCAGGACTCAGCTTCATCCCATGCCACTTAAGTCAGAATCTTTGGGGGTGAGACCCAACATATTTTCAAATTTTAAATATTTTATACATAATATTTTAAAAATATTCTAGGATTCTGATATGCAACCTTGATTCCGAACTTCTGATTTAGATCCATCCCAAAGCACCATGCTGAAAAACTGTGTTTCTTTAAGACAGCAGGTCTTAACCGTGGCTGCCCAAGAGAACTATGGAAGAACAAGGAACAGTTTGAAAATGCCTCTGCCAGGTTTTCCTAATGAGCTATCAGGGCTGAGAACCACTGGTTTAAGGTATTTGGGCTGTAATACTGCTTTTAAAAAATCTGCATTTTCTGAGAGACTTAAATTTTTTTTTTTTTTATGTATGTGTTTCTGGAAATAATGACAACCTTTGTCTTTGGATTAACTTTACAAATCTAACATCCTCATGGTAGCTTTTGTTCATGCTGGTAAAATGGGAGGGAAATGAGAACTTGATCTGACACCTGGACAGCACAGATTTGTCTCTGATCGTGAGAGTGGAAATCCTGAGAACAACTATGAATTATAGATCCAGCGGGAGCTCACGAAATGGCTTGTAGCAGGACAGACAGCCCTGTGTAACTAGTTTTTCAGTACTGTCTACGGTGCACATTTACATTTGCAAGAATGCACAGAGTACGTAAAGGAGAGTACCAGCCTTCAGCCTCCCATTAAATGTGCAGCTGGATCAGGGATGCCGAAGAGGTACATCAGTGCAACAAAATTCTCTGGTGTTGCATGCAAGCAGTGGTTTAAATGAGTTTTGGGGAGGGGAAGGATCATGCGAACCTGTGGCAAGGGGCCCGGAATCTGAAAAAACTTGCCGGATGCGTGGAGAGAAACACACGTGTGTTCCGACCTCCCCGTTTTAGATTCTGAAATTCACTATTAGGGACTGTGATATATTTAGCCTTGTCATCAGAGCATAGAGCAAGTTTTCAAGGCTTGTAGAATGTATCTATTAAAATAACCTATGTGGCCAAGTAGCTGCTCACTGTAACATTTTTGTTCCACTGGAGTACAATGAGAGGAAATGGGGCTCCAGGAAGTGGCCGTTCTATCAGGGGATCCAAAGCGGCACCAGGCCACTCCAGTATTTACACACATTCTGGCCATTGTGCTTGCAACCTTGGGTAACCCTCCACTTTTTTCTGCTCCTATTTCATCTGTTGTGGACTTTGAAGGCTACCATGCTTGAGGAGGGATGTCCTAAGCTCCCAGCACTGGGGAAATTGATTTGTGGACACACTTTGTATCTCTTTCAGGGTCTTCCTTGAAGGCTTTCAAGGTTGTTGATCCTCCAGCCAAGGAACTGACTGTATACCTTTGTCTTCTGGATGGCTGTGTGGAGTGGGGGTCAAGGGGAACAGCCACTGCTCTGGGAGACCCAAGGCCTGTACTTGATTCAAGGCCTCTATGAAGGCATCTGGGCCTCCTGAAGGGGCCAGGCCAGCATCTCTAGACCTTTTGCATATGCTCCCCATCGCGCCCAGTTTTGTAGTCTATAGCCCCCTCACGTTGATGGACGAAGGGAAAGTTCCTAAATTGGCTGCAGAGACTCCTGTCTTGTCATGTGGCTGGACGAATAGGTCAAGGTGTCCTATGCTCTGCTGACCCCCCCCCCCCCAATTCTCATCTATCAGCTCCCTGTGTGCATTTTAGATATTAGGCTTTCTAATAAAGAAAATCCTGCTACTGAAAGACTGAAATTTCCTGTTTAGAATAACAGCACACTAATGCTGGAAAAGACCCCAAGAGCTATGAATCTGGCTCTCAGGTTTTTGGTGGAGAAAGGTCACCATTGACCGGGTGGTGGTCTCACTCCTGAACCCTTTGCCCAGTGGGACCTCCACAGCAGCCCCTTCAGCCTGGTCCTATGCCCCCAGGCTCTCACTTCCATCTTTCAGGCTCCCCTCCGGGCCAATAGGAGCCACACTACACCTCCTTTCTGTAACTCCTTATTTTCTTCCCATGTCCTTTCTTTTCTTTCTTTCTTTCTGGAAGAATGGATTGATTGGTCTTGAGTAACTAAATAGAAGCCCAACTAAATACCTGCTGGATAAATCCTAACAGCTTATGCAAAGCAGTTGCACTTTTCTTAAAGACGGCCTTTTCTTAATTTGGGGGACTGTGCTACTGTATGCCCTTGCAGACATTAACGTAGCACCGATTCTTAGCCACCAGCTGTGACTCCAGGAAAGCATTCTGGTGAAGAGCATGGCCTCTGACCCCAGCCGTCTGGATGGGAATTCTGGCTCTCATACATACACACCACAGGGCCAATCTGGATTTCAATTTTTCTCATCTGTAAAATGAGGGTAATGGTGCCTCTCCCAGAGGGCCCTGTAAGTGACTGCAGGCTCACTGCTCTGTGGGCACACAGTGAATGCTCAGTGTATGTTGAGTGTTATTGTCACTAGTCATCCCCCCCTTGCTCTCCTAAACACCAAGCTAGAGAAACCACCCCCTCACCTCTATTCAACTGCTTCTGCCGGCTTGAAGACACAGGAGAGCGTGGTGGCTGGGGGGTGACTAACGTGCTAAATGGCCCAAGTTCATGTCCCACTTCTAACTGCTCACCAACCAAGTGAAACGGGGGAATTTACTTAGCCTCTCTGTGCCTCAGCTTCCTCAATTGTAAAATGGGGGGGAGTGGGTAATAATAGTTTCTCCAAGGATTGTTTTTAGGATTAAATGAACTACTGCTTATAGACATGCCCATTTGGTAAACACTGATAAGTGGTAGGAGGTATCATTCATTTACCCTTCCTTGTTCCAGAATAGATTTCAACAGGGCACAGAAGAGGTAGTCAATACACAAAATGTACTGGAAAGCTCTTTAATGACCCCAAGAGAGCGATGAGTCTTTCTAGTTGTTGAATCTGGGTGCCTGGGGGAAACTGTACAGGCCAGGATCCTACTGGTTCTTGGTCATTTCCTGGGCTTCTCTGCTTTTCCCCCTGACTTACTCTTTTTCTTTTGCTAGCCCATGTTCTGTGTTTGGTCACATAGTTCCAGGGGGAGGGGAGCAAGCTGAGAGAGGAAGGAGGAAGAAGAAATGACAGGTAGACTTTCCGCAGCCCTGCTCCTTGGAGACCCTGGACGCTCCAGGCGTCCAGACTCCTGTTTCTGTGCAGTGAGAACTGGCCCAGGAAGCCTCTAGCTGCAGGTTGTTTTCCTCCAGCAGTGGGGAGGTTTGTGTCAAAAAGCAGCTCTAACTGGAGGCCTGGGCTTCCTGATTTTCTCTGCGATGCTCTTGCGTTCACATCTGCGTCAACATGTGCTGGGCATTTAGCTAGTGCCAGGTGTGGGGTTCCATTTCCGCCACACTGATTAACACCAACCGCTACCCTCGATCGAGGCCACCGGGAACCATCCACGACAGCAACGATTGTTTAAATTTCCCCACGGATATGTTTGGACCCAGGATCCGGGTTCAGCCAAAACCTGTGCAGGGGCCTGTGTAGGACGAGGACAGGTTCTCACACTGATAGAAGAACAGCCTTGTTGAACAGCCAGGACAAAAAGGATGCTGAGTCATGACCATGCAATTTGCTGGGTTTTTGATATTTTGATATCAGTTCTGGTTATTGGTACATTAACAGAAAGTAATATGTTTAGAGAAAATCTGCAGCGATCCCACATCCCCATGCCTGAATCCAAAGAACATAAGATTGTGATCATCCCTGAAACTGCCTCGTTATCGCGGGGCTATGGCCCTGGGACCCCGGCAGGCGACCCAGGGAGACGCAGGTGGTGCAGCTTGCTGCAAATGGAATTGTTGACCAGTCAGTGCGGAATGCTTCCTCGGGAGTGTGGCGTCATTGATTTATGAATTATGGCCCTTTTAAACTCTCTGCTTGCCTCCTCAGATATCGATGTTTCAAAAAGTGATTTCTCATGTGGATCCTTTTCAGAAACACATACACATGGCCCAAGATGAGCTCTTAGGCCAGAATAAATGGGGTGTAGAGCGCTCTGGGCTGATGTTTCCTCCGAGTAATGAATTATTCAGGGACAGATTTTTGTTTTTGAGAACGGCAAATGCATGGCCAGGACAGACAGGAAGGAGTTGCCCTCTGGGTTGGGTTTCTTCTTATCTTTTAGGGAAGGACTAACCAGCCTGAATGAAGCCAGAAGCTGCATCTCCCCGGCTTGTGCCTTTTTCTAGCACTGACCACAGTGTAAACCTTTTGTGGGGTTCGAAGTGCGTGGGGAAGAAGCAGAGCATCACTGTTGCTGGAAATCTCTAGGAAAGTGTGACTATCGCCCACCAACGCTATCCCGGAGGGGACACGTGTGACTGGTCTCCGACCACTCTCAGCTCTGTCCTTTCCCTTCTGGGCATCTCTGCTTCCTGTCTTCCTCACACAGTGCCTGCTCTCGATGGGTGAAGGACTGTCTTTCTTTGCTTCTACATGATTTTAAATAATAACCGTAATTGTCACCACTGTGTTGCTCTCCTGCCATGTGCTTGGTCACCGTGACAGGTGGCACGATTTCTCCGTTAGGTCTCCTAGAGCCCTACATGGGAGCGACAGTACTGTCCCTATTTCTTTTCTTTTATTTTTTTAAAGATTTTATTTATTTATCTGACAGAGAGAGATCACAAGTAGGCAGAGAGGCAGGCAGAGAGAGAGGAGGAAGCAGGCTTCCCGCTCAGCAGAGAGCCTGACGTGGAGCTCGATTACAGGACCCTGGGATCATGACCTGAGCCAAAGACAGAGGCTTTAACCCAATGAGCCACCCAGGTCCCCCCCCCCCCCATTTCTTTTTTAAGAGGAAGAGACTGAACTTCAAAAATGTAGAAATTTTAGGAGTGCCTGGGTGGCTCAGTGGGTTAAAGCTTCTGCCTTTGGCTCAGGTCATGATCCCAGGGTCCTGGGATTGAGCCCCGCATGGGGCGCTCTGCTCAGCAGGGAGCCTGCTTCTCCCCCACCCCTCTGCCTGCCTCTCTGCCTACTTGTGATCTCTATCAAATAAATAAATAAAATCTTTAAAAAAAATGTAGAAATTTTAGGATCACATAGGCAATGGGAGCAAAAGTGATCCAGACCTGGTTGTTATTGTTGGTTTATTGTTGTTTTCCAGACACTTCGCTTGAATCTCTATGCCACCCACCCTTCTCTTCAGAGATCACGGCTGCCAGGTGTCGGGGGAGCAGTTTCCACCGTCCTCTTCCTCTCCTCCAGGTTCCATCCCATTGGGGCTTCCAGACACTGTAGCACCCATGCCAATGAGCCAGCCTGGCCCTCGGGCCTCCCAGTTTCTGGTCTCCCTTGGCACATGTGTGTCTGTGTCTGTGTGTGCTTGTACCTGGAGTTTCTATGCTCCAGACACCTTGGCCTATACCCCTCTGACCTCAAGCTTCTTAACTCTTGCCTCTGACCTCTTCCCCTTCTGAACGTTCATGCTCTGCTCTCCCTCAGACCTTCAACACTCAAACATTTCCAGTTTGCCCAGCCTATTCCCTGCTGCTTGGCCGCACTGGCTTCCCTGCTTGGTCCAGAGATTACAGTCAGCTACTTCGGAAGCACGGCTCTAATTTCCTCACCAGGGCTTGCTGGGGATCAGCCGCTGTGTGTCTTGCCCTTGTCGCTTCATCATCTGCGAGCCCCACCGGTGGCCAGGAGTGGAGCAGAGCTGGGCAATGCTGCAGGACCCTGTGCATTTGTCCACTGCTGATTTCTGGGGTTTTTCTGGTTTTTTGTTTGTTTTTGCATGACCTCCACTGAGGTACAACAGTACTTTACTGTTTTTTCTTATCATAGAAAATTTGAAGCATTCAGAAACATTGAAAAGAATAGAGAAAGAAACACAGCTCATTTTCTCTAAGTAACTCTCCCACTATCCTCCACCCACTCACTTCCTTCTAGGCTTACTTGTGTTTCTTTGAATGGCAGTTATTCTCTACATTTCTATGCCTTTGCCTAGGCTGTTCCTTCAGGACAGAATGCCCTTCCCTGCTCTACTGCTTGCCTAACTCCAGATAATTCTTTAATCTTTTCCAGCATCCCCAACCCAATGTCTGCCTCAAGTCAGATGTTGGCTCTTGTTCATCTCTTCCGGTAGCGTTTGGTATTTGCCAAATGGAAATCATCCCTAAACTTGAACTTCTCGAGAGGAGGCAGTATCTTACCTGATACTGAATGACTTGATATAGACTGACTTGGGCAGTCTGATTCTAGCAAGGCAGCTTCACCTTTTTGGCCTCAGCTTCTCTGTGTGCTACATGGGGTCACTATAGCCTCTCCTTCACTGAGGGAGACAGTGCGTGGAAACGGGGGCAGTGCGTGGTATGCCATGGTCAGTGAGGGAGAGCCATCATTGCTAGGTATTGCGCATTTTCCCAAAGGTGCAGGTCCAGAACTGGAGAGCTAGAAAGGACTTCAAAGGTCTTGAGACTTTAAACTTTGCAGGTAAAGACATCAAAGCAGTTAAAAAATCAGTCAAGGTCAAGTAGCTCTATCTGCTATTTTTTTGAGACATAAGAGTGCAGGACGTTGCCCAGGAGAGTGCAGGATACTTTGGACAATGCAGGCTTGAGAGGAGGGGGCGTCTACTGCTCTGTGTAACTAGTCAAATGGGTATTGCTACCCATCTTGTCCACGTGGCAAAAAATGTACCCGAACCCATTTTAGCGACATCACACAACTGGCCACTCGAGTTCAGGACCCAGGTCACCTTACTCCTTCTGAAGCATTGCTCGGTCTTCTCTGAGCCAAACCCTTAGCAAAGGCAGCTAGGTGGGTGGGGGAGAGGAGACCATGAAACCCCGAGTCCTTGCTAGAGTTGCCAAAGCAGCAGTGTCCTGTCTTGGCCAGGACCATCCTGGTTTGCACCTGTGCTCCTGGGAAAATGATGTATTCCGCACCTGTTCGCTCTCGTGAGCGTCCTTTCCAGAGCTTGGGGGTCAAGCCTGGTGCTTTCTTTTGTAACCTTCCAGCAAGCTGCTATTGGGCCAGACGCTTAGGTCATTTATTTACTGACTGTGCAAACCTGTTGAGCCTGGGTGGCTCTGGGAGGAGGCGGAGCCCTTCAGGAAGACAGGGAGCCTTTAAACAGGCCCTTGCCCTGATCTCTTCAGAGGATCTCATGGTGTTTTGGGGAAAGGATGGCTGTAGCTTCCACGTGCTTGGGAAGGACTGCGTTGCCCTTTAATTTTATTCTGAACCCTGTCTTTTTGAATTAGGACCACCTTGGCACCTTTGGTATTTTGCTTTAAATGTAAATGCTGCTAGGCTCTGCCCCCGTAAAGGTTGAGGGTGTGGAGGCGTCCTTATAGGGCTCTGGTGTTTAGCTAGATTTTAGCTGGAGGGAGAATCCAAGTTGCCAATACAGCAAAACCGGGCGCTGGCCTTACTGAGCCCTGGATTTGTAAAACTGGGAAAGTGGGCTTATTCCCATTTCCTCATTTTATATTCCCTTGAAGAATTCTTGGGGATTCATAATGTCATAAACTCGGAGCCGGCTCCTTGGTGTCCTGGGTAAGGCTAAGTTTAATGAGGTTCCCATGACCACCTTCTTTAGTGGACTTTCTTCTCCCAGCTTGATCTTAAGGAGCGCGGCAAAGTCATTTGTTCAAATGAAGCCCCCAGCTGAAACCACAGTTCCCTTGGATTAGGCTAAATGAGATTGTAAAAAGCAGATGGGAAACCTAAAAAATCAAGAGTTATAGACTAAAACAGAGGAATAGACCTTCGTGGAGCATACATTATGGGTTAGATTTTACTCCGTCCATTTTATAAATGTGGAAACTGAGGCTCCGCCAAATTAAGTCAGCCAGCCAGTAAGTAGCAGAGCTTTGATTTGAACTTGAAAGTTTGAGCTCTTCCCGCTGAAACACGGTGCTGTTTGGGCCCATACGCGTGCCTGCCCCAACGTGTATTAGACCGAGTGGAGGAGGTAATGAAGATCTGCGTACCGTGTGTCTAAATATTAAAAAGTTATGTCAAGCAACCAAGTGTTAAATAAAAGATGGTCTAGTTTCCTAGCTTAACAAATAGGCCTTCAGGATGACAAAATGAAAAACCTGTGTAAAAGCAGTTTGTGATGATTAAAAATCAGCAAAATATCAAGTCCAAGTTGTACATTTGATGGAAATATTTTTCTTCCTAATTTTCATTGTTTTGATCAGTAATCAAGTCTTGAATCTTTATTAAATCACGAATTTATAACATTCTCTTTCAGACTATAGGTAGCCCCCACAGACAAAGAAGTCTCTTTTCTTTCATTGTTTTTAGTTTTAAAAAAATGTAAGCATTTTCGGGGCACCTCATGGCTCAGGAGATTGATTAAGCATCTGACTCTTTATTTCAGCCCACATCATGATTTTGGCTCCGGTCATGATCTCAAGGCGCATGATCTCAAGGCGATGAGATTGAGCCCTCCCCTCCCCTCTCTCTAAAAATAAATTAATTAATTTTTTAAAAAGTTTAAAAATAAATAAATAAATAAAAGTAAGCATTTTACTTTGTTACTGATTTTCTTTTTTAAAAGATTTTATTTATTTATTTGATAGAGATCACAATTAGGCAGAGAGGCAGAGAGAGAGTGGGGAAAGCAGGCTCCCCACTGAGCAGAGAGCCCGATGTGGGGGCCTGATCCCAGGATGCTAGGGTCATGACCTGAGCAGAAGGCAGAGGCTTTAATGCACTGAGTCACCCAGGCACCCCCGATTTTCTTTCTTTCTTTTTTTTTAATACTCCATTTTCTTTCCTATGTCTTTCTTTCTTTTTTTAAAAAATATTTTTTTTATTTCTTTATTTGAGAGAGAGAAAATGAGAAAGTATGAGCAGTGGGGAGAGGCAGAGAGAGGGGGACAAGCAGACTCCCCACCGAGCAGGGAGCCTGACGTGGGGCTTGATCCCAGGACCCTGAGATCATGACCTGACCCAAAGGCAGACACTTAAATGACTAAGGCACCCAGGTGCCCCTCTTTTCTGTTTCTGTTGTGATCTCAACTTATATCCATTCTTAGTGATTCAAAGCATTACACAATAAAATGAAATTATATTTAAAGTATAGAAAAATTGAAAATAATTGTTACCAAGTATGGAAATTGGGATAAATCATGAAAATTAGAAAACTAAATTGATGTTTTCAAAAAAAATTTCTTTTTCTTTTTTAAAAGATTTTATTTACTTATTTGACAGAGGGAGATAATGAGAGAGGGAACACAACCAGGGGGAGTGGGAGAGGGAGAAGCAGGCTTCCCGAAGAGCAGGAAGCTTGACGCGGGGCTCGATCCCAGGATCCTGGGATCATGAGCTGAGCCAAAAGCAAACACTTTACTGACTGAGCCACCAGGTGCCCCTCCAAAAAATTTATTCTTCTTTAAAAATATTCAAAAATGGGTGCCTGGGTGGCTCAGTGGGTTAAGCCACTGCCTTCAGCTCAGATCATGATCTCAGGGTCCTGGGATCGAGTCCCGCATCGGGCTCTCTGCTCAGCAGAGACCCTGCTTCCCTCTCTCTCTCTCTTTCTGCCTGCCTCTCCATCTACTTGTGATCTCTCTCTCTGTCAAAAAAAAAAAATATATATATATATATATATATATATATTCAAAATTATCTTGTGAAGTTAAAAGGCAAAGTGTTGATATAATTAGTGAATATTAAATTTTAAATAAAAATCCTTTATGTAAGGCCAGAACTTTAACTTTTATTTATTTATTTATTTATTTTAAAGATTTTATTTATTTATTTGACAGAGAGAAATCACAAGTAGATGGAGAGGCAGGCAGAGAGAGAGAGAGAGAGGGAAGCAGGCTCCCTGCCGAGCAGAGAGCCCGATGCGGGACTCGATCCCAGGACCCTGAGATCATGACCTGAGCCGAAGGCAGCGGCTTAACCCACTGAGCCACTCAGGCGCCCCAGAACTTTAACTTTTAATTTAATGAAATCTTACTGCATGTTTCCATCAAAATAATTTTATTTTTATTTTTATTAAATTTTTTTTAAATTTAAATTCTAATTAGTTAACATACTGTGCAATATTGGTTTCTGGAGTAGAATTCAGTGATTCATCACTTAAGTACAACACCCAGTGCTCATCCCAAGTGCCCTCCTTAATCCCCATCACCCATCTTGCCCATCACCCAACCACTTCCCTCCATCAGCCCTTGGTTTGTTCTCTATTGTTAAGAGTCTTTTACGGCTTATTTCCTTTTCTCCTTTCTTTTTCCCCCTTCCTGTATGTTCATCTGTCTTAAATTGCACATATTTGTGTATGGGATTTATCTTTCTCTGACTGACTTATTTCACTTTGCATAATACACTCTAGCTCCATCCGTGTCATTGCCAATGGCAAGATTTCATTCATTTTGATGGCTGAGTAGTATTCCATTGTACATATATACCAGACCTTATTGAGCCATTTATCAGTCAGTGGATGCTAAATATTTTCTTAAGACTAAAAGGATTCCCAATTTTATGACTGTAGTCCATCTAGTTGCCAATATCCAGAATCGCTATCACCTTTCTCTTGCTGTCTACACCTACATCTATGACGTAGGTCATATGAATTGGTCATATGAATTGATATTGCAAAATGTTGTTCAGCTGCCAGGTGCATCCCCTAATGCCAAATGAATTCATGAGTATCCCTGAGTCAAGAACGGAAATGCAAAGAGAAGAAAGAAAGTGGTTTCTTGGCACTGCCAAGAAATAGCCTTGATTATGCAAGACTCGATTGTCTTTATGCCTGTGATCTTTAAAGAATTGCTCAATTCAGTTAATTTGCTTCTTCTCTTACCTCTCTGCTTAAGCATTCAGATCACTCAGATGTCCCCACACTCCAAAGCAGGATCTGTCCCCACTGTCTGAAGCAGCACAGCCCACCCATCTTCCTGGCATTTGGATGCAGTTATCTTTGGTTTTGAGGACCTAAGATAAGAGAGATGGAGAAACATGTCCCTGGGGGCTGAATTAAGTCCACGCAAGAATAGATATTTAGGGTAATGGGTCGCCCTGGGTCTGTACTGCTCAATCGCTCCTTAGCAACAGAAGCATCGTGTGTTTTTTTAAATATATTGAACTATTTTGTATGTTGTGATACGCATGGTTCTCTTAGCATGGGCCCAAGGGAGGACCACTCTTGCCCAGGTCTACCGGTACTGCTCAAGCCTCAGAATCAGTTCCTTCTTGCTGAGGTAGTGGAGGGATTTATCATCAGAATGAGAGCACAGTGCAAGACCAGGGTTGTCCAGTGCAGGCAGGATCAGGAGTCAGAGTCATGTCACCAGGCCACAGCTTTGTGCGTTAAGTCCTTAGCGTCGGGATAGCTGGACTTCTCATCCACAAGGCCAGCAGGGTCTAAGTTGGGTACTGTTCCCATGGTGTGCCCTGGCGAGGCAGAGGATGGGTATGTGGGTAGTTCTCTCTAGGCTGGCCCCGTGGAGAGGAATCCCCCATCCCATTTGTCTGGGTTGTATAAGGCTGAGTAGATGGAAATACAGTTCTGGGGAGAGACAAGGGTGATGCAGGAGAGGTGTGCTGCCCAAGACTGGTTGGTGTGGTACAGGAAGGGCAGGAGGCAGGGATGTAAATCCACAAGACCCGGCCCCAGGTGACTACGTGAGGTGGGGGTCAGGTGTTTTCAAGAGACAGGAAGGGACAGAACAGACAAAAGTGAGTAGTCTGAGAACAGGTGAGGCCCTGGCCTGAATGACACTTCGCAGGGAGGAGAGCTTTCCTGAAGCCCCTCATTACATCAGCTACTCCAAGAGCAGACAGGTCATTTGTGTCATCAGCTGTGGTCCTGGACCAGGCCTGGAGTGGCCAGAGTTCCAGCAAACCTGCAGCCCCTGGCAGGTGCCAAGGGAGGTTGGAAGAGGCGGTTGGCTAGTGAGAACTCTGGCAGCAGACAGTGAGAACCCTGACTTGGTCTTAGGTTCAAGGATAGCCTCCATTCAGCAGAAGGCCTAAGGACTGGAGAGAAGGACAAGAGAGAGCCACCATCTTGGCAGAATGAGGCTGCTGGGCAAGGGACCAAGTCCATGCCTTAAGCCTCAGGGGGGGTTTCAAACTATGGAGTTGGAGGCAGAAGAACAAAATATAACTCCCATTATTAGACATGAGGAAGGAAGTTGGAGCAGAGCTAGTAGAGCTGGTTTCCCTCCCTTCCTTTTGCAAATATTCATGGAGTATCTCCTATGCCCCATGCACTGTGCAGGGGCCATTCACACACGAGTATGAAGGAGCTGTGGTCTCAGCTCCTCCCCCGCACCGGTGAAGAAAATCTACCATACCAGGTGGACAGAGCAGAAGATCGTCCCAATACCCTGACACCAACCAGAGCAGCCATAGAGAAGAAGACCTATATCAGGGAAGAATCCTTGGCCAGTCTCAGAAGATGGGTAGAAATGAGCTGGTCGAGGGTGTCCCAGGCAAGGGGAACAGTGTGAGCAAAAGCAGGGAGGTGAGGGGTGGCACAGGAGGGTTGTGGGGACCCCTTGGCAGAAGAGATTAGGAGGTGTGATGGGGCAGGGTGTGAGGAGGGACAGCCACACCTGGGGGCCTATTTGCTGAGCTCAGGCCTTCCCTTTTGGTCACCTAGGCCGTGATGGGAGGATTGGAAGCTGAAGAGTGCCCATTTTGGTGTCTCGTTAGAGCCTGGGTTTTAAAATGAAATTTTCAGGGATATATTTGGAGAGGAGAAGACCAGGAGGGGAACCAGCAAGAGGCAGAAGGTGGACAGAACAGGGACCAGGGCTGTGTTTATTGGAACGGAGAGGGAGGACTGGAGAAATATTTCAGAGGCAGAGTCCACTGGACTTAGCGGTGAATGTTGAGGGAGGGGTGCAGTATGGGAGCTGGTGCAGAGGCGTCTGTGGAAGGCTGGTGGAGACACAGTGAGAGTGAAGGTCCCAGGGAGGATGTCCTTCTCCGATGCCTCCTGGCAGTCTCTAAGGCAAGTTGCCCCAGCCGGGGGAGGGAGGCGGTGGCGACCTGAACTGGTCAGAGAGCTGAGTCAGCTTGTACTAGCCCTGTGAGCGGGGCCCATCTGACTTCTCCGTGCCTTTCCTTTTCTGCAAAATACAGCTGTTAAAACCTCCCATCTAGGCGGAGATTTAAAAGCAAGATGGTATGTCACTGAGTCCAAGATGCACAGTTTTGTACCTTTTAACATGTCTGAATTCCAGATCATTCTTACGATGGTAGCCTGTTATATATTTTAATTGGCAACATTTTTTCCCCTTAGTGATAGATCAACTAATGGTCTGTCATAAAAGTGATGGCATCTTAGATTAGTTGAATGGTAATTAATGTAGGTTTTGAAAATCTCAGCAGAGGAAGACTATTGTAAGTCCTTTGACAGCCTACCTCCCACTGAAGCTGAGTCTGTCTTCTGGCTTAATCTTCAAGACAACAAACAAATTAAAATGAATTAAAGCACAATTCCAAACAAATGGAGTAAACCCTGCAGGGAAGCTGCAAGGATTTGGAACTCCCCACCCAGCTCCTTTCCTGGCAGCGGATTTGATAGATCTCTAAATGCAGAAAGATCTGTGAATGCTGTGCAGGGGCTAACCTTTCCTTCTTTCCATCAAGATCCAGTTCAGTGGGTCTCAAACTTCAGTGGGTGTTTCACATCATGGGACACAGAAGCTCATAACGCTCATAACGTATGTGCTCTACGGTATGGGTGATTGAAGATTCTCTAGGATAATCTTGACTATTCTCTCGGGTTTTCTTCATTACTTAGGAGCCCAGCTAACATCTGTGTATGACTTTGTTATTTCACCGTTTCCCGAGGAAGGGCTCAAGTGTTATGGGAACTGTAACCAAACTAGAGTGGGACCAGTGGACTAATTTTATGATTGCTGTTACAAGACATCACTATGTGGACAGAGGTGTATATATGTAGGTGTATATATATGTATATACATGTATATATATAAATAAATAAAATTTATAAATATATAAAAATATAAAAGATTTTATTTATTTATTTGACAGAGACACAGCAAGAGAGGGAACATAAGCGGGGGGAGCGGGAGAGGGAGAAGCAGGCTTCCTGCTGAGCAAGAAGCCCGATTCTGGGCTCGATTCCAGGACCCTGGGATCATGACCTGAGCTGAAGGTAGATGCTTAACGACTGAGCCACCCAGGTGCCCCAGAGATGTATATATTTTTAAAGTAACAGTATGAGCATGGGGTGTTATATGCAACTAATGAATCATTGAACACTACATTAAAAACTAATGATGTACTATATGCTGGCTAATTGAACATAATAATAAAAAAGTTTGTAAAAACAAAAGCAATAATAAAGTAAAAGTAAAAATGTGGCTTGAAAGGTGGAAATTTCAAGGAAAAAAAAAATTTAAAATGCCTTAGACAGTGGTGGACCTCAGAGGAGTCATATTAATAACCTCGGCAAGGCCTGGGGAAAAGGGGCCATGTTTAGACACGAGAGAATAAGATTTGATGTATGCCCAGGGGTTTCAGTTGTATAAGATGATGTGATCTAGTGATCCAATGTGATCAAATGGTCAGCTGTGACCATTTTGCACTGCCAAATAGGACATTTGGAATGAAGTCCCAGGGTGAGAATATTGGATAGTGTTCTGGGGTTGGTGTGGAATTGGAGGAGCTGGTACTGGTCCTGAATTGTCTGGTTTCCAGTGTGTCTTCTCCTGGGGCTTTGTCCTGTGGGCACTTTCAGTGACCCTTGGGCGTGGGTTGCCACTGGAAGGTAGCTTGGGGTCCTCTCTCAGTGCTCATGTCCACTCACACAGCATTCCGCGGTGTTTTTTACTTGCACCTTCTCCTTCCCTGTTTGTCTCCCTGGGCCATGACCTCTGGAGGACAGGAAGGGGTCTTATAAGAACAGGCCCTAGCAATTAAAGATCCTCAAAGAACTTCCACTAAGCATTTGCTTGCATTACCTCATGTATCCTGTCACAGCTCTCCAGTTTTATCCAGAAAAGAATAACCTTTAGAGAGCCCGAGGGACTTGCCCAAGGTCACACAGCCGTCCAGTGCAACTTTGTTTATGCTCTTAAGCTTCCACATTTAGCCCAGTAAATTTTTGCTCAGTTGAGTTCAGGGGCTGGAGGTTGTAGTGCAGGCTTTTAGTTGCAGGAGGTGAGACTGGGTGAGACTGGGGCCCTCATCCCAAGCTTCAAAAGGAAAGTTATTTATTTATTTATTTTAGGGAGGGGGAGGGGCAAAAGAAGAGGGAGAGAGAGAAATTCTACGCAGGCTCCACGCCCAGCACAGAGCCTGACGTGTGGCTCTATCTCACGACCCTAAAATCATGACCTGAGCTGAAATCAAGAGTCAAATGTTTAACCAACTGAGCCACCCAGGTGCCCCACAAGGAGAAAGTTCTTAATCAACATGTACATCATTGGGCAAGTAGATTCTGGAAGGGTTTTGTTCTGGGGATCCTGGCAGGTATGTCAGCCAAAGGAGCCAGTGAGTGTGTGAGAAAGCTTGAGAACCAAGGAACGCCATAGACAGTCTTCCATGATCTGTATGTGAACAGCAGACGCCGGATACCCCGCTCAACCATTTCCATTCCTCCCTCTGCTCACGTTCACTCTCACTTCCCACTGCACCTCTGTGAGTGGATGCCGGGGACACGGGCTGGCTGGGACAGGACTTGGGAGCCAGTTCTCTTCTCGCACTTGATTCACGGTTTACTCATTTATTCATTTCTAGTAAATTAGACATCCCATGGGATTTGCCATGTTCATCGTAGTATCCATTGTGAAGTATGCAGTTCAGGGGCCAGAAGTGTCTTCACAACACTGTGCAGTCTTCACCACTATCCATCTCCAAACTCTTCTTTGTGTCTCTATTGGACTGCTCTAGGGACTGCGTATGACTGAAATCAAATCAAATGACTGAAATCCTTTGGGGACACATTGGGGAAAGCTCCCAACTGCCCTGGGTTCGTGCCCCTCTACAGTCCAGCCCAGCCATTGCTGAAGTGTGGCCCCTGGACCTGCAACAGCAGGACCTGGGGGCATATTAGAAATGCAGATTCTGAGTCCCTAGCCCAGACCTCCTGAACCGGAGACCCTGGGGGCGGGCTCTGGCATCTGGCCTTTGACAAGCCACCTCGTGCACACTCAGGTTTGGGAACCACTGCTCCAGCCCCCACCACTATTTCTGCTTTCTCTACCCTGCTCCCCACCTCCACTGTTTCATACAAACTGCTCCAGCCAGATGGTCCCCCTTTGGAAGAGGCAAGGGGCTTTTCTACCCTCACTCTCCTAAACTTCTTTCCCTTATCTAATTGGATCTTCTCCATCCTCCAAGGCTGCCCTTGGAACTCAGCTTCTTCAGACCGTTCCTGGTCTTGCCTGCCTGTAGTAGGTGCTTCCTCTCTAACCATCTGTCATCCTTGGGATCCAACCCACTCCCTGCTGCTTTTCTCATCAGTTAGCTTCTCTGGAGATTGGTCTTGTCCCCCAGGCTAGAGCTGCAGATGCCTGGCTGGCAAGGAATGAGCCTTGCAGTTCTTTCTTTTCCCATTCAGCATTCAGTGTGTGTTTTACTGTCATAAACACCAATGGTAGGCACTCAAAATATACCTATCTGAGACAAAGAACTATAGAAAATTGTCTGGGGAATACTGTTCCTGTCATCTTTGATGGTCACAATCAACACCAACCACCACAAGAAAGTGTTATTCCCTGTACGCCCGGCTTTTCACATCATTAGAGGAAACTCAACAGGTGTTGCTGGAGAACTGATTAAACAATTATCACCCGTCTCTGGCTTCCTGTTTGTGTACAGTCTGGAGAATGCCTAATTCACCAATCCCGCCTGCCCTTCCTCTGTCTCGGAGCTAGCTGGCAGGGAGCTGCCGGACTGGAGCCCCAATAGGCAGGGAGTCAGGGTGGGTGGCAAAATCACCCCTCCCCCTGGCCCGGCTGAGCTGAAGCAACTGTCAAGGCTGCCTAGGCTGTTTTGTTCTAGGTAAAATGAAGTAGATAATTTTGGGCTTGGGAACCATCTAGTCTAGTCCTGTTAGGTGGGGAATCTGAGACCCAGGGAAGGAGAGCACCTCACTCAGTCACACAGGTCATTAGGAGCTGAGCTGGAACAGAGGCTTCCCTTATTCCTTCCCTTATTCTAGCCCAGTGCCTGCTCTCAGCTTTACGTGGGATGGACACGTGTACAACCAGGGTCTGGGGTCTCTTCTTTTATCTTCCCGTTGACCCACTTAAAGGCCCATCTTTCTTTCTTTCTTTTTTAAAGATTTTATTTATTTATTAGAGTGAGAGAGAGCATGAGAGGGGAGAAGGTCAGAGGGAGAATCAGACTCTCTGCAGAGCTGGGAGACCGATGTGGGACTCGATCCCGGGACTCTGGGATCATGACCTGAGCCAAAGGCAGTGGCTTAACCAACTGAGCCACCCAGGTGCCCTTTCTTCAGGCCCATCTTTCTGTGTCACTGCTGTAGTCTGACTGAGACTCCCCAGAACCTAGCAGCAAGAGGTACTGATCTAGCCAGATGACTTGTCCCCTCTGTGAGTTCTGTGGGTGTGAGCCTGTGGGTAGGTTCATTGAAGGGAAGGGCCTTGGGGTGGGCGTATCCTGATGCTCTGCCTCTTCCTGAAACTCCACAGGCCTTGACATAGGTCCCTGTAGTGTGCTGATTGAATCTTCTCAGGAATAAGGTGGGGTATACTAATCTGTAAGTTTTGGATTAGAACCTGGGTGAGGCAGAAACTTTTGCTGATTTGTGATCTTAAAGCAGGAGGGCAGTTAAGTGTCATCCATAACTCTTTTTGGTCCTAATGACTACTTAGAATGTGACCTTGAGAAGCGTTTTGAGTAAGGGCTCTGGGGGTACAAAGCACCGTGACTGATTAATGTTGTCTGCCAAGGGAGAATCTGCAGCTGTACAAAGATGAAATCACTACATATTCTATTAGTAAAAATTTCTCTTGGAAGTTATTGCTCTGTTAGGCTTGGCTTTAATAGAAACTCTCAATAACAGTGACTTACACAAGAAAGACATGTGTTTTTTCTTGCACATAAAAGTCTTGGGGAAGTCTCAGGTGGGTGCAGTGCCCTAGGGTCTCAGGGATCCAGGCTCCTTCCATCTTGGGTGGTCTTGATCTTAGAGTTCAAGGTGGCACCTTCTGTGTTCTAGGCAGCAAGAATGGAAAGCAGGGTTATGAAGGGATAATTTTTTGAAAAGGTAAAATCATGCCTGTCACACAAATGTGAAATAGACACTCCATAAATAATGAGGGAACTTGTAAGATGTTATGTCTTATTCAAAGGAGAGCTAAACATCCACACATATAGGCCACCAATAATACTGGAAATGAACCTACGTTAGATGGAGAATTGATCAGTATTTGCTACAATCTCAACTTCATCTCCTTTGGACCAAATTTGCATTTTTTCCCAAATATTTTATTTGAGAGAGAGAGAGAGAGAGCATGAATTGGGGGAGAAACAGAGCGAGAGGGAGAGAGAGAATCTCAAGCAGAGTTCACACCGAGCACACAGCCCATTACAGGGCTTGATCCCAGGACCCTAAGTTTATGACCTGGGCTGCAACCAAGAGTCGGATGCTTAACCAACTGAGCCAGCCAGGCACCCCCAAGTCTGCATATTTATGCACAGGGCTCATTTGCATTATGAATGCTATTCTGCTACTCCCAGGGTTGGAAGATAGCTCAAAGACAACCAAAGTCTGATAGAACACAGAAGTGTGCTCTAGACAGGACACCAGTAATTATTTTGGTTCATTTCACAATTTTTCCTAACAAGTTAAAGATGAAGCAAGTAAAGGGAGTACATCTGCTTTCTCTTAAGGAAAGTTCCTAGAAATTGCCACATATGCATTTGCTTATATCCTTTGACCAGAATTTGGTCACATGGCCCCACCTAGTTGTAAGGGAGGTTGGGAAGTGCAACCTTCAATAAACTTCTCTTGTGTGGGTGAAGGGGAACACTGGACACTGAGGAAAACCAGTGGCGTCTGCCTCAGCTCTTATCTGTAGATTTGCAGCATTGTTCTTGACAGCAAACAGAGGCAAGTAAAGGTCCATCTGATAATCTAGGCTACATCCATAAAGTGGAATTTTATATTATGCATACATTAAAAGGAGGCAGATAAAGGAGCACTGATGTAGACATCTCCAAGACTGTTTGTTCAGTAAGAAAACACACGCAGAGGAGTGTGTATAACAGACCATCATCTGAGTTGGGAAAAACATGTGAAGAAGCCCATAAATGTATAGTTTCTCATGGAAAGAAACAAGAGAAAGGAGTAGAAGTTTCTGTGTAACGGGACAGAAGAGGATGCTGAGTTTTCATTATGAGGATTGTTTTTTGGTACTTTGTGAATCTGTACTATATTCATGTATGATCTTTTGTCAATAAAATAAAGGAAAAGTCACCATCATATATGGCTCAAAGGAATACTAGAATAGGTCTGAGGCTGGGGAGGGGGCAAGGTCTCTAAACGGTCACTGCAGTTTTCCCAAGTATCAGAAGAAGTGGAAGGCTTCAAGAAGAAAATGATAGACCCTTGGAATAAAAAACACAGGCTAGGGGCGCCTGGGTGGCTCAGTGGGTTGGGCTGCTGCCTTCAGCTCAGGTCATGATCTCAGGGTCCTGGGATCGAGTCCTGCATCGGGCTCTCTGCTCAGCGGGGAGCCTGCTTCCCTCTCTCTCTCTCTCTGCCTGCCTCTCCGACTACTTGTGATTTCTCTCTGTCAAATAAATAAATAAAATCTTTAAAAAAAAAAAAAACACAGGCTATTTACTGCATGTCCTTTTATGATTCTTAAATTTTGAACTGCTTAGATTTAATATTATTTAAAGCCTTAGTACTATTTAAGAATATTAATTTTTTTACCTTTTGATCCCCATCAGTACTTATTATAATCAAAATATTAAATGCATATTAAAATTATGATAGCTGTGATGATTCACACAACTGTATATTCTCTCCTACATATAAGTATCTCCCTATCTCTCTCCATATCCGTGTCTGTGTCCATATCCCTATGTTCCTGTCTATAGGATTCCACTACAGAGCAAATCTCCAGGTACTATTTATAGTCATCTCGGGGGCACCTGGGTGGCTCAGTGGGTTATAGTCATCTCAAGTTGGGAGGGAAAGCGAACCAAGAGTTAAGAAGCCTGGGTTTTCACCTCAGCCCTGATAAGCCACGTGAATTTGAGTGTCACTCCGCCTCCCTAAAGAGGCTTATGTGCGCTGCTCTACTTACCTTACAGGAACATTGTCAGGATTCGTGATGGGTGGAGAGGTGATCTGTCAGCACCCGTGAACTATAAGGCATTATTCAAATGCAAAGGATTGGGATTACCCACTGAGAGAGAAAGTACAGATCTCAGCTCTCTCCTACAGGAAATTCTATCCTGGGCAGCAGACGGGCTGTTTGAAACCTGAAAGCTGAAGGCTGAACTGTGGCGCTGGCTGCCAGAAAAACCAGTGTTCACAGGCATGCTGGGGTTGGCAGCGGGGAGGTAACGGAGTGTGATGGTGAAGAACATGGACTCCCTGACTGCTGGGTGACCTCAGGCTGCTCACCTAGCCTCTCTGTGCCTCTGTGACATCTTCTGCTCCCGGGCGGGTAATAATATTAGTAGCAGCCTTCTAGGCTTGTTTTGATGATTAAACGAGTTCATAGGTATAGAAGAGTTCTAATGACAGCGCCTGGCATGTATTACACGATACCTTGGGAGGTGGTGATAATGAAAAGCAGGTTGATTTGAGAGGCATGCAAGGCGCAGGGCTGGAGGCCCAGGGCGGTGGCCTCATGGTGGGAGTGGCAGTGGCGGGGCGGGGGGTGGGGGGGGTGGGGGGGCGGAGGACCGAGTCAGAAGAGAAGCAGAGGCGCCGATTGTGCTGCTGGCTGCTTTTTGTGTCCTTATGCCATCTCGTGGTGGAGGGGCACCCGTGAATCCGCGCACACCAGCAACATAGTGGTTATACCCAGTGAATATTTCAGTATCGAGTGAACTGCTCGCAGTTCCGAAGCCTCAGCAGGTTAACAAGTACCTTAAGGAGAGTCTTTAGCTTGGTTGCAAAAAACCCACGGAAGGCCATTAGAAGAACACAGCTATTGGAGATTCCATTTCTGGGGTTTCCTGACCCCGTGAGCAGCCTGGAATGAGGCTTGTTTGGGGTGGAGTTAATAAGATTTTGGCATCCAGTCCTAGGCTGCAAAACTTCGGGGAATTTGGCATTATCTCATCCAGTGTGCTAATCACCAGCCGGGAAGCCATTGCGCCTTCCTGAGGCACTTATCTAAGGCAATTTGGGAGCCCAGCTGTCTTGGAGGTCCTGGGGCAGGCTCGCAGCCTCCTCCAAGCCTGCCTCTTGCTGGCCAGCCCTGGGTCATTTTTGAAAAAGGTCCTTAAAGTGACCTTTTGGCTGCATTAGCAGGAAGGGGCTGGTGGGGTTAATGGCTGGGAGCAGATGGCGTGAAGCAGACTCAGGTGCCCACGACAAGTCTTACTCCTAAGTAGAGAGGAGAGGGAGGGACAGCCTTGTCCACCCCTTGCCTCCCAGCTGTGTGGCCAGCCCCCTGCTGAACGCATGCAAAGACAAGAAGGGACCTCAGTGACCATCTCTACACTTTCACAAGTGAGAAAATTGGGGCTCAGAGGGGTGCCAGGAGGTCACCTGGAGACATGGGCCCAGCCAGACCCAGCGCTTGGGCCTTCAGAGTCCCGGTCCCGTGGCCACGCAGTACATTACCGGGGAAAAGCAGGCAGAGCAGGATCCAAATCGTGCCCATCATGAGTTTTCCTCTGTAAAATGGGAATAACCCTGTAGGGTGTACGTCAGGAATTATTGAGATGACGTAAGGTGCCTAATGTGGCCCATAGATCGCGTGTTCCAGAATGTCTACCTTGGTTCTCCGCTGTTAGGTCGTAAGTACAGCTGAGCTTATCTGTATGTTTGTGGAATCTAAACCATCAGGAGCCTGTACAGTAAACTCAAAAATGAGAATCGTCTATGTGAGTCTAACATGAATCATATAAACTGACCCTTCTCAGGGAACTCAGCCCCGTGGGTGGATGGATAATCAGAAAAGTCTCCTTTGCATTCCTTTGCCCCAGGAGATTGATTTGGAGAAAAAATTGAGACCTGGGAGGTTGGAGTGGTGCAGAGAGTAACTGCTCCCCAGCCATGATGATGAGGCGTGTGGTGGCTGCGGGCCTGAGCATGACTCCGGGGCCAGGTTGAGAAGAATCTAGAAGCTAGAACTGGAGACTGAAAGTGGCAAACTTGATGGCTTTGCGCAAATTCTGTCCACCAGAAATGATGTGGAGCCATTTTCCCACAGGGACCACAGACCTAAGTAACTGTCCCCTGGCCCTGCAGCCGAGGGCTGTCTGATGACTCCACAGAAGCACTCCCTGAGTGCGAGACGGAGATTTCCAGGCTGCAGCTGGAGCTCTGAGCCCTGCCTCTGTGCAGATCTCTGCTTTCCTTCCCTGCACTGCTGCTGGAGGCCAAGTTCACTCCTCCAGTGGGATTTTTAGGAATCTTTCATGTCAAAGACCCAGAAGGCAAATAAAACCCATGGACAAAACGTGGAGTTGCATGTGGAAAGGAGGGATGGAGAATCCCGGGTCACTGCCAGTTTGAAAGGAAATGGGCAGCCCCAGTTCTCCTGGGGTCCGAGCTACTTGAGGGTATGAGCCAGGATTTTTATTCTTTCAGACTTTGGGCACATTCGGGAGGTGGCTTAGGCGCCGAAAATATTGAGTGCCACAGAGTCGCCGACATGTCCTAGCCCCAGATAATGTCTTCTAGGGGCACATTAGATTCTCTGGAGGGCGCAGGGCGCCGGGTGTCGGTAGCACCTCAGCCACAGGTAGCACTTGTTGGGATGGGCCCTTAGGAAGAGAAGAGATCTGCGAAGGGGTTTCGGGGATGCCATCCCATGTCCCGGCTCAGAGGCTGTGGTGCGAATTCTCCAAAAACAGACCAACATGGCTTTGGGTTGGGTGCTCAGTTCCCTTCTGCTCTACAGCTCCTGGTTTGAAATGGCTCCAGCAGTGCTTGTTTAGAACAAGGGATTAGAGGCCCTGGCTCCTACCCTGGTTCACATAATCGAGCATCCCCCAGCCCCACGGGAGCATTCCCTGGTGGTATAATTTAGTTCCCAAGCCAGAACCTCATTACCATTAAGAAGGCACTAATCTCCTAAGAGGATTATGCAGGAAATTTGATACAGCCATTTCCCCCTTCTTTCTTCACTCTCTTTGATGGTTCAGGGTCAAGAATCTCATTCATTCATTCATTCATTTTACAATCTGAAGCAAGAAGTGCCTTTGGTAAAATACTGGTTCTAGAGCCAAAAGAAACCTGGGTGTTCTTTGAGCCGTCACCATAGCGGACAGGGAGGGCTTCAGAGTGTTAAGAATCCGCCCTTCTCCGCAGCTCAGGCAGTGCCTTCCTCGACTTCTCTGGCTGATCCTGCTTCTCTCTTGACCTTGTCTTATAGATTCCTGTTCTGATGGGGCATTTCATCCACTCCCTCTAGCTTTCCAACCCTGGATACCGTGTCTTTTTCTTCCCCGGGTTCCCTCCATTTGTAGGGCCCTACCCATGATTAGTGACTCCGAAGTCTCAATTTCTCATCTGAAAAATGGGAGCGATAGGATCCATCCCATCCGTCCAGAGCCGGCGCCAGGATGATGGGTGTGAATGCCGGGAAGTGGACCGAGCATGCTAGCGGAGCACTGAACGAATCTGGCCGTGAAGCCAAGGTACATTCCAGGTGTAGATGGGGCTTTCATCGAACCACTTCCTCTGGTGTGTGAGGTGGATGGGAAGGATGCTTCTTGCTTTATATTTGTGTTTATTCATCTGTCCACTTACTCGCCCAGCTCCTAACAATCCCTGCTGCTGTGGTTGCCTGGCATTGCATAGACGGAGGTTTGCTGTTTGGCCTTTCCTAGTGAGTGAACGATCTCGGGATTCTGCTTTAAAAGCCCCATTTAGCTCTTCCTTGAGTCTCGGACTGACTTAAAAAAACAAATGCAAGGACAGTTTGTTCTAATATAACCAGGCTGAGTGGTATGTGTTTCTTATCCCCTGGACTGCACTGAGGTTTACACGTTTGGGGGTCCCCTGGCCTTCTGGGACTAAAAAATCGGTTAGTTATTTTCCTTGGCGATGAGGCCCAGGTGCTCTTTCTCCAGGCTGGAGAACTCAACACCTCATCACCCTTAACACGGAGAGATGTGCTTCCCCTTCTGTGTCAGCTAGACAGAAGCAATCCAGGCTTGGCCAGACTCCAAACTTCTTGCGAAACTCCTGTCTTTTGTTTGTTTTGTTTTGTTTTGTTTTCAATGAGTCTTTCTTTCCTTAGCTTTAAATTCCTGCCATTTTATTATTATAATTATTTTTCAAGTGCCAGGCCTTTGGTTTTGGAACTCTCTTGTTTCTCTTTCTATCCTGTCTTCCATAATCCTGCTCCTGTGCCCTGGTCCCTTTCCATGCCACATCGTGTCCTGTACCCCCATCCATCAGATTGCCCCTCCCTGCAAGCTGATTGCTGCTCTTACCTCCCTGGTCTTCCTCTTAACCCTCCATTTCCGTTTCCCCAATTGTTAGAGGGTGAACTGGCCCAAGGTATGAAGGAGGGTGTAGGTTCACTTCCTTTAGACATGTTACACTTTTTTTTTTTTTTTTAAGATTTTATTTATTTATTTGACACACAGAGAGAGATCACAAGCAGGCAGAGAGGCAGGCAGAGAGAGGGGAAGCAGGCTCCGCGCTGAGCAGAGAGCCTGATGAGGGCCTTGATCCCAGGACCCTGAGATTATGACCTGAGCCGAAGGCAGAGGCTTAACCCACTGAGCCACTCAGGTGCCCCTAGACGTGTTACACTTTTAAACAGAATGTTTTTAAGAACTAAGGCAACCATACTACCTAGTGTTGATGAAGATGGAAGAATTTATTCGAAGGCTGCAAGTGAGGTGTACTTGATGAGATCATTCTGGAGTCCAGTAAGGCAAAAAATATCAAGAAATTTATGCTTCTTTCAGTGTATATGTCTTGACCCAGCACTTCCATTTCTAGGTGAGAATGATCATAGATGTATATAAAGGATGTTCTTTTTAGTGCTGTTCAAAATATTGAAAAACTGCAGGGGTACGTGGGTGGCTCAGTGGGTTAAGCCTCTGCCTTCAGCTCAGGTTATGATCTCAGGGTCCTGGAATCGAGCCCCATATCGGGTTCCCTGCTCAGCGGGGAGCCTGCTTCCTCCTGTCTCTCAGCCTGCCTCTCTGCCTACTTGTGTCTTTCTCTCTCTGTGTGTGTATCAAATAAATAAATAAAATCTTAAAAAATAAGAACACAAATAAATTCTTTTAAAAAAATATTGAAAAACTGCAAAATATCACAAATGAGGGTTTGTGTAGCTATCTAAAAATAGTCATATTAGACAACTGTTTAAAACTTAACTCATCAAGGGGCTCCTGGATCGCTCAGTAGGCTAAGCATCCAACTCTTGATTTTATTTTTTGTTTTTATTTTTTAAAGTATTTTATTTATTTATTTGACAGAGAGAGAGAGAAAGCAAGCACAAGCACAGGGAGCAGCAGAGAGAGAAGGAGAGGCATTCTCCACTGAGCAGGGAACCCAACGTAGGACTCAATCCCAGGACCCTGGGATCGTGACCTGAGCTAAAGGCAGACACTTAACTGACTGAGCCACCCAGGTGCCCCAACTCTTAATTTCAGCTCAGGTCATGATCTCAGGGCCAGGAGGTGGAGCCCTGTATTTGGCTCAAAGCTGGGCATGAAGCCTGCTTGAGATTCTTTCCCTCTCCCTCTCCCTCTCTCTCTTTCTCACTCTCCCCCTTCCCTCCTTCTGCCTCTCTCCACCAAAAGACAATAATAAAAATAAAAAATAAAATAAATGCTAAAAAAACCCTTAGCTCATCAATACAATGAAAGACTATACAGTTATGATAATAGAAAAATGAAGTGAATACAATGCAAAGATTTTCAAAATATGTTAACAAAATTCGCCGGTCATATCATTATGTTTGCTTTCATGTTGTAATGGTCTCATGGACTCTATTGGGGTTTGAACCCAGGCATTGCCATTTACAAGCTTTGTGACCTCAGACACATTCCTTAACTTCTCTGTGTTTCAGTTTCCTTACCTGTAAAATGAAGCATGAACAGTATCTACTTAGGGTAGATAAGATAGATAAGATAGATATTTTATTGATATTATTAAATGATTAAAAACATATAAAGTGTTTACACTGTACTTGGCACATAAAAATTATTTAATATAGTTAGCTCCTATTTTTTTTTTAAGATTTTATTTCTTTATTTATTAGAGAGAGAGCAGCGGGAGGGGAGGAACAGAGGGAGAGGGGAGTCCTACACAGGGTTTGATCTCATAATCCCAAATTCATGACCTGAGCCAAAACCGAGTCAGAGCCCAACTGACTGAGCCACCCAGGAGCCCCTACAATTAGCTACTGGTGTTGTTAAAAGTTGTACACACACACACACACACACACACACACACACACACACACACGTATACACACACACAAACAGATATGGAAACTTGGGAGGAATATATTGCAACTATGTTTGGATGGTGGGATTATGGTGGGTTTTTTTTTTTTTTTTGCAATTTTGTTTCTCTTCTACAATTACTCCTATGAACTTTGAAATAATAGTATTACTAAAAATCCATGGGGGTATAGAGAGTGGTAGGGTGGGGGGAGATTACTTTAGGAGGAAATTACCGAAATGACAGACTGTCTGCAGAGTGTATGTGAGTGTGTGTGTGCGGGATTGGGTAGGAACCTGCCCCAGGGGAAGGCCCGTACCTCTGTCTTGGACCCTTCTACACCACCAGCTGCAACCCCATCCTTTTCAATGTGGCAGTGGCTAATTTCTTATGGGCATTGCAGTTTACATGCGGTAGGATTTTGCAGTCTTCTAGGTACCATCTTTCAAATATCTTCTCTTGTAAGATCCTCAGATAACCCTCAGATTCTGCCAGCAATGAGGCCCAAGTACATTTAGTGGCCTGACAGCACCCCGGAGTCTTGTGTGCTAAGGCGAGCATAGTGTTCTCTCCTCCTGTCTGCAGAGAGCCAGGAGGAGGAAGGGGCAGCTATCTCACCGCCTGCTCTCCGGGCTCTGGGCAAGCAAGAGGCAGGGTTTGATCCAGCTGTGCTAGGAACCAGACGGTGCTCAGCCTCCCTGGAATTTCTCCTTTTTAAGCCTGGAGTTGTGCAGAGTTTAAATCAGTTTGGTCTTGGGAGTACAACAGGAGAAAAGAAGGTGACACATTTATGATTCGGTGACCCACTCCCTTTTGGGGCAGGAGAAATTTCACAATCATTTTGCGCAATCAATCAGTCCAGAAGGTACAATTTAGTATCTGTCACATAGAAATTTAAGTTCTGCTTTTCTTTTTTGGCATTCGTGGGACATGTTTTTGTTACATCAAAGTGTTCGTTCCAAATATTTGGGATTCGAGGCGTAAACAAAAATCAGTCCCGCGACTTGTAGATTTCTATCTCTTTGGCTTCAGAAGATGGGAGAGACCGGCTGCCCCACACCCCCCCTTCTGGATTTGAAAGCTGACTTTCATCTGAGCCCTAAGGATAACATTTATGAGATCAATACCTCACCGGAAGTTTTAGCAAAGAAAGAATAAACTACCCCGGGTCTCAGTCATCATAACAGATGTTTGCTTAGGAAAGAGAGGACCCTGGTGGGCAAGTCTCAGAAACTATGTTATTAAATGAGAACATCTAAAGGGCTCCTCTTATACGCTGGGATTCTGCCCTCTACGCTGCTTTCATCCTCAGTTTTTCCCATCTGCCTTATCTCCTTCCCAGGCCAGGCTCTTTGAGCTGACAATTTGAATTCAGAAGAAGAAAAGACGCAAGGAGGCCCTGGCTTTGGTGGAGAATGACCGCTGAGGTTTTCCTGTGAGGAAGGGGAGACCTGTTTTTGATCTTTCCACTGTCTTGCTTTCTCTTTTGCCCTGCTTCAGCACTCTCCATGCTTGTTTCCAAAACATGTGCAGGGATGAAAACCTACATAAACATTCCTGAATTTGCCACCAAGCGGATACAGCAGTTGGCCAGAATCTGGGGTATTGGCTGAGAGGAGAGAAAGCAAGTGAAAACGCGATGCCCCAAACGCTTGGATGGATATTTAATGTTTGAAATGTTGGGGGCAAAGAGTATAGTCTTCTGTGACAGGAGGACCTGTGTGAGGGGTGAGGCATTTGCTTTCCTGCCTAAGTAAAGCAAAGAACAGGAGGTAATAATAACCATAATGATGATGATGGTTATGATACGTATTTACTTCTTTGGGCATGGTTTCTATGCATTTTATATACATGAACAATGCTCCAAGGAGGGAGGTGTTGTATTCGCAATTTGCAGATTGAGACTGAGGCTTGAAGGGAGTAATTGACTTGCCCAGGATCACATGGCTATGAAGTAGAGCCGGAGCCAGGAAGCCCGGGTCCTAAGGCCACCTTGTGCACACGTGGTAGGCTTTTCCTCTTGATCGAAGAACTCACCTGGCCCAGAATGCTGCCTCTCCCCAGGGGCAGTCAGGGAGAACACCGCTCTTAGGAACCCAGGTCTGTGGATCCAAGAGGACACGTTGTCCCTGCTTGTTAAGAGCCATGGAGCTGAGTGGCTGATCTCTGCTTCCAAGTCTGTGGTTTCAGGGACGATTATTTTCTTCCAGCTTGCTCTCTGCCAGGCTGGCTGGTTTGTTAGCATGTGGTTTTTCATGTTCCCGGGCTGGGGGGCAAGAGTCCAGGTGATAGGAAGGCAGCACACACGTAGTCCAGATGGGGCGTGGGACGCGGGAGGTTGGAAGGTGGGGGCCGGATCTGGGTGATACCATATGGCAAAGCTGGTCCAGGAAATTGTTCACCTCGGAGCCACGAGAGCCACCAACTTAATGCTTTAAAATCCATGGTGGTGCGCTGGGAAGTGTGGAATGTAATGCAAGTCATAATTCATTTTTCCAATAAAGCTTCAGACATAGCTCTCTGGGTAAATGAAGAACAATGGTGAGACTGCCGGGAAGCAGCAACACAAGGAAGTAATTGTACCAAGATGGGCCGGAGCCATGCCCCTGCACAGCCCAGTGCCTTCCTAATGTATGGATCAGGACTGGGTGTTTCTTTGCAAAGTAATAGTGACTTTAGTAGGGGTTGGAAGTGATCACTGGTCTGGAGAAAGCCCATGGAACTTGGATGCTGCACTTTCACAGAACTGCATGAGCTCAGCCAGCAGAATGAAGGAGACTGTTTTAAGGGGGTTGGACCGAAGTAGTGAATCTTCAATGGGATTTTCCAGCTGCATGTAATGGAAACCTCATGGAGCTCCAGTTTTTCTTGGTATTACATCATTTAACAAACAGGAGTCGTCGAACACTCCCAGTACCCAGCAGTGCTCCACATGCTCCTGGTGGGGAAAGGGGCATCTCCGGGGACCATGCAAGGATGTAGGTGCGCACCTGCCTTTGTGGGGTCCCAAGATTGAGAGGAGGGCAGGTTCCAGGTGGAGAGAGATCTGAAAGTTGACTTAAATTTTGTCTGGAGTTTCGGGGCTGGGGGGCAGTTTGTGGGTTTGGAAGGAACAGTCTGTGCTGAGGAAGGGAGGGTGGAGAGAGAAAGGCCTGTGATGAGGTGGGGAGCGGGGCACTGGGAATGCAGGGAGAGGGGAGTATGGCTGAAGCAGAAAGGGTGGGAGAAAGAGCTGGAGATTCCAGCTGGGGCTGAGTTTTAAAGAATGTTAAATGTCAGCAGGAGAAGCTTTGACTTGTGGCAACAGCAATGACCAAACTGAAGATCCTAACTTTGCTCTTTAGAAAACGAGGTGCCTAGGGGACTTTTCATCTTTGAGTCTTGCTTCAGGACCCAAATGCCACTGACGTTCTCAAGCTGAAAGCTTCCTTCTCTTCATTTGTTGAGTTCTTGACTATTCCAGACACTTTGCTTTATGCATGGCTGTTGTGGATCTCCACCCTGTCCCTGCAGGGATTTACAGTGGGGGTGGCTGAGGCTCTGAGTGGTTACCCTGGGTCATGTGCACCCAGTGACAGAAGCAGGGTGACAGCCCTGGCCTTCTAGCTCTTCTGTAGGACAGCAAGCTGAAATCCCATGAGACCTAGCTCTGGCTCCCTCACTTCCAGAGAGCTTGTTTAAGTGTGGTGACAGATATCTTAACACAAGGCTACACAGAGCCAAGATGTCTGGGCCTGCAGGGTTGAGGGAGCCAAGCTTGGGATGGTGGTGGGTCAGTGGGGGGTTGGAGGGGGACAGAGGGGCTCTGTGTTCAGGGCTTCCAAGCCCATTCGGGGATCATTCACCCTTCCAAGCTCCCCATGCCCTCTGGTGATCTCATCTACTGTAGGCACACTACTCTTTTGTAGTTTTAGAAATGGGTTGATTGATGGAAAGGAGGTATAGCAACTCAAAAATATTGTTTACATCCAGAGCCACTTTGCTCAACATTGAACACTGGGAGTTGAAGTAGTTCTATCCTCTATGTCACAGGTGCTGAAGGAAGAGATGGAACTTCATAGCCTGCAATGGAAATGATAACAAATGTATTTTTTATTGTTGTAAGTAGGCTCCACACCCAACTTGGAGTTCAAACTCACAACCCTGAGCTCAAGTGTTACATGCTACACCAACAAAGCCAGCCAGGCGTCCAATAACAAATATTTTTTCAACAGCTCCTATGCATGGGGCCCTTTCCTAGGGCCCAGGGTCTGAAGGACAGAGGAAAAGGGAATATAGAGTGGGTCATGCCCCTGAGAGCTTCCTGTGGAGCCTACCTGAGCACCAGCAATATAGGAGAGAGGAGAATTCCTGACAACCTAAACGATGCTCTGTACCAGAGGAGTGGCTCCATGGAGAATCCTGGAGGGGACAGGAGGGGTTAGGCTGGGTTCCTAGTGCAGTGGACACCCGCATGTGGGGGAGAGCTCGGGCAGCATGGGGTTTCGGTGAGCCTGCCCGACGCACTGTGCACTTGCAGGGGAGAGGAACACAGGGAACCGAATGTCACCCCGTGGACAGAGAGAGGGTTGGGGAAAGAGGCATCGTGATGACAGTGTTGGACATCAGCTGGCTGGGTTTGCACCTGGAGTGTGGACAAATGCTGGGGAGAAGACGGGGAGCTCTCAGGCTCTCAGGCCCCCTTCTGTGAGGGCTGGTGCTGGGGGTGTGGATGTAAAGAGTGGGCCGAGCAGCTTATGAAGAAGGACCTGAGGGGCTGAGTGGCCAATCGGACGTGAGGGGCCACATGTGGGAGGACCCGGAGCTGACCTTTGTGTTGTGTCATCTTTCTGAATTCTTCATATCTGTGTCTTCAGAAGGTCTTGTGTAAGGTCAGTGTGTGTTGGTCGTCGTGAACATCAGCTGCGGTGTGTACAAGCTGCATACAGAGGTGGGAAAGCTATGTTCCTGTCATCTCTGGAGGGGAGAAAAGTAATTTTGTTGTTTGGAGGAGGGCCCGTGGGATTTTAAGAGCCCTGCTGTCCAGAGAAGGAAACCTGAGCCACCCCTGGGGGAGTGGCGCTATGGCTCTTAGGAAAATTAGAAAGCGGCCAGAATTGTGCCCCAACTTGCTGCCCCAGGAGATGGGTCAGGGAGAGTGTGCAGTGAAGGGTGCCCACCTGTGATCCCCCATTCTGCAGGTGTTTGCTCCTTCTGCCCAGCTTTGCGTGCCCTTGAAGGACTCTGGGCAGTAGAGTTGAAGGGTCTGGTTCACTCAGGCAGCTGGGCTGTGGAGGCGGCGGAATGGGAGCATTTGGGGATGCCGTGGACCATGAGGTGTGAGTCTACATCACTGACCAAATGTGCTGTATCATCAGGGGTTAATGCTCTCTTAAGACTGACTTCTGTTTTCTCTCTTAGGAGGGTTTGCTTTTTAACCTTCTCTCTCTGTAAGGAAAGTTGCTTCTTAGCTTTTTATCTTGGCAGTAATTTTCTTCTGCAAAACATAAGCTCACATAAATAATTACCCTTATTCCTATAAGAGGTCCTGTGATTGATGTGTAATAGCCCAAACGTAATGTTCCACCAGAGACATGAAGTTTCTCATTAGTCTTCTGGTTGGGACAGTCACTTCCCCGTAACTAACACCTGTCACTCAACACTCACCCCAATTGCCTGTGCCATGCTAGGGTGCCATGCTAGGCCTGGGGAGACAAAGGTGAATGGGAGCCTGAGGTTCCCAGAGCCCAGAGGTCTCCCTGTTGTCAAGCCCTGTGCCCCAGGAGACTCAGCGAAGAGGGAAGGGGGTTCAGCTAGGGCTTTGAGCACTGGAGTGAATTCCCAGGGCTGTGATTCTGAAGGTTGAGAAGTGGGCCTGGACACCCACAGCCTTCCCACCTCCCCAGATAGCACACTGGGGCATGCCAGGTTCTTCAGCAGGAACTTTGGTCCTCTGTTCTTTTTGGATAAAGAGAAATTGGAGTTTGTTGGAAAAGATTTCACATGGGGGCTGAGCACGGAATTCACTTGCTCAGACAGATGATTGCAAGGTTTGGATCCCATTGAATGGGGAAGCCTATTATTCCCTGATAGGTTGATAATGAAAGAATCAGAGTCACTTGACTTGTGAGGAGAAGCGATGGTGGGTTTGCTCACATTTGCCTACCGAGGTACCAGGGTGATATCACACTCTAGGAGAATCACCCACAGCTGTAAGTGTGTGGGGGCAGGGTGCTGAGAGGAAGCCAGGAGTGGGCCCTGGGAGCAACCCCCTTCCTTCTCCCTGCTTGGTTGGAGTGCCCCTTGCAAGCTTCCAAGGAAGGCACCTTCCATCTGTCCGTGACAGAGAGCCTCAGGTTTCAGGTTGTCCATACCTGTTCCCTTGGCTGTCTTTTACTTCTCCGTTGTTCCCTGAGCACAGTCCCACCTCTGGGGGGGCATGCCCAGCTCGCCTCTGGCAGTCACAGAGACATCTGAGACGCCTGTGCTCTGGGCAGCGGGTTCTGTCCCTCGTTGGTGGAGTGCACAGCCACTGCCAGCCAGAGGTCACAGCTCCCAGCCTGCATGAGGGCTGGGCGTCTGGCTCGGCTGACACGGGCCAAGCTTTGCACTCCCAGGGAATGCTCATCATCTCGCTGGCCCTTGCTCGGCCCTGGTGGGAGGTTGGCAGCATTGTTCACACTCTGGTGGCTGCCACGGCCTCTGTCCTGCCTGATGCTGACTCTGCACATCCGGCTTTCCACAGTGACACAGCCGAGCACCGTCATGTGCAAGTTTACTGGGCTGGGTGGCGGTGAGGTAATCTCGAAGCAATCACAGAGAATCAGGGATAATTTGCAGGCTTCAGCAGGACCGTCATATTGTTAACTCAATTAGTTCCATTAATTCTCCCTAATCATCTAAGGTAAACAGACGGCCTTTGAAGTCAGGGAAAACATCTTTATGAAGAAAGGAAAGCATGAAGTGATCAACTCCTTTTTTTTCTCCAAAGTGCTTAGCATTGTGAATCATGAAGGAAGCATTAAGAGAAGCAGCTGTCTACTGTATCTGCACGAGAGGGTCAGGGGAAGGGCTTGGGGAAGCTCTCCGCAGAGGGGCGGTGATGAGGGCCCGAATGGACAACAGTGGCTTGTGATTACTCATCTCTTTGTCCCCAGCAGGGTATTGGGTTGAATCCGTTGGGTCAGGAGGTAGAAGGGTCTGAGTTAAATTCGGCACCCTGCTCTCCAGTTGAGGTCTTTAAGAAAACCTAGGTTTGGCCACGGAACACGGATCCACCTGGGATAGTGAAGTTGAGGACTTCCTCCCTCCATCCCTCTCTGCTTCCTTTCTCCTTCTCTTCCCCCTCTTCTTTTTGTCTTAGGGAGAATTTCAAACCCGTACAGAAGTGGACCAAGAAGAATAATGGGCCACCCCTACATCTACCACCTAGTTTCTTTCTTTTTTATTTTTCTTTAAAGATTTTATTTATTGGTTTGACAGAGAGATCACAAGTAAGCAGAGAGGCAGGCAGAGAGAGAGGGGGAAGCAGGCTCCCTGCTGAGCAGAGGGCCTGATGCAGGGCTCCATCCCAGGACCCTGAGACTATGACCTAAGCCAAAGGCAGGTGCTTAACCCACTGAGCCACCCAGGTGCCCCTACCATCCAGTTTCAACACTTATCTTGACCGATTACCACTTTTCTATTTGTTGTGTGTTGCTCAGCTGTTTCTGAATAAAGGAGCTCCTGGAATTTTTTAATTAATCTTTCTTTCTTTCTTTCTTTCTTTCTTTCTTTCTTTTTTAAGATTGATTGATTGATTTGAGAGAGAGAGAGAGAGAGACACGAGTGGTGGGGAGGGGCGGCAGGAGAGAGTCTTCCAGCAGACTTCCTTCTGAGCACAGAGCATGATGTGGGGCTCGGTCTCACCACCCCAAGATCATGACCTGAGCTGAAACCAACACTCAGATGCTCAACCAACTGAGCCACCCAGGCGCCCCAACCCAGAATTTCTAATAGAGATTTCTTGTCCCTTCTGTCTTAGAAGGTAAATGGGCCAACAATTTAGGCTGATAATGGAGGTCTTCTGAGCCTAGAAATCTGTGGATGGGGAGTTGGGTAGTGGGGCCTGGGAAGACAGCAGAGCCTGGGTCCATTTGGGGGCTAAATGGATTCGTGAGTAGGAGTACCTTTTCATTTTTATTTGTAATTGTTTCCATGGCTACTCCTCTTCAGCAAATCTGCCCCCTCCAGAGAACGTTTAATCCCAGAGTAATGGTGTGCCTAATAGCAACCATGTCAGCAACAGCTTCCCTGGCCTGGGTTCCAAATCCTCTCACCTTCTCTGTTTTGCCTTAGAGCTGCCCCTGCTTGGCAGCCCCAGGGGACATCTTGGGTCGGGGCTGAGAGCCCACCTCTCGCTGTAGTGTTTTCCTGCCACAGGTCCAGGACTCGGGGTGCCCTGCTACACCCCTGCCACTGTGTCCTGACAGAAGTTTGGAGTTTGGGTGTTCAGTGGTGAAAGGAGGGACACTCAATCTGTTAGAGCAACAGCAGCAGGCGGACAGCCTTCCCAGAAACAGGAAATGCCTTGATGCTAACTACAAGCTTTATTTCTGGTTTTCTACATTTTTTCCCCCTCATCACACAAACCCCACCTTACGACAAGTGCAGCGTGTAGTTCAGCAGTGCATGAAGTCAGTGTTTAACAGGCTTAACAAAAACTGTGAGAGAGAGAGAGAGAGAGTTGTTTTTTGTTTTTTTGGTTTTTGCCATCTCTTTTGAAGACACAGAGAAAGCTAAGAAAACCAAGGCTTTTATAAGCCACACATCTGTGATGAGTGCTTGGTGTATGCTTGGTGGTGGTGGTTTAGAGGGAAAAAGGAGGGTAGTCAAAGTTGACTCCACCCAGGGTACTGGAGGTCAGGTCTCTGTGTGAGGATCTTTCCAGACGTCTGGGCAGTTCCCTCCTCTTGCCAGTCTCTCTGTGTTGGAGGGCCCCTGGGATCAATTCTCATCCCTCCAGTGTCATGGCTCAAACTACAGGTCCACACCCCTAACCAAAACCCTTAGGGCCAGATTTGTTTAGGGGAAATTTTTTTTTTTTTTTTCTGATTCTAGGAGTTTCCTAAAGTATATATGCTATGTATTACCCAACACCCCTAGCAGACTCTAGGGCAGCATTTCCTGATTGAACAACACACATGTATAAACATTCATACTAAATGGAGTAAGTAGAACAATAAATAGCCTTGTGTTAACCTGGGCCAGGGGTTTGTTAAATGACGTTGGCCCAAACTTCATAAAAAGCTGAATTTTTAGAGCCTTTTGGAATTCAGGGTTGTGGGTCAGGGCTTGTGGATCTGTACCACTACTGCTAGTGACTCCCAAATTCTGACCATAAGCCTAGGCCTTTCCCTGCGTGTCTCCAGTTGTCCTTGGCCAGGAGACCTGTCTCCTGCCCAGCCTGTCCAAACCCGCCTGCCAGCACCGTCCTGCTCCAATCAGTCTCCTGCTCAGCTGACGGCAGCTCCATGTTTGCCCAGATAGCTCCACATTATCCTTGAGCCCTCTTTTTATCTCCCACCCGGCATGCAGTCTGTCAGCAATCCGCTTGGCCCTGCTGTGAGAATATCCCGGAATCTGGCCACTTTTCATCCCTACTGCTACCATCCCTTCTGGTGACCATCGTCTCCCACTTGGATGAGGATGATAGCTCCCTAAGCCACCCTCTCGCCTCCTTGTCGATGCCTAAGGCTTGTTCTCCACCCAGCAGCCAGAGTGACCCTCCCAAGTCTGCTCTGCTCAGACTCTCCCCTGGTGGCCCATCTTGCTGGGAGCCGAAGCCCACGGACTCGCGGTGCCCCATCTCTCTTACCTCATCAGCTCCAGCTGCCCTCTGGTTCCTTCAGGTATCAGAAAGATCTTCCTCAATGAATGAACACATAGTTTAACATGTCTGTTAACCCAAAACCACACTTCGAAAACTGCCTTTCTACAACCAAGGCATGAGATATTCTGAAGGAAAACCATCAAAAGCTTCAACACGTTAGAAAGGATCTATCAACCCAAACCAGGTTCCAGTTACACACACTCTGAGCAATAAACAAAGCTTGACTACTTTGAAGATAGAATTGAATGTTTTAAACCTTATTTTTCTTTGATAACTTCAAAAGGCTGAGAGTCTTTTTTTTATGATTAGATAGTGGTTTATATCTTCTGTTTATTTCAAATCGTCCCATTAATTAATCAGTGATTGTAGATAGCCCAGACTGTCCTTACAAAGTAGATTTGCATTCTTAAAATTTATCTCATCTGGTCTGCAGCATAATATACATGAGATAGAACTCTTTTCTCTGGTTGTCCAAAATATATGAAAATCTAATATCCAGGATAGAAAACTGTGAATTAAGGAACTATTCTGACATTTAGAGCTTGAACAGACAATTTTCAGACGCCCTTTGCTGTGTGCTTTAGGAAATACCCTTCTAGTTCAGATATTGATGTGGGCTTCTATACATATATGTCTAATTTGTATGTCCAGCTGCATGAATCTGTTCATCTTACAAGGTCTGGGATTTCATTAAAGTGTAGAAAATTAGAACAGAATGTATGAAGAGAATTGTTCATTTTCAGAGATGAGATACTCTGTGCTTTCATATGTCATTTGTAAGTGTAAACTTAAATATCCATTTATTTATAGGAAAAGAAATCCAACTTAACATTCATAATACTCATTAGAGTACATGTTAAGACAGGCTGTATCCCAGAAAACTGGAAATTACACCAAACTTATTTACATCTTCTTCACCTTTTTGATTGAAATCTAGAAATTTTAAAAATTTGATGTTTTTCTTCACAATTCAGTAGAGTCAACTGATAAGTATCCAATGGAGGAAAAATTTTGACTGATTATGACATGCCTCATAAATTCTGTTTCTCTTTTTGCTTGATTTCTGTAGCAGCAGCATTTTTTATTTTAATTTTTTTTTTCTGTTTCCCAGAATGTTGAAGACAAATGGAATATATTTGGAATATATTTCAAAGAATCTCTGCCGAAACAAGATGGCAACACAGCCTAGCTAGGTGATAGGTACTGTGTGGGCACGTCATAGCAAAAATGTTTGCTTGTTACCTGATGGACAAAGTCTATGTTGTTATGAAAGTCAGTTATATGAAAGGTAGTTTGAAGGCAACAGTGGGTAAGATATAAAAATGTAGGCCTCATCACCCCCCAGAAACAGGAATACCATCATGTAGAGAAAGAGGTTTGATCAAAGAAAAGGACTTTTAGTCTAGTGTGTTCCATTTAGTTGCGCCGTGGAAGGTTTTCCTTAATATGTTTAAATTGTATCTAATTAAGAATATGCCTGGTTGAGGGGTGCCTGGTCAGTTGGTTAAGCATCTGATTGTTGATCTCCACTCAGGTCATGATCACAGGGTCATGAGACGGAGCGCTGTGTTGGGCTCTGCACTGGGCATGGAGCCTGCTTAAGATTCTCTCTCTCCCTCTCCTAGCTTGTTCTTTCTCTCTCTCTCTCTCAGAAAGAAAGAAATATAATATGTCTAGTTGATTAGGACTGAGTAGTGCTATTACTCTTTGACCAGAAAATTACACTTTTAAAATAATATGTAAATTTCAAATAGTGTGTCTCTTTTTTTTTTTAAAGACTTTTATTTATTTATTTCACAGAAAGAGATCACAAGTAGGCAGAGAGGCAGGCATAGAGAGAAGGGGAAGCAGGCACCCTGCTGAGCAGAGAGCCCAATGCAGGGCTTGATCCCAGGACCCTGAGATTATGACCTGAGCTGAAAGCAGAGGCCCAACCCACTGAGCCACCCGGGTGCCCAGTGTGTCTCATTTTTAACTTGCACTTTAGCTCTAGACTGAAAATCAAGATAACTAAGTTTTTTCCTTTCCCTCTTTTTTGGCTGTGGGTGATTTACTCAGATGTCTGGATAGATTGCTTAACCTCACTGTGCCTCAATTTCCTTACCTGTAAATGGCATAATGTTCTTCAAGCAACAACAAATTTACTGTTTGACTTTTTTTGTCATAAAAGTTATAGTGGGACATAGAAAAAAAACAAAATGCTTAAATAAGTATAGATATGCACAAAGAAAAAAACACACATTATTCTACTCTCCCCTGGATAATCTTTTTTCCCCCTTTGTGTATGTACCAAACCACACACATTTTGTTTTTGTTTTACAAAGTTGTACCATAGAATACATATTCCTTTATCATCTCATTTTCCTTTCACTTAATACCATATTTTGCATATCTTTTCATGTCATTAAATATAATTGAGCAAGATCTTTTTTCATGATGGCATGATATCTAATGATTGAATATGCCACAATTTATTTAAATAGTTTGCTATTGTTAAACAATTAGTTTCTAATTTTACCCTCTTAAAAAATGCTGTAATGATCATCCTTGTTGTTAAATTGTTTTGCACATGTGTGATTTGGGATAAATTCCCAGAAGTGGAATTGCTAGGTTGAAGGATTTTTGTTACATAATGCCAAACCCCTCTCTACAAATTTTGTGCCAGTTTACACTTCATCAGCAGTGTATAAGAATGTCTGTTTTTCCTCTACTCTTACCAGCACTGGATTGTATAATTTAAGATGATATTTTTGTTTTTAGATTTTTCATTCAAGCTAGTTTTGAAGCAAATTTGCCTCCTCAAGACCCTGTCTAAATAGTAGACAAATAAAAAAGTGGAGGGATAAAATTCTATAACACCTAGGTAAGCAGAAAGAAGCTTCATCAAACTATTTCAGTGACTTTCTGGGGAAGAAAGTAGAGGACAAAGAGTGGCAGTTGATGGAACAGAATAGCGGTACTGAGGGACCACAGCCTAGAACAGGTACCGGCGGGGCTGGAGCCTCACCTGGAGCCAGGCCTTTGGTAGAACCTAAATGGGGCTCCCAGTCTGGAGACTGTAGTTCCCCCGGGGGAAAGACGTGAGAGGTACAGCTGCAAACATGTGACCATCTAAAGGCCTATATGTGGAACGACTCTCACTACAGAAGGACCTGGAGCCAGATTCTGACTCACAGGGTAAAAAACTGGATGGTTCTTTGAAAGGCTCATGGTATATTACTTTGGGGGAGAACTGGCGAAGTTGGTGTGGGGTCCCCTCCTGTAATGGCTAGCTCCCACTCTCTCACCCCAAGACAGTTGGACTGGTATCCACAGAAATATGTTGCATCTGTAAACCTAAATAAGCAAATAAATCAAGCAAATTTTTTAAAAGGATGCTATGAGAAAGGAGAAAAGAGGAAGGTATTTCTGGAAACACAGTAAATTATTGTTAGAAATAAAAGTTCATTGAAGAGTTGTGAGATAAAGCCCAGGAAATCTAGAATATGGACTAAGAAGATAAAAGCAAAGGAAATATGGATAACGCATAGCAAGAGACATAGGGACCAATCCTATAGGTCCAACATCTGAATACTAGGTGTTTCATAGAGAAAATGAGGAGGCCAACTGCCAAGAACAAAACAGAAGAGCCTCTTCCACAAGTTGAGTTTCAGCACAATGAATCAGAAAAGGGTAGCCTGAGACATCACTGTGAGTGTTCACTGCACTAAGATAAAAAAGGTCCTAGAATTTCCAAAGAGTGAAAACAAAGCAAACTCACCTACTAAAAAAACAGTGACATGCACTCTACTGGCAATATTTATGTTAGAAAAGTTCTGATAATGATTTGTTTTTCACTTAGAATTCTATATCCAGCCAAACTACCCGTCATGTGTGAGGACAGGCATGTCTTAGCTGGCTTTCTAGGCACTCTTAATCGATATTTCAATGAGTACTTTATTGGTAAAAGCAAAGGAATAACTCAGAACAAAGAAGATGATGGATTCCAGAAATGGCAGCTACTTCCAGCGGATCAGTATAATGAAGCCACAGCACTACAGCTGTGCAGTAGACCAGAGAGTAGCCAGTCTGTTAGGAAGGAGGACAGTGGAAGTTTCTAGAAGGGCAAACCCTAAGAGAAAAGGGCCCTGGGAAAACTTGATCTGAGAAACTCAACACAGGGGGAAAAAAATCCATTTAAATCTGATACTAGCTATAGTTTCCATTGAGTGGCACATGGGTTGTCACATTGGACCCACAGAAAGGAAAGGATATGTAATGCCATTTAAAAGTTAGAATAGGGATGCCTGGGTGGCTCAGTTGGTTGGACGACTGCCTTCGGCTCAGGTCATGATCCCGGGGTCCCGGGATCGAGTCCCGCATCGGGCTCCCAGCTCCACGGGGAGTCTGCTTCTCTCTCTGACCTTCTCCTCACTCATGCTCTCTCTCACTGTCTCTCTCTCAAATAAATAAATAAATAAAAGTTAGAGTAAATAAACACTCTCAATTTGTTTTCAGATTTTTGAAACAACATATGTGGAAAACATGGAACTCAGTTACAATCAGAGAACAGAACATCAGTGTTCTAACACATTGGTGGTCTAACAGGGAAGACACAGAGGTGGGGATGGGGCTGGATGGGAGAGAGGTGTCTGAGGATGGAGAGGACTGGAAACACTAAGGTCCTTTAGTTATAATGTGGAGGGTCAAGGAATACTGTCTCTAATTGGTGAAACAAGAAATTGACATTTTGGATTGCTCTTTTGCAGTTGCAGAGCATAGAGAAGGAACTGAGAACTGAGATGTATATTTTGTGGAGGGGGAAAGTGGAGGGAGGTGGTGAGTGCACTAAATCCTCATTGATTAGAGCAGCAAGGCAAAACAGAATATCTAAAATAAGAAATCAGGAAATGGAGGTACAAGCATTTTATTTAGGGACATGACTGTGACCACTAGCAAAGCCCAAATAGAAATTGTTAAAATTGGCTCCCCCTGGGGAATAATGGGGCAGGGGACTATCGCTTCTTATTATAAGTTCACATGCAGTTTTTTTATTTTTTAAAACTGAGCATATCATGATACCTAATTTTGTTTATATTTTAATAAACAAATAACACAAAAATACATAGCCCCAAAGCAACTTTGGTTCATTTGATAGAGAAAAGAACATTTTAAAAAATCTTACTCTTTCATGTGTATTTCTTTGCTTATTTTAACTATGTGATTTCCAAGTGTCTTATGACTCTTAAATTTCTTGCTTCTGGCATTTTAATAAAATACAACAGGAGCATGGGGTCCAGAGTTGCAGAGCCCTGCTTTAATCCAGCTTTCTGATCCTCAAGCTGTGAGAATGTGGGTAGGTTACTTAAACCCGTCAGCCTCAGTTTCTCATCCCTAAAACAGTTAAGAATAAGGATATTGCGGGGCACCTGGGTGGCTCAGTTGTTGAGCCTCTGCCTTTGGCTCAGGTCACGATCCCAGTGTCCTGGGATCGAGCCCCGAATCGGGCTCGCTGCTCAGCGAGGAGACTGCTTCTTCCTCTCCCACTCCCCCTGCTTGTGTTCCCTCTCTTGCTGTGACTCTCTCTGTCAAATGAATAAATAAAATCTTATTTAAAAAAAAGAATAAGGATATTGCCTCACACAGATAACGTGTGGAAAGTGCTCAGTAAAGGGTGTTTATTAGGGTTGTGATTATTCTTATGAACAAAACAGTCTCTCTTGAGGAGCTTGAAAGTGATGAATAACAATGGTATGTCTAGGATTTTGAAGGGAGTCCAGAACTGAACATCCACCGGTCAAAGGTTCTGCTGGGTTATCATGTTAAAGAGAGAAGTTCGAAGACGATTTTCTTATTGCCCTATCCTGGGTTCTTTAGCTTGTCTTTGTTCTACATGGATCCATTCAGTTTCACTTGGAGCCTCTAGTGATTCCCTGCTTGTTTCCAGCCCTGGAGTAAGTACTTGACGAAGCCCCCCATGGAGCACTTGGCTCGCAGTCTGGGCAGGAAGTAACAATACTGGCCCAACACCTTACGTTTATAGGCTGCTAGCTGTGTGCCAGGCACAGTTCCAAGTGCTACTCCGTGTCATTTGATTCTCCCCACACCATGATCAGGTGCCACTGAGGTTCTCAATTTATAGATGAGGAAAGTGAAGCAAGGGCCATGCAGCTTGTAACAGGCCAAGCCTGGATTTGAACCTGGGGGGGCCAACTTTAGAGCCCCTTTCTCTTAATCCCTATAATGTACTGGGTTAGTGTAACAAATGGGAAATGTAGGATACAACATATACGTACGAATACACCCAAAGAGAGAGAGCATTGCAAAGCCAAATGTAAAATGCAGAGTGCTGACTGGCGGTGGGATAGTTTTTGCTTCAGAACACTGCGGGTAGGTGCCTGCATTTCCTGCTGCTTGCACGCTTCATCTACTCTTGGGATAAGAGTCATGCGGTGCTGTTTCCCTGAAGGGAAGCTGGGAAATCTGTACTGTTCCTGCATGAAGCTTTGTAAACCATTCCACATTTTTTTTTTAAGTTTTTTTTTTTTTTTTTTTTTTTGACAGATAGAGATCACAAGTAGGTAGAAAGGCAGGCAGAGAAAGAGAGGAAGGGAAGCAGGATCCCCGCCGAGCAGAGAACCCGACGCGGGGCTCGATCCCAAGACCCCGAGACCATGACCTGAGCCGAAGGCAGAGGCTTAACCCACTGAGCCACCAGGTGCCCCGATTCCACACTTTTGATAATAGGTTTGGTACCTTTGGATATTTTCTCAGTGCTGGAGAGAGAGCCTTTGTGGACACACAGATGTATTTGTTTTCAGCCACCTCTGTCTTCAGAGGGAGCCAGCTCTCTGGGTCTGTTTCTGAGCCTGCTGAAAAGAGAAAGCAGGGGGTCCCCTGGGTGGCTCAGTCAGTTATGCATCTGCCTTCAGCTCAGGTCATGATCTTAAGGTCCTACAGAGAGTCTGCTTGTCCCTCCCTCTCCCTCTGCCCCTCCCCTCTGCCTCCCCCTTCAAATAAATAAGTAAAATAACATAAAAAGAGGAAGCAGTTACTAACTTGAGTTGACTCCATTTGTGGCCTTGGGGGGCTGGAATCTGTAACACAGGCCTTTAGTCCAGTCAATAGTACTTTCTTTCACGTGGAGATGATGGCCACTGCTCTATTGGGCCCCACGACCTGGCCACAGGGGATGGGAGAGCAATCTGTTAGCCACTTTTGAGGGGTGTTTCTTTAAGATGCATCTGGTAACCGAAGCAAGCTGCCCTCGGGGGGATTGGAGGTTAGAAATAACTGGAGAAAAAGGTATAGACTTCAATTTTGTAGCAAGATAACACAAGAACATGATTCAAAAAAATCAGAGTGTTCAAAGAGCTTAAGTGAAGAATCAGCCTTTTTCCCGTTTTCTGGTCCCCCCATCCTGTTGTTTCCGTATCTGGAGGCAACCCGTTTCCTGTTGATTAAGACTTCTTCTTGGGCACCTGGATGGCTTAGTGGGTTAAAGCCTCTGCCTTTGGCTCAGGTCATGATTCCAGGGTCCTGGGATTGAGCCCCACATTGGGCTCTCTGCTCAGCAGGGAGCCTGCTTCCTCCTCTTTCTCTGCCCGCCTCTCTGCCTACTTGTGATCTCTGTCTATCAAATAAATAAATAAAGTCTTTAAAAAAAAAAAAAAAGACTTCTGGAGATCGTCTGTGTGGAGAGAGTGTGAGTGGGGGGGTGGGGGTGTATTCACGCAGGAGCCTCAAGTAACAAACACATTGCACCTTGCTTCCCCCACCCCCGACTTAATGTATCCCAGAGATCACTTCCTATCAGTCAGTACATTTCGATCTTTCCATTCTTTTTTTAGGGCTTGCCTAGCGATGTACTACGTGATGTACCATGATTTATTTAAGCAGCTCCCTCTCTGTGGATATTTAGGTCCTGAAGGTCACTAAAAGGTCCTCTAGAGCATTTGGTCTAATTGTCTTGAGATACATGCACACGCAGACAGATTTAAAGAAACCAGCAGGCTCTCAACCCTACATTTTGGATGTGTTTTTCTTGCTATTATTGTATTTTGATCACAGAAGACAGAAGAAGGTGGCTGTGCCTGTGAGTGTGTTTTGCACACGTGGGTGGATGTGTGAATGTGTGTGCCTACACAGGTAGGTGTACATTATGTTGTGTGACAGATGTACTCGAAAAACTCTGAATGAACCCTTTTATTTTTAAAACTGGAATTTGAAATTTTAAATGCCCCGAGGGTGGGAAGATGATTTGTTATTAAAGGAAACTTGTAGAGGAATCCTTCTGTGAAATGAAATGATGGCTTCTTTTTTCCCTTGTAAAAAACTACTTCATTGAGGTATAATTTACATACAATAAAGTGCATTCATTTGAAGTGTTTGGGCTTGACAGAATTTGACAAAGGTTCTGTTTGAACCACCTCGGTGAAGACACAGAAAAGCTCCCCCAGGCCAAAGACCGCCCTACTTGCCTCTTTGCGTTTACCTCCTCAGCCCCAGGAGACCTCGAAAATGCTCTTTGTCACTCTGGATTGGTTTTGCCTGTTCTAGAACATCACAGAAGTGGAATCGCACCTTATAGACTGTTACGTTTGGCTCCTTTCTCATAGCATCCGTCTTGTTGCAGGTATCAGTGGTTCGTTCTTTATGGCTAAGCACAATTCTGTCATAGGCCGGCAGCATGGTTTGCTTTTTCCTTTACCTATTGTGAGGCACTTGGGTTGTTTCCAACGTTTAGCCGTTCTGAATGAAGCTGCTCGAACAGTTGTGTACAAGTTGCTGGCTTCCCAAGTGAATCATCTCCATAATTCAGTTGTGCGGACTCGGTTGAAAGTCGGGCCATTCATCCTTTGAGCCCACATGTACAATGTGTATTAAATCCCTCCTGGGTGCCGGTCAGGCAGGATTGTGCCCTGCAGAGATGTACTCTAGAGCCTGCGTCCTGTCTTTGCACTGCCGCGGAAGGGGAGAGAGAGGCAATCCTCTTCTCGCCTTACTTTGTGAAAGCAAGTGCTGTGGGACAACTTGAAATATTTAACTACCTGGGGACCCTCTGCTTTCAAACTGTGCACCCTACCAACAGGGCTAGTAGCAAACTCCTCCTCAAATGAAGTCTTTAATCAGCTGCTAGCTTCAGAAATCAGCACCCAAGACTTGGCCAGCACCGTGCCTCATCGTTCTGGGTTTAGTAAGCAGGGGTGGGGAGGCTGTCTGCTGCATGAAGTTCTCTTGCTCCGTCTGGCGAGCCTTTTTCATGCCGGGCACCTCTGGGGACTGCAGTGTGACCGTGGTTCCTCCAGGGGACGATGGCTAGCAAAAAGGGGTGTGGAGGACTTGAGAATTGGTACTCCTGCTTTGGAAAGAAACCCTGGAGTTTCTCTCCTGATGCCTCCCCCTCCACCTCCTTCTTCCTCGCTCCCCTCCCCTGCTCTAGTCAATTACCTAGGGCTTAATTGGTGCAAGACAGGCAGTGCAAGCCTTTCTCCGACCTCATCCTTTCTGGATTTATCCTCTGACCCACTCCGTACCTCTAGCTTCTTTCTAGCCCTTGGGCGCCTGACAACAGAGGGGAAAGGAAGTGAAACTCAAATTGGGCATGTGTGACCTTTGTGGGCTCTTCCAAGGGGAGGTTTATCTAGAGGGCTCTGGTGGAAGTTGAGCCTATGGTGGGAAGGAAGCTTGGCTGTGAGTTTCTTAACCTCCTTTGCCTCGAGCTTGATCACCCCTGAAACACAGGAGCGCAGATATCTGCATGTCCCGGTGGCGCAGCATCACTGGGATTTCCCACTAGACAGGTGAGGTGTGGAGGAGGACTGTTGACTGAGAGGCAGCAGGAACACACAGAGAGCCAGAGATGCTGGCATTGGATTGTCCTAGAAGGCTTCCCAAGCTGGTGAGGGCTTGAGAGATCAGAGCTCTGACAGACTCCTCTGTCCCGTGTGACCCAGGGAGCCCTGAGTGGGAATCTGGCTTAAAGTTCTTGGAGCTCCAGTTTTTCCATCTGAAAAGTAGGGAGCACTGCTGACCTCACAGGAGATGAAATGAGCTAACACAGACTAAACCCTGGGACCAGAGCCTGAGGTGTAGCAGGGGCTCAGACACTCAGTGGCCACCCTCTGCTTCTACTCCCCTCAGGAGCACCTCATGACCCTCTGATGACCAGGGCCATCGCCTGTTTTGCCCCTGGCTTCCCTATGGGCTGGGCATGAAACCCTCACCGCAGTGCTTTATTTGATATTCCCAACTCTGTAAAGTTGTCCTGGAATAACGTGGAATAATATCAGTTCAGGGATGGAAAATGTCTTTTTCTGTGGGGGAAAAGCTTGACAGAGTGGAAGGAACATGGGACTAAGTAGCACATTTGAAGACTTGGCTTTTTAGAAACAATGGCACCAGAAGTTAATGAAGGATTTTGTGCCCGGCATCACGCTGAGCACTTGACATAGATGATCTCACTTAACATCACCACAGCCCAAACATCACAGAGCCTGTTATTAGCTCCATTTCATGGAGAACCATTCTGAGGCTCAGAGAAGGTGGTCACTTGCTTTAGGCCACAGAGCCAGGAAGTTTACCCATTACCACCACATGCTGAGTATCTCCTGAGGCCCAAGTGCTCTGCGTGGGAGTCTCATAGAATTTTTACAACAATCCATTTCACAGACGAGGAGACTGAGGCCACACACGGCTCAGGGAATGTAAATGATTGCCAGAGCTGGGATTCAGTGCTACTCTGACTCTGAAGGGTGTGTTTGTCTTCCCCATTGTTCTACTGCCTTGCTCCTGGCCTACGCTGGAGGGGTAGCCAAAGACACTAAAGCTCTAAAGAACACAGAGAGATAACAGAGATAGTAGCTGGGAAGATTCATGGAGTAAAGGTAGGCGTTTCAAGGAGATTTGGTAAATAGGGTTGCATCTGGGATAATTTGGAGGGACCCTGAGTACAGGAGAAAGAGCTCAGACCCAACCCTGGGAATGGCTGGGGGGAGGAGGCCTGCTTTTATGTAGTGCCAGCCGCCTGCTGCTGAGGGCAATGGATGGTTGTGCAGGCCTGGGCACCTATATTGCTTCCTTATCCTTATCCTTATCGAATTTGAGGTTCGATTAATTTGACCATGAAATTGCACCCCCCTCTACCACATTTTGTACCTGATAAGCCTCCAGTCATCTGTGTTGAAGTCTGACCTCCCTACATGGATTCTCAGCACTTCCTCACTGGGCCGGCTGGGACTCCGCCAGCCCTCTGTGGCCATCTGCCCAGGCTGCAAAGCTCTTTGTTGCTTTTGGCAGGTTTAAAAGCTTAATTTCTATTTCTCTGTTTGGAAATGCAGTTCATCGGCATGGAGACAGCAGTGGGTGCTAAAATGGTTTCTGATGGCTATCTTGAACGTTAATATCCTAATACATTTTATCATCAATGACCTGTTCCCCCCTTGCCACAAGTTCTCACTCCCCTTTTGCAAAGAGAGGCTGGCCTTCAGAAAGGCCTCCCAGCCCATCTCATTCCTTTGCTCTCCGCCTCCCTGCTTTTCACAGATAGCATTGTACTTTGCCAATGAAGCCCATAGTCGTGGGAAATCTCTGAGTTGGAGGATATGAGAAATTGTTTCATTTAGCCGGCAGGGTTTAATAGAGATGATCTAATCTCTAAAAGGCATACATTATTTAAATTCCATGCTCTCGGACAAGAGGACCCCTGATATTTGTGGCAGGGACAGGATTTTGGTTTGGCTCTGTTCAGTGGAGCTGACTGTTGGTTTTCCTGTTTGTAATTTAGTGCGGGGGCTGGGTTATGCTTGTGGCAGTGGGAGGGGGAGGGGTTTCCTAGCAGTGAGGGTGCCGGAGAACATTTTCTTTAGACGGAAACTTAAAATCGCAGATTCTTGGGGTGGAAGGGATGGGGAGACGTGGAAAGTCATTGCATGGTATCATCACCGGCTTGCTATTGGGTTCCTATTGGGTCCCCACTAAGGTGAGTGGCCCCTAGGGGGCAAGCTGGGTGGCTCAGTCCATTAAGCAGCTGAATCTTGATTTTCACTCAGGTCATAATCTCAGGGTCCTGCGATCAAGCCCCGTGTGGGGCTCCATGCTGGGTGTGGAGCCTGCTTAGGATTCTGTCTCTCCCTCTTCTGGGAGGGCTCCTGGGTGGCTCAGTCGGTTAAGGAGATGACTCTTGATTTCCACTCAGGTCATGATCTCAGGGTCCTGCGATCAAGCCCCGTGTGGGCTCCATGCTGGGCATGGAACCTGCTTAGGATTCTATCTCTCCCTCTTCCTCTGTCCCTTGACTCCCCTCCCTTGTGCCTGCATATGCTCTCTCTCTCTCTCTAAAAAAAAAAAAAAAAAAAAAAAAGTCTCTCTTTCTCCCTCCTCCTTCCCCAAAGAACTCTGATTTCCCTCACTCCCTGCCCTGACAGACCACCTGCAATATCACTGAGGGGCTCTCTGTGAGGCGCTGAAGACCTCTGTTGACAGAACTAAAATTTTAAGAGAAATCTTACACACCCTCAATCACTGAAGACCAGGTCTGGAAATAAAGTGGGGCTCGTGAATATCTCAGGGAACCCGGACTGTGAGTGGCATGAGATGCCAGGAGGGACCTGGAGCATATCAGTCCCAAGGGAGTTTTTACCTCAGAGGGAGTATGTCAGGATCCTGAGAGAGCAACGTCTTGTTCCCCTCCCATGTCATTTGACTGTCATGTTAGTACAGATCACACGCCTGCCTGCCTTCCTGGGGATGGGGCCTTGGAGGGTCAAACGACCCAGAGTAGGCTCTCAGAGTTCTGAACATAAAGTCTCTTCCCCTCCCCAAAGGTTTGCTGGGTGTCTCCTAATAGACAGTGAGGTGAACACTAGGTATACAAATGTATTCTCATTGTCTCTGCCTCGCAGAGGAGACCGACATATGGACAATGTATTAGGAGCCAGGGTTCAGCTAGGCACATGTACCACAGGAGCACAAGGAAAGGGGTAATTAATTCTGTCTGAGAATATCTAGAACAGCTTTAGAGAGGAGGTGATCCTTGACCTCAACCTTGAATGAGAAGGAGGTATTCAGACTGACCCTTTCTCGGTAGTGCTTGCTGAATGTGTTCCTGCTCTTTGCTGGGGACAATGAAAACGATAAGGAGGGGTGGTGGTTCCTGCCCCAAGAAATCCACAGCTTGCCGGGGAGACAAGCCTGGCACATATGAGTCAATTACAGCTCTGCACAGACAGATGGGAGCGTGGAGGCGAGGATAGGCTACCCCAGGGTACTTGGTGATCTAGGGTTTCCAGAGTTACTACTCTCTCAGGGAGCACACAGTTTCTGGAAGCAGAGTTCCGACCTCACCAAAGATGTCAGCTCTAAGAGGCCCAGCCATTCTGACTTTTCCGATCAGCCTGGTTCTGTACAGAAGTAGCTAGTTGGATTTGGAGGCAGCCTGGCAGCAAGTGAGGGTGGGCGGAGAAGGTTGATGGTAAGAATGTAGTGGTGTTGGCTCACTCTTTGCAACCCTGGTAGGATCTGGGGTTTGCAAAATGTGCCAACACACAACCCGAGTACGGATGCCCCTCAGGGTCCTACGAGCACTGTGCACGTTCCCAGCCTTGGCTTATGCAATTTCTTCCACCTTAAGTGACTCCCTTTTCTTCTCTTCGTGAAGTCTTCCAAGGCCACTCTTCTACACTGATTTCAGACTTGCTGGATACTTGATCTGCGATCCTCACTTGTTCCTCATTAAGCTGGGGTCAGCATTGTTCTCTGTTTTTTATTTTTTTAAGATTTTATTTATTTATTTATTTGTCAGAGAGAGAATGAAAGAGTGTGCACACACATAAGCAGGCAGAGTGGCAGGCAGAGGACGAGAGAGGCAGGCTCCCTGCAGAGCAAGGAGCCCGATGAGGGACTCGATCCCAGGACCCTGCGATCATGGCCTGAGCTGAAGGCAGTGGCGTAACCGACTGTGCCATCCGGGCGTCCCTGTTCTCTGGTTTTTAACTCCCCCATGAGACTGTAGACACCTTCAGAGTGTGAATAGCATCACATGCTTTTCTTTCCTCCCCTTTTCTTTCCTCTGTGAGCAGTTTGTGTAGTCTAAGGAGCGTGGGTTTCTTTAGACAGTCTTATCATTGAAACTCAGCATTGCCACTTACCCTAAAACTTTGAGCTCAGCTTCCTTATCAGGAAAATGGCGTAACCCAGGGTTTCTCAACATTGACACTGTTGGCATTCTGGGGCTGGGTAACGAATGCTTCATGGTGGGGACCATCGTGTCTGCTGTAGGATACTTAGCAGAATCCCTAGCTTCCACCCATGGATGCCAGTGGCAGCCTTCCCTTTCCAGTCATGATGGTCGAAAACACTTCTAGATGGTTTTGTGTCCCAGAAAGGTTCCTGTAGGTTCCCATTGTCCATATGTCCATGTGTCAGGTGTCTCCTGTGCCAGGTTTCCCTTGCTGTTGAGAACCACTGGGATGACACTACCTATTGGGTCTGTATGAGACCTCCTTGTGCTGCTTCCAGAATATAGCAGACATTCCATAAATGCCCATTCACCTGCATTCCTGGTCCCCACCTGGCACCAGACACACTACAGGGGGATGAACTGAATGGAGCCGTGACTCTAGGGGCTAGCCATTTGGGGTAGAAAAGGCATGGAACTCTTCGGCTGCCCGCACAATGCACTAACCGAGCCACTGTCATTTTCTTAATTGCAGATTGATCTGGAACCAGAAGGAAGAGTGTATGTGATCATTGATCTGTCGGGGTCGTCGGGTGAAGGTAGGAGAATGTGACCTCTCCTCGTTGTTCTCTTCCATTGGCCCTTTGTCTTCGGGTGTCTCCCTTCCCTCCTCGGATGGGATGTATTACAGCGACATTTAATTAATTGGCACACTTAAAAGGAAAAGGTTATTTTGAAGATGCTTACGCCTGTGTACCAAAAGGGACCAGCCATCTGTTAACTTCAGTGGAGCAGAGGGAAGATTCTTGACTTATCAAGTGAGGCCAATAAAGCAGGCATTCTTGCATGGTAGTGTACAAGGCAGGCTTGGGTGGAGCGGCAGCCTCTCCCCGGAGGCTCGCATGGGGTATGTGTGAGTGTCATGGGAAGGAAGTAAAACCAGTTGGTCTAACGGTATTCAGAAATGAAACAAATAAGGTGTCCAATTTCAGAATCTTATTTTTTTGAACTTTTATAGAAGTGTTACTTCTTTTTACAGTTTCCCACGCAGGCAAAAGCCCTACTTTTAGAGAGAAATAATGGGATGAGGGAATGTCGGCTCCCCACTGGCCAATGAGACAGGGTGTAGATGTTGTCCACTGGTCAGATTTTCCTTCTTTCTTCTCCTTGTATCTTCTTCTCTCGATCCTGTCTTGGTGCACTTAACATCTTCAAAGGCTTGACGGGCAGTGAGGACTGAACAGTCAGAAGGGGAGGGGATTCTGGACAGTAAAACCTTGTCCACACAGAAGAGGGAGATGGTGGCAGATGTGGGCTCTAGGGAGGCTGGGAATTAGGATGGAGATTTAGTGGGGACCATCTTTCTCTGTATGCAGGAGGACAGGAAAATTGGCTTTAATGTCATGGCAGACAGATGGGAAGACCAAGCCTGGTTCCTTTTGGCAATGAGAAAAAATGGTTGTTAGGGGCTGTGGCAGTCTTTAGGGAAAGACAGTCAGCTCCCTAAGCTCCTGGTTGGAAGACTGGGGCCTTTTCCCTCATCTCTTCTAAATGCTGGAGATCACAAGGACAGAGTCACAACACCACATGGTCTCCCCAGGGTTAGGGATGAAACTCTAGTCTACATTTCAGTAACAGGAGGAGAGATTATGTCCACATATCAGAGGAGTGGGTCAAACCGTGTGCTTAACTGGGTGCCTGATGATTTTCATTTAGCTAATATATCACGCAATTCAATTTCAACAGGTGTTCAGAATAATTCAATAATTGTGTGTATATGGGGCTTATAATAGAATCCAGTTCTCTTTGAATAGATCTCAATTATTTGGCATAGGTTTAAAACTTTAAACATCCTTCCAAAATTGGTCTTGTACATTTTCTTCTCTTTATTGCAATTACGTTTTGACGTTTCCAGCTTTCTTTCTCTACCCTCAGCTCTGAGCAGCCCAGAATAGAATCTGTTGTAGAAGATTCGGGGATTTAGCAATATTTAGTATGAAATATTTAAGATGTGCCAAAGGGCCTAAAGGAAAATAAAATGAGCACCAGTGTACCCACCACCCTGATTAAGAAATAAAGCAGCCATTAAGGTGAAACCTTGCATTGCTTTTAACAAAGCATGCGATCCCAAATTCACCAGACTTGAAAGTATTACAGCAGCCTCCTGATTATAGATATTGGTGAAACATTCAATGAGCAGAATCAGTCCCCCTTTTTCCTTACATAATCTATATGCAACAGAATAATTAATTAAAAATGCATTTCCTGTGCCAAGATGCTGCGCAACCAATAGGAGGCTTGAATTATTTTTTTTTCTTTGAAAAGATTAACAACCTGGGAAATTACAGCGGACATCCTTTTTTACATTAGAGAGAAAGGATGTGGACGAATGAGTGAATAAATAAATCAGAAGCAATTGATTTTTTTCCTCTTTGCTTCTATGGCTTATTGCATGTGAATGGCCAAAGCAATTTTCACTGGGCTGAATTCTTAGTGTCCTTTTTTTTTTTTTTTTTAATCTCTTTCATCTAGAGAAAATAGAGTTTACTTCAGAAATGCTGACACACGCCAGACCCTGGAAAGTTCTAGCATGTGTTGCTCTGAAGAAAAGGAGAACTTTTTTGCCCTTTCTTTCTTACTCTTCCCTGATTTGGGATTCTTTCTCTGGATGGTGGGAAGGACTTGCAGCAACCTTTTCGAAGGAGCTGATCTTACTGGTTTCTGTTTGAGTTCTGTACATCAGTTTGCCCTGTCCTGCTGATCAGACTTTGAGGACTCCTGACGCAGGGGTTTTTGGAAGGGTTGGGAGGAGAGGAGAGGAGCCGAGGGTGAGTGAACACAATATTTGCTACCTGGACTGCGTGGGAAGGATCCAGTGCAAAACCCAGTTGTCCAGGCTAGACTGTGGAGATTCATAGATTCTTTACCTAAGTCCCTTTTTTTTAGTGAAAATACTTAACTCTGTATTCTGCAAAAGGGTGTGAAGAGAGTGGGAGTGAGGCAGGCTGATCCATTCACTCTGTCATTCTGCTGTCACGCATCCCTGCAGCTCCCCTGTCTCAAATGCTCCGGTCCCATCAATGGAAGAAAAGACATATATCATAGAAATCGCACACCCTTAGAAACGCAGCAAACAATGAGGAGCCCAGAGAAAGGTGTGAGCTAAAGATCCAGTTCCAAAATGGGCTAAAGGTTTCTTTTTCTTGCGAACACACTGTGGAATGCCTTGAACATTTGTGTCTGCTAGAGCTGGGGCTAATGTGATTTCTAGCTGTCTAATAAAATTCCACTGCTCGCTTGTCCTGTGCAGCTCACCATAATGGGATTTGACTGCTGTGTGCTTTTGCTAAACCAGGCAACCTAACCCCAGATGTAAGGGGTCAGGCTTGATGACAGCTAAGGCCATTTCCGGTCATGCAGTTTTGATCTCTGGTCGAATCTGAAGAGCAATCAGAGCTCAAGGCTGAAGGCTGGCTAATGTCTCTAGCAGGTAGAAGGGGTGGAAAGAAAAGGGCTCTATCTGACAGGTACTACACCAGGCGCCTTACCTACGTTACCCAAATAGCAAACCTTCCTGGAATGCTGGAGTGTGATCCTCCAGTCTTGGGTGCCTCTTAGTGTTTGCTTTTATCAGAAGCAATAGCCACGCGGTTTCCTGGTAAACGTGGCGCTCCAGGCTCACCAGATACTTAAGTCAGAGCATAATTCGCCCAGGTGACGGACGCATAAACAGCAATGTAATTCTCAAGCGTGTCAGCTGTTGTTTCCTGCAGCGCACATTAGTTAACATTTCTTCCTTTGTTGTGATGCAATTTGAACATTATTTTTATTCTTTTTTAATAACATGACAATGCACCATTATTTGGAGACTCCCAGAGGAGGGGCTGTCAGGGTCTGACCCAGGGATTTCTAAGCTCTTTTCCTGCCTTCCATCCTGATTAAGTGTTCACCCAGGAGAGTTTTTCAGAGTCTGAAGTGCAAAGGAGAGAACCGGAGTGGGTGTCATTGATAATGTTTGGAGGGCCAAATTGTGTCTCCAATAAAATGCAGAAGATGCAAAGTAGTTTGAAGGATGTTTTGCAACACAGGTCACAAATAAGGCAGTTAAATTGGGGCTAAGGGTTCGTAGCGGTTGCAGAAGCAGATGATAAACAGAAGCTACATGCTTCTTTCTGTAGCCACATGCTGCGGACACCGCACCCCTCAGTCTCCTATCTGGGCTGCCCACCCTGGGCAGATAGGGCAGGAAGAGTGCAGTCCCAGGAGTCCTGCAGTCCTGGCCTTCAGTCCCGGCTCTAACTCTTGCTAGTTCAGAGGTTCAGATTTCTCACTGGGTCAGGATCATGATCGCATCTCTGGTAGGGACCGTGCATGGTCAGATTGTTAAAAAGAACAGTGCCCTTGAATACAGGTGATGCTCAGTAGATCTCCTATGGCCTGGAGACCTGAGGGCTGCTGGTGAAGGAACAGCAGGCAAGGCTTTCTGGGAAGCAGTTTGAGGGCAGGTTTCTGACTCTGAGGCATATTAAAAACGAGGGAAGGACAGAGCAAGGTGACAGAGAGGCAGTTTATAGAATAATATCTCTATCTGGCTGGGCTATAAGATTGCTTTCTACAGAGTTCACACCTTGCCATAGTTTGGCCCCACTTTCTCTTTTTTTCTTCCCCACCCTTCCCCCAGTGAACTGTTTTCTAGAAGGACAGTCTCTATCTTGTTTGTATCCTGTGGCCCTTAATGCCAGAAACTTCTCTTTGTGGGAGCCTGGGTCTGCTCTCTCTGCTCGGTGCAGACTGAGAGCATGTGGGGCCCACACTCTCACTGGCCCTTGGCTCAAAGCCCTTCATATACTTGAAGACAGTTACTAGATCTCTCCTCTTCAGGTTTGAATTGTTCAAATCCCTTTTCCTTTCTGAAGGGGTAGTTTAGAAATTTAATTCATCTTTGCAGCTTTTTTCTGGACTTTTTTTCAAGTTGTGTAGGCAGGCAGACAAACACGGTCAAACTTGATTGGGTTTGCTCTGAAATGGTAACATGGGTGGACCAAGTGCCTGATAGTATTACCTGTGTATGGGAGATCGTCACATTGAGAGGTCAAGTGATGTGCCCAAGGTCAAAAGGTTGACTACCTACCTTTTGAGTCTAGACCTCCAGGCGACGATCCAGGGCCCTGGTCTAAATCATGGCCCCAGTAGTGCTACTTCCCTACCTCTCTGTTTATTTTAGTTCTTTTCCTCAGATAGCAACCCCCCCTTTTTTTTTTACAGTGATGTGGAACTAGAGTTCTTAGCTTTGCATCCAAAAGTGACCCAGAGGGTCCCTTTCATAAACAAGCAAATTTCTTTTCCATTCTCTTAGAAATGAGAACTCTCTTGGTCCCAGTTCAGGAGCTATCAGCTCCCTCTCAGGGTGTGTATCAGGCAGGTCCCTAACTAAGTCTTGGTCTACAACTAGACCTGATTCAAACTCCAGCAGGTTAGTAATCTTTCTTCCCTGTGTCCATGGCAAGCATTGGAGTGCTGCCCTCAGTGTTGAAATAAAAAGGGGGGACTTCTGGAAACTGCTTCAGCCAATGGCTCTTTCAGCCTCTCAGATGCCCGTGCCCTGCTGATATTCTAGTTCTTGAGAAGTCTACATCATTCAATCTAATGCCTTCAGTTACCAGGTAGTTAAAGAGAACCATTTGTTCAAGGGAACAGTAGTCACCAATGCACACTAACAACTGTGCCCAGCTTAGTGCCGTCCTGGGTTTAGGGAAGAGGAAGTGGGAAGGTAAGCAGAAAATGAGAGGTGACCTTCACAAGTACACGTGGCCTTGCCTTCAAGGGAGTGTACAATACAATTAGGAATCTGAGACTCACTTAGAGGACAAAACACTGGAGAAAAGTGCAAGGCAATAGCACATTGAATGCTTAATTTGGTGTTACCAGCAGTTCTCCAAATGAGACCATATTAGGGCTGGAATAACCCAGGACAGCCTCAGGGAAGAGGCAGCGCTTGGGCTGGAAAGATGAAGATAGGCAGCCTGGATTGCCAGTGAGGAGGCCATTCTGAGCAGAGGGGGATCATGTCATCACTATCAAAGGCAGCTTGGAAGCTCTTATTTTTTAGGTAAGGCTGGATAGATACCATAAATTAAATAGATACACACTGTATTCTCCAAGAGCTTCTGAACAAAGACAATTATCCATATTGTAGACAGAAATTTTTATGCCATGCAAACAAGAAAATGAAATACCTTCAGTGACTAAACTGTGTTTGAAGGTTGAAGGCAGTTCTTTCTGGGGCGCCTGGGTGGCTCAGTGGGTTAAGCCGCTGCCTTCGGCTCAGGTCATGATCCCAGGGTCCTGGGATCGAGTCCCGCATCGGGCTCTCTGCTCAGCGGGGAGCCTGCTTCCCCCTCTCTCTCTCTGCCTGCCTCTCTGCCTGCTTGTGATCTCTCTCTCTCTGTCAAATAAATAAATAAAAATATTAAAAAAAAAAAAAAAGGCAGTTCTTTCTGGATATGTCTTCATGGTCAAGGCCTGTCAAGGCCTCTCACCCACCTTGGACCCCAAGGAGGAGGAATGTTCCAGGTCAAGTTTGGTCAAGTCTGGAATGTTGAGTAGAGCACATTCTGTAAGCATGGGGCTTAGGTGATGGGAGGGTCAAGTCCATGTACAGTCATCCCCCTGTGTCTTTTTTGCCTCCTCTCTCTTTTCTCCCTCAGCAATCCGTGGAGCCCCATGATAAGCACTCCACCACTTCCAGCACCCTCTTCCTCCCCAGCCTGTCTAGCTTGTGTCCCCACAGCAAGCCCTGACACTCCCTCTTTCCCTTTGTAAGTTCTGCCCAGTCTCTGGTAAGCAGCATTGCTTGAGAAGCTAAAGAGAGCTCTCACTTTCTTGAACATGGAATTTCAAAGTCAGACGCCAGCTCCAAGATGCTGAGAGGTCACCCTCCTGTGAGGTGCCTTAGGCAATGAGATCTGGTCCAGCTCACCCTATAGGCTCCCCAGACACACATGGGCATGATGGATTCTCTAGTGGCATGTGGAGTAGAGACAGCCTCGGTGCTTGACAAGAGTGAAAATAAAATCCAGACGTTCAAAAACATTGATTTTGCGGTGTATACCCCACATCCCACCTCCAGCGCAACTACTCACCACTGATACTCAGACCCAGGGAGCAGTCCCCTTAGTCTCCAGGTTTTTGGCTCTATCTTCTGTCCTGATGGCGGAAATACCGGAAGTGACCATATGTATCAGCTGAGACAGGGGGAGTCGGCAGAAGACCAAGGGGAAAACGTAGTGAACTCCCAGTCCCCGTCAAGGGATTTATAATGGTCCAGAGAGAGAGTGCTAAAGTGCTTGATGAGAAATAAGCCAAGAAAAATCCTCATTTCCTTCCAAATAGGCCCTAGATGCACAGCAGTTCCTCTGAAATGAGTCATCCATGGTTAACAACACCAAATGCCAACCATTAGCAGATGAAAAACAGAATTGAATCCTGAGTGTTTAAAGAGCAGAGCTCTTAGTATCACTACCAAAACCTCCTTCCCCTGTGCCATTATGGAGCATAGATGTGTATTTGCTATTGGCTTTTGTGCCTGTTGTCCTAATGAAGTAATTGAAGAAGGAACAGTTGTGTTGAAGAAAGCAGCTTGTAGAAGGGCCGGTTTATAATAGATCCTTAGTCAAGGAGTGAGCCCCGTGTTTTCCTGGCATGGCCTCTAATTCCGTCTCCGTTGTCTTGCTATGTATCATTTCTGTGTCTTATAAGGAAGATTGTTTTGGGAAATTCATGTTTGCAGCTCAGATCATACTGGGTCAAAGTGGCCTATAATTTAATCATTTACGGTTGTTGATGTCCTTGTGATTTGGCTTAAAACAAAAGGGTATTTCCATTCATCTAACCTAATTTAGAGAGTTGTCTTTCAGGATCAACTACTTTATTCTTTTATCCAGTTGAAATTGGCCACTGCTGACAGTTTTATTGATTTTTCTTATTATCTAGCTTTGTTTTTCACAGCCAAGCGCTGAATTTACCATCTTATTGGACTGCTAACGCGGGGTCTTTTATCTTCCTCCTTCATTACAACCCTTTCGCGTGAGCTGTGGGGGGGCCTGTGAAGGTCTGGGCCTTTGTCTACATACACACAGATGAGAATCAATGTCTCTGACTCACCTATTCTCTCTCCGCTCGATCCTCTGATTCCTGCATTGGTTGGAAACATCATGTATTTGTTTATCTAAGATGTAGCAGGCCCTGGGTGTAGAGCTAATGAACTTGGCCCTTGCTCTCAGGTGTCTGTACTCCCACAGAAGGAGACAGGCAAGAGACCAATAGGCACACAAGGTGTTTTAGCTGTTGAGTAGCTGATGGTCAAACAGGGTGCAGTGGGACCTTCGAGGAGACTTCCTTCAATGTGATGGCTCTCCCTGGAGTTGGCAGTCAATAAATGACAACCACCAGCATGTCCACAGGCTCTCATCAGCACATCGTGGCAAACCTGAAAGGCATGTTTTCCTCAGTGGAAGAAACAGAGCCACTGTCCACCAAAGATGCATCCAATCAGAAGATAAAATAAAGGCAGACAAAGGCTCGATGTACTTAAAATGGAACTTTGCAGGAATGCATCTGATTTATACATTCATTCATTCAATGGATAGCTATTGGGCACCTATACCAGTTACTCTTTTCAGTTCCCGGGGCACAGAGGTGAACAATATGAATAATACAAAGCCTTATGGGCCTTACATGCTAGTGGATAGGCTTGTGCACGTGTCAGCTGTCTCTGTACAGTCTCTGGGGGAGGGAAAGGGTGAATTCAGAAAGGAGGGAAACTTTCCTGTCAATGCCTGTAATCTCGTTTTTCTTTCCCCTGTATGTTTATTAACTATTAAGATATTTACTTAGAAATTAAAAAAAAAATTGGCTGGAAATATGACCACTGCCATAGACACAGAGACAGTGACTTGCCCATGGCTGGAGGCTATGACAGGCTCCAGAAGACCCTGCAGAGAGGAATGACCTGTCATATCCACAGAATAACATGTTTAGGACAGGGACACGAAGAGTAGTGTCCTACTTCATGCTCTGCATTGCTCCATAGACACCTCTGAATTAAAATGGGATATGCTGCAATGTAGGATATGTACGGATTCCCCCAAACTATGCCTGTCATCCAGGACTGGGTGTCTCCACCATGGCGAAGCAGGTGGCCAGGTAGCTGAACTCCCTCAGAGTGTGGAATGAATGAATGATGTGTGCAGACATTCATTCCTTGGAGCCCCTTGCCTCTGGACACTTAGCCTTGCTTCTGCTGAGATGCCCGCCCCTGTCTGAGTGTGCATTCCCACAGTGACCCCTTCTCTAACCCCCCACAGCACTCTCCAACATTTAGGGTTAGCTGCTACTTGTCCTAAGCTTGGTCATGTCCACTGACCAAATGGCTTCACCAGATGGAGTGCCTCCTGCCCAGCCAAGTAGGCTTAGCTGGCTGCCAGTGGGTTATTCCCACTCTCCAGGCCCTCTATTTTGCCTGTTTCCTGACATTGAAAGTAATGGCCAGGTTTAGTTCCAACAGAGATGTTCTCTGCAGCAGGAACCCACGGCCTCTATGACTAGCCAGGTTTGAACTCTTCTGAAAGGGTCAGGAAGGGTGAACTCAGAGGAAGCTGAGTGTTCTTCGAAGTGTGTCTAGGTGTTATCGGGACTGCTTCAGAGACACCTGCACTTGAGTTCCTGCTGCATATTTACTTAATTACTCAGTTCACCAAGTGGCCAAACAGACTTATACCAAGAGCCTGTTGTGTGCCGTATACCAGGTACCATGCTGAAAGCTAGAAAATCAAAGAGGAGAACGACCAAGGCCCTGCCCTCGAGGGGCTCCCAGGCTAGGGCATGTCAACAAGAAGGCACCAGCTCTCCTTGGGCCTCAGGGCCCCCATATGAGAAGGGTGTGAGGACTTAGGGCACTTTCTCATTCTGTGGTTGAGTCAAAGCCAAGAATTCACGCACAGCTAGGTACCCGAAAGGGGGCACGTGGGAGAGCACACAATTTTAAGCCAAGTCTCTGTATAGAGAGCATTTTATTTGAGTCTAAAAGGATCTGTCAGGTCGGTTTTATCATCCCCATGTTACATTTGAGAAAATGGGGCTTCAGGAGATTGACTGTTGAATCACCCGGGATCCTGAGAAAATGCGGATCCTGATTCGGTGGGCCTCAGGTAGGGTCTGCGATGCTGCGTTTCTCAGCAGCCCCCGGGGGGCGATGCCTGTGCTGCGGGTCCTTGCACGTCACTCTGAGAAGTCACTCTGAGAAGACGCTACGAGAACTGTGAGGTCTGAACCGTGCGGAGAAAGCACGGGTTTCTATTTTGCTGAAAATTCAGAGGGAACTCTACTGACTTCTCCCATTCCCACGTCCTGTCTCAAAGGCGGTCCTTTTGAATCCTTTTCCATCCCCCTCTCCTGTCTTCTGGGAAGGGGGCTGAGAAGGCACTCGGTGTTCTTAGGAAAGGTGGGTAGTTCCCGGGCCTGGGTTTTTCCAGCCCTGGCTTTCATGGTCTCCGAAAGGTCAGAATGGATAGCGTCAGTATTCTGCAGCTAGGGAAAGAAGGAACCAGTTTATTCCAGGAAAACAAAAAGCAACTGGTCAGGATATTGGAGCTTTTGTTTTTGTGTTTGCTTTTCTATAAATACCCTCAAGTATTGAGTGGTGCTTGAATTTGATCCCACTGTGCTAATTTTCTCCCGGTTTCTGGGGCTTTAATTAAGATAGCTCACCCAGGGCCCTTGCTAGAACTTACCTTTATGCGTTCCTCCTCTGAGGTAGGCAGGTTGTACCTACCTTTAATGGATGGGGAAACACAGAGGGAGTTCTGGATTAGATGTTGGGTACACAGTAGGGGCATAATTTTTATTTGTTGAATAAAAGAATGCATGACTAAATGAAATAACAGGAAAGAGTGTCCCTTTCAAAGGAAACTATTGAGATAAACAAGGTGTTGGGACTGGCTTTGCTTTGGATAATCTGTTGTTTCATATTCTAGTGTACAATCATTGGGGAGTTCACGGGCGAGCGTGGGCCTGCATGTTTAAGCTTTCTGTGCCTGCTACTTATCTGGGGCTCTCTGAAGCCACCTCAGCGCCTCCATACACACCAGGTCCCCCTTATAATACCCTCTCCCCTCCCTGTTTATTCAACTACTTCTCCATTCTTTCAAAATTTGATTTCAAGTTTGGCTCCTCCTGGGGCCCTTCCCACGTCAGCCTGCCCACCCCCACCTGCTGGCTCACCGCACTGTATTCGTTCCCACACTCCTCTGTGTCTTTCTGTACACCCGTGCACTCGTATGTTTGTATTGTTTCTATAACTCGAGTCCTGCCTGTGCCCTCCCATCCCAGGAAGCCACAAGCCATTTGAGGACAGAGGTTTCTGTAAAACGAGCCCAGAGCTAAGAGCCAGGACAGGACATCTGAGGCTCCTGAGTGGCCTCATGATTTGGCAGCACTGAGCCCAGGGCACCATCCCACCCTTCGGGCTACACACAGATAGATGGGAAGCAAGGGCCATCTCTGTCCTTGGAGCCTCTCGGTCCAGAGGGAAACCAGACCACCCAAACCCGGTGTGACACTGTGTACCATAAAGACACAGAGCTATGGGAGTCTATGGGAGCCTTGATTATTGCTGGGCCTGTCTCGTGCTGGGCATGAGGTCCCCGATTAGTTACACCGAATTCAGCATGAAGCAGCTTTATGGTGAAGCATAATGGGAGAAACCCCTTCACTGACATCAGAAGCTTGGATCCTCTTCCTGGTACTGCCACTCACCAGCCAATTAAAGGTGCATGGGCCAGGGAGTGTTTCTGGCCTTTGACTCGACGGCATGCATAGCCTATGCTATGATTCAGTGAATGTTTAGGATTCCAGATCGTCAAATCAGAGGCTTTCTCAATACAGGTGTGAATCAGCAAGAAAGTTTCAAATCCCTCTTTATACTTACACTGGGAAGTCAGAACGCAGTTATCCTGGGGCCAAAGCATGGGATCCTTAGCAATGGGTGAGATGTGGTGGGAATCTGAGGAATTTGAAATGTGGCCAAGTAAAGAGGGAGAATTTGTCCTGTAGCTCCTTAAGCCAGTTCTGGGACGAGAGGGGCAGAATTATAGGGAGGCAGCTTTAAGCTTGGTTTAGTTTACAGAAACAGCCTCTAGTAGACAGAGCTTTCCAGCAGTTAAATACATTTGGCCAGTGAGTAGGGAGCTCTCCATCTCTGGAGACATTCAGATACTGAATGAATATTTAAAATATTATAAAAAAAAAATCTTCTAATGGTCTTTGGTGAGATCAGAATACTTGTGACAGATAGTTTCCGTAAGTATATACAAATGGGGAATAATAAAGCAACTTTATTTTATTTTTTAAGGATTTTATTTATTTATTTGACAGAGAGAGATCACAAGTAGGCAGAAAGGCAGGCAGAGAGAGAGGAGCCAGGCAGAGAGCTCGATTCTGGACTTGATCCCAGGACCCTGGGACCATGACCTTAGCTGAAGGCAGAGGCTTACCCCACTGAGCCACCCAGGTGCCCTAAGGCAACTTTGTTTTATTTAAAAACAATCCAAGGCCCACATTGTAAAAAGGTAGAGAAAAAGTGTATGAAGTAATGGGGAGAAGGAACAAGTTGGATATTAGCATATATTTACAGAATAGTTACATTTCTTGCAAATTTAGGCAAAAATGTTTCTGTTAAAATGTGAATCTTGTTTCCAGAGACCTAGGAAAGTTCTCTATTTGAATGGATCCCAAAATGTGTCTAACCCTATTGTGAAGACTTTTTGTGAGTGGAAAAAATTTCTGGTAATATTAATATTTGCTCTTTAGTTCTCTCTCGTGTGATATGCACACAGAATTCCTTTAAAGAGTGGTCCATTGTTGTGCATCTGTGAAGAGATCCATCTAGGGCAGAGAAGGATGGCAGCAAAGACCCCTGATTTAAGGGAAACAACATACATGCTGTGAGGTAAGGATTTTTACCTCAGACTTAGGAAGGTTTTGCATAGGAGCTACTAAGTAGGAAGAATGGAAGTTCCTTTGAGAAGAGTTTACTTGACATTTTGTCCTGAGAAATGGTTTGATTTTGAATAGATAGCTTCTCACCGTGGTGGCTGATGTGTTGGCATAAAAATTGCAATAAAGAGGGACACCTGGGTGGCTCAGTCAATCATCTGACTCTTAATTCTGGCTTGGGTTATGATCTCAGGCTTCTGAGACTGAGCCCCATATCAGGCTCTGTGCTGGGTGTGGAGCCTGCTTAAGATTCTCTCTCCCAGGGCGCCTGGGTGGCTCAGTAGGTTAAGCATCTGCCTTCAGCTCAGGTCATGATCCTAGGGCTCTGGGATCGAGTCCCACATTGGGCTTCCTAGTCAGCGGGGAGTCTTGTGCTCTCTCTGTGTCTCTCTCTGTCTAAAAAAGAAAATCTATTAAAAAAAAAAATTCTCGGGGCGCCTGGGTGGCTCAGTGGGTTAAAGCCTCTGCCTTCGGCTCAGGTCATGATCTCAGGGTTCTGGGATCGAGCCCCGCATTGGGCTCTCTGCTCAGCAGGGAGCCTGCTTCATCCTCTCTCTCTGCCTCCCTCTCTGCCTACTTGTGATCTCTGTCAAATAAATAAATAAAATCTTAAAAAAAAAAAAATTCTCTCTCCCCCCAACCCCTGGCTCATGTGTACATACTATCTCTGGAATTTAAAAATTGCAATAAAGAATTATTGCCTTTATGAGGTGGGACACCAGGAAGGCAGTTTACCTATCTCCCCTTAACACTGGCCTACCTTTTGTCTAATGCTTGAAATTTGATCTTCAGAGTTTTTATGTGTTTGGTGGCTTAAGCTTTTGATGCTCATTGAATATCTAACCTCTTCCTTAAAAAGAAAAGGAATAAAGGAAAGAAAGAAAGAAAAAAAAAAGACTAAGTCTTATATAAAGATTAAATCCTAAGAATTTCTTGAATTTCTTCATGCACAAAGGACCAACAGCTAGGTTTGTAGGCAGGTTCCTAAATAATTGCTCATGGTTCTAAAAAGGTAGTCTGAAGGTCAAAGAAGTGAAGGTTTGAATTACTGAGTTAATGTTCTAATGGGAGATTACATTCCAGAGAACTAAAATATTTACAGTTGCACCAAAAAGAATAAAATAGGAAAAAACTTAACCAAGGAAATGAAAGACCTGTATTGTGAAGACTATAAACACTGATGAAAAAACTGAACATACATAGATGGAAAGATGGTCCATGCTCATGGATTGGCAGAATTAATATTGTTAAAGGGTCCAGACTACCCAAATAAATCTGCAGGTTCAGTGCAATCAAAATTCCAACAGCATTTTCACAGAACTAGAACAAATAATCCTAAAATGTGTATGGACCCACAAAAGACCCTGAAGAGCCAAAACAATCTTGAGAAAGGGCTACAAAGCTGGAGATACTGGAGATACCACAATCCCAGGTCTCAAGATATACTAGAAAACTGTAGTAATCAAAACAATATGGTACTGGCACAAAAATAGACACATAGATCAAGGAACAGAATAGAGAGCCCAGAAATAAACTCACGTTTTTATGGTCAATTAATCTATGACTAAGGCAAAAACATACAGTGGGCGAAGACCATCTTTTTAATACGTGGTACTAGGAAAACTGGACAGTTACATGCAAAAGAATGAAAGTGGACCACTTTCTTTTCTTATACCATACACAAACATAAACTCAAAAATGGACTAAAGATGTAAATATAGAGACTGGAAACCTTAAAACTCTTAGAAGAAAACATAGGCAGTAAAATTTTTTTTTTTTTTTTTTTTTTTTTTTAGTATCAGCCGTAACAACACCTTTCTGGATATGTCAGAGAACGAAAATATGTTATAAAATGCTCTCGTTGTGCCTCATTGTTTAAACACCCTCTTTGGTCATGTTTTCAACATTCTTCCCCACTTGGTCATGGGGGCAGCCTGTCAGCCTGTTTACAGGCTGGGAGGATCCAGCTGAGTCTACATAGGGGCCTTCACAGCCCCTCGAGGATCATTTGCTGATTTGCTATATTATACTCTATTCTCTGAAGTAGGAAAGATGTATCTTTCCATAAGGTCCAATATTTTCATTTTTTTCCTTACTCATTGTTTTTAATTAACAAAAAAGAGCAGGAAGCAATACAATATTCAAATAATTGCAAAATCACTTTCTTTAGACTCTAAATTCTGTGAAGGCAGAAATTGTGTCTATTTTGGTCTCTGTGTGGCCTTCATGGCCTCATACCGTGCCAGGCTATGGCAGCACTTGGGCAATATTTGTTGTATGAATTAATGAGAGAAGGTGGCCAAGTTAGCTTGGCAGGCAGAGAGCAGCACTGTGAAGTGTCATTGCCTACTGGTGGCCGGCGTCCGTGTGTGTTGTTTGAAAGCTCCACATATGAAAGCCAAGAGCTGCCTGTTATAGGTGGGTTTGGGGTCACCGGGGTTGTCGGCAGAGCAGCTGGAGTCTGGAAGACAGACTTCACCTGCCTAATTACAGATGTCTGTCTAGCCACTCGACCTCTCCCTGGCTGTAATTATGGCCTTTGGAGCCACCATCCTGCCAGGCCAACTAGAAACACCTAGCTTGGACTGCAGAAGGACCTAGTTTGCTTTTATTTTTAATTTTTTAGGACATACATCAAACCAGGGTGCTTCAGATTTAGCACTCACTTTACATACTGCATGAGGCCTTCACCAGGCTGTCTTTCCTTAGATGACAAAAAAGGATCATCAAGTCAGCCTTACTCTTGCTCCACTATTTTTATTCTGAAATTATATCATATTATATATCATGGGTCATCTGTACCTATGTTCCAGATTAAGAGAAGGAACATTTGGGGGTGATTTTTGTGTTATTTTCTCGCACTTCGTTATGATTTGACCACCTGTATATATGTCTTCTCAGATAATATATTGATTTGTTTTTTACCTACTTTTTAAGATTTATTTACATAGTATCAACCTATAGAAATTCTTTTGTGGTTCGTGAAGTTTTATATTTCTGAGATCCATCCATATTGATATGGGTGGCTGTAGTTCATTTATTTTTATTCCATTATATTAATATGTCAAAATTTATTTATCTTTCCTCTTCATGGATATCTGCATTGTTTTTAAGTTTTTGTTATTAGGGACAAAACTGTATTCTAGGGCACAGCAGCTTCTACGGTTTTGTTAGGTTATTTATGTTAGGTTATGTGTATGTTCAGCTTTACTAGATAATCATTGTTTTTCAAAGTATTGTGCCAGCTGATGCTCCCACCAGACATGTCAGCAATTTCTTTTTTTTTTTTCTTGTAAAGATTTTATTTATTTATAAGAGAGAGAGAGGGGGGGAGAGAGCGAGCACAGGCAGACTGAATAGCAGGCAGAGGCAGAGAGAGAAGCAGGCTCCCTGCTGAGCAAGGAGCTGGATGTGGGACTCGATCCCAGGACGCTGGGATCATGAACTGAGCCGAAGGCAGCTGCTTAACCAACTGAGCCACCCAGGCATCCCATGTCAGCAATTTATGATTGCTTTCTATCTTCATGAATACTTGGTATTATCAGACTTGTAAATTTTTGCCAGTATGGTGGGTGATGTGTCATTACGGTTTTAATTTGTATTTGTTTGATTATTAAGGATATTGAGAATCTTTTCATGTATCTACAGGTTTTTGGTCATTCCTGAAAGATATCTGTTCATTACTTTTTTTTTTTAAAGATTTTATTTATTTATTTGTTGGAGAGAGACAGAGCGCGCACACAAACAGGGGGAGCGGCAGGCAGAGGGAGAAGCAAGGAGGCCGATGCAGGACTCCATCCCACAACCCTGGGATCATGACCTCAGCCAAAGGTAGACAATTAACCAACTGAGTCACCCAGGTGTCCCTGTTCAATACTTTTTATGCATCTTTTTATTATTATTTTTTTATTTCTTATTGCTTCAGAGACAGTTACATTTGTTGCAAATATCTTCCCCTAGTGTTTGTATTAGGCTGATATTTACAACCTCTCTGTGGTCATCAGATAAATAGAGCTCCAAAGAATGAAACTTGTGGATCTCCAACAAGTCACTTCATGTGTTTGGGCTTCTGTTTCTGCTCAATCAAGTGAGCATTCCCAGGAGTTTTTGTGCATGGAAACACATTTTGAAAGTAAAGCACCATACACATATATGGAAAGTCTAATTTTTTTCTACATTATCATACTGCCTCCATTTTTATACCATAACATATTCCCTGGGAATCTTTTTTGTTGTTGAGCTGCATTTTAAAAATTGCACTTAGTGCTTTTTGAAATTGTTATTGACATTTGGTTTACTTATTATCTATTTGTCTTTCTAGTATGTAAGCTCCAGAGGGCAAGAACTTTCTCTTACTGGTTTATCATTGCATTCCTAGCAACCTAGACTAATGTCCGGCACATAGTAGGGGCTCAAAAATCTTCGTGCAATGAATGATGGAACGAATGGTGTTCATAGCAGTCATGATATCACTGCTGTGCAATTGTCCAGATGCTGTATTTAGGATTTGCTCCCTGTTCAGATAACTTTCAAACTCCTGTAGTGTGTTGTTGAGGCCAGAGATCTGGCCTTTTCCTTTCCAGGGAGAGAGGGTGGAGCCAGAGGAAGGGAATTGTGCCCTTGGGAGCTTAGAGCTCAGTTTTTAGATTTGTAGCTGGGGCCCCCCTGGTGGGCTGGCACTCCTCTGAGGGCAGATTTCTAGGGTGAGACCAGAGTTTCCCAGGCTTTTTTTTCTCTGCCCTTCTGCATGGTTGCTGTCAAGTTCACTGCTTTTCCAAACCCTGTTGGCTTTTGCTTTGTTGCTATAGAAACCAGAGCTGGTAGTTTGGGGGAAATGTGTGTGCATGCGAATGCTGGGGGAGGGGTGTCGTGGAAGCTGTGGAACACCAGAGTTGGGTGAGGACATGGAGGGAGGACAGCACAGAAGTCTCTGTGAAGGCCCTGCCCACTTTTAGGGTGCTCTCCTCAGAGTGCTTTTGATTTCGAATGGTGCACCCTTGGGGAACAGGCGTCCCTTTGTAGGTCTGCAGGGCTCCCCCTGGCACTGGTCCAGCCCTTCAGCAGAACATCTGGAAAGCTCTGGCCCCTCCCAGAGCCAAAGCCACTGAGCCCTGGAGACAGAGATCAATGACCTCTTCTTGGCTGCTTCTTAACCCGTGTCCCAGACAAGTGCTTTTCTGGGAACCAGTGAGTAACGCAAATCTTTGATGCCAAGGCTTGTGTGCTGCTTCGTTGACTTTCACTTTTGATAAAATGGTGGGGGCAGAGAAAGGGTCTGGGGAGGGAGATTAGTGAGAATTTGGCTTTTCAGGAAATTAGAACCCAAGCAGAGAGTCTGCTTCCTCTTCGCTGGTTTTCTGGCTGGGAAAGCAGCAAGCTGAGCTATTACTTGATGTCAATGCTCCTTCATGCTGGGGCTGATATTAGGGGTGGGGGTGGGTTTGAGGCTAGAGACTAATTTGGTTCTGCCCCCCACAGGCAATCCTTGCAACCCCTGGGAGAGAATTCTAAAACATCGCAGGGTGATTTTTTCATGAACATAATTTATCACACACTGAGTTGTGCTGAAGACAGTGAAAAGAATTTATGATGTATACTAGATTGGGGTAAATATGCCATGTAATTACCTGTTCTGCAGCAGTGTTTTATAACTCATGTGTTAGATTGCACATTTAATATTTATCACAAAAATATATGTACAATAGGAAAAATATAGAAAGAGTAGAAATGCCCTTAATTCGTTTCTCACTAAATGACCTTTTCCTACTTGGGGTCAGGTGCTCATGATCCAGTTACTTTCAGTGTCATTCAAGTAAAAGCTGTTTTTATTGCCCATGGTAGGTACTCAGTAAATGCTATTTGAAGTGCCGGTGGGAATGCACCTGGCATTTCCCTTGACCCAGAAATTCTCCTGCAGGTTGATCCCTCTGGCAAAGACAAATTGGTGGATTTGAAACAGCAAAATATGGGAAACAAGAGAAAGTCCTATAGCTAAGGGCCATTTCATACCTCCCAATAATGGAATAAGCAACCACTACATGTTTTTAGACTGATTTTTATATTTGAACAAGGAGAGATGTTGAAAACAAGTGGCTAAGTAAAATAAGTAAGTTGAAATAGATTATGGCATGATCCCATTCGTGCAAAAAGAAACACACACATATACAGTCTAGACTTGTGTACACACATAGAATTTGACCTCTGAAAAGTTGGAATGGGAGCAAAGGACTTTGGCTTTCCCCTATATCCTTTTAGCTTAGTGCCATTTTTGTCCCAAGCTTATATTTGTAATCTATTCATCTGAATTTCTCATCATGGTTCCTCCTAGTATACAGGACTACCTCCTCCCTCCCGTTTCCAAGTCTCATGCCCTCCCTAGCTCCCTGGAACCCCACCACAGGTGCGGCTTGGTCTCCTTTCTCTGAAACCCCAGGGGACTGTCTCTTTGTACAGCTTAGCAGTATATCAGGCCTCTCTTAGGTGGTTCACGGGATCAGCTGCTCTTCAGCCATACTGTCAGGAGGGAAAATGGCATTGTGTACAAGAAGGCACCAAGGTGCAGCCCGAGGGGCAAGGGTCTCTCTGCCTGGCCCTCTGGGCTGTCTGTGACCCCAGAGCTGGACTCGGAGCCACTGACCTCCACGGTCCATTAGCAAGGGCTGCAGCGCTGGGAAACCTTACTGCCTCGTGCTCCTGCAGGTGTTAGGAATAAGGGCGCAGTACCCTGGGCTTTGCGTGCTTGTAGGACTCAGGGCAGATAGATAATTACTAACATCCACTCAGTTCCAGCCCCCAAGGCTAGACCTATGCGCGAGTGCACTTGGGCATACACGCATGCGCGGGGAGGACTTTCTCATGCCTATGTGCATTCGTAATCACATTCGTAATCACCTGCTGAGCATCTTTCCTTGGGTTCCAAGTTCAGGAGACTCTGTGTCCTCTGCCAGCTCTGCAGAAGCTACATTGGATGCTGGAAATGCAGGTACCCTCCCACCCCAGGTCAGAGAATTGTGGCTGAGAACAAAGAGACTTCCTGGTTCTGTTCTACTCCCTGGAGCCTGTAGGCACCACTACCCCCTCCCCCAGCTTGCTGGGGGTTCTGCTGGAGAAGGGAGAAGTTGGGGACAGTATATGTAGGGTTGTGGAAGAAGGCGGCCAGAACGGCAGTTTGTCCTGTTTGTGTGTGTTTGGGGTTCCTCAAAGCTGGGTGTGCGGAATTCATTTCCTGATATCTTAGCCTTCAGACTAGATACTGTGGCTACTTTGGAAGAACTTGACTCTTCAGGACAATGGAGGGTCTCAGCCACCCGCCCCCCACACTCTATTTATAATGCCTATATAACATGGGCCTTGGTGCCTCCCACATAAAGATAGGAAAACACCCCTGCATCCTCAAGGGGCTTAATGTTAAGTTCTGGAGACACCTACCAGGGCACATGAACACTTGCAGAGTCCCAAAGTCTCCTCCACTGTGAATCTCTGCAGGCCGGAGTAGTGTGTGGCTTCCCTTCCTCCTCTATGGAGTGCTCACTGGCCAGCTTTAGGGATGCAGCGATGAGTCACACACTTCTACTCGCAAGGAGCTCACGCTTTTAGTAGTGGGAATAAGCATTACAACAGTCAGCACAGTACGTGTTTGTGATTTAAGACCTCTTTCAGTTCAGGATTCCTTGAGGTTTAAAGGATGGGCTGGCCAACCCTCCCTGGCTTGGAATAGAGGCTTGCAAGCAGAGATGGGCCTTTCGTGGATGGGAGGGGACAGGTGGTCCTGGACAGCAGGCTTTGGCTGTGTAGGAGATGGGCTCTAAAGGTGGGCAGTAAAGAGGAGACCGGTGTGCATGGCCGTCTTGGAGCTGTGGGAAAGGCCGCATTCTTGCATCCTAATGTGCAGTAGATGGGCCAGTCGAAAGGCCATTGAAGTTTGAAGATTGACCCTGTCACTGGCCCACCCAGACTAATACCTCACTTTTCTGGATTTCAGTTTCCTTACCTGTAGCATGGCGGCAATGAAACTAGCCTTTCCTCACCCACATTTTCAGGGGAATGTGAATCTCTGCTTGTCATTCAGCTGGTGAGAGAATAAGCCAGGATTTGGTGTGGGGTCTGAATTGTTCTCCCCGCAAGGGAGCTGCATTCTGCTCTCCGCCTGCTTTCTGTACCAGAATAGAAGGTCCTCAGCGTCAGATCCATTGCCCTACGGGCCTTGACTCCTTTGACACTGGGTGCAAAATTTTTTGTGCATTCTGGATGCACATTTTAAGGACATAGGTCTTTACTCTAGTTTTCAGAATTCAAGACCTCAGAAAGCCTAACAGGAACTGCTCTGGAGAACGGTGTTGGGTCCTACAGTGCCACCCTGAAGGTGACCTTTCTTCTTGTTCCCCTCCTCTACCTCCCCATTTTAGGAATGAAATACTTGCTACGATAGACTCTTCTAAGCAATTATGTTTTGCTTGAAAGAAATGCAAAACACTAATAGAATTTTCAAATATAAACTTGGTTGCCTTCTCAAGGAGAATGTACGGAACACAGCCAACATGTTGAATGTCTTAGATATTTCAATGTACGTCCATCATTGGCCTGTGCTTTTCTAAGGATCCTAGGTTGCTTTGTTTTTGAATTCCTCCCTGCCACTCCTTGTTAGTTTTCTGTGTCATGAGTTACAAAGAGATACCTTAATTTGTGATAATTGTTTGTGTGGGAGCCCAAGGATGACTTCAGTTTCTCTTTTGAAGTCAGGTGCTGTTCTTATCATCATTACTTGTGGTTCAGGCAACACAGAGTCACGTTCTAGCCTCCAAAGCTGTAGGTCTTCCAACAGCATCACCAGGAGGGCTGGGGAAAGTACAAACACAGAGTGCAAGGCCTCACCCCCAGAGTTTCTGACTGTAGGTCTGAAATGAAGCTCCAGAATTTACATTCTTTTTTTTTTTTAAGATTTTATTTATTTATTTGAACAGAGATCACAAGTAGGCAGAGAGAAAGAGTGGAGGAAGCAGGTTCCCCACTGAGCAGAAAGCCTGATGTGGGACTCGATCCCAGGACCCTGGGATCATGACCCGAGCTGAAGGCAGAGGCTTTAACCCACTGAGCCACCCAGGCAACCCCAGAATTTACATTCTTAACAAGTTCTCCGGCCAAGGCCGCTGGTCAGGGGACCACACTTTGAGAACCCCTATTTTAGAATAGTACTTCTCAAACTTCTGTGTGCCTTTAAGTCACCGAGGGAAGCTTGTTAAAATGTAAATTCTGATTCCAAAGGTCTGGGGTAGGCCCCGAGATTCTGCCTTTTTAACCAGCTTCCTGGTGATGCTGGTCTGTGGAGTATATTTTATGTAGACAGACTTCAAAGCAGTGCCTCTCAATTTAGACTGCACATTAGAATTGCATGAAAAGTGGAAAAATGAGGAAGGAGCAAGAAGAAGAGGGAAAGAAAAAAAACGAGTTTTCTGCCGCCCCTGACCCAGAGCAGAGTGGAGTCTGGCCGTAGGTCTAGCTCCCCAGATTACTGGATATGTACTTGAGGCTGAGAACCTGGTTGTCAAGGTTGTGAAGTTGTTGAAAGTCTGTCCTCAAATGGAGTGTTACAGTTTTGAGTATTCACCTAGTGATGGGTCTCTAACTGTGTTTTCACATTTGAATCATCTGGAAAGCTCTAAAAGATACCGATACATGGAGGAAATAATATGCCTGGGATTTGCTTTAAAATAATGTGATGTGTTAACTGGAACTTTAGAACTTAAAAAAAAAAAAAAAAAAAACCTTGGGAGAGGTGGAAATGGGTGAGGGTATAGATTTGGGCTGTCCAATATGTAGCCCCCAGCCACCTGTAGCTTTTTTTTTTTTTTTTAATCTTGTTTAAAGAGTATTTCTTCAAGGGAGAGAGAAAGCACAAGCAGGGAGAGCTGCAGAGAGCGGGAGAGCTGCTCCCACTGAGCAGGGAGCCCGACACAGGGCTCTATCCCTGGACCCCAGCATCATGACCTGAGCCAAAGGCAGATGCTCAACCGACTGAGCCAGTCAGGCGCCCCTGCCTGTGGCTTTTTGCATTGAAATTAAAAAATGTTTAAAAACTGATAATGCAGGATGCCTGCGTGGCTCAGTGGGTTAAAGCCTCTGCCTTCAGCTCGGTCATGATCCCAGGGTCCTGGGATCGAGTCCCGCATCAGGTTCTTTGCCCAGCGGGGAGCCTGCTTCCTCCCCACCTCTCTCTCTCTGCCTGCCTCTCTGCCTACTTGTGATCTCTGTCTGCCAAATAAATAAATAAAATCTTTAAAAACCCACAACTGATAATGCAGTTCTACCATGACACCAGCCACCTTTCAAGCACTCTTAGTCACATGTAGCTAGCAGCTCCCATATTGGACAGCACAGATAAGGAATATTTCCATCCCTGCAGACCATTCTGTTGGGCAATGCTGGTGTGCGAAATGTGATTGGCCATGAGCTGATAACTGTTGAGGCTGGTTGATTGGGTACCTGCGGTTCACTTTTTTCTTGTTTACTTTATACATCCTTAATTTTTTTCTGTTATAAAGTGTTTTTAAAAGATGCCTGGGCATAGGGAGTATGGCCCAAGCATCAGCAGGCTTTTGGCAGCTCTCCAGGTGATACCAAGGTTCAGCCAGGGTGGGAACCTACGGGGCTAATTGAACGGGTGGGCTTAGGAATAATGAGAGCCAGTAGTGTTTTTGACCTATGTGACCTTTGCTCCATTGCCCGGTCACTGTTTTTCCTCCCTCGTCTGGTTAATGAGGGTGGAGATAGTTATCCTGCTTTCCTCTCCCATGTGTAGCAAATCTGGAGAGAGAAGAGTTGGAAAGGCTTTCAAAATTGTCAAGCACTGAATATGCCTAAGAGATTTGTTGCTTTTCCTTGTTCCACATTTCGCCACAGTGAGGCCTTGGAGTAGGGTAATATGATGAAAATCGTAAATAAAATAGTGTAAATAATATCGTAAATAAAAATAGGGGAGACCCAGTTAAATTTGAAATTTAGCTAAATTACAAATAACTTTTTAATATTTTAGTGTAAATATGTTTCATGCAATGTTTGGGACATATATATGTATATGTATATATATTAATATATATGTTTATAGATATAGATATACTAAATGCTTATTTGTATTTTATGTGGCAACCCTGTTTGGCACTTCTTTCCCAACTATAGCCTGAAGTAGGTGGAGGCCCTGAGCTTTTCGTTTATAGCTGTGCATCCTTGGAGCTACCATTGTTTTGGGGGATTTTTCAGATCGCTATGATTTGAGGTCAGGATAACAGATTTGGAGAGTTTGCTTTTAAAATTCAGTGAAGGAATATCCATTTGTTTAGATTTTTTATTTCTTTCACCACAGGGTGTACAATTTTCCTCTTATTGATCATGTGCCTATTTTGTTAGATACAGATCTGTTTATACCTGAAGGATTTTTTTGTGGGGGGGATGCGGTGCTAATGTGTTTTTAATTTCAAATTCCAATTGTTCGTGGCTAGGATCTAGGAAACCAGGTGCTTGTGTTATGTATGCAGCCTTGCTCTAATTGCCTGTGAGTTCCAGAGAGGCTTGTCAATTATTTGGGATCAGCAGTTCCCTGAGGGCGGAGTTGGGTGTAGAGGGAGTGATGAACAGGTAAAGCACAGGGGATTTTTAGGGCATTATTACTGTACTTGTGTACAGTAATAATGGACACATTCACTATATATTTGTCAAAACCCATTGAACATAACCATACAGAGTGACTCCTGAAGTAAACTGTGGAGGCTGATGTGTCAGTATGGATTCATCAGTTGTAACAAATGTACCACACTAATACAGATGCAAATCCTAGAGGATTTGTGTTTCTGGGGGCAGGGGATGTTTCAGAACTTTCTTACCTGCTGTTCAATTTTTCTGTAATCCTAAAACTGCTCTGAAATCTATTTAAAAAATGATAGAGGGCTTTGGTGAAATGAAGATGCCCAGGGTCGTCATGTTTTGAGTCTAACCTCAGCTGAAAGGGTGACCTGCCTCGTTATTCGATTGTGTGACAAACCTGGATTTCTTTGGTTTCTTCTTGGTGTGTAGGTTAAACATTTCATGTTGGTTTTGGTTTTGGTTTTTTTTTTTTTTTCTCCCTGTCTTTCAGGACTTGACTAGATATATAAGGTGCTAGCCTGTGTTTCTAGAATACAAATGAAAGAGATTCCAGTAATGATTCCAGCATTCATAAAATACCACCTTAGAATCCATGTTACAGGGACGGTGGCTAGGAAGGGAAAGAAGGAGTGGAAACCTCCATTTCTTCCCTCTGGAAATGGGGATGATAATTCTGTCTCTTGTCAGGCTGTGGTGATTAAATGAGGTGAGGCGTGTCAGGTGCCAGGCACCATGTGAGCGCTCGGTGATTACAAAGACACTGGATCTTTGAAAAGAGTAAACCCAGAGGATCAAGCGCTCTTAGGAGGAGCAGGCTTTCTGGAAGATGGTGAGTGAATGCCGTTTCCCCAGCCATGTATGGGCGAACAGTGGAGCCTGCTGACTGGGACACTGAGGAAGGGATTTCTCAGAGAGTAGAGTGTCCCCCGCCAGGGGTTCCCAAATGCTTCTTGTCTGCAGAGATTCTGGGGTGTCCTGTTCCTCTCAGAGGGACTGTCAGTTGGATGTGGAATGAGAAAGCCGAACTCTCATGAACCATGGAGATGGGGGAGACCCTCTCTGCCCCACTTCCTGCCCCTAGAGAGGATCTCATTTGGGAATGGCTCTGGCTTTGAGAGTATTTTATGCCCTCCCTGATGGGTGCAAAGGGAAGGCCCAACAGGTTCACACATAAGCCTGCAGCTGGGGCCCAGGATCTTTGTGTGAAGATGCATTTAAATGGGTAAAACCTTTTACCTGTTGGAGATTAAACACTGTGAGACCTGTGGTTAGATAATCCAGCACTAAGGAAAAAAATATAAATAATTGCTCTGTTGCTTTGTACTTCTCTTGATAGAAATTAAAGCTTGTTTTCTCAGCAGCAGAGCCGTTTTAAAAACGTTTTCTGAGGGGTAGTTGGGGTTTTTTTCCTGAGTCCTTGAGAGCAGGTGATTTAGAGGCATCTCTATAGGAGATTAAATGGAATTCAGGTAAACAGCTGAAGGTTTACCTCGGATTAAGTGTTTTTTTTTTTTTTTTTTTTTTTTTAAAGCCATCCTAAGGGGTATTTTCCTTTGCAGAGCTGAGGGTACAAAGCAGAGGCTTTGGAAGCTGGGTCAGGGGTGGGGAGCAGACTTCCCTGTAGTCCCCTCCTAAGAGAGTGCCCCAGGGATGGGAACAGGCCTTTTCGTGCCTGCTGGAATCGTCCCCTTAGGCACTGAGATGTTTGCTGTCTGGGTCTGGGGACCAAGTGGAGAAGGAGCAACCTGGGGGATGTCGGACCAGCTAGACCAGTGATCCAAATGTACTGAGCGCCAACCTCACACCGGGCACTGTGGTAGACACTCGGGCTATAATGTGGACAAAACATGAAAATCCCTGCCCTTGTGACACTTTCATCCTGGTGAAATTCTGGTGAAACTCTGGGGGAGTCAGACCACAAACACAGTAAGTGACAGTGTGTTGCCTAATTGTAACTGCTAAGGAGGAAAAAAAATGAAGAAAGGAGGATAGGACTTTTGCGGGGTGGGGACCCTGAGATGTTAGGGGATGGGGGAGACCTTTGGGTACAGTCCTAAAAGAAGCAAGGGGATGAACTCTGCAGGAATGGGAAAAGAACATTCTGGGCAGAGAGAGCAGCAAGTGAAAAGGCCCTGCATGAAAGGAAGCCAGTGTGCCTGGAGCAGAAGGAAGGAAGAAGCAAAAGGTACGAAGCAGGGTCCGAGGTTTATGCAGGTCTTTGCCCTGAAGTAAGGTGGGGGGGGGGGGGCTGGAAGGTTCTGAGCAGAGGAAAGGTGATCTGGGTTTTAACAGCATCATCCTGGCTCCTGAGACAGGCCAGCAACAGGAAGGTGGTGGCCTTGATCGGTGTGGTGGGGATGTTAAGGGGTTGGATTTTTTGATACATTTGAGCTAGTGAGTGAAGAATTTCATTGACATGTTGGAAGTTGAGGGAGAAATTAAGGGTGATCCCAAGAGTTTTGATCTGAGCAAGTGTCTAGATAAAGTTGCCGTTAATGGGTATGGGGGAAACTGAGAGGGATGGGAGATATTTTGGAGCTCCACTTTGGTCCCATTTAATTTGAGATACCCGGGAGATGTTGAGGGCAGGTATCAAGGAGGCTGCAGGATGTATGTATGGCTCTGATGTTCAGGGGAAAGGTCTGGGCTGGAGATGGGAACTGAGGAGTCATGAGCAGATATATATATATAGTCTATGGAACAGAGAGCGTGACACCTGGGAACTGGAAGGGTCCTTAGTGGCTGCCTGGTTCAAACTTACCATCTTGTAGAAGATGCAAAACTACGACGTAGAAGTAAAGGGTAGTACCTGGAGTTAGTTGGAAAATCTGGATTAGAACCCAAGTCTGCCAAGACCTACCACATTGTCAACCTTTTTGAGTCTTGACCCTTCCCTCTGTATAAATAAAAACAGGGCACCACTCCCCTTGTCGTAGCTCTATTGGGAGGGCTAGGTGATCTAGTGGTGTGGGGTGCTGGGGAGAGGAGCTGGAGCTTAAAGAGACTGTCCACATATCAAATCAAGCTACTGTGTCGGGGACTTCCTACTTCACACTCCAGACTTAGCCCAGCCTTCTGTCTTTCCAGCTCCTCCTCCTGGGTCAGACCTTTAGGGTGGTTCCTTCTCTCTGGGTCTCCTCCCTTCCCTGCCTTTTCTGGGGGTAGGAGTATATCATCAAGGGGCTGGATCTGAACTTGCTGGCTGGGCTACTCTGTAGGGTGTCACCTAAGTTCCAGAGGGCTCCATTCCTGCTGGTGATAAACAGAGGAGGCTGTGGGGGCTTCTGTAATCACCTTGCCCTTGAACTTGAACCTGTCCTCTCACCTGCCACCCTGCTATCTTCAAAAAGTCTTCTCAGCCTGCAGTGGACTGCCAGCTCTCATATAGGCCCTCCCTGTGGTAGGACAGAGCCTCACGGACCTGTTTTTCCAGTGTGTCACTTGCCTCTGAGCCAATTGCCACCCTTTTGGGCCCCCCCCTGCCTTTTACTCTCTGGTATGGGTCCTCAGAAGAGTCACGTGGCCACAAGATGTGTCCAATATCCAGCTAAGGTGCCCCACTTGTTTTATTAAGGTGTCACTTAAGGAACCCTTGCCATTGGGTTATAAATTCCTGGTGATTAAATGCAGCCGGTGGCTTGTCGTTCCAACAAGCAGCATTCCACTGTGTACAGGGGAGGGGATTCCTGCTTTCTGCCACTGTTGGCGCTGGATCTCCTAGATTTCAGAATGTGCTACTGAGCAGAAGGCACCTGGGGATATTGGGGAATTAAGTGCCTCATTCTGTCTGTCTGGTTCTGGCTTGTTTTAATTTGGGGGTGTAGCTTATGTCTATTTGGCCTTATTGCAAGCAGGTGAGAGTGTCCTGTATTTCTTATTTCGGTAGGAGGAAATGTATACATACATAAATAAAGGAATTTGTCATGAAATATGTATGCACATATGTGTGCACCTATAAATAAAGATCGAAAACCCCGAACAGGTGCATCTGATTTCCACATGTCCTCCTAGAAGCTGCAAGATTAAGCATTTGGGTTGTGTGAGGATGAGGGACTCCAGTGCACAGGCCCTCCGGGCAGCCTCTCCCCGCACACCCCCCCACCCTGGCCATGGGACCCAGCGCGGAAATGGTACAGTAGGTCTGAGAGGAAAGAGCAACCAAATACAGATTTGCTTGTCCATTCATAGGGAAAGGCATGCATTTGAGGCCAAGGTGCAGTCAGCAATATTTGTGGTCAAAATCTCCCAGTCCTCCTAATCTCTGTCTTGGTTAGCTTCTTCATTGATTGCCTGGAGTCACAATGGTTTAAAGCTTGCTAATTCAATGCTTACAACTCTATTAAAGACTCTTCATGTTGGGGACCAGCTCTGGGGTCGTATCATGAGGAGGATGTTGGCGTACCACAGCCCAGCTCTGGAGGGAACCAGGAGAGGGTCCACAGGCTCTGGGGAAGAAAGCTTGTGGGAAGAGACCTCTGGCATGTAGTAAGCCCTCAAGGTAGCCATCTCCAATGAAAGGGAGGTTACGTAGATGAGGGATTTGTTCATTTTGTCCTACGTAGATGAGGAAAATAAAGAGCAGTGAGGTGTAATGCAAGCTCAAGGTAAAGATTTACCCACAGTTAACCTGGCTGCTTTGTGAAATAATGATCTTGCATCCCCTTCAAGTGTTCATGTAGATGTCCACTAACCTTCCATCTACACGGGGTCTAGCAATGCCTGGGAGCTTGGAGTTAATGAGTTTTCAACATGGTTGTTTTAAAAGTTGAATGACCTAATGTCTTTTCCTAGTTAAAAGTGCTGAGTCTTGCATTTCCCACCATGCTGGGCAGATACCCAGTCCTCAGAAAATGCTAAATAAATAACAATTGTCCAGTGGGCAGATTTCATAATTTGAAAATTAAGCCCATTTCTGAAGACTTTGGTAACTGATGGGAATAATTTCCTATGGGGACTTGAAAATCCACTTTTGCATCCCAGATTTTGGTCCCTCCATCTGGGGAATGGAAAATAAGCCATGCTTCTCTGACCATCGCTGACTATGAGTTTTAAAAAGAAAAAGAAAAAGGAAGAAATAACAGTGACCCTGAAATCAACAGCGGACTAACTGGTCCCCCTACTTTCAACCCCTCTCTTATTTCATCTTTCACAGTCATGCCTGAATGATTTTAAATGCACTGCTCATCAAATTACTCTCCAGCTTAAAATCCTTCAGCAGTCCCCTATTCCCAGCAACATGCAGATCCACATTCCTTTATGAGAATACAAGCCCTCCACCATCTGGCTCCTGGGTTTCTTCACAGGTCACCTTCAGCGTATCCTTACCTCAGAATCCATACTTAAGCCACATTAATTCCCAGATGGACCAAGTTGCTCTTAGATGGACTTGTTTTTTTATTATTTGTGCATAAGTCTATTGTATTGCAACTTGAGATCCTAGATTGTGTCTTCTATGCTTCTTCCAATACTTTTCCACCATCTAGGATAAATTCTATGATTCTTTTCTGGCCTGCCCCTGTGTGGTGTGGCTAACCCTAACCCCTCTAGGCTCTATTTAGGCCTTATCTCCCTTCCATCTCTCTCTATATTTCCCTTCCATTTCTATTTAGAAAACTATTCTGGGTCAGGTCAACAGCTTCTGATTCTTTGTTAAACCTTGTCTCTTATGCTTAGCATACTGCAGGATTTTTAAAAATCCATTCTCACAATCCTTGTCTTTTAACTAGAATATCTATATCTACTTATATTTAATGTAATTGCTGATGTATTCAGGTTTAAACCTAACATTTTATTCTTTATTCATCTACTCTTGTCTGTGTTTCTTTTTCCCCTCCTTTCTTGAATTTTTAATTAATTAATTAATTATTATTATTATTGTTCTTACCATGTTCTCCATTTACTACTCTGGAAAATGTTCTCTTTCTATTCTTTTTTTTTTTTTTTTAATTTTATTTTTTTTTTTTTAAGATTTTATTTATTTATTTGTCAGAGAGAGAGCGAGAGCGAGCACAGGCAGACAGAGTGGAAGGCAGAGTCAGAGGGAGAAGCAGGCTCCCTGCGGAGCAAGGAGCCCGATGTGGGACTCGATCCCAGGATGCTGGGATCATGACCTGAGCCGAAGGCAGCTGCTTAACCAACTGAGCCACCCAGGCGTCCCTCTTTCTATTCTTTTAGTGATCAACTTGAAATTACCACGTAAAGATACTGATGCCTACTTTTCAAATTTTAATCAAACTTTTACCTTATTTTCTGATAATAAAAAGATCTTAGAATAATTACATTTATTTTCCCTATGCTCACCTTACATGCTGTTGATACTAAAGAATTTTAATTATATTAAAGGAAAGTATAAAGCATTACAGTTTTTTTTTTTTTTAAGATTTTATTTATTTGACAGAAAGATCACAAGCAGGCAGAGAGGCAGGCAGAGAGGGGGGCGGGAAGCAGTCTCCCTGCTGAGCAGAGAACCCGATGTGGGGCTCAATCCCAGGACCCCGAGAACATGACCTGAGCCGAAGGCAGAGGCTTAACCCACTGAGCCACCCAGGCGCCCCTTTTACAGTTCTTGTTTTATGAAGCCAGTATTTTTGTCGATAGTGCCATATATTTACCACTTTCTTTGCCCTTTGTTCTTTCTTATACTTTAAACCTACCATTTAAGATACTTCTGCCTAAAGCACATCCTTTATAAATTCCCTTACAGTTCATATTTCAGTATGCTGATGGCAAACAGTCTTAGTTTTGCTTAAAAATATTTTTCATCATCTTTATTCTTGAATGATTTTGTTGTTGTTGGTGGTGGTGGTGTAGAATTCTAGGTAGGGAGTTACTCTCTTTCAGCTCATTAAAGGTATGATTCCACTGTCTCGGATTGTTCTCATCAAGAAGTCACCTGTCAGTCTGTCACTCTTTAGAAGGTAATATGGTTTTTGGCTTTTTTTCAGGATCCCTTTAAGATTGCTCTCCTTATTGTTGGTGGTGTACATTTCAATAGTGATGTGTCTAGGTTTGGCTTTTTATTCTTTCTTCTTGGAATCGAATTGGGTTTTAAAGTTATATATTGATATCTTTCAGAAGTTCTGGAAAATTATCAGCCTCTGTCTCTTCAGATATTCCCTCTACCATTTCCCTTTTCTCTCTCTGAGATCTCGAGTATATGACCTCATTTTCTCTGTGTATGCCTCTGTTCTCTCTTCTGTATTCTCCATCTTTGTCTCTTCATGGTATACTCTGGATAATTTCATCTGATTTTTCAAGTTTTTCTTCAACTATATCTAAGTTAATATTAAATTCTTGAGTTTGAAATTTGGTACTATATTAACTTCTCCAAATTTCTGTTTGGTTCTTTCTTAAATCTCCTAGGTCACTAGTTTTCCTCTACCTGGCACATATATTCCGAGTGGTCTTTTTAAGATCTTTTCACATTATAAGCATAGTTTATAGTCTGACAGTTCTAATACTCAAAGTATTCGTACTTCTGTTCTTACTATTGTTTTTTTTTTTTTTTCAGCTAGTTTTTATTCACGGTGCCCTGTGTCCTTGTGGACTCAGTTATCTTTGGTTCATTGAGCTGGTTTGTATTTAGGACCTCTTATGAAGGTGCCTTCCTCTAGTGTTTGTTTCTGCTTACTGCCTGACATGCCAGTTGAAGCCAAATTTAGGGTTTGAGTCTTCTGTCATATTCCATCCAGATCTAGGCTGCTATTTCTGTTTTAGTCTGTTTGGGCTACTTTAACAAAACACCATAGATTGAGTGGCTTATAAACAACAGAAATTTTTCAGAATAGTCAAATTCCCTCAGGGCAAAGTGGCTCCCTGGGTTCCTATTTTTCCTTCTGTTTCCCTAGTTCTTGGCTACTATCTAATATATACTTTGATACTTTAAAGAATAATTTTATCTGACTTTTTAAAAATCTGGTTGTTATTTTTAGTGGTACAGTTGGCTCACATAACCTAGTAACTAATACCAGACACTGGAGAGCTCTCTTTGAAAGTCACTTCTTCAGCAGAGAATTGGCGAGGTTTAGTCTTAATTAGGTCTCCTCCATATACACTTTCATAACCCTGTTTTTATCTTCATGACCTTTATCTCCACCAACAAATTTATATTTATGATTTAAAAACCTGCTGGCTGCTGGTTGTGAGGGCAGAGCGTGCATGTGGGTCCGTGACTAACACGATGGCTGGTTCATAGCAGGCAGACCATAAATACCTGTTCTCTAGAAAAATGAGTACAGTGGAGTATTTTGTTGGTTTGTAGGGACTGGCTAGATGCAAAGGACTCTGGTCGTACAAATCTAGTTCTATCAAGATGCGTACTTTGTCACATTTTCATAGATCAGTAAGAGAACTAGGTATTAACAGCTCAGAACAGCACTTTCAAGATTTCTGGGTGCATTTGCCTTCAGGGACTACAGCTGGCATCTGAACATGCCCACCTTCTCCTGTTATGTGCACTATCTACTGGAAGAAGCCAAACCACAGAATCAAGGCAACCCATATATAGAACATGCTGTGTTTTAATTTTGTCCTGTACATACTGAAAAATAAAGGACAAGGCACATGTGCAATCGAGGTGTACTCAGTTAAAAATCTCCATGTGTACGCATTTTAAATTGACAAAATTTCCAGCCTCATTACTATATTTTGATAACATGTAACGCTGATTACCTTTAAGTGCCCAAGTCAGAAGTGCATGAATATAGCTGTCATTATTTCTGCAATTTAAGGTTTTGGGTTCCCAGTTCTGAGTAGGTCCTCAGTAAAGTGCATTAAGTAATTCTAGTCAATATCAAGCAACTCTCACATAGTGTCTATGACATGCCAAAATGGGGAGCCTAGCGAGGGGGTCAAGCTCACAATCAAAGCCAAAACCAAGACTCAGGTGTTTAACCACCTGAGCCACCCAGGTGCCCCTTACATGGCTTTTCTGAAGCTTCCCTGGGCTGTGTGCTACTGTGCACATTAGCCAGAGACGTAGAAGGTCGGTGATAACTTGGGGACATCTGGAGCTGTTAAGTCATCCTTGTATTCTTCAATCCCAGCAGCTATCGGAGGACCCACCCCCACAGAGTAACCCATCCGTAGCCTCTGTAAAAGCATTCTCCTGACTTCCGCTGGATTTATGAATTATTTCCAGAAAAAAAAAACAATGTCAAGACTGGCTGGCGAAGGGGAAAGGTGTTTCTGTGGAAAGAAAAGAAAAACATACTTTTTTTTTTAAGTTTAAAGATAAAATCACTACCTTACAGTGGTTTCTTCTCTTCTCACCTACTTCCTTCCCATCTCATGGAGATGTAATTAATCCTATATGGAGAGCAGACTCCAGATTTCAAGGTGGGGCTGTCAGGTTGTACACCTCTGTGTAGAAGCCATGAAGGGACACCGTGAGGGACTGCGACTTCCTTGCCTGATGGTCTCAGGCACACAGTGGTCTGAGGCTGTGTGACACTTGGCAGTTTCTTCGCTGAATGGGTTACCCTGTGGAGTTGGGTCTTCCTACCGCTGCTGGGATTAAAGAATCCAAGGATGATTTAGGGACTGGCATTCAATGACTCAGGAAGAATGATGTTCGGGAAATTCTCGTTGCAGGATAAAAAGACATTGAGACATTCATCACCTCCTCCCACACACGTTTCCTCACCTTGCTATTTCATGGACATTTTTCTTTTCCTGAATGACCCCCAGAATTGGTCTTGTTCTCGGTGACTTCCTGAGCCCTGAGGACCTGTTCCCAAATGGTGGAGCAGGATGAAGAGGCAAGTGAATGGGAAGAGCCTGCCTTGTGAGTTAGATTTTCACGATCCTGCCCATGCCTTTGGGCCTGCCCTGAACTTTCCCTTCTCTGACTTTATGTGGCATCTCTGAGTTTGCTGCTTTCAGGGTCACTTTGGCTTCTGTCATCAGCCCTGGCAGGGCAGACCTGTGTGGAGGAAGGCAGGCTCCATTCAGCAGGATTTGGAAGTTGCTAACATTGGCCACTTCTTGGAAATATAAAGGCCTGCCATTTGTAACCCAGGCCGAGCCGGACGGAAACCACATGTCACAGGAGTGTGTGGTGATGACCAGTCACTGTGAAACTAGCTGGCTGTCTGGGCCTTAAATCTTGGCTGGTAGAAATCTTCCTCCTCCTTCTCCTCCTCACATATTCACATTCATGTCTTAGTTCTGTTTTTAGGCATTCACCCTCACTGCCACAGCCAGCCATTGCCTGGTCATTGTGTGTGTTCACTGCATTTGAACCCAGCCATTTGGGGGCTACCCTAAAAGATAGCTCATGAGTAGCGTCAAGTATGGATTTTGATTTTTGTAGCAATTAACTGGACATTGAGTTTGCATTGATTGAAAGCTGCAGAGGGCATTTCAGAGAGGACACTGAGGGCCTATTAGGGACAACTCTCAGCTGGCCTCAGAGTATGGGTGAGTGCCCCAGGCCCTTGACATGCTCCCAAGCTGTGGCTGGTGGCTAATGCCCTGAGGGAGCCAGGCCTCAAGTATGGAAGGTGCCTGGGGTGAGCTGCCTCTGTCTTAGGGTTTCGGATAGAGCCACGACTCTCTGCATTTGCCTTTTTGGTTTGCCCCTTCTCCTTCTCCTCCTCTTCCCCTTCCTCCTCCTCCATCTCCTTGCTCCTCTGTATGAGGTTTTGCTTTTCTTGGACAAGAAGAGTTACTTTTGTACTGTACTTTTCGTGCATTTGCAACTCTTCTGCATGAATTGAAAGGGAACTTTCACTTGTACTACTACAGAGCCTCTCCCATCCCTGCATGGATGGTGTCAGTCGGTATCTCAGGAGGGAGCCCTTCTCCCACACTGTCCTACTGTGGGAAGGGTAGGCAGGGCTGGCATGTCCATTCCTGCATGGCCACTGTGGGCACAGGAGGTAGGGGCTTAGCACAGGCAGCAGAGTGACTGGGAGACTGTCTCCCTAGCATCTCCCACAGAGATGCTCAGCCTCCAGCTTTGGGGAAAGGTCCTGGCAATCTCTCCTTGGATGTTGCTTCCCTAATTGTCTGTGTTCTGCAGAGCTAAAGTTTATTTATTTATTTTTTCCTTCCCACAGAGCAGCTTGGCATCTGTGAGCCCACTCCAGACCTTCTGGGGAACAGAGCTGGTGTTTTTTTTTTTTTTTTTTTTAAAGATTTTATTTATTTATTTGACAGAGAGAGATCACAAGTAGGCAGAGAGGCAGAGAGAGGAGGAAGCAGGCTCCCTGCTGAGCAGAGAGCCCGATGCGGGACTCGATCCCAGGACCCCGAGATCATGACCCGAGCCGAAGGCAGCAGCCCAACCCACTGAGCCACCCAGGCGCCCCCAGAGCTGGTTTTTGACAAATGCCCTGAGAGTGGGTGGTTCTGTGGATGGCTTATCGGCCCTTGTCTCTGCCGTGCAGAGACAAAAAGGTGTCCTTTCTAGGATACCTGTTTTTGCAAATCAAGACTGTTGTGAACCTCTGGGGGCCTGAAGCCAGCCCTATTTTAGGTGGAGGAGACAGCCTGGAGAGGTGCCTGGAATAGCTGCCAGGAAGTGGAATGAGCGGGTTTCTGGGTTCAAGACCCAGAACTGACCTGCCCGATGTTCCCAGAGGGCCAACCAGATGCCAGTGAGGAAGGAGGTCTGGGTTCAAGTCCAGGTTCCCCCATCGAAGCCCCTGGGGCTCCGGGCAGGACATGTAGCCTTCAGCATCTCCGTTTCTCTATAGGTAAAATAGGAGCAGTCCCTGTCTCTGGAGTGTCTTATCTTAACGCCTGTGGCAGAGTTACAGGAATAGATGGAGGCCGCGTGTGTCCTGTAAATGGATGGAATGGTACAGCTGCAGAGCACTGAGCCTTTACGGCTTCTTGGTGACAGAGCGGCACTGACACTGAGCCTTCCGGGGGTCCTTGCCTGTAGGCTCTTAAAGGAATTCTGAAACATGTGTTCATGGCTGTTTTTTCCAATTATAAAGGCATACTCTGGTTAAAAATTCAGCAGGACAGAAGGGTATACAGTGGAGAGAGGAAGATACCCCTCTCCCCCAGTCAGCTTGGTTATCCAGAGAGGACTTCGTGTTTCCTTCTTCTGTAACCTTCCAGAAACTGAGCACATGTACATGCACACAGACATGAACTTGTGTAAGTTTATAAGCTGCATCTAATCTCTCAATGATGGGCTCTGACCTTTTTTTCACCAGGATCCCAAATCATGAAAACCCTGGTCATTCCCAGAATTCTGGTTATTAGAAGCAGTGCCATAATGAGCAGAGATCTACTTCTATCTTGGTACCCCTAGATTTAAAAAAAAAGAAAAAAATGCTGAGAGCTGTGCTTAGCAGCTCAACACTTTCAGAATTATCTCCTTTGCCTTTGGCAGAAAGAATCTCTCCTCAGAAAGAATTATGTTGTTAATACTGTGGTTTTCCACTGCTCCGCCCAGTTAAATTTAATCACACCATGTGACTTCCAAATAAAATGATGTGTGTGTCTGGAGGGAAGGACCTGACAAAGCTTCCCTTTTTTTAGATCCACGAGAATACAGCAAAGCTCTCTTCAGGCAGCGCTTCTGCTTGGGACACTCATGTTTGCAGCTAACTCTTCAGTGTCCTTGGAAGAAGCTGTTGCCATTCACTGGATTGTCGAAGGTGGCTGTGTGTGTATTTTAAAACATTGTCTTCCTACACACATACACACAAAAAAACCTGGCCAACTTCAGTTTAAAAAACAGTTCATCTGCATGAGTTCCTTTATCCCATTGATTGCATGTGGCCCGCCTGGCTCTTCGGACAGCGCTGAAGCATACATGCCCGGATTTCTTTGCCTGTCGTTGACCCTGTATGGAGTTTAGTTCTCTGGTTCAAGCAAACACTTCAGACCTAAAGTCAATCTTCATCCTCAAGTGAAGATTTTAGGGTTAGAGCAACTGCAGCAATCTCATTTTGTAGTGTGAATATTTTCTTTTATGTTTAAAAAAAAAATCACAGATTTGCAGGGTTTTAGTGCTTTGATTTTTATGTGGCTATTTTCCAAAAACATTATGTGTAAGACCATTTAAAAAGCTAAATCTTATTTTAAATGCACTAGAGAGGCTTAAAAGAATCCTGTCAAGGCACGTGTCTTGTTTTAATGGAGGCTTTTTGGTAACGAAAAGTGCAGGCACCCAGTGTGGAGAGAATGTTGGGCCAACCCCTCTTTAAGGCCTGGATCCTTTCCTCGGGACTCTCTGATTAGTGACCTCCCCATCACCCCCTGCTTTTCGTTCCAGAGGCCTGCCTGGACCTCTTGCTGCCGACCCAGCTCTTGCTGGCAGGTCTAACCCTCACCTGTGCTGGCCCGTGGGATCTGGACTCCACATGCTGGCTGACTTCTGTTCTGGGTCCTGGAATGCTTGGCGTGTTGATTGCAGAATGGTCCTTAGCCCCGGGAACTTCGGCAGCATGGTTCTCTGTCCCCTCCTGTCACTTGCCCCAGGTCCTAACCCGCTGCCCCTCTACACACTGAGCTTCTTTGCCTTGATCTGGCCACTGCCTCTGTCCTGCCTGTTGAACTGCTTCCTCCTGAGAGCCCCTGGCCTTGCAGCTTTGTGTTCTCTTAGAGCAGCATTGTGAGATTGTGTCCAGAGGATTGGCTCCGAGGGGTTGTGGTGTTTTAAGGTTAGCAGTGAAACAAACCTGCCATATTGATTTCCTCTTGTGTCAAAAACTGAAGAAACAGAAATGATGCTTGCTTAAAAACCAACAATAGTCACAACAAAACCCCAGGACTGTGAAGGTACAGGAAATATCACAGCCATCTTGCGGGACAGCACAAAAAGACAAGGGGCATGAAACAATCACCCTGCAGTGGGTCTCGATAGTACTGTTGAAATGAGCTTTTTTTTTTTTTTTTTAATTCTTGCCAGTGCTTAGCTATAATCTACAGGAAACATTGCACTTCCATGCTCTGGTTTTTTTTTTTTTTTTTTTTTTAAATGAGTCTCCTAAAACTTTGTCTCTAAATGCCAATATGCCAAAAATTTAGGAGTATTGAAGATTTAGCAGGTATATTTAGAAGTGTAGGAAAAAGGTTCTCTTCTTGGTTATGAGTTCTGGATCCTAATAGTGATATGAATTAGTGGCAATAAATGCCATCCTTTAATAAGAATACCCTCTCCCCACCCCTTGCCCGAAGACCTTCTAGATCCCTTCTTCCTTCCTATCCCCCTATGGGGTGGAGGATGCCACTGTCCCCACTGGGCAGAACAGGGATCTGCAACTCACCGAGTCTAAACAGCACGGGCTACAGTTAGAACCTGGGTATGTTGCTCCTTCTGGTAAACTCTGCTGCCTGGGCTCTCCATGGTTTCTATCTCTGGTGGCATCCAACATCTAGTTGCTGCTCCAGAAGGGGTTTTGGCATCATTACATACTTGGGAGGCAGGCATCTGTGTTGACCTGACCCACGATGCCCGCTGGGTTGCAGAAGGCCACCTTGGCAGATTTTAAGCATTGTACCTCCCTTCAGGTACAATGGGAGGCTTTCTGCCTGGATGGAATGTAGCCCGTGACTGTTGAGAATCCCACAGCCATGAAGGTGAGACTGAGAGGTTGCACCATCCTCCCTGACAGGCAGACTGGGTTGTTGATCAAGTTTCGGCTGCAGAATGCCAAAAACACTGTAGCAAACTCAGGGAGGATTTATTGTGGGGAATGGAATGGCTCAAATTATGACGAGCTCTGAAGATACGGTTCTCAAGGTGGAAGGTTCAGGAATGAGTGTCCCAAAGCCATGCTAAGGAGCCAGACCACCAAGGAGGCTGCTGCCTCATCTACGGTGATGAAGGACCTTCTCCAGGACCACACTGGGACTGCCGTGCTTGAGGGGCTGCCTTGATGAAAACCAGGCCATACGGCTGCGATCTGCTCCTTCACATGGGTGGGTGGGTGTCCTAGTCCTGCCTCTTTACACCATAAAACTGGCCCCTGCATGCTGGAACCTCGGCTAAAACCACGGTAGAAGAACCAAGTACCTCCTGGATTTGCTTGCTGAGGAAGGAGCAGCAACCGAGAAGCATGTCCTTCCCTCCCTTTTGCTTTCCAGATTTCCCAAAAGTACATCTGAATGGCCACACTGAAACCCAGAACCTTAGCTGTAAGAGATCTGGGAAATGTGGTTCTAGCTTTCCATCTTCTACAGACAGGTGGGCACACAAGGAGGAGGGTAGCATGTATGTTGAAAACCAATCCTTTATATCCCCCATGCTTGGTGATCAGTAGAAACGACCTTGATTTTCCAAGTCAACTGACAAGGACAGAATGGAGATTACAGCCATTATGATCTGGATTATGGAATCGTCACGAATCTTTTGGGGTTGTGTGTTGACTCCAAATAACAAGCTGCAAAGAGTTAAAAGGGGCTAAGGCCACAGGTTTGTCCTCTGGCTTCTGCTCAGCTTCTCTGGGACTAAGAATCTATAGCTGCAACATCCCAAGGGGGAGTTCTAGAGAACTCTAATCTCCCCGGATGCTATTAGGGGAGACAATACATTATGGGATCTAATCGCTGTCTTTACTCATGTGTGTGTGAACGTCTCTTTGATGACAATACAAAATGCATGTGGTCACAGGAAAGCCCCACTTTTAAAAGATGCAAAAGTAGTGTTTCCCCACATATGTGAGAAATACAGTATCAAAGAGGAAGCGAGGGAGTACCTTGGAGAGGAGGTTTATTTCCATGGAGCTGACCTTTCCAGTAACCTTGATCAGGAACATTTACCATGGAAATCATTTTCCTAAAGGGAGGACAGTGCTCTGCTCTTCAAGGACAAGCAGGAAGGAGACCTTCCCCAGTCTAGTGAAATGAGCCTGTGTGGTGGATAGAGGGGATTCTCTTAGGCGCCCAGATGGCCCGAGTGTCCTCCCCAAGGCCCTCTAAGGAGGTCGCTCTGTGATTGCTCGGGGAAGTTACAGTAATGATGTGTTCAGCAGTTGTAGGCCTCATCTCTGTGTGTTGCTGTGTAACCAAAGTAGGTGTAGTGCAGGGAGGAAATTGCACTTAAAGGTGCCAGGTGAGGGAGCTCAGCGTCTCCTATGAGCATCTTGGGTAGAGGCAGGGGGCAGTGGGGATGTGATTGCAGGAGACCTCCGTGAGGGACAAGGTGGCTGCAGCTGAGGGCGAAGCAGAGCCTGCTTCTAAGACTCTGCCACCTGGGTGGCCCAGAGCCCAGGGATGGTGACGAGAATCAGACCAGCAGTAAATGTGGTCAGATAGCACCCTCCCAAAATCCGGTGATGCAGAAGAGGTTAAGAGAGGACCCCTCCAGAGATTAATGTCTCACCTACAGTTCATCTTCAGCAGGTTCTCATTTTCCACCGTAACTTTCTCAAGCCAGTCCTCTTTGAAGTTGAAGCCTTGAAAAAACGTACCACCTTTTTGCAATGTCTGAATGTGCCCCGCTGTTTCTGGGCATGAGATGGGCTCCCATAGGAAGACAGACAGACATGCCTTAAGTAGATTTATATGCAGATTGCCCAGGAAGGGGGAAATGGGATTTATAGGAATCTGTTAGTTTGGTGAAGCGTGGAAGTTATGTGTCTGTACAGTCAGGAGCATGTTTCTGACTCCTCACCTCTTCCCGTGTTCTGATTTCTGAGCCTGAGGTCTTGGAATGGATAGCAGTTTCCTGTGTATACAGAGGCATATCCTGGGGTCGGTTGCTTGCTCCTCCGGTCTCCGAAGGAGTGGAAGGGGGCAGGGAGCCCTGTAAGCTGCATATGGGTATAATAGCCAGGCTACCGCCTTCTGGGCTCTTTGGGCTCCAATCCCTCCATGCCGATTCCCTTCCTGAAGCACCCCACCCCACCTCCACCCCATAAACTCTTGAATAAATGGAGGTTTTGCATTATCACTAAATCTAAGCTTTTCCTAAAAACTTGGGGCTTGCTGCTTATTATCTGTCCTGAGCAATTACTTATCCCACTGTCAGTGGAGATTTCCAGCCCCTCTCCATTCTTACTTAGCCCAGCAAGGACAGCCATTTAATTTTTATATTATTTCATCTTATAAAGTGTGTATTATGGAAAATTTCAATATTTAAAGAGAAGGATAAAATACATCCCCGTGTGCCTATTCCTAGCTTGAGTTTTCCACTCAAGCGTGGACAGTCTTGTTTAATCTCTATGTGTACCCGTTTCTTCTTTGCCCTGGATGATTCTGAAGCAAAAAAACCCATCATGAAATATATTGTTATGTTACTCTGCTAGCCACCTTCTTTCTTGATGTTTTCTTCTCCTCCATGTTTTTACAAGATTTTCTCAATGTGGCAGCACTAAGGACTTTGAATTCCCATGAGAGGCTTTTCAGATCTTGCCTTGGATGAATAAATGCAATTCAGATCCCTCTGTAGGTATATTCGGAGTGCCTGCCCAGACTGCTGTGCTAGTGTGGGAGTGGGTCAGGCTCCGCCAGGCGGGGTGGAGTGAAGCCACAGATGTGGGCCCCGTCCCAGCCATTGCCTCTAGCCCGGTCAGCCCATGGAACACTGGCTGATACAAGTGAGCATGATGGGGGGAGTGCCCGGTGAGTGTCTTCACATGAGCTAGAGAGGTTCAAGGGGACAAGAGGCTATGCCATCTGGCATTTGGGAACAAGGGCTTTGAGGAGGGGCACAGAGCACAGATTGGATTTGGTATTTTTATCAGTGTGATCCCAACTGAAGGAATTTTTTGGGAGGGGCTACTGAGTAACTTAAGAGCTCCAGGCTGGAGAACCACACTCTGCCCATCCACAAAAAGCTCAGCCCGAGGGGCTTCTCAGCCGAGAAGCGTTGCATCTTGGTCACGGCCCCTGGATGTTGGCTGTCGCAGCGGATGCCTCCTCTGGGATTGACTCCTAATCTGTCCCTGTGTCCTTGTCACCCCCTTGAGGTTCAAAGTCCAGTGGGGACCGTCTGGGGGAGGTCACACATCTGAACAGCGGCTGCAACCGGGAGGGGAAGAGGAGAGTTGGCTCCTTCAGTTTCCCTGGAGACAAGGGCTCTGCCTTCCGTCAGGAAGCATGCGATGGGCAGAGGGTCCTTCTCCGAGAGAAAAGGATTTAGATGCTAAGTCTGCAGAAATAGACGTGTCCACTCTGAACATCCCTGTCCTCTTGGGCTGTTTCCTCTCCACTGTTTTCAGCACCCGTGCAGGATCTTTGTTTTCCTTAAGCCATTTGCATTCGCATTCGGTGCTCCTGTATTTCTGTTCCCATGGCAACTGCCAGAGCCCTGGTGCCCCTCACCAGCAGGTTCCTCAGAGCATCTCCCATGCAGGTTGCCACTTCTAGTGTCTCCTGCCCACAGGCCTCATACTCGCTGCCACCGCTGCTTCCATCCCCACAGAACAGCATGGGGGCTCGAAAAATCTTTGCTCTCCTCCTGTTGCCTGGATGATAAAGGCTGACTCCTTACATCGGCCCTGCCTTCCACAGTTGACGTCTGGCCTCCATTTGTAGCATTTTCCCCATGATTCTGGGAACCCTCTTCCCTGGCTGAGTAGGTCCACAGATACACCCTGTGTCTTGCTGGCTCCATGCTTTGTTCACTGATTGATCTGTTGTCCAGAAGGCCTACCCCACAGCTCCCTGCCGGACAAAATCCCTGTTCCACTCAGGTTCTGCGCAGCTGCCCAGAGAGAGGCTCCTGCTTGCAGTCAGCTCCTGGGGCACACGTGTGCATTGTTCAGAGGGCCCTTTCCTGTCTCGCATCTGTCCACGTAGACCGAGGAACTCATGGAACAGCATGCTCTCTGGGTCTTCATATTTCTCTCATGTGCCCGCACAGTACGGAGCACGTGGGAGCTCACTAGATTATTGATGCTTTATTTTTTCAAAGAAGGGGTGAAGAGGAGAAACATTTAGAAACAGGGAAGGTCAAATATAAAATGCAAAGGTAGAAATGCATGGTCCTAAGTTGAGGTCAGGGACGCTGGAATGGGAGGTGAGTGTGGGAAGATGGGGCGGCAGGGTATTTGCTCTGATTGTGGTACACCCTTTGGTCGTTGGCTCCCAGGGGTTCTTTGAGTGCCCACCTGGTTTAGAAGCTGCTCCAGGGGTGGCCAAGAGTCAAGCAGCAAGGTATTCTGGAGACTTATGCATGGTTTTGTATAAATAGAGGCAAGAGTGGTGTGAGCTTAAGCAACATTGGCTGCTTAATGGCACACACAGATTTAATCGGCACACAGCCGATGGCAAGGGCTGTCCTCCCAGTTTGCACCAGCCTGGAACTTGGAGTTCCATCATTGTGCTCTTTGCAGCAGGAGAGCTCGGCAATGTGTCAGTGTCACTAATGCACCCTCCACCCCCTCAGCCCAGGCTCACTGGTGACAGATGACTTCTCAGGGGTAACATCTCCAGGCACTCAGGAAATCACTGTGACTCAGCCTGGGCCTCCTGCCCGCTTTCCCATCAGCCTTGTTCAGCTGTTCAGAGAAGTGTTGAGGGGGGCCCCCAGTTTGGGCTGACTCTTCACATCCCTCCCAAACCCTGAGGGCCATGTCCACAGCAAAGTTCAAGTAGGGAAGAATGAGAAGGAAGAGTTGGGGCAGTGAGAGTGTTTGGCTGGGCAGTGGGTAGAAACAAAAGAAAGAAGTGACCTGTGCCTCCTGAGGCTTCTGGAGAGTGGGAAATGGAAGGGAAGGGCCATGAGCATGACTGCTATCCCGGCGGGGTCCATGTGGACTCAGAGGAGAGGCTGTCCATCAGGATCAGCCTCTGTCTCCCTCATCATAGTCTGGCTCCCATCTTTCTGCTCAGGGTGTCCCCAAAAGCCCACCACTTCCTGCCTCAAGGGTCACTCCCATTCGGACACTCCTTCAACCCCTCTGCAAACACTCACTTGAATCGTGGGTCCTCTTTGTGCTCACCAGCCAGGCCAGAGCTGGTGAGCCTGGAGCCCGTTTGTGGTGTGTATGCCCTTGGGCACAGAGCCCTGTGCCACACAGCCCTTGGGAGCCAACTGGCAGGAGCTTGGACTTGGGGCCATAGTCCTGCCTCTTTGCTTCCAGGTGAAGGACTTCTAACTTCAGTCTGTTCACGTGTGGAAAGGACGCACTTGTATCTCCGATGAAAGAGCTAACGTGTGCGACACCCCCCTGCATACAGTAGGTGCTCAGCACCACAGACTGTCCAAACAAGCACCCACCCCTCCTGTGTCCTGCAGCCCAGACGAGTCACCACACAGGATCAGTACACTGAAGATAATAGCTGTTCCAGAAATCCGAGTCTCTTGATGGATGGTAATAGAAGTTGTCATGACTGCTGATTTTGAAGGTTTCTTTTAGAGCTCTGACTTCAGCCTGCCAACATTCAGATCTAGAACCGCTGGGGGGAGCCTGGAACTTGTCTTTCTCAGAAGGATTAAGGAAGTAGGTTGTTTGATAAAGGAAGATTAAGGGAACTAATTACTTTGCTGAGCAATGAATATCTGGTTAATGCCAGGTAGAGGCCTCTTAAGAGAGGAAGTTAAGCATTCAGTAAAGGGAACAATAAAAATTAATAGGGTAAACTTAAGAGGAAAAACAGATGGAATGCCTGGAGTTAGATAGAGTGTTCTGTGGTAACAACAGGGACCTTCTGAGGTGAGGCTGCAGGGGAGGGTGTCCGGGAGGCCAGCTTTCTGCCCCTTCCTCGGTGTGTGAGCTGGTTTCCTTGGGCCCAGGATGGATTGATGCCGGTTCTCAGAGTAGATGTGAAGACAGGGTCTGTCCGTGTGCATGAGACACTCTTCAAGTTGCCTGGCCCATGGTGGGATGATGTGACCACTTCCCCCTAAAGCAGGGGGGAAAACCAGGCCATTTTCAAAGTGAACTCCGTCATCTTCTCCTTGTTTCTGTCTCTGTCCTGGTAAATTTAGGAACTTAAGCACACAGAGGTGCATGTTGAGGGCATTAAGTTGTAAGGGTTTGGCTGCATGCTGAAGAGAATCCCGAGAAATAAAATTGTTGCAGCATAAGTGGTGTAGATTGGGTATCTTTTCACAAACTGATTTCTGTTCTGCTTTGTTTTCAGTCGTGGTCACGCTGTGGGGTATAGCTGTGATCCTCCAGAAGGGATACAGCGGCCACAGCCCTAGTTCCCCAGCAGCGGGGAGCCTCTTGCTGGTGATATTCGTTTTTGGGGAGCTTCCAGAAGAAAGTGGGACTTTCTCCTAGAGCTTCTACTCTGCAGTACGAGGAGGCCAGCTGTCTCCCGGTGTTCTGATGGCATTCAACTGACATCAGACTGTGTGGGTAAATGGTGCCTGTGACCCAGATAGACAGCCATGTGGTGATTTTTAAAGAGTCTCCATAGGACACGAGCAAATTCATTCTTTACTTCTAAAGTTTGGTTAGAGAAAGAATGCTGTTCTCAGTTTATGCAAAGTGATCATGTTTTATTCATCATCTGGTAGAAGTCACTCTTCAGGCATGCAGGGTGGATGATGTAAGCTTTTCCATCTCAGCTGAGTCAGCTCTTGCCAAGCCCTTGTGCTCTGGCAGGGCCTGGGGAACTCAAGCGGAGGAGGAGGTGCTTACCATCCCAGCGGGTTAGGAAACTGGGAGCTGCCTTGGCAAGATGAGACTCAGCACAGGGGTACACAAGTGCTGTGGGGCACCAAGGATGGAGCCGCTAAGATAGAAAGGTGGGGCGCAGGCAAGCAGTTCTGGAAGAGCCAGGGTTTGTGCCGTGCCTGAGGTTCATAGCATGAATGTATGTCCACAAGGAAGGCCTCAGGGGTAGAGGAGCACTTGACAGAGAGTCCTGGCACTTTATGATAGCTGTCCTGGACGTGCCTGAGCTGGGCATGTCCTTGCCCAGTGCCTGGCTCTGTTCGCTGAGCCAGGTCACACTTGCCAGTTGGTGAAGTGGTGGCAGTCCTCCCAACCCTGCCTGTCACCAGTCTTCACAGGCTGCCAGGGAGGGAATTTGAAAGTCCTGGGCTTTCTGCGGCTGAGAAGGGGCTCCAGAGCCTCTCTCCTCCTGAGGGTCTCACCACCTGTCCTCCTGCAAGGATGGTGTGACTGCCTAAATGTTTGTTTTTTCCCTCTTTACCTTCTTTTCTGCATTCTCTGCCCTTGGCTGTTGAAATACTGGATTTACATATCTGAATCAAGAAATCGGCTCTTTTAGTAAATGAAACAAGATGGGATTGGGAAGGAGACAAACATAAGTGACTCTTAATCTCACAAAACAAACTGAGGGTGGCTGGGGGAAGGGGATTGTGGGGTGGGGTTATGGACATTGGGGAGGGTATGTGCTATGGTGAGTGCTGTGAAGTGTGTAAACCTGGCGATTCACAGACTTGTACCCCTGGGGATAAAAATATATGTTTATAAAAAACTAAAAAAAAAGAAAAAAGAAATAGGCTCTTTAAAATGGCAAACAGCACTGTGTACGTACTTTCCTTATAAGAGGCAAGTTGATACACCCTTATTAAAGGAGGAAAGTACCCACATATATTTATGTGAATGGATTATAGAGGAAATATCCACAGCTGGTAAATAATCCTGAGGTTTTACATACATGTTTATAAATGAGCAGAGGTCTCCCACTGTGGCCAGAGCTACATGTATAGCCTTTAAAAGCAAGGGTGTATGAGAAAAAAATGAACATAAATAACTGGATTGGTGGCATCATTAAGTGTAATATTATAGCCTTTGAAATAGCTAAAATTATATTAAACGTACACTCAAATAACTTAGCAAACTCTTCAGTTCCGTAACTAGTATGGGCACCACGATCTGTTTTATCCACCCATCTGTCCATCTGTGCATTCATTCGTCCATGTAACACTGGCCCAGACTCTATCTCCTACCTTTAGATCTCTTGTTGGACACGGATTTTTCCACAGAACACAACCTGGTAAATGCTGTTCAAGACAGGGTATCTGTGGCTCTGATGAATCAAGGCTCCTCCTTTTGGTCAGCCTGCCCATCTTGGTCCATGCCAACAGAAATAAGTCATTTGATAGTTTTTATTTCACATTTTGATTTTAAAAATCAGGGGAAAGTTTATGTAGGCCAAAGGGATGAGTGAGTAGCTAGTGTTGTAGAATATAATGCAGTTGAAGATCTTTAGGGGAAAAAAGGTGCTTTTTGGCCAAGATAACTGCCAGGTGTCTGGAGATGCAGCAGAAGATGGTGCCACAGTTCCCACAACTGCATTTGTAACTTTCATGGCAGGGATCACCTGTTTCTCCTCTCCTGGTCTGTCTTGCTAAAGGAAGAGGAGTCAAGGGGCAGTTTGGAGGGACATAGACCAGAGGAAACATTGCAAAATGGTGTATGATGAGAGCCACCTTTTTGTTGCTCTGCTGGACATTCCATCACTAGAGACTCTGCTCTTTGAGTTGAGAATTGGCCTTCAATGATAATGAAAACCACAGTGGTTAGCCAGGGGATGGTGAGAGGGACAGTCTGATAAACTGCTAGAAGGACCTACATTTGCCCCATCTTCTATGTAATTTGGCAGTATGTATGATGACAATCATTTAAGGACATACATGCCTTTTCTTACCCAACAGCATACTTCTGTCAGTCAATGCTAAGGACATACTTGGGCAAGTACATAAAAGGCACATGGACAGTTATCCACTGCTAATAGTCTAAATCTCCTTTTAAAAAGTTTAGATATATTTTGTATAACTGTATAATAAAATACTATTCAACTATTCCAAGTACTGTTGTAATTTTATCTTTTTTTAAGATTTTATTTTCATGAGAGAACATGAGCATGGAAGTAGGGGAGGAGAGAGGGAAAGAGACAAGTAGACTCTATGCTGAGCACAGAGCCCAATACGGGGCTCATTCTCAGGACCCTGAGATCATGAACTGAGTCAAAAATCAAGAGTCAGATGCTTAACTGTCTGAGCCACTCAGGTGCCCTGTAATTTTATCTTTAATGACTTGAAATAGTATTCAGTACTGTCAAGTGATTTTTAAAAATGTAGGTTCCAAATAATATGAGCTCGTTTTTATAAGAAAAATGCATACACAATTAGGAATCATGAAACATTATACATTAAAATGATAAAGTTCATTATCTTTGAAGGAGAATATGGGTAATTTTTAAAAATGTCTTTTTTCTTGTATATACTGAGAATTCTAATATAAGCAAACATTAATGGTATAAATACAATATTTCTTAAAGGCAACCTTTCTTAAAGTATGAATACTCCTGAAGTGATAGAAAACTGTATTTGGTATGTATTTCTATACAACAAGTTACCCCCAAACTTAGCTACTTCTACAACTAACATTATCTCACAATTTCTGTGGGTCAGGAATTCAGGAGAAGCTTGGTTTTGTTGGCTCTCACTCAGGGACTCCCACGAAGTAGTCCGTCTTCTGGCTGGTACTGTAGTCATCGGAAGGCTTGGATGGGGCTGTTGGATCCGCTTCAGAAAGACTCAAGGCTGTTGGCAGGAGACCGCGGTCCCCTGCCATGTGAACCTGTCCACAGAGCTGCTTGAGTGTTCTCACAGCATGGCTTCTGGCTTCCTTCACCAAGAGTGAGCCAAGAATGAGCAAGGAGGAAGCCATAGGGGGCACTCTTATGACTTAGTCTCTGAAATCACACATCACCATTTTACTTTGTTTATTCACTAGAGGCGAGTAACTAAGTCTAGCCCACACTCGAAGGGAGAGTAATACACTCCACCTCTTGAAGAGAGGAATATGAAAGAATTTATGGACATATTTGAAAACAACCACAAACATGTCAGACCATTTGCCATCATTAGTTAGCATGGTTAGGATTTACCCACTGGGAGCCATCTTTCCTCTCAGTGGACAGTTGAGGGCAGTCCTTGAGGATGAGAGTTTTGTCTTTGAGATGAATATGTGCTTGGGTAGTGTTTAAGGAACAGGAATGCACTCACAGAAAAAGGATGGGTTTTTGGAGTCCAGACACTTGGTTCTACCACATATTCCTCACATACGTTTGGTAAATCAAGTTTCCGTTTGGTTTTCCTGTCAGGTTATGCCCTGCGTCAAATAAACTAACGTGGTTGAAGGCCCTAAGTAAGCCGTAGAGTAATAAAGGAAGCTGGCTGTTGCTGTCATTATCACCACTATCACGGTTATTGTTGGAAAGGGGTACTGCTGTGGGAGACGAAGGAGAAGAGCATAGAAATGGACTCAGGGTAAAGAGGGAATTGAAAACTATCCTGACCAGATTCTCGAGGGCTGGCTCCAAGGCAGGAATGGAGAAGGCCTGTCTCAACTACAAACTCAGGCTGAGGCTGTGACAGCTATGGGGACTTCTTTGAGGACCGATGTCTTGGGCCTTTACAGAACGTGAAGATCTAGTTCACAGGAAAGACAGCAAGCGGGTTAGGATGTGCCAAGAAGGCAACCTTCTCTCACCTCTGGAACCAGGAAGTCCCTAATCCTCTTAGACTTGTCATCCATTCATCTATTGCTTCAGAAAATACATATTTATGCTCAGCTGCGCAGCCAACCCTGTGCTAAGGGATGGGGCAACATGGTTAGGTAGGCCACAGCCTTTTCCCTTCGGCAGGAAAGACTAATGTGCAGTCATTTTGAGTAGAAGACTGAGCCTTGGCTGGCAGCCTCATTCCCCAAGCCTGGATTTGAGTTTCAGGAAATAGTTTTCTCAGATGGCCATATTCTCTCAGAGGTCACTTAGCTCTGAAAATTTTATGTCTTTGGAAATTAAACCTTTTTCCCTCCGCTGATGTTTATAGGCTCTCAGAGTGTTGGGCAAAGATAAAGCCAGGCAATTGCATTCAGATGGCCATAATTTCCAGTCCTCCTTCCTTCCAAGTCTTGATGGCCAACACCACACAGTTTACAGAGGCCTCTTCACTCTCTCCCGGAGGTGGCAAGCCTGTAGTTAGCATTGCATGGAGCAGCTCTGCCTGAGGTCCCAGTGTTGGTTGGGGCCGTTTGCAGAAAAGCCTGACACTAGTATGGGGAGAAAGGTACCCAGCAGTTGGTTCTTTTTTCTTTTACTTCCTGATATTTATAGTGTGAGTTTAAATACTCAGAAGTAATCCTGTGCTCTTAGCTCAGGCTTAAACTATGAAAATTAAAATGATTTTTGTCTAGGTGCTTGTGACTGCTGACTATGCATTAGGTGGAAAACCAAGTCCTGTTCGAAGGTTTCTCTCACTGGATCCATTACTCTGCAGCAGACATAAGCAGGAAGTGCTGCTTCAGATGAAATGTAATTCTCAAAAAAAAGCAAAAACAAAAAAATTTAAAAAAAAAAGAAAAATCTCCAGATAAGGAAAATTGGAAGCATGTGGAAAATATCCTGGTGTTCCCTCAAAAAATTAAACCTATGTGATCTCAGGGTCTTGGGATCCAGCCCCACATTGGCCTCCATACTGAGCATGGAGTCGGCTGGGGATTCTTTCCCTTCCCCTCCCCCCTTCTCCCCACTTGCATGCACTCTCTCTCTCAAAAATAAATAGATAAAAATCTTTAAAAAGTTATACCTAGAACCTCCATAAGCTTCAGTAGTTCTTCTGCTGGGTGTATGCCCCAGAGAACTGAAAGCCAGAGATTGAACGGATACCTGTACACGAAAGTTCAGAGCAGCCTTATTCACAAAGCCCAAAGGTGAAAACAATTCACGTGTCCATTGGTAGATGAATGAGATGACGAGGTGTGGTATACACCTCCAGAGAAATCCTCTTCAGCCTTCTAAAGGAAGGAAATTCTGACATAGGCTACCGCACGGATGAAGCTTGAGGACATTATGCTAAGTGAAAGAAGCCAGACACAGAAGGACAAATCTTACATCATTCCAATGATATGAGGTAGCTAGAGCAGTCAAATTCAGAGAGATATAAAGTAGAACTGCGTTTGGCAGGCGTTGGGGGAAGAAGGGAGTGGGGAGTCAGTGTTTCATGGGTACAGAGTTCAGTTGGGGAAGGTGAGAAAGTTCTGGAGATGGCTGGTGATGGTGCTTGCCCAGTAATGTGAGTATGCTTAATGCTTCTGAACTGGATACTTAAAAATGTTAGAATAGGGGCAACTGGTTGGCTCAGTGGTTTAAGCCTCTGCCTTTGGCTCAGGTCATGGTCTTGGGGCCCTGGATTCGAGCCCTACATCGGGCTCTTTGCTCAGTGGGGAGCCTGCTTCCCCCCACCCCTCTCTGCCTACTTGTGATCTTTGTCAAATAAACAAATAAATCTTTTTTTAAAAAATGTTAGAATAATCCATCCTTTGTAATGTATGTTTTGCCACAATAAAATTAAACATTTTTTAACACGAGTGGCTTACAAATATATGCGAATAGGCCCTGATCTCAGCACTGAGGACACAGAATTGGACCAGGCAGAGGACTTGATGGCAAGATCTTTTAGATTATTTCCTACTGAGGGGAACAGGACAGTAAACTTTTCACAAACAAGAAGGACAGTGTGGGTTCTGTAAGGGCTTTGAGAAAGAAAGATAAAATCAGGGGATTGATTTAGTGGAAAACTGGGTCACATGTGTGCATGACCTGGGTGTGCTGTAGCCAGGGAGGCCTGGGAAGGATCTGAAGGATCTGCATTTGGGCTAAGTCCTGAATGATGCCCAGCCATCTGGTCCACGAGAGCTTACTGAATGTTCTTGGACTCCATTTTACCTGAAATCTCCTTGGTATTTCTGCGATCCAGAAATTGCTACAGAATCCAAAGGCTGTTATGAATTGTGCTTGCAAAACCATATCTGTTTCGAGTATTCCTAATTGATTGCTTGAGGATTGAGATGGGGACAAACGAGGCATTCGTGGTTTTGAATATTAAACTATTTCTTGCCGAATACCAAGCATTCAGACCTGGTAATGTTTTCATCCAGGAAATAATATTAACTGGTTCACATATTTTTCATTTACTGTTTTCAGGAAATAAATCCAGGGAAGTTTGCCATGGGTCTTCTTGGAAAGAATTTTAGGCCGTTTAGAAAATAATTGATTTATAGAATCAGTGATTACTGATATTTTTATCACATTATCATTCAAAAGGAGATCACTCTGTTTTTTACCTTAGAAACCAAGGCTATTTATTTAAAGCTCGAGTGTGGAGTTTGAAGATTTCTTTTTTATAATTGACTCGAGATGGAAAGAAATAGGCTTCTAGGACAATGAAGTGTGTGCACAGTTGATTTGTACGATGTATTTAGAGTTCTCATTATGTGTTTTAGAGACTCCCCTGTTTTTCCTCAGATTTTTCTTTGTAAGTCAGAGTCTCAGGATAGAAGATGGGAGTCCCCGGGGGATCACGGGAACGCAGCTGAATTTAGAGGTCTGCATTGCACGGGCCTCGATTTGTGATGGAGCTCACACAGCACAACGTCTACAAAACCCTGCAGTCCAGCTAGGCACATGAGAAGAAAGAGTATAGTGACTTCAGAGTTTGAGATGGGTCATTTTGCAATCGGTTCTTTTTTCTAGAAGGACAAGATTGTCTCTGCCTTAGAACAGCGCCACAGTGTTTCCCAGGACAGAACAACTGGGCTGTGGGTCTCATAATTCTAGGAAGTTTTGACTTATAAACTAAGTGGTGAATTGCTCCAGCTTCATGAAAATCTCTGGCCCTCTCCAGTCTGTTTTGCCTCCAGGGGTTTGGGTCAGAGTTGGCGTGTCTGCCAGGGTGTAGTGACTGATGGGAGGAGCCACAGTGCATGGCTCAGGAGACAACTCTGAGATTCATCTTTGATCTTTCATGGTGCATGAGAGAAACCAGCTCATGGCTCTTTCAGAAACACCATCCTTTTTTTTTTTTTTTTTTTTTTTTTTTTCTGAACTCTGCAACAGTTAGAATACAGGTGCACGAACAGACATAATTCTGTCAACAAGTGTTTACCAAAGGCTGACTGCCTGATCCACCTTGCACTAAGTGGCTGTGGTTTAGCAGGAAGAGGCTTACCCCAGGGTAGTTTCAAGTGTGGTCGAAGAGCCAAACTATATAGAAACAAAAGAACAGAAAGTAATAGTTGATAAAATCAGGGAATTTGGATCCATGTCCTTAAGGCAAGAGATTTGTGCTCCCAGTAGGTGCTGAACGAAAGCTCAGATAAGGAAGTGGTCCCTGTAGGCTGGAGAGGTATGGAGCTTGGGGAAGGCCTTGACAGAAAGCTGTGCCCAAACAACTCTGGGAGCAGGGTGAGGAAGACTTCAGAAAAACCCAGGAGGACCCCAGACCCAGGTAGAGGATGGAAAGAAATATGAACTCAAGGGTTAGTTGTGTTGAGAAATGTTCATCTGTTTCTAGTATCCGAAGTGTTGTCTATAGGGTTAACAGGTATTAAATGGGGAGTGTGGAGTGGGCTCTGTGGTCAAGTAAGTTTGGACAGTGTCGGAATGAGTGGCTGAGGGTTTCCTTCCAGCAAGACTCCTCAGGCCTTTTTTTTGCTGACGCTCACAGCGACTTTCCCAGTTGGGCATATATAACAGGCAGTTTCCTCCTTATTTGACCACAGAACCATGTCTTCTCTCCAGGAGATTCCTGCAGGGATAGATTTCCAAAGAAATAATTGAGTTGGGGAGGTGCTAGCCTAAATGATTTTATTTCAGTGTGTTTTTCAGTGCTAGTCGCTAGCAATAAAGTCATGTGTTCAATAGTCTGAAAGACCAAAGGGACTGATTGGAAGGAATTTAAAGGGACTTTATTTGAAGAAACCAGTGAATAAGTCATCCTCCCAGGATGCCCAGCCCGAAGTGAAGTACCATCTCAGTTCAGAAGTTATTCCCCAGGGTAGTAATAGACCCACAACACAAGCTTTACAAAATGTTGTTTTTGTTACTGTTATTCCCCCCATTCTCTTAGAAAACCTGGGGAGGGATTTTTGAATCAACAGCATGGCCTCGCTGGAGGGGCAGAGCCCTGGGTCCCAGCAGCTGGGGCTGTGCGTGAAGGTGAAGCTCAAGGAGCTGGCAAGACTGGAGGTGGGGGTTGGGCGCCAGATAAAGGAGGGTGCCTGGTTACAATAGAATTTCAGACCTACTCTGCATAACTTTTCAGTATAACCGTGTCCTAGATATTGCATGGGAGAGAGTGACATACAAAAATGATTCCTTGTTATCTGAAAATGAAATTTAACTAAGTATCTTATACTTTTATTTTCCAAACCCGGCACCCTCGTCCAAGGTGCTCGGGAAGCCTAGCCATGCTGGGACCAGGAAGTGACTTACAGGGTAAAGACAAGGTAATGTGGTCATATCCCAAGTTTCCAGGAGCCGGGGCCTGCCCTCCTGGACGATGTGTGACCACAACCTTAGGCCTCCTCCCTACGGTGCTTCTGCTTGGTTTGGGAGAGTGTGTCATAGCTTTTATTTGCCTCACATACTTTTACAAACAAGTCAATGTAAGACCCAAAATTTTACTCCCAAAAGCACAGACTGCAAAAATGCAGAAAGCTTATAGTTCCCCTAGGAAGACCCTGATTGTATGTGACCCTAGGAATCCTGAAATCAAAAGAACTATAAATGGGAGTTGGGCAGGGAGGGCTGTCCTTGGGAGGGATATGTAGGTTCTGGTGTTCCTTACCTACTGAGAAGCGGAATGTCTCCATGGTGGGATGATTGTTACTACAGGGTTGGTCCTTACCCGTGGGCTCTGCTCAGGGATATCAGGAGGAGGAGAAAGAATCAAAGCAATCTCTCGGAGGGAAAGGTCTCCCCATGACCTACGTGTTGGCTGGACAGGCCTACCACAGCTGTACTCCCCTTCCTGATGACACCCCACCCCCAGCTTCTCTGTCCCAGGAGCCCCACCTCTCTCTGAGCCCCACATGGGATATGCTTCTGTCAGCAGGAACTTAGGAGGTTGGGGGTAGCCCTCGGGCTGTGAATGTGTGTTGGTGGCCCTGGGTAAGGAGGCAGGGGACACTGGGGCCATATACGAGGGTCAGGGCATGGAGCTTCAGCTGACCATTGGACAGACACTGGCAGGGACTCCATGTCTCTCTGTGGGCTTTGTGACACACTGAATCACTGCCTATCACCAATGGTAATCACATCCCTGGTGCCTGCTATGTCCTATGGCGACGGCAGCTCCTCATTAATTCAGGGAATCTGGGGGCCGACAGTAGAACCCACTTCCATGTGGGCTGGGGAAAACCCCGGATCATGGAAACTCTTGGCTTGTTCTCCAACATCCTTACACCACCACCACCCCCCCCCGACCAGTTTTGGAATTTGGTCAGTGGGAAGAGAGGAGGGCTCCAAAAAATTTATTCCAGAAGTCAAACCAAATCTCACGTAATGAGTCCATTAGATTCCACAATCAATATCTAGCTTTCTAAACATTATGTATATTGATGAGCTGATTGCTAGGAGACTAGTACTGAGGGAATTGGAATCTACTTTTACAGGGGCCAAATTGGTTGTTGATGGGCTATAGTAGACTGTGACTTTATAATCAGCTAAAACATCCCACAGCCTAGTAAAACACAGCTTCTGTGCAGTGGAGTCCTCGTGTACTTTCCTGAAAGCCTGGCAGAGCAGAGTTTGCACTGAGCCCTGTATCGTGGCCTGGGGGAGCTCTTTCTAAAGGCCAGAGCGGCTGGCCAGGGCTACAGCTGAGGCCTCTGTGGGTGTTGGGGTGACAGGCGGCTGTGGGGGTGGCAGAGTCCTGCAGTGGGGCTGGGAAGGCAGGATGCGTCCTGCAGGGCTCATGGGCAGTGGCTCTTGCCCCTTGCAGTCCAGAGCACATGTCCTCACCTGAGCTGCGATGTTCTCCAGATCATAAGCTGGGTGAGATTTCGCTCCCATACTGGGAACTTGTTTCCTTTAAGGTCCTTATTCCGAAAATCTCAGTGGGAGGATGGCAGTCTGTGTCTGTGTGTGTGCACACGAGTGTGCATGTGCATGGAGGAGTCTGGGGAGGGCTGCCTTCAATGAGGCGATCCGGCCTTCCTCTTCCTCCCGCCTGCCCATCCCTGGTCTGGGGCGTGCTGTGCTATCCAGTAGCATGGGGAGACCTAACATGGATTCCCCTAATTAGCTGGGCCATGGACACTTGAAGAGTCTCAAGCTCCTGGACTCGTGGGCATCTCCTGCCCACCTGGGCCCCTGCTTGGCACTGAGGTGCTGAGTCTGGGCATCTACCACGGCTCACAGTTCCACCTGGGCCATGAACTGCCTGGCCAGGTCACTGCCAGCATTCACAGAACAGGTTTCTGGAGGCAGGAAGTTGAAGGTAATTAAGTTAATTAAACCCCTTTTAGCTCTCCAGCTGCAAAATTGCTCTAAGATCCTCAGAAGGTTTAAAAATTGTGCATTTACTAAAACAAAGCCCAAACACCCACAATTAAGCCAAGGTGAGCCCTTTCCACCTGTGGTGCTATACATGGCTCAGTTGAACTTAGATGGGAAGGATGGTGCAGGCTGTCCCCTCTTTTCTCTTTTACCGGGTTCTGAACACCGGTCTGGCTGGTGTGATCTCGGCATCACACCTTGATCTTACCCTCTGCTGGGAAGTAGGGGCGACAGCCAATGCCTTGACAGGGTGATGTGCCCCTTATGTGTCCCTTAGTTCAGGGGCAGCAGATGCAAAGACCATGATGCCTTGCTGCCCGCTGTCAGGTGGCAGCTCTGGATGTTTGAGTTCCAGCAGCTTCCAAGGCACGTGGCTGAGCTAGTAAGCCCAGCAAAGACCCCAGGCCAGCACCGACTGAAACTCCTGTTGGAGACTGTCCCACCTCCACTTGACCAGGCCAGGGGTTTGCAGGACGTCTGCCTGTTGTCCTTTCTGAGGGCTGTACTGGATTCTGCTTGTGGGTCCAGAGCCAGAGAACCTGGTGGGGGGCCTCAGGTAAGTGCAGGGGGCACAGAGGGGCAATCCCCCTTGCCCTCTCCCCGCAGGCATTATGTGGGGAGGTGTCCTTGGCTCCAGAACAAGCCAGGGAAAGTTAAGTGTGGCAAGAGATGAAAGAAAGGAGGCCAGAGGGGGCGCCCAGTGCACGAAATTGCTCAAGAGCAAAGGTTAAATGATGGACTGTGGAAGTGATCAGATCAGCAATGGAGGAGAAAGCCCCAGAGAGGAGAACAATCAAGGTTTAAATATCACAAGCTGTCGGACTGGGAGTAGAAACGTTTTAAGTGGATTGGCAGTTGGCAAAGGGAAAAGTCAACCCCCAACTGAGCGACTTTCGGGAATTAGAGGCAGACCAATTAGATCCTGAGGAAATATTTGAATGTACTGGGTTGTGTCTGGGTTCAGAGGTCAAGAACATCTGTGAGGCCCTTCTGTGTTTGCTGAAGAGCTCCTGAGGGTAGCTCTCCTATGGAATTAAGGAAACACTGAAATTGGCTGGATTTGTCTATAACCAGGTGGTAGCCAGGGATGGAGCACATTTCTCGGGACTTCATGGTGGAGGCACCAAAGATGGACCCATCGTGCACCTTGTGTGTTCCCACAGAGTCAGTCTTTACAACCTTTACCATTCTGTGGGCTGCCCTACCCCTGGGGAGGCGCTGCCGGCTAGGGTAGGGCAGAGGGCCCACACCTGCCACAGACCTCCTCCCCGAGCCCCAGGCACACAGGCCAGGACCTATGCCTGGAGCCACAGCATCCCTCCTCCCCTGTCTTCCATGGTGACCATGAGCAAACTCCTTGACTCTGGGTCTCTCGGCCTCACCCTACAATGGGCATATAGTAGTGCCTATTTCATGGCCCTGTTGTGCCGACTGATGGTTACATAAAATGCCGAGAATGGTACCTTCCACCTGTTATTCCTGTTATTATGAATGAAGCACTTAGTCCATAAACCATCTCCCGTTTGTCACAGTTCTCACTCCCTATAATCTCTTTCATCTTCCTCAGACCGCTAAAGTGGGGAGGAATTTTTGCCCCATTTTGGAGAGAGGGAAGGCACAAGGGCACTTTGGAGACCTTGCCAGAGTGCCAGTGGCTGGCTAGTGGACCCGTGAAGTGGAAACCAAGAACCCGAGTGCTCAACCATGTCACCTTTGGAGGAGAAGGAGTTGTGTTCGAGTCTCTCCATTTCCCCTCAGTTTCTCCATCTTGTCAATGGCCCTGGGGGCCCACTTCCCAGGCACAAGATGAACTCAAATGAACAGATGATAAAATAAGTCCTCAGTGCTGGGAAGAACTGCGTGGTGGTGAGGCAGCCAGGCCACTGGCTGTGGGAAGTGACAGCGCCACAGGCTGCACACTGCATGGCCCGACATGGGGAAGAGGGAAACAACCCCGTGGTCTGGGCTCCGTGGCCCAGTGGTCAGCCTGCTCCCCAGTGCTAAGGAAGTGTGCCTGGAAGTGACCACTCCAGCCTCTCAAGTTCTCTGGACAGAGGCCTCATGAACTGGAAAGGCAAATTTCCCACAGCACGGGTTGTCCTGGGTGGAGAGGAGGGGAAAGCTGCACTAGGCTGAACAGCGGCACACCTTGGGTGGTGGGCCTGCCCTGTACCAAATGGTCAGGAGGCAGGCAGGTGGCAGAAGTTGACCAAACACCTGTCCAGGAACCCTCCCTCCACCCCTTGGCTCTTGGGTATGAGAGCAGTGCTTCCCAAACCTTAATGACACAGGAGGAGCCTGGGCACCATGTTACAAGGCAGGTTCTGACTCTGTGGTCCATGTGTGCCCACAGAAGCTGCCTCTCTCCCTGGCTGCCAGGCTCACCGTTGCTTCCATCTGTGGTCCCGGTCTGTGTGGTGGGGGGTAGAGGCCAAGTAGAGGCCACACTGCCACGGACTGATGTCGCTCCCATCACCATGCAACCACTTCTGTTTTCCTTCTCATGCTCACAGATTTCTCGACACCAGCCAGATGGGAACAAGACTCCGTGAGCCTAATGAAGTCCCAGGGGGCAAAGGTCCTCTCTGAGAGAGTGTTGCTCTGCTGTCCCTAAGAGGAAAGGGTTACCCTCCGGGGTGGGCACCACCCCGGGGAGAGGAGGGCAGGCCGGCTGTGCGGCCGGCAGATTCATACCTCCTCCTTCCTCTGAGCCCCGCGGTCCTCGGCGCAGGCACTGATTTCTGTGTCCAATCGATTGACCACTCTTTGTGCCACATAAAAATGCATGACTGAGTTTTGACCTTGAAGCCAGCCAGCCATGCAGGCTTCTGTCTTTCACTGTCTCTTTGAACTCAAAGAAAGGTTAGGGAGGAAAAAACAACAAGCCATTTTACTAAAATAATGTTGTCATTAGTAATGGGACTTCTTTGCCTTAAAGCCTACATTTATTAATAATACGATAATAGCACTCTCTTCCTTTTGTGGATTATATTATGTTTTACAAAGCACTTTCATTCCATTATCTATCTTATTTAATACTCCAATGGCCATTATGAGATGAAAGGAGATTATCTTGTTCAGGAAACTGAGGCTCGGATTGGTTTATGAGCTTGCCAGGATCACAGGGCACTGGGGGGACAGAACTGGGATGTGGGTGCATTTCGTCTGGAGTGGAATTGGGTCAACAGCCTTGCTGATGCTCCAGGGCCCTAATTCTCCCCACCGCCTGCATCGTGCAGCCACACCAGGGAAGACTCTGTGTGGCCTGCCTGTAGCTGGGTGTCAGGACTCTTCCTGACATGATCATGGCCATATTGTTCCTCAAGTACATAGCTGAGGACACGCTGAAGTTTTATAAAGTGGTTAGAAAAGGCAAATAAACAATCAGCAAAAACAAAACCATAGAGAAGCTAGAGAATGTGTTTTAAGTTATTTGGTTGCATTCTCACTTTCTCTCAAACTTGCGTACACACACACACACACACACACACTCTCTCTCTCTCTCTCTTTGCCTGGATTTCCTGGCATGTTGTACATTCCCCAGTGAAGCCTCTAGAAAAGCCAGGTGGCGGTCACCTGTGTGGTGCTTGCTGGACTTGTTCCTGGAACGTTTCCTCCAGGTCACCATACCTCTCTTTTTCCTTTAGGCAGGCATTTTAAGCCACTGGCCATGACAAAGGTGGGACAGACACGTGGCCAGCCACAACTTAATTTTCCCCCAACCTTCTTTAGGCTCCTGTTTCACAGGCTGCTTCCGGTTGTCATGGAGACCGTCTACTGCCTTCTCCCTCAAATAGAACTAGAATCACACTTCTCGTTATGTGCAAGGTAGGAGTGACAGGGCAGTATTTCTGTAAGCCGCCCTTTCCAGTAAACTCAGCCCCAGCCGAGTGCCCAGGAATGTGTGAGCAGAGCCCCGAAACTCACCCTGCAGGGCACTTACAGCACAATCCCTTTTGCTTTATAAAAGTGAGAACAATCCCTTTTAAGTTCCCTTTGTAGTTAATGATTCTAGGAATGTAACTGCTAAATTGCTGTTAAAAAAAAAAAAAAGTCACTGTGCACAGGTAGAGAGCCTCACCATAGAGTGGTCTCTGAAGGCCACTGTCACTGGGACCCAGTTCTGGAGTTCCCATGGCTGCGTGCAGGTCGGGTGACTGGGAATGAGAGGGCCTAGTGATGGGGAATCTGGAGAGTCCTCAGAGAGGGATCCTGTCCCGAAAGTCTTTGCCCTCTGGTAGGAAGACCACCGTGTACCCAGTGCAGTGGGGTTCCTGCCGTGTGGGGTGGAAAGGAAACCAGAGGGCCTCTCCTGAAGGCAGGCTGCCGTTTGGATCTGAATTCTTCCACTCCTTAGCTCGGGGTCTTTGCGTGGCTTCTCTCAATCTCAGTGCCTCAGTTTCTCAGCAGGGAGCCTAGGAGTTGAAGAGCCTAACTTGGTGTCTTCTTGTAGATAGCAGGCCCTCCCTGAACGCTGGTTCCATCCCTCTTTTCCTTCCCACCTGTTAAAGGAGGGTGGGGCTATGGAGGAGGGGGAGGAGAGGTGCATGGGTGGGCGAGAACCCCACCAAGGAAAGAGGCAGGAGCTGCAGGCGTGGACAGGGAGCAGCCTGTAGTCCCGGAGGGAGGCCAGACAGGCACACCCTGAATTCCACGGCAAAGCAGGCAACATGGAGGCCCAGGGCCAGTGTGTGCTTAGGGGAGCTGGTCAGGGGGTCGAGGATGTGCACAAGAGGCATGGGAAACAGGGCGGGAAGCGTGGCCGGTCACAAAGTAGGTGACTGTCTTCCACCTTAGCTGCTCAGATTGTCCACACCAGGGCATGGCTGCTCAAAGCTAAACAAAGACCTGGGGGCTTCTGCCTTCACCCAGGAGATCCTGACCCCTGGCATTGTCAGCCCAAAGGGGTTTTCCTAAAAATTTACTCTGACTGGAATCCAAGGAAAATGCTTATCAGGAAGCGATGGGTTCTTTAAAAAATAAAAAGTCTCAGGGGCACCTGGATGGCTCACTGGGTTAAAGCCTCTGCCTTTGGCTCAGGTCATGGTCCCAGAATCCTGGGATCGAGCCCTGCTTTGGGCTCTCTGCTCAGCAGGGAGCCTGCTTCCCCCTCTCTCTATGCCTGCCTCTCTGCCTGCTTGCGATCTCTGTCTGTCAAATAAATAAAAATCTTGAAGAAAAAAAATAATAAATGGCTTATTAAAAAAAAAAAAGTCTGTGTCTTTTTGTCATAGGCGTCTTCCCAGCCCCGGGGCTCTGTACCCCTTTCCTGATCATGGAGTAGCTGGTGCCTGCACAGGGCTGGGGGATGGATGCGCTGCCCTCTCAGAAGGGCTGCATTGTGCATGCGGAGCAGGGCAGCGCCTGAGGCTGACGGGTCGCCAAACCCCAGATGTGGCTGGAAGCAGCTGTGACTCTGTCTGCAGCAAGGCCATGCTCCTGGCCTGTGTGTGGTTTCAGTTCCCCTAAGGCCCGGGGGGCCAAACAGGAGATTGATTTTAGAGTATTGTTTGTAAGCCGAGACCAAAGGCAGAGGACCAATTAGAGGACCACTCAGCCTCTCTTAGTCCCTTTTCTGAGACTTTTAGGAATCTTTCAGGCCAAAGGACCCCTGGTCCGCTAATGCTATCTGGGTTCGAGGACTGAAGGCAGTGTGGTGCAAGTTCACTGGCAGGCATGCTGACAGAGAAACTAAAGGAAAATAGGGAATTTTTAGCTTGCTAGGGAACTGGGAGAATATTGTCTAAGGTTTTTGGTAACTGGATTTAAGGGAGAGCCCCCCACCCCCCTACTGGCCTCTCACCAGTGAGGCATTGTGGGTCGTAGTAGTAAGAAAAATGTTCGTGATAAAAGCAAGCATTTTCCAACATATCCCTAATCTTGGATCCTTCCAACACTCCGAGAGACAGGCAAGGAAGGTTTACTCTGTGTGATAGATGAGATGAGAGGGACTTGTTCTGTCTGAAAGCCACACAGCTTCTCAGTGACAGATGGAGGCCTCATGATCCACGGGGCCCCAGCTGCAGGTCCGTGACACTGCCCTCTGAGCAGGCTCCAGGTGTAAGGAAGGTCAGAGAGGAAGGAAATCACGGACAGCCGCCACCACCACCCTGGGTCTGCTCCACCTTCAGCCGCTAGAGGAGGGTACTTTGTCTGGGAACCAAGCCTTCCTGCGAGGTGGGTGGGGGCCTGCTCTCTGGCTGGCGCCTCAGGGCTCTCTGACTGCAGACACGGAGAGTTGAGACTCAGAGCCTCAGCCTGTGTCCGGGGAGAAGGCGTCTGACAGCTCCCGGCAGTGGTGATAACTCAGGAGGCTGGCAGGGACGCTGAAGACAGGCTTTGCAGGTGACCTGCAGTGGCCTCAGGCACGCATCTTAGACACCCATCTCCCCTGAAACCACCGCTAGAGCAGCCAGGACCCGTTCTTGGTGTGGAGGCTTCTAATGCAGAGTAGATTGCAAAGGAAAAGCTTTGAAAAGAGTCTGTGACATGGAAGGTTAGGAAATGATGACATGGACTGACTTAGCTCAGGTATTGGGAAAGCGGCCATCCATACTTTTCTAGTCTGCTGTGTGGAAGCTGCCTGGGGGCCACCAGCTGACCCCTGACTAGAGAGCCCAGAGTGAATATCTTGATACTGTTCAAGCCCACACCTGACCGGGCCACTCGGGACACAGCAATAACATGGCAATGTTGCTGCTGTATGGGGAATGCCCAGGAAGGGTGTTCAGGAAGCACTTGTCATCTGTGTCCCCTCTAACCCCTGGATTTATGGAGAAAACGGAGCCTGTGTTCACTTTGTATAAGGACAGGCCATGCGCAGACACGAAGTGGAGCTGTGTGTTCTGCTGTTTGTTGGATTAGGTGATTCTCCTCTGAGGGCTGTTTGAAGTCTGAGGCCCAGGCGAATGTCTCCAGCCCACTTTAAGGACTTGAGGTGGAAGGACCTCTTTTGGTGGCAGTAGACCAGTGTTTTGTCTGCTTGTCCATTTCCTGAGCTGGGCAATTAATACATGTAGCACAGCTCTGGGCTTCTAGAGCTGTCACCTGCAGACCTTTCCCTGCCACCTACCCAGTATATGGTATAGAGTTGGAGTGGGGTCAGGGGAGCCAGATATAGAAACAGACATGTTCTAGCACAATACAGTGTGGACTTCTCATCCTGGTCATTCCAGAACATTCCAGAACCAAAACCTGAGCGTTTAGTCCTCCAGTCCTAGAAAAACAAAGACCCCTCCTGCTTTTTTTCTTTCTTTCTTTCTTTTTTTTTTTTTTTTTTTTAAGTTCTGAGATTTTACTTGTGACCTACAAATTTAGTAGAGCTTGGTACTTTTCTTCCTAGGTAGAAATATTAACAAAGCCAAGGGCTGTTAGTGGATGCAGTTTTCTCTCCATGTGTAGCAAAGTGTACCTTCTGGTTTCTGAAATAACTTATTGGTGACTTGAATTAGAAGTATGGGTATGGTATAAGTACTCTGAGGGCATCTGGGAGTTTACTACATAGTTGTTAAGGAGAGGATAAATCCATACTTGAATTAAAAAAAATAACAATACAGGCCAAGCATAGGAAAAATGCCACAACCCCTCAAATAGCTAAGATGGGTGAACAGTAGATCTAGGGACTGAATATGGGAACACAAGGGGCAAGTGGCAAGTTCTGTTTGGCCATGTGAAGTTGGGTGTGTCTTGAGAACATAGAGCTGGTGGCTCTCCAGGTCTGGAGTCTAGAGGAGTGTTGCATGCAGTCACTCCAGGTGTGGGAATTGCCAACATTTGGAGAATCCCAATGCCAGATGGTCAAGAACCTGTCAAAAAGCAAGAGGCTAAGGAAACCCCAGATACTTGGACAGGCAGAGGGAAAAAATCTCACAAACATCTGGAGGGGGACTGACCAGAGGAGCAGAAGGAAAACTGGGAGGTTTTCCTGCTCCCCAAATCAAAGAGCCTTTGGGGACAAAGAGGTATGGAGTTCCAGGTAATCACAGGTGATCCAGGTGATTGCTGGGCAGCAACACCTGTGGGAACCTGGTGGCCTCAGCAAGGGCCATCTCAAAGGGAAGGTGAGGGCAGAGGCTAGTGTGCACTGAAGTCACTGGAAGGAGGGGCCAGCTAGGGAGTGGGAAATGTACAGGGAAAGTCCACTTTCAGGACTGAAAGGGGAGGAGAAAGTGTGGGTGAGAGCTTTCCATACCCACTCCCCCTAGAGGTGGGGGTTGTTATTTTCTGATTAGAGAGGGGACCAGACTCAGAGAGGTGAACTACTTTCCTCTTGTTATATTACAATTATAAACAGAAACCCCGCCCCTGCCTCCATAAATATGATCCAGTGTGGTTTCCAAAGGCATTGTACATAGAAAGGGCAGAGTAAGAATGTACTTCCCAATACACCTGGCTCTGAAGTTTAGGACCTTGCTATTCAAAGTGTGGGTCAGGGACCTGGACCATGGGCATCACTTGGGACCGGATGAGAAATGCAGATGCTCAGGCGCCAGCCCAGACCCACTCCACATCTCCTTAGCAAGAGTCAGGTGATGTGCACTCAGGGTGTGTGAGGAGCCCTGCTCTGTGCTTTTCCCTGTACCACTTGTTAGTAATCTAAGGGTTGGGCAACAGGGACCCGGACCTATCTGGTGGTTGTGAAAGAGAAGCAAGTGGGAAAGGCATGCATTTCCCTTCTCTAAGCCCCTTGTGAAGCTGTACTCCTGTCCCTCTGATGGCCTCGAAGAACTCCCTTCCCCCCGGGATTGCGTGCTGTGGCACCAAGCTTTTCCACGGAGCCGGGACCACACCGGCCTCCTTCGCCACAGGCTGATGCAGCACACTGGGGCTCTGGGCAAGTTTTGCTACATTTTTTAATTAACAGCCATTTTCTTCAAATAATAATTCAGATGCAAAGAAAGGAAACACCCTTTCAATTGCTAGTGTAATTAAGCTGTGTAGATTAGCTTGATCTTTGCTGCCTCTTCAAAGCTCTCCAAGGGAAGATAACTCCTGCATGAGGTTGGTTCAGATGTTTTGCTTCTGAAAGATTCAGAAGCAAACTGCCTACCTGTGAGGTTTTTTAATTATAGCAACCAGCTCTTTGAGGACTTGTTTTTTTAAGGAGCACTCCCTTCAGGGTTCTGCGGCCTCCTTTCTCATCTCTACCTAAAGCAACCAGACCACATGCAAAAGGCCAAGAGAATCTAACCTCCCGGTTCCTTTTTTCCGTGAACGCTCTTTTTCTCACCTTGACTTTCTATTTCTTGCTCCCTTAACGGTTATGTAGTTTAGTATTTTCTAAAGTGACCCGTAGTTGGTTGTGAAATAAATTTAGGGAGTCTTGATGAACTTAAAAAATACATATATATATATACATCATTGAAAATATCAAAGTACATCATATGCAGTAGGGATAACAATTGTTTTGTGAAACTTTTCTCAGTTATACAAATATGTGTGTATGCAGAGTTTCTGTGCAAAAGTACTTTCCATATAGTGGGTCATGGTCAAAAAGTATGAGAGCCACCGTTCCATTTCATTGGCTCCCTATTTATAGAATCATTGCAATCACAGAATTTTTTTTTTTAATGACCCTATTTCTAAGCCAGTTTCCACCCACTGGTTTCAGTAATCTGCATTTGAAAACATTCCCAGAGATTCCAGACATCAGCCATGTTTAGGATCTGTTGGTCTAGTTCAAACTCCCACCCAAAAGAGGATTCCCTTTTATATTATTTTTGGCAACTGATAACCACGCCTCTGGGCACCAGCATTCTCTCCCTGTTCACCAGGTACGTGTATGAAGAGCCTGACTTGCGAGAAGCTTCCCCAAGGAACAGCGCACAGCCCAGGCCTTGCGGATGCACCTTCTTGTTAGAAACTTCTCCTGTGGGCTGATCTAAACCTGGCTGGCCTAAAGCTTTCACTCTTGTGGGCTTTTTGTCAATCCCCTGGAGCTCTACAGAGTAAATCTGTCCTGTCCTTCACAGGAATGGCCCTGCGGAGAATAAAAAGCAGCTTTTGTTTTCTCTGAAGCTTTCCTTTTATCATGTTATGCAGTGCGGGATCTCAGGGTAGCAGGAGCCTTCCTGATCCTACCTTAGCATCTTGACCTACTCTTTTGCCAAAAAAGAGAACATGGTTCACTAAACGCAGCACGAACAGTGCAAGGAGATCTGCTTCTGCCAGGGCTGCTGACGTAACCCCGGGGGAGCCATCTCCTCCCTACCTTGGTTTCCTCATTTGTCAAGTGAGGCTGCTTGGCTGAGGGACCCACTAGACAAAGTTCTAGTTCTAGCGTTAACTGGGAGGAGGGTACCTAGCTCTCAAAAACAAACACGAGTCTTATTTTCGTGTTAAAATCAATGAGTTGTAATCAGATTAGGAATTATTTTTTTAAGAGCCCATAGAATCTTTCATTGATGGCAAATTAATCAAATTGGTGGCATACATAGGAATGAAGGAATGCCATGCATAGCCGTCCAGGAGCACCCAGCTCTTGGGACTACACACACAGACCCAACAGACAACGCTTTATCGGGCTTCCTTGGTCAAATTTCTCTTTTCCCTTACTGTCGGCCACTGGAAGAAAAAAGTAGCCTTTTGCTAGGATTTACCATACTGTATTTCAGACTGAAGAGATTTTTCTTCCTTCCCCTATACCTGAAGTTTTGTGGAAAATGATTTAAAGTAATGGAGGAGTACGGCATGCCATTCTTTCAGCCCAATGAATGTCTTCCTGTTTGTATTATTTTAAGGAATAGATGTTTTTTTAAACAGAGTTCAGCCAGCACATCCATTGTTAGCATCTAAACACATCTCCAAGATCTGTGGTATGAATTTATAAGAAAAAAGGTTTTAAATATTAATAAGATTGAGAATTGTCTGTTCTGTAGGTGTGTTCTAGAATTACCTAAAGCGCCAGTGGACCCAAAAGCACTCAGCCCCTCATCATTAGAGAGTTAGGCTCCCCAGGGGCCTTTCTAGGAGCAAGGGCTTTCTGCTTGAAGTGTGAACAACCTAAGGGCGAACAAAGGGCGTTACAGCCTCCTAGAGATGGATGTAGATTTTTGAGTCTCGGAAAGTCTTACCAAACCCACAGTTTTTTTCTGCATTTGCCGGTTAGCCTAGCAGAGGGTGGGGCTGCCAGGGCCACATCATAGCCTTGTTCGGGTGTGACCGAGCCATGTGTGCCTTTGGTCTCAAGGGAGAGGTCTCAAGAGACGTGGGTGGGCTGAATCAACCCGAGAGAACCTTTCCCCCACCCCTCCCCGCCCCTCAAACCTTTGTGGTGACTTCAGTGTCTGCATCCTCTCAGAATTGTCATTAGCCAGAAAAGGAAGGACTGTTTTCCTACTCTAAGGACACTCATCCTTTACTGTGAGAAGATGGCAGAGCTTGCAGTGGATCTGAGGCTCCCGTCAGGAGGGACCACCATGTTGAGAAGGAAGTGCAGACACAGAGAAGGACTGCCCTCGTATCTGGTGGGCTTGTGCTGGGCTTTCCCATCATGACTGATTTTTCCTTTCAAGTTTCCTAGGACGTAGTATTCTGTCAGGAGAGAGTCGTAGGTTTCTTCTGTTTGCACTGAGGAGATTTCTTACCTGAAAGAGGCGCATCTGCAGTCATAACATTTTCTGTGGGCAACTTCCACATCCTCTTTGTTTAGCCGCATAGAATGAGTCTTTGTTTAGCCGCATAGAATATCCATGATGCTCTCATCTCTTGCGGCTGTGCTTTAGGAGAGCACACGATGCCGACCCCGTTATCTCCAGGACGGGGTCTTGTCATCCATCAGCTTTGCAGATGAACCCTCTCCCACTAGCTGTTCCGGGGCGGGTGGATGCTTTCTCCCCAACCTGCAGGGGGAGACTGTAAGGAGGGCTTAGCTTCACCTCCCGGAGTCTGCTCTCTCAGAGGGCTTCAGTCTAACTTTTCTTCCAAATCCTGACTCCTTTGAGTTTAGTAAAGCTCTGAGCATTGTACCAAACATGTTCTCAGCGACACACATTGGAGATGAAGCCTCTACTCTTCAGCTGCCATTTTGCAAGGTCCATGGGGGATGGCATGACAAGAACCAAGGAGCGTCTGGTCTGGTTGAAGAGCTGAGGCAGAGAGGTACCTGTCGCTCTAGAAGCCCTATGTGTACAGACATGCGAACTTAGAGGACGGCTCTAGTAGATCATGTAGGGTTAAGGAGCAGAAAAAGCTTCAGACAATAGATGGAATTGCAGGAGGGAAAATCACCATAGAAATCATTTTTAGGTTTCTATAGTTCCTTTAAAACCAGATGATTCAAATTCAGCCCAAATCCCTGAAGCTTTCCTGGCTGTGTATAGTAAACCAATCTGTCCACCAGCTGGAAAGTAAAGGCACATATAGGAGTTATTTGTCATGGGCCCAGCTTATTGCCAGCTTGAGTCCTCTGTAGCAGGGCTGGCAAAGGCTGGGGGTGGGGTGAGGCCTACAGGAGCCTGTGAGGGGGCCAAGGTTGGCAAGGGTGCAGTGGGGAGGCAAAGGGGAAGTCTTCAGAGTCCTCCAAGTTTGTCTGTCTCGCAGAAGCCCAGAGGACGGATACTGTTATGCAGAACATTATAGAGGTAGGGCAGCGTCACAGCTCTTTTCAGGGCCCAAGTTATGTTACCCTTCTCTCTTTCTCTCTCTCTCTCTCTCTTTTTTTTTTTTTTTTAAGATTTATTTATTTAAGAGAGACAGCGTGTGTGCCGGAGCATGAGGACAAGAAGGCAGAGGGGTGGAGGGAGGTGCAGGGGAGATAATCTTCCCACGGACTCCCCGCTGAGTGCAGAGCCCCACTGGGGGCTCCATCCCACAACCCATAAGACCATGACCTGAGCCGAAACCAAGAGTCAAGGGCCCAACCGATGGAGCCACCCAAGTACCCCTATGCTACCCTTCCTGTCAAACAGTCCCTGTCTTCAAAGAGCTTCCCTTTAAAATAGGAGTACAGGAAGGGAAGAACTGAAAAGCTAAACAAGGCAGGATCTGTGTTGGGAAAACACACACACACACACATACACACACACACACACCCAGAGTTCTGAGAGGAAATACTTCAGAATACTAATAGTTTTGTGTTTGGATGGTGGAGTTTTGAATAGCTTTTCTTCCACACCTTTTTAATTTGCCAGATTTTCTTTAATATCTTGTGTAGTGTTTATGATAAAGATAAAAAGGTTGCTATTGAAGCAAGTCACAGGCAGATGAAGATGCATGCTGGAGGGGGTGGTACAGGCATGCGACAGTGACAGTGAGTGGGATGGGGTCACTGTGGGCCACAGCCCCAGGGAAGGCATCTGTGCGCTGGCAGCATTGGGCTGGGATGGAGAGGGGCTTGGGGCTGCCGAAGGGTGTGGAGGGAGGAGAGTGTCAGCCACCCCAGGGACCTGGGGACGCTTGCCTGGGAAGAGCTGGCAGGATGTGGCTGTGGCCATGGTGTCCCAGCTGGGGAGGACAGCCACCCAGAAAGTGTGTCAGAGCAGTTAGGTCTTTGGCTTGATAAGGCTTATGTAAATCAGGGTTATTATACAGAAACAGCTGGTTTCACTTCAGTTTAATTGAAAACAGGAGCACCTCAGGGCAGGGAGATGGGAAGGGGGGTAGAGGGCGGTTGGGGGGTGGACAAGGAGAAGGAGGCCTGGCCGGAGCTGGCGGAGCTGATGTAGCACCAAGAGCCTGTCTCCGGAGCGGAAGCAGAGGCAGGCAGATGCTTGTCAGCAGCAGTCTCACGTGGCAGACCAAGGTGTGGGCAGGCCAAGCTGGACACGGCACTGGCTTGGCCTCAGAGATCCTATTCCTTTCCAAAGGACGTGATCTCCAAATTACTTGGCCAGGGAGGCCACAGGAAAGCTGGTGTCTGTGAAGGTGTGTGCCTTCTGCCCTCTAGTCATGCCTGATGTGCTGCCTTTCCACTGCAGGGTGTGTTTAGGGGTTTGGGGGTTTGGGGAGTTTGGGGCCCCTCCTCCTCCAGGAGAGGGCCCACGCCTCCCTTCTTGCACCCTGGGGTGCTCAGCGCTGTTGGGCTCATGCTTTGGAGAGCCCCGCAAAAAATGTGGGTTGGGAAAGCCACCAGGAGGCACAGGCCACAGGCAAGCTGAGGAAGGCAGCCTGAGAGACTGTCATTAGGAACTGCCTTTTTCTAAATCCAGGCCTCCTGTAACTTGGGGGCTGGGGAAGAGCCCAGGAAACAGCTATGGACATTTGTCACAGCACACGTGGGTTTGTTCGGAGAAACCGAAGCAGAAGGAAAGAGATGTAGGAACCTCTCCAGAAGAGGTAGACAGACACGTGCTGAGTCCTCCCTGTTTGGGAGGGTGCTGGCACCTGTGTCAATTAGACATGGGAAGGATTTGGTGGGTGAAGGGAAGACACTGGTGAGGAGAGGAGAAAGGGACCTGGGAGCAAGAACTGGCTCGTCTCCTCCTGACCCTGCCGGGTGCCCAGTGCCCCTGGGCTGGCCAGCCGATCTCAGGCTTTGGTCTCACGTGCCTGCATGGTGGTCCAGCTGCTGCCCTATACCTCTTTCCTCTTCATCTCCTGCAGCCTCAAGTAGCCCCAATGGAAGGTAAGGACACGGCTTTACTCTGAGACGTTTAGGCAGGGTCTGAACAGTCTCACCTCCAGTTTGTCTCTCTGACAAGAGAACAGCTTTGTTCCTAAGGTCTCATGGATAAAGTAGAGCGACATTAACTTGAGCGTAAAATTTTAGAAGGCTAAGGAGGGGCACCAGGCTTCAAAGTTTCAGGCTTTCTAACTGGCCATTCGATAGTGAATCCCATATGGGAATGTACATGGTGCATCTGCTTTGGAAATGGGTTGTCAGTCCCTCGGATGTACGCATGGACTTACCATATGACCCCGCAGTTCCACTCCTAGGGATGTTCCCAAGAGAAAAGAAACCTTGTATGTCCACACAAAGACTTGTAATGGTCATAGCAGCATTGCATATAATGGCCGAGAAGCGGAGATGAAGCAGATATCCATGAGATGTTGAATGAAAAAATGAAATATGGAATACCTGTTACAAGGGAATACTACTGAGCGGTAGAAAGGAATGAAGTATGGGTACATGCCACAGCATAGAGGAACCTGAAAATAACCTCTAAGAATCCAGACACAAAAGACCACATGTTGTAGGATTGCACTCCTGTGAAATGCCCAGAGTAGGAAAATCTGTAGAGGCAGGAAGTACAGTAGTGGTTGCCTGGGCAAGGGGTGGGGAGGAGCAGGGGACTGGGGAGGGGTGATGGTTTAAGAGTTTTCTCTTTGAGGTGATGGAAGTGCTCTAAAACTGACCGGGTGATGGTTGCACAACTCCGTGAATACACTAAAAAACCACACTGAGTTGTATAGTTTAAAGGGGTGACTTACAGTATGTGTAGTGTATCTCTATAAAGTTGTTTCAAAAAAAAAAAAAAAAAAGAATCAAAAGGTTGTTCCCACTTCCACCTCCGCCCAGCCCTGCTCAACTGAGCCCCAAAAATGAGAGGTCTGCACATGTGGGATGGACATGGGACTCGAGGGAGGTCTGCAGATGGCGCCTGCCTAGAAATATTTACCTCAGACTTTATCACAAAAAAAAAAAAAAAGAAGAAGAAGAAAAGAACAAAAAGTTATTAGACAAAGATCTTCAGTGAACCAGAGGAGACAGAAGAATGTGGGCCAAATACAGGTGTAGGGGTGGCGGGGCATATATCTTAACAGGGCAGAGTCCCTGATAGATTCCCCAAAGTTTTTGTGAACAGGAGATGTGCTGTGTGGCCTCTGAGGGAAACTGTGGCCAAGGATGACAGAAACTAAAGACGAATGCGGTACAGTGGCATAAAGAGAGGTAATGGGATCCTCTGAGAAGATGGCAGAAAGGGTGGTTGTTGGCCTTCATGGAGCACTTAATACTGTGCCAGGCACTGGTCTGTATGTAGGAGTGTGTTCCTCACAACAACCCAATGACCTGCTTGCTAGTCTCATCTCCACTTTCTAGACTAGGAAACGCAAGTAGTTCAGTCACTTGCCCAAGGTCGTGCAGCTGACAAGTGACAGACCAGGGGAAATTTGTGGCCAGAGGCCCCAGGCCTCTTGTCTCTGGCTGTGGGCAGTTTCATGCAGTTACCCAGATGTACTGATGGAATGCTGTCCTTCCACACATGCCGTTCCATAGCTAAAGTGCAGCTGGGTGACACTCGGGCCATTGCCCTTCTGTCAGACCTTGGAGGGCAGACCTAGAACTGTCTTCGTTTCAGTGTCTCCTCCCAGGGTGATGCCTGCTGGCTTATGTAAAGGACTCGCTACACACTCATTTGCTTTGGACTGACTTAATCTGGGGGTATGATAAATGAAGGTGGTTAGTGGATTTCTAGATTGCTTTTGATATTTGGTTCAGTAGTGGGGATAGAATGATAATTATAAATAATAGAGATCCATTTGTGCCCTTATATAGGAAAAATGAAGCTAAAATTCAAATGAGCTTACAGGCAGGTAGGTACTCTGAGATCTCAAAAAACGTACCTTTTCTGCATTGGGGGCTGTCTTCCCTTTTGGAACTTTATCTCCTTAAAGGATGTCTGGTAGTGTGTGTGAGGGGGTGCCAATGAGGTGATGTTCCTCCGGGGGGTCACACTGAAAGATCTGGGCTGGAGACGGCATGAGCGTCTCTCCATTGACATCAGCTTATGGTTGTCTCTGTCTCTGGGGGATTGCGGTAGCCTGGATAATTAAAATCCATAGAATTGGTTCAGGACACGGACCGGTTAAGTCCTACTTCAAAGGAGCTGTCTCCAAGGACCCCTCTGGGTTAGTGTAAATTGTTTTTCCTATACTTTTCATTGCCCAGCTCTTAGGCAAACAGTTAGGAAACTGGACTATGGAAGAAGAGACCCCAGTTTCTCGATTCCCTTTTCCTGCAGCTTTGCTAGGCACCTGCTCGCTAGTTCATGTTGTTTCGTACATTGGTCTCTCTCCATCCTGCCGAGCACCTCTCGGGGCATGTCTTTTGATCTGCCATAGCGTTAATACTAGGGCTCCGCAGACAGGCAAAACTTCCTTCATATACCCATTTGCTCTTCACAACAATGCTGGGGTGAACAAGGCAAGTATTTATTATCCCTCTTTTTATAGATGAGGCTTAGAAAGCACTTTTTTCCCCAGTTGCAGAGCTGGGAAGTGGTAGAGTCTGATCTCCAGCCCAGGTATCCTAGGTCCCAAATCACAGCTTGCTTTCTGATCCTGTGCTCTTGTTTCTGTCCCTCAGAGCATCTGGAAAATCTTGAGCTCTATAGCAATCTGTTAAATAATTGTTTCCCGAACCCCTGTTAGTTTTACAGTTGGGTTTAGGTGTGGTTCGGTGGAAAGGAGTTGGACTAGAGGCCCCAAAATTCTTTGAACTGGGTGAGCCACTAACCGACTCTGAGACCTTTCTGAAGCCAAGTCCTCCCCGCCCCTTTCCCCGATTCTTGCACCTTCCAGGGGTATAATGTCCAGGAGGGAAACAGAGGAGTAAGAAGTTGAGTGTAAGGCAGTGTTTCAGAACACCCGAGAGGGTTAACTGCTCTTTCTGGAACTGTAACCTGTGCCTCATTTGGAATTTCTCCTTGAATTTCTGAAAAGTCTGCTACCCACTCACTTCCCACTGACTGTCTTCCCTAAACCTTGCCTCCTGTGCTGCCCTCACCCTAAGCCTGTGTGGCCCAGGGTGCCTGCTGCGCAGACCTGTGCTTACCAAGAGGCAAGAACTGCTCTGTAATGGAGACGCGCGCGCTGATCCTCCAGCTTGTGTTGCTAAGCAGCTGGCTTCTGGTTGCCTAGAGATTATCATGGAGTTGAGGCCACACGTTGAAAATGTGGGTATCTCATCTGGTGCTGGGACATGCTAGAGCGCCTGAGAACCACCAGACCTTTCTCTTGCTGGTCTGATTTTATGTTAAATCCCTGTGACTCGAGGGTACGTCCTTCGCACATTAGTCACTGGAAGTAATACATACATAGAAGATCATGTTCCGATATTCCTGGGTTTACAGGGATCGGTGATTCTTTCTTCAGGATATAGGAGAGAAGAAAATATCACACACCTGTAAAGCAGGATAAAGGAAAGAAACAGAAATTGAGTGTTGTGCTTATAAAGGAGGGGAGGGAAATGGTGCCTTTGAATTTTCCTCATAGTGACTATTTGTATGGGGCAGGGTGGGGGTAGTAAGCATCTCCCACTGGGGAACGTTTCAGGAAGGTTCTGTCAGAGAGAGGCTGGCACCAAAAGTCTTCGAAAATGCAGACAGTATAGGTCCCTAGACCACTGGGCTGATAATTGCCTCTTTGGGGTTTTGGTTTTGACAGTGTTCAGGTCAGGAGATAGGAGTGCGGGCTCATTTGGGAAGATCTAACCAATCACTCAGCCCATCAGTGTGCTTATGTGCCCAGAACAGTGCCTTGTGGGAAAGCTGTGAGCCCAACTCCCTGAGGCTCACAGAACAGATCACCTGGGGATCTGGCGAAGAAGTGCCAAGTGGGGAGGTTGGTAGGATCTGTGCCTCTGACCTGCAGATTGCCATTTTGACACCGTTTTAGACACTGGAAGATAAGTATAAGATGCTTGATTTCTATCCTTAGGCTAGTTGAGAAGACACATGTGAAGCAGTGTATGATTAAGTTCTGACTTGTGTTAACACAGACTTTGTGAGGTAGGGACCAGAGCAAGGAGGTCTCCCTCAGGCTTCACAGGGTTGGGAAGCCTCCACGAGGGAGGTGGGGCTGGGACTGGCCTGGGAGGACATATTTCTATGAGCAGAGGAAAGGCGGGGAGGCAGGAAAAGCCTTTTAGGCCAAGGTGAAATGGTTGGAGCTTGGATTGTAGTATTAATGTATGGGAACCTCACCAACGAGGGTCGAATGTTCTTGGGCACAACAGGCAATGTGGGAGAGGGGTTCATCGTAAGTTCTGAGAAGAGTGGCATGACTAAACCAACATTTATTTAAACATGAGTTTGTTGTCTTGGGCTCCTTGGAGACAGTGAAAAAGAGAGGGGGAAGGAGGGAGAAGTATAAACGTGAACTCTCCCTCCACAGGCCTTCGTTCCCAATAAACAAATGGGTCCAATTCACTGATCCATACATATTCCCTGTGGAGGGAGAATCCTCTTTCTCCCATGACTTAAGTTTGTCAGCAACTTCCATGGGAACCTTTCCTTGTGGGTGGGGACGGGGAGTGGAACTGACTGTCATCCCTGGCCTGGTCGTGGCCATGTAGTCGCTAAGGAATTTGTTTCTTAATCATTTTGACAAAGGGAAACAAATATACTTTCATTTGGAGAGAGGTAAAACCAATGTGTCCACTGCCAAAAGAAAGAAATCCTTTTTGCCAATTTGAGTCTTTTTCTTTTTCTTTTTCTTAACCAGACAAGTTGGGTCTGAATAAGAAGATGAAGGACTGAAGGCAGAGGTGGCATGAGGAAAACAGTGGTGGTTGGGGGGCGGTTGAAAGGAATCATGCTTCACTACACACACACGGGCTGTGTGGAGACAGGAGAGCAGAGAGGTTGGAAATGTAGCCTCCTGCCCAGACTTGGACTGGGCTCTGCCACTTCCCAGCAGTGGGACCTGGGGCTAGTTATTTAACTCACCAGGGAAAATGCTAAAACTCAGCCCCCCTGCCTCATGGCATTATCCTAAATGCTTAAAGGGGAGAGCACGCATAAAGGGTTTGGAAGAGGGCTCAGCAAATAGCATGTGTTCAGTCGGTGTTCAAGATGCTGCCATTTGCTTATTGGCCCCAAACACAACACTGAGAGCCACAAGCCTGTTCATCTGTACTGGTTATGGGAAATCAATGAGAGAAGTGAGGCCGGATGCAGATTGGGTGGAGGGCAGAGGCTGCTTACCAAAGCCAGGCCTGGGCCATGCAGAAGCCACAGCAGAGCTCTGGATGCCTCACAGCTTATCCGCTGGCTGGGGTGTGGACAGCTTTGAGAACAGGAGGGCAAGGGACCAACCTGAGGTCCCACAGCCTCTAGGACTGAGCAGCCAGAAATCGTGGGTAGATTCAGTGAAGGGAAACTGAGGGAAACCAGAGAGGACCAGGGCAGGTAATGCTGGGCAAGGTGTTTTAAAGGTATCCAGGTCTGCCTCAAAGGGCAAGCTTGCAAAAGTCTTGTTTGTTTGTTTGCTTGTTTAGTTTTTATTTTAATACCCAGTGCTCATCACAAGTGCCCTCCTCAATCCCCATCACCTATTTCACCCGCCCCCCCCCCATCTCCCTTCTGGTAACCATCAGTTTGTTCTATACAGTTAAGAGCCTGCTTCTCGGTTTGTCTCCCCCGCCCCCCGCCCTTTTGCTCATTTGTTTCTTAAATTCCACATATGAATGAAATCACATAGTATTTGTTCCTCTCTGACTTATTTCACTTACCGTAATTCTCTCTAGCTCCATCCACATGGCTGTAAATGGCAAGTTGTCATCCTTTTTATGGCCAAATAATGTCCCATTGCATCTATGTACCATGTAGTCTCTATCTGTTCATCTATTGATGGGCACTTGGGCTGCTTTTGTATCTTGGCTATTGTAAATGATGCTGCTGTAAACACAGGGGTGCGTGTATCCCTTTGAAGTAGTGTTTTTGTGTTCTTCAGGTAGACACCCAGTAGTGGGATTGCTGGATCATAGGGTAGTTCTATTTTTAACAGTTTGCTTTCCCACCAGGAGTATAAGAGGGTTCCCTTTCCACATCCTCGCCAACACCTGCTGTTTCTTGTGTTGTTGATTTTAGCCATTCTCATGGGTGTGAGGTTGTATCTTATTATAGTTTTGATTTGCCTTTCCCTAGTGATAAATGATGAGTAGCATCTTTTCATGTGTCTCTTGGTCATCTGGATGTCTTTGGAAAAATGTCTGTTCACGTTTTCTGCCCATTTCTCAATTGAATTGTTTTTTGGGTGTTGAGTTTTATAAGTTCTTTATATATTTTGGATACTAATCATTTTCAAATATCTTCTTCCATTCTGTAGGTTGACTTTTAGTTTTGCTAATTGTTTCCTTCACTGTGCAGAAGCTTTTTATTTCGATTAAGTCCTGATAGTTTACTTTGGCTTTTATTTCCCTAGCTTTAGGAGACAGCTAGAAAGAAGCTGCTATTGCTGATGTCAGAGAAATTAGTGCCTGTGTTTTCTTCCAGGGCCTTTATTGTTTCCTGTCTCATATTTACGTCTTTAATCCTTTTTGAATTTATTTTTGTGAATAGTATAAGAAAGTGGTCCCATTTCATTCTTTTGCAAGGGGCTGTCCAGTTTTCCCAGCACCATTTATTGAAGAGACTGTTTTTTCCCCATTGGATATTCCTTCCTGCTTTGTTGAAGATTATTTCTGGGTTTTCTGTCGTGTTCCATTGATCTATTTTTTTTTTTTTTTGCCAGTATCATACTATTTTGATCACTATAGCTTTATAATATAACATGAAATCCAGAATTGTGATACCTCCAACTTTGCTTTTGCTTTTTCAAGATTGCTTTGTCTATTTGGGGCCTTTTGCAGTTCCATACAAATTTTTGGATTGTTTATTCTGGTTCTGTGAAAAATGCTGGTGGCATTTTGATAGGGATTGCATTAAATGTGTGGATTGCTCTGGGTAGTATAGACATTTTAACAACATTTGTCCTTCTGATTCATGAGGAGTGGAATGTCTTTCCATTTCTATGTATCCTCTTAAGTTTCTATCATCAGTCTTGTATAGTTTCTAGAGTAAAAGCTTTCACCTCTTTGGTTAGGGTTTCTCCTAGGTTTCTTATTGTCTTTGGTGTACTTGTAAATGGAATTGTTTTCTTAATTTCTCTTTCTGCTGCTTCATTGTTGGTGTGTAGAAATGCCAGATATTTCTTCCCGTGCATCCTTGATTTTACTAGGTTTGCTTATCAGTTCTAGAAGTTTTTTGGTGGAGTCTTTCAGGTTTTTTATATAGCATGTCATATGCAAATAGTGAAAGTTTTACTTTCTTACTGCTTTGGATGCTTTCTATTTTCTTTTTTTTTCTTAGAGATTTTATTTATTTTTTACAAGGATTTTATTTATTTATTTGAGAGAGGGCAAGAGCATGAGCAGGAGTAGAGGGAGACGCAGACTCCCCACTGAGCCAGGACTCGATCCCAGAACCCTGAGGTCATAAACTGAGCCAAAGGCAGGTGCTTACCAACTGAGTCAACCAGGGACCTCAAGATTTTATATGTGAGAAAGAGAAAGAGAGTGGATGAGCCAGGGGAGGGGCAGCGAGAGAAGCAGGCTTCCCCCTGAGCAGAAAGCCCAATGTGGGGCTCAATCTCAGGATCCCGGGATCCTGGGATCATGACCTGAGCCAAAGGCAGAAACTTAACTGACTGAGCCACCCAGGCACAATTACCTTTTATTTCTTTTTGGTGTCTGATTGCTATGGCTAGGACTTCCAGTTAAGAGAAGACTGTCTGGAGCCTGATGATACCAGGCCCTGAGGACTTGAGGACTACCGTTTAAGATATCCAGTTCCTTATTTCTGAGACTCCTGACTTGTACCAAAGAGTGAGGCTTCTCCCATTTCCTCTCCTACAGGCCCTGTAATCTTGCAAATTGTCCTGATACTTGTCTCACCTGATCTTTAGGCATCCTGCATTTTTATCAGTTCTTATCAGCAAGTATTTACCATGTACCTAAGATACATCAAGCTTTGCAAGGAACCTGAGGGAGAATGGTGGAGCTTAAGTTTAGGGGGCTCACTCAAGGCTCCCTTAAGAGGGAGCTTACTCTTAAAAGAGCTAAGATCTGTGATGTTGATTTAAGAGGGCTTTTGTCAATCTTGGTGGGGTGGAGAAACCTGGACCTAGTTCCAGCAATGGGTGCAACTGGGAGCAAGAACTTCAAGGTTTTCCATAAACAGACAGAATGATGGGGTTGCCATTCTGGCCCTGCTGCAGAGTGATGGCTCATGGGGGAGTTGTCATTCCAGGCCCGATGCAGAGGTCCCCTGACAGTGGGGTTCACTGGGGAGTCGAGGCTACTTTAGGTGGGTGGAATCAGATTGGTAGAAATCAGCGGGGCAGAATATGAGAAGCCTTAGTACCACCTACTTTTGGTGGTTAGTTTCTAGAAGAACATTGTGCCAGTTTCTCTTACATCCTGGGAAACTGGGGACTTGAATCTCACAGACTTGTGCAGTATAAATAACTCAGAAATTTTGAGAAATGACAAGGTTAGCAGGCATGAATTTTCAGTCTGCTGCTCAGCAGCTGACTGAGTTTGCTGGAGCTTGCAGTGATATTCATGGAAACTTGGCTGGCTAATTTTGAATTCTCCTTTCTCCAGGGCCCTGGCCAAGGGTGTGTGAAGTAGAAGGGTTATCCACTCCTTGCTTTAGGGCGACTGCCATACATAACTACTTTCCTCAAGGAAAAATCTAACAGAAATAAATTTCCATATTACACAGCAAGTCAGGAAGCAGCTAGTGAATTCAATGAGTTACATGAGTGTCCACTCCTAAGAACCCTTTGTGTGTTATGGTGGTGGTGGTAGAGGGTAGGGGTGATGTTGATGATGATGATGGTATTTATGATAGTGGAAGCGATGATAGTGGTGATGGTAGTGATCATGGTGGTAATCATTACAGTGGTAGTGATCGTGGTGATGATGAATGGTGGTGGCCATGGCAACTATGGTTGTGGAGGTAGTGATGATAGTGGCAGTAACGGTGATGGCAATCGTAGACATGATGGAAGTGATGGTGGTGGTGACGGTGATGACAGCAGTGGTGATTATGGAGGTGGTGATGACAGTGATACTAATGACCATGATGGAGGGGGTGGCAGTGATGTGGGGGGTAGTCATGGTGTTGAGGCGGGTGAAGAGGAAAAATTGTACTTGTGTAATACTGCTAGATCACCCAGCTCTTCCATACAGGTAGTCTTACTTGAGGCCAAACTGAAACCATGAGGAATACAGAGGTTTTGTTATTCCCAACTGAGAAATGGAGGCTGAGATTCAGAGAATTTGTAAGTCAGAGCTGCTTTTTTTTTTTTTTAAACACCAGTGTCTTTCCTGTCCTTGAGTATCAAATCTATGGCTAGAAGTGTTCAGACAGAAAGGGTTAAGGGGTTTCTGTGGGCCAGAAGCACCAAAATGGTTTCTGGAAATAGAATTTGAGCTTAGAGGTTTGGGCTGGAAAGTAGGGCACAGGACAGGCAAAGGTGTGACAGTGTGTGTATGTGCAGCTGTGAGTGTGCATGGTGGGGCAGGGTTGTTTTCAGAGAGGAGGGAGACTTAAAAGTAAAGACGTAATTTGTGAACTCACAAATTTAACTGGGTTTCCCTCAAATTGGAACCTAGAGAAGGGAAAGAAATTAATATTTGCTGACTCTTCTCAACATGCCAGGCCCTGTGCTTTCTATACACTTTGCAAAAATGTGCACTTTATGTACATCCAATTTCATCCTCACAACATCCTTTTTTATTTTTAATTCTTAAAAATATTTATTTACTTGAGAGAGAGAGAGGGAGAGTGAGAGAGAGCAGGAGAGGGGACAGGGTCAGAAGGAGAAGCAGACTTTCTGCTGAGCAGGGAGCCCGATGCAGGACTTGATCCCAGAACTCCAGGATCATGACCGGAGACAAAGGCAGTTGCTTAACCAACTGAGCCAACAACATCCTTTAAAAAAAAAAAAAAAAAAAAAAGACGTCGTTTATTTATTTGAGAGAGCAGGAGAGTGTGAGAGAGAGCGAGCAGGAGTGGGTGGAAGGGGAATGGGCAGGAGGCAGAGGGAGAACCAGACTCCCCACTGAGCAGGGAGCCTTACCTGAGACGTGGTCCCAGGACCCTGGGATCATGACCTGAGCTAAAGGCAGAGAGACACTTAACCAACTGAGCCACCCAGGCACCCCAGTCCTTTTTGTGAAGTGGGCACTATCTTCATTTTAAACAGTGGAAACTGATGCACAGTAAGAATACAGATCTCCCCCGTGGTCACCTAGGAAAGCCACAGGCCATAACTTTCTCCAGCACTCCAGTGCCTAGCCAGGACCCAGGCATGCTAAATGCCAGTCTGCAATGGTAGTCCAAAGGTATGCAGCCTGGCATAGGTTCCTGGAGTCTGCAGCTTAAGCGGGAAGGTGGTGTGGTCAGAGAGGGGAATTCACCCCAGAGCTGTAAAGCAGCAGCAGGTCCCACCTAGCCCCTCTGTGCTGGTCCCCCCTCCTGCGGTAGATTGGCATGTTTGTCTTCCCATGAAACAGGTAAATGTAGACTTGCCAACTGCTGCTGGCATATGCCAAGAAAAAAATATGCCTTTATTTCTCTTTAGCTCTAGAAAGGCTTTTCTGTAGTGACTTTGAGTCCCTGGAGACATCGACGGGGTGTCTTCTGGGCCAACTGCTGCCTGGTGCATAACCTGTAACTTGGGAGGAAGTGGGGTGGGCCGTTGAAGGATCCCAGTGGAAGCGGACTTACCGTCCATAAGCCCAGGACCTGGGGAAGGGTCTTTGGCTTTTGTACGTTCCTTTGGGCTCTAAGTTGATACCCCAGCATTAATAAACTCCTTGACTTTTAGGTTTCCTCTCCTCTCTCTAGGCTCTCGTTCTAGAAGAACTGATGCCATGTCGTAACCTCTGAGAGGGAGGTGGCTTGGCCCTTGTCACCCCCCTCCTGTACACCAAGTTCTGCTTGGGACACATTGTCATGGATTACAGTTCAGGCTCGTAGCAATAATGCTTTACATCTGAACGTGACTTTATCCCTTTCTGGACACATTCATTCTTTCATTGGCGTCCCTCTGCAACCCTCTGTCTAGAAGAGATGGTAGATATTTTTTAACACAGAGATGCTAATCTTGAGCGGGGTGATGCGTTGGTTCTAGAACAATGAGAGCTGACAGCCATGGGGCTTGGGCCAGGTTTTCTCAATCCTCCTTGATGCTTTTTCCGCCCTCCCACTGACATTACCAGTGAACACTTTTTTTTTTTCCTAGAAAGGTCCACAAGTCATACCTATAGTACATGTATGACCAGAGATATGTGACTCTGCAGCTGTCAGGGCCCTTGGAGCATTTTGTCCCCTGAGGCTGCCCCCGCCACCCCATGCCCAGCTCCGTGGACGTCAGGGGGCCTGCCTGCGTTGTGCTCCTCATCCTCGTGTGCTTGCCGTAGGCGGAGCAGTTCTTCCTAACGTGTTGCAGTTCCTTTCGGAATGGTGCGTTCTTTCTGCCTTCCCCTTTTAGAAGAGATGGATTTAGCTCTGGCGTGCCAAATACAAACCCTCACTTCATCTCGAGCGCGCGCTTCCCATCCACCCCTCCGCGGGCAGGCTATTTACAGACCTGTCATCCCACCACGCGGGTCAGTCCACCAGTGAAATGAAAGGAAGGAGAGGCCCCCAGCCAACGAATTTGGGCAGATGAGCCTTATATAACACGTGCTAAAAATATGCAGCTAATTGGAAGGGAAAGGCAGGAAAAAAAAAAAAAGATTGTGTTTAAGCCTTCGTCTGAGACACCAAAGAGTGATAGGGAAGCAACTCCTCCCAGCGGAAGATGCTCATATATAAATAATTTTACTCTTGTGCGTACTCTCCATTTTGTGGCTTTTAAACCATGTTTGGTTCCCTCTCATCCCCCCTGCGGAACTGAATTCGGGCAGTAAAAATCAAGTCCGAGGGAATAACAAGGCAGGGGTACAGAGAGCTACTGCCTGTCATCAGCAGAAGGAGGAAGAGTCTAGAGGGGTGGCCCGATGTTATGGTGGGAAATATTGCTCCCACTCTTCACATCTCCTGAAGCCAAAGACTCCAATTTTCAAAAGGTTCATTCTGCCTTAGAAAGCATAGAGCAGTCAGGATTTTGCTAAAACCAAAGGGAATGCTATTTTCTTCCAGCACCACCCCTGCCTGCCCCCTGGGACCCCCGGGGTCCTTGCTCTGTCCGTTTCTTCCTCCCGCATCTGTCATCACCTCTCCCTGGCGTCTGTCCCTCCGTCTGCAGTGTGCACAATACTCCCCTCCCATGCCCTGTTGTGGGATTCGGGTTTAAGGTCTGCGTTTCCCACAGAGCGTGAGCACCCTGAGGGCAGGGCCTTGGTCTAACCCAATGGCCCAGCATGATGGCTGTTCCATGGTGAGCGCCAGATACTTGCTTTTTGAATAAATGAACGATTCAGTGAATCACTACCTGGTCAAACCACAGGGGGCGTGTTGTGGTTTCTGAAGAATAGGGTTTGAGAGATGAATGGGGGTCTCCTTGTTCAGGTCTGATGCCCATCTCCTTTGACAGTCAAATGGCCCTTCTGTCCACTTTGCCAGCCACCTGATTACTACTGTTCCATGTGATATACACCCCGCCCCCAACCGTGAGGTCATGAGGACTCCAAAGACGGCTGAACCAGATGTCATGGGGTGAATTAGAAATCGGGGATAGTTAGCATCACCGTTTGCAAAGCACAGGGGTTGATAAGTGATTTGGGGATGACCTGGTACTCTTGATCAGTTTTAAAATGTGGAAGTGAAGGTCTGGGAGGCTCAGAAAATGTGACCAAAATGTCATGGTTAGAGGATGGCAGTTCCAAGACAGTGCCTCTGGGCTCACATGGCATGCTCAGTAGGTCTTCCAAACAAACATAGGGCACATCTTCAGAGCCCAGGTTCAGAGTCCTCCCCAGACACCTCACTGCTTCTCCCTGGGAATAAAGGGGGCATCTAATGACCCCTTGGTGCAGGACAGCCGTCCCCCATACAGGGAGCTTCAGGAAAGCCTCCTGTTGCCTGTGTTCCCATCCAAAGGCCAGGCTTTGGTCTCCTGAGGGCAAGGCAGTTGCAGTACTGTATGCTGAGCTCTGCTGCCTTGAGGCTGGGAACGCAGCACCATCGCTCATGATTTATTCCAACTCCTTCCACTTCATGCATCTGGTGTTTGTTTGCCTTTGTCTGACTTAAAAATTTGTGTCTGTCTAGAGCTGAGTCACGTTGACAGCTCCACAACTTCCCATTGCTGGGGTGTCCTGGACGACCCCGCTTCACTCTTTCTAGACCTTGGGACTCAGGTCTTCCTTGGAGTCTGTAAGAAGGTCCGGAGTCTTCACAGTAAATTCCCCTTTGTGTTGAAGGTGCCTCTTATAGTCTCCGTCACTTACAAATGAAAGAATCTGAACCGACCTCACAGCAGAGCAGGAAAAGAGCAGACCTTCCAGGCCTCACTGTTGAGATGCAGCAACGGAGGCCCGGAGAGGGGAGGCCAGGGGCCAGTGTCTCACAGACAGGATGGGCTGGATATTCATCCCTGGACCACTGCCTGCCCCCCTGCCCCGCCCCCTCCCCCCACTGTCCACAGTGTTGTTTTTGAGAATCACAGTGGGGCTTCGAGATCCCAGCACTTCCAACAGTGAGAGGCTCTCAGTGGGGCCTGGACTGGGGACAGGAGAGGGATTTGATGGGAGAGAGGCCTGGAGAAGACGCTTGAAACCGTTAAGCACAGCAGTGAGGTACACATTGGTCCTTAGAAATTTGAAGTGCTTTTTCCATCCAGCCCCTGCCCTGACTGAGGTAATCAGGCTCTTCTTGAGCTGTGGAGTCCATCAAGACTTGAACTCTGAAGTTAATAAAGAAGGCATCTGGCTCGCGAAAAGGAATGTGTGGCTGCAAAAGGGAGTCCTGGTGACGGATCAGAAAGCCTGATTGCGTGATGTGCAATCTCCCGCAGCAGCCAGCTTCAGGAAGATGTGAGGAGCTGAAGGATGGAGGAGTATCCACATTCTTCTTCCTGCCTTCTCTTCCACTTAGGGTCAGATGTGTATACAGGCTTTAGAGGAAGACAGTTACCTGCTTGCCTGTGTGCTGCTGGGCCCTTAACTGTGCCCCGAGCCCCCATTTCCTCAGCTTTACCTCCTATAATTTATCTCCTCCTCCTACCAACCGTAGGTGGTCACCACTACCTTCACTTGGAGGTTGTAAAGCCAGGGCCAAGGATATTCTATAACTTGCCCAAGATCTGTCCTGCTTCAAACCCAAAGCTTTTTGATGATTAGAAGGTTGCCCCTGGATAGATATTTTAATATTTCTAAGTTCCTGCATTAGCTGATAACACATTTAATTTATTATGTCATTATCTTCTATATTCCAGTCTTGCGGTATGTCGTTACTAAACAAGTGGCTTTGACTCTTTATAATGTGTCTGGCCCTGTGCTAGATTCTGACTTATCCCAGGGAAATGCTGCCCCACTTTCTGCTTTCAGGGAGCTTATAGTCAAGGAGAACACTCATCAAACACTTAAATTACAAAACAAGGCACCATGTGATTAAATGCCAAGATGAATGACCTAGGTGGGAAAAGCTTTAACAACTCCTTCTGGTGTCATCAGCTCATGGACCTAACTTTTCCCCACTCCTAAAGGACTCCCTGGTGCTGAATTACACTCTAGTGGAAGCTGCCTGCATTATTTCCCTTCACCGGTGCTCCATTATGACCTCCCTTCCCCACGCTCTTGTGTTCTAAATATTCCGTAATCAAATACTTCACTCTGTGCAGGGCTGCTTCTGACTTAGTATTTTATGTCAACAGTTTTATTAAAGAAAAATGCATAGATCATAAGTGTGCAGCTCACTGTATTTTCACAAAGCAAATCCACCCTGTGATAAGCATCTAGATGAAGAAACCCATGAGCAGCCTTCTCCATGCCCCCTTCTTGTCACCGTTTCTCTTCATCCGCCATTCCAACTTCCAACAGCATAGGAGAGTTTTCCTTGGTTTTGAATTTTATTTTTATTTATTTATTTGAGAGGGAAGGAGGGGGAGGAGGGGGAGAGGGAGAGGGGCAGAGAGAACCTTAAGCAGGCTCCACACCCAACACATGAGCCCCACACGGAGTTCGATCTTATGACCCTGAGATCGTGACCTGAGCTGAAATTGAGAGTTGGACACCTAACCGACTGAGCCACCTACATGCCCCACTTGGTTTTGCATTTTAAGTGAGTAGATTCATATGAGATATACTCTTTTGTGCCTGGTGTCTTTCATTCGACATCATGTCTCTGCCTTTCATCTATGCTATTGTGTGTTGCTTGTTCATTTCCTTTGCTGTAGAATTACAGGAAATATATCCGTTCAACTGTCAGTGGACTGTGGTGGTTTCCAGTTTAGGGCTAGCGTAAGTAACACTGCTGTGAACATTCTAGTTCGTGGCTTTTGGTAAACAGGAGCCCACATTGGTGTTGCGTGCATACCTAGGACAGGATCACTGAGTCGTAAAGTAGCAGCCTCTGAGCTTTGGTAGATCCTGCCAGTGTTCCAAATACTATGGATCCACACTCCCGCCAACTGTGTCAGAGCATTCCGGTTCCTCCACAGCACTGCCAGAACTTGGTATTATCCATCTCTTTCCCACTATCGGCTCTTCGGTATGTGTGTTTCATTGTAATTTTTTTTTTCTTGTGGTAAAAAATACATAACATTCAAATTTTCCCCTAAAACTACTTTTAAGTGTACAGTTCAGGGGCATTTGGTCTATCTACATTGTTGTGCAAATATCACCACCATCTGTCCCCAGGACCTTTTTTCGTTTTTCCAAACCACTGTACTTCGTGTCCATGAATTGGACTACTCTACTTTAAGTAAGTACAGTATTTATCCTTTTGTGACTGGCTTGTTTCTCATGTGTAATATTTCCAGGGCTCATTCATGTTATATAGCCTGAATCAGAATTGCCTTCTTCTTTTTTTTTTTTTAAAGCTGCTACTATTTCATTGTCTATACCACATTCTGTTTATCCATTCATCTTTCCATTCTCATTCTGATTTTAATTTGCATTTGTGAACTCTGTATTTCTCTTGAGCACCTTTTTGTACGATTACTGGCTACTTGGCTATCCTCTTGTAGAAATGCCCACTTAAGTCTTTTGCCCATTTTTCTATTGGATTGGCTGCCTTTTTCTTACTGATTTATAAGACACCTATTCCCAGATATGAGTCTTTGTTGAGTGTATTAATTTAAGCTACCTTCTTCCACTCTGTGTCTTGCCTTTTCATTCCTCAAGAATATATTTGATGAATAGAAGTCCTCAATGGATATAGTATCATTTTTCAATTTCTTTTCCCCCTTACGGTTAGCACTCTTTTTGCATTTCATTTCAGAAAGGGCCACCTTCCCGAAGGTTATGATATATTCACTTGCATTCTTTCAAAGCTTTATTGTTTTACCTTTCAACTAACGTGTCTGCTTTTTTGATCGGGAGTAGTTTTTAATCCCAGGGAAACTGGGATGTTTGCAGTGCAAATCTAGAATCTGGGCAGCACCTTGGTGAAACCTGTTAGCGCAGGCCAGTGGTGACCTGCTCCGGTGACTGGTGGAAGCATGCACAGGTGTAAGTTCTTCTCGCTCAGCCATCATATTTGCTTTTTCGAAGGGTTGCATGTAAATCAGGGAATTTTGCAGTATTGTAAGAGCAGAGTGTGTGACTCTTGGGATATTTCCACCAAAGTGTAGGAGAAGTTAGGTATTCTCTTAACCCAGCTCTACTGTACAGACTTGGTAACTCTTCTCTGCTTCCCATTCTCTCTGACCGACAGACGTTCAAGGGTGCACTTGAAGCCCTCAGCTACCACGTGGCAGCTGGCTGTCTAGAACACATGCACTTGTGTCCTGACATTTCAGTTGTACAGCTATCGAGAATCACTTATATTTGTTGTTCTTAGAGTAATCACCTAACTTTGATTCAGTCTCTTTTAAACTAGTGTGATAGGAGTGTGAAAACAAAAAGTTGGTGTGAAAACTCAGGAAAGAGTTGCAGAAAAAGTGTCGGAAAGAGTGCGTGAAAAGAGGTGGCTAAGAAGATTGCTCTTGAACCGTGTGTGAGAGAGAAGCCAGTAACCTCCTGGGGTGGGGGTGGGGGGCCGGTGTGGAATGCGCAGATAATAAAGCTTTAATAGGATTCTGAATTCAGATTGCTTCATAAATATTTTGAAGTTTTTGTTCCATACTAAAGAAACAAATTAGAAATCGCAGCACAGAACATTCTTGGGGCCCTAATGTGGCTGACAAATCATATTCCATGGTCTGGTCCTCAGTGTCACGGATGCAGGAACTCTGGTTTGTCACTAACCCAGGAAAAGCTGGCTCTCATCAATAATTTTCCTTATTCCTTTATGTGCCGACATACAAGAAAACACATGAGAACTACTTGAGTTTCCCACTTTCCAAAATAAAACCTACATATTTTCCATAAAAAAAAAAAGAAAAAGAAAGAAAGAAATGGCAGATGACCCATTATCTACGAGAGACTGTGCCAAACACAGAACAGGGACATACTTTAAAGAAAAGTCCTTGGCTTTATCTTACTGTAGGCCAGTGGGTGGACATATTTTCAGATAAATGTTTAAAGTTTGAATGTGTGCTGTCAGTAAAAATATTTAAGCTATAATATCTTAGTTTTCCATGATTCTCTGCTTTAATGGACTCTTTTAAACCAAACATTGTTCTGTCCATATAGATAAGAGGAAGAGAGGAATAAATCCTTCCTCTTTCCTGGCTGACCTCAAGCTACGAACTTCTCGAGGTACTGTGTTGCCTTAAACACAACAAAAAAGACAACATTTTATATTACAAAATTTGCATTCTAACCCATGTTTTAAAAACAAAATAAAATACTCCCCTCCCCCGCCAAATCTTCGTAGAGAACCACAGCTTCTGTGATAGGAATTCCGTGAGCTAGCTAAATTTTTTTGAAATAGGAGTGGGTAATTTAAATCCTGTTCTCTAATTTATCTGCTGGATCTGTGCCCCTGGGACTCATAGTGACCTTGGAGGCAGGCCCACCCATGGCCTAGATAAATCCTGGAGCGCAGGTTTGCCTGTACCTTACCGTGCCTGCTGATGCTAGGAGCTGGGGTCACTGGACTGACCCTTCTGTGTGGGCATATATGTATGTGGGAGCAAAGAAGCTCCAGCCCGTGGGTGTGGGAGAGCCTGTGTTCCACAAGCTTAACACTGCCCTGTTTGGGAGCCAGCCTGCTGCCCTGCATCTCAGGCCGGAATATCTACCGTTCGAGCAGAGCTGGCAGGCCCTGACAGTGAGCATGCCTTTCGTGCCAAGTTCACCATGGTGACAACACTGAGGAACAGGCGATGTCTTCGCACCCCCACCCCCAGCCTGCTGTCTGTCCTCCAAGGCACTTCTGGGGGGTGGGGGGGTGGTTCATTTGTTCCCAGGCAGCAGATTAGGTGGTTTTCATTTGTGAACTCTGCTTTTTAATCCAGCTCTCCTCCTGGCCACCGGTCCCTTCCCTGGCATCATAGGGTAACCACTGCTGGCGAAGGTGCTCAGAAAGTGAGGGGAGACCTTTTGGGCCGGCACCCACACGGTTTTGAAACACCCCCAAGGCAGATCACCCTGAGTCACTGGCCTGATGGCAGTGGGCCAAGCAAGGAATCACTCTCAGCAGTTCTCCGCTCCTCCTCCTCCTCCTCCAACCTCATTCCTTTCTTACTTTACAGGGCTCTAGCCAGTGGGAGGCCACAAGTCCAAGACTTAGACTCGAGTGCCCCCGTGCGGCCATGGTGGAGGCGGGAGGCGGTTTAGAAGATGCAGCCAGGTTTTCCTTACACGTGGGCGGGAGAAGGCAGCCGGCACCTACAAGCCGGCACCCTCCTTAAAGCAGACATTTTACATAATCTTTGTTGCTATTTCCTTCTTAAAATTTTTATGTCTGTTTTACACTCGTTCTTAACAAGTAAGCATCCTAGGGCTTTTTTCAGCTTGAGTTGTGAAAGAGTGACTTGGGGTGGGGTGGGGGGGCTGGATTTCCAGTAGGTGTAAGTAAGGTATGCTCCCTCTCGGTTCTGGGAGACTTCCTCCAACCCACAGCCTCTTACAGTTGCTTGTTTTTATTCAAAGGGGTGGGGACAAGAGCTAGAGCTCTGCCTTTCCACCTCACACTTTGAGGCTGTAATCAACCACAGGCATTTGCAAACACCTGCTGCAGCTGTGCTGTTGAATCTGTAGCATCAAGACCAGGGTCTGGTTTGGACACAAGGCTTCTAGTGCTTGTACTTTGAACTCTCCAGGGAGTTTGGACCTTCTTTTATGGGTCCTCCCCGGAGGAGGAAGATGCAGTCCCCAGGGAGAGAGGAAGGTGTTGTCCTTTGGAAAGAATAGATTCTGCCTTCATTTGTATGTATTTCTTTAACCTCCTTTAAAATTTTTCCCTTTGTGTGTGGTTTTATAATTAAATAAAAAACCTGTTTAGGAGGATTCACAGCAGATGCTGTTGGTAGCCCAGGCAAAGCTGTATCCCTTAGCCTCCCACCAAGGTCACCCTTAGGACCACCTGTGTCTCTCTGCCAGAGGGTCGTCGTAATCCGGGATGTTCTGGGGGGACTAAACCATGATGGGCCCCACATTTTGGGTAGTTTGATTTTAGGAAAATTACTCATTAGCTATATATCCTCATTCTGATAACCACTACAATTATTGAGTGCCTACTATGTGCCTGATACTTTTTAATGATTATATTCTAAAGGTCACACTAACCCGGAAGGCAGATACTATTAATCCTTATTTTAGAGATGGAGAAATCAAGGCTCAGCAAATGGCCATAGGATCTGGGAGAAGCACTCAGGTCTTACATCACCCAAGTCCACTCACCCTTCTTATTGTCTTCTCTGTGGTGGTCTCCACTTTGCTCGCCACGGACCTCATTCAGAGGGCCCCAGCCCCCGGTCCCAGCTGTATCTCTCCCTTTCCACCTCTTCTCTCCCCTGCCCCGACTCCTTGTATGTTCTCAGGGGCCACTGTGGCCCTAGAAATGAAGGACTATGACCACACACTATCAGGGTCTGCTCAGGAGGAATCAGGAGCTCTCCCACCCCAGGGCAGGCTGAGGGGGTGGTTTCAAGCCCCTTGGAGAGGTTGTGTAAGTACAGAAGGCAGTGTAGACAGCCTGGCTGACAGGTGTGCTGTGTGGCGATTCAGTGCATCTTGTGGGTTTTTGAGAACTAGGGTGACTGCATGTTAATTCTTCAAGAAAGGACTGAGTGGACCGTGAAGGTGGCACTGTTCACAATGACTCTGGAGTAACAGGCAGAATCTAGGACTTGCCCAGGCAGATCAGAACCTGCATTCTCCCTACTACTCTGTCTCCCTGAATTTTCCACCCTGCTTCCACCATCCACCTTTTGGGGCCCTTTTAATGTTTCTGTCCCCATGCCCCTCGCCCCACCAGTCCTTGCAACATTGTCTGTTCAGCACACTTTCTCCGGCCTCCAATTTGCTTCTTTACTAATTTATGGGTCCCTTCCCTTTTGCCTGAACGTTCCCTCTTCCTGATTATTTGACCATAAACTCAATTGTGTCTCACCTTATCCAGCAACTTCTGAAACAGTAGGAACAAATATACAAATTTGCTTAAACTAGGAAAGCGCGTACTTACAGCCTTATGCCAGTTTTCTTTCTCGCTCCTTTACATGTCTCAACAACATTGGCCCCATTTGTGACATTTCCTCTTGTAGAGCCCCGAGGGCAGAGTCCGTTCTTCTCACCCCATGAGCCGTGGTGGGCCGTGGTGTTTGGAACTCACCCTGACACTCGAGCTCTCTGCCCTCGCGGAGTTCCGTGGCTGAGTCAACAGTCAGGAATCCAGCGCCGTAGGCCGATTCCCCCCTGGCCCCGACCTCATTCAACCCTGCTATCATCCCGGCGAGCTCCAGCCGGGAGCCCCGTGCCGGGGTGGAGAAGGTCCTGGGCTGGCACTGTCGGACTTGCTGCCTCTCCCAGACCTCTGTACATTGTACTCTTCTGAGCCTCATTCCTATGGTCGCTGCAGAGCCTTTGGTGCAGTGATGCCTGTTAACTTGTTTTGGAAAAGTGAGATTTGATGCAAGTGTGACACATGACTAAGCATCTTGAGTTTATCTCGGCAGCACCCCAATAATGACCAAACAGAGACAGGCTTGCATAAGACCAGCACCATCAATTTTTTCAGCGTTCACCATGTCAGCTCCTAACAAGCCTTACTGTCAGGTGGTTGGGCCTTCAAGCAGGCCTTTTTTAAGCTGCTTTTTTCCATCACATTGTATCTTGCTCTCCTGTAGAGTAGCATCCGGGCACTCTCTTTGGTTGGATTGCTAAGGCTTTCAAAGAGACATTTTCAACTCCCAATGAAAGCAATGAATTAAAAAAAAAAAAAAGTGTTTTATACTTAAGTGATTCTGACAGTAGTTAGCTAATGCACTTTTAGGCATGCTTGCTGTAAATTGTTTTGGGAATCTGCTATCATTTCTGAGATGTGGGTATAACTCGGCCCCTCACTGTGCTGAGCTGCCAGCAAGCACATTAAAAACCAAAAAACAAAAACTGTGAACACCCACCCCGCCCTGCCGCTCCATATAACCTCAGAGATTCTCTTTGCTTAATTGGCTTCATGTCTTAGAACTCATCTCTGCATCTTTCTGGCTTCTTTCTATTGCCTCTCACTTATTGGTGCCTCAAAATTGGCATCAGCAGTGCAAAGTGGAGGTTGTCCTTATGTGCAGAAGAACACAGACACCATGTCCAGTCCATCACTGGATGTTGACTTTGAGTGGTCCAGTGCTAACTCTGGGTGTGTGTGTGTGTGTGTGTGTGTGTGTGTGTGTGTGTGTGTGTGTGTGTGTGTGTCTCTCTCTCTCTCCAAGACTGTGGTGAGAAACTAGATTAGGGGCCGCTGTGGTTTGGGAGAGTGGCCTCCAAAGTGAAATTAGCACACAGCACAGGCTAGGCAAGATAAGCTACTGGCTCGGGGAGAAGACAAACGATAGACCTTCCATTTGTGTTTATTTTCTTATCTAAGAAACAAGATGATTGTACTTTAACATCTCGTGAGTAGATTGCCAGTAGTACATGTTTGTAACTTACGAAGAACATTTAGACCAAAAAATGTTTGCTGGCATTTGCAGTCAAAACTGTGGGGAGAGCTCTGGCTCGGTGGATCCAAGTAGATCCAAGGAGTGGTAGAAGCTGAGAGCATACTAGTTGGAACAACAGCAAAGGTGAGTACTGATGTCCAGGGGCGTGTCCATACCCTTGTGCATGCACGCTCATGTGCTCACACTGTCTGCCCAGCATGTGTCTGTATACTCATACATGTGCCCCGTGCTTGTACCAGCAAACACACCCCATAGGTCACACCCACCTGCCATATGCCCATGCCGCATACACCCTCACCTCCACTCATACCTCACAGTTACGTTCATTCAGAAAGACCTCCCACCCCTCCCCCACTCCCATACTCACAGGCCAACCCCCATACACATACACGCACCTTCAGCTTAGTAACCTACAGTGACTGCAAACTTAATAGATGCCTATTCCCAAATAAATCACTTGTGTGTTAGTCCAGAGTAGGAACACATGCTCCCAAGAGCGGAAGGGGAAGCAATAGAAAGATTAGCGTCACTTGCTGACTGATACAACCCATTCTGATGGCTGGGATCAGGCCCGGGAGTCAGAAAGTCAAGCAAACAGCATGTGCTCGCTGAAACTTAGTAGCCAAAGCGTTGTTTGCACACTCAGCAAGTATCCGGTGGATGACATCAGTGTGGTCACCTCCAGATTAGGTGACAGGAGGACAGATGAGAGAAAAACATATGGTCTGGCCTTGAGAAATTTGGCGTTTGGATTGAGAAATAATATAGACCTACATCAAATTGGGCACTGACAACTGTTTGTAACACACCAGACTGTGCTGTTCAGAGGAGGTCAGTGGGTGAACTTGGAGGAAGAAGTAGGATTTCAACTGGGCCTTGAAAGGTAGATAGCCGAATTTAAAAGGAAGAGGGAGGGGAGGGTTCAGCCAGCACAATTCCATATGTTAAGGGACCGAGAACCCACTGCAGTAAAGTCATTTATTCGGGAGTGAGTAGTGACCTGGTCCTTGGGCAGCCCAAGCACACACTGGAGATGCTTAGGGTGGATGTCAAGTGGTGTAAAGTTATCGAACTAGATAACTATGAAGGTCTGCTTGAGCCCTGCAGCTTTATGATGCCATGATAGCCTTTCCTCTGGCTGACTCTAGCTAGAAGGTGATAAACTCACTGAATACGAGGTTGGTTGTTGGGGTCACAGACCCCTGTTGCTACTGAGGCTTACCTCTCATACACGGCTTAAAACAGGAGACACAGGCAAGGCTCTGCTGCTGGTGCCCGGAGGTTTTGAGTGGGCTCTGACTTTCCAAATAACGATCAAAGCCAACTCTTGGAAACTGAACCTGATTGCTGTTCTGAATTTGCTCCTCCTCCTTGAGGCAAGACCCCTCTGGCATGGTCCATGGAATGTGAGCACTGTGACTTAGAGAAGTGTAGGACCCCAGTATGAAAACCAAATATTTTTTCACTTCTTGTGTTCATCTGAGGCAGAACAAAAAGACACGGATTCCATTTCTACCTGTTAAATGTTGACAGAATGAATCATTGTGCTAGTTAGGTTCCAAAGATGCCAATGGAAGAAACATTTCTGGCCGAAGACAGTGCTTATCTTTAGGATAAAAACATGGTAACATTTGGTTGATGACTTCTAAATTTTATAAATGAGAAAAAAAAAAAGTAACAATGTAAGTAACACTGTCTTTCCAGAGTCCATTCTAGGCTCGTGTACGTTTCATGTATGCATCATGTATGGAGGAATACGCAGTCACTGTGATATGAAAGGTCCTTCTAGCTCTGGGGAGGAGAGCAGGGACGGGCAGAGGGTGTGCACTGAGTACATCACTGCTGGCCTAATAATGGGTCCTCACAGGAAAGATCAGAACGTGAATGGAATACAAATTTCCCTCTTTCCTGCGCTCTGTTACATAAGCGTGCTGTTTTCTTGTTCTGCAGTTAACTCTCAGGCAAGTCATTTAATCTCCTTGAGAATCAGTTTTTTCAACAATAAAAGGCCTCAAAATGCATGTATATGTATTATAATACGCATATAATTAAATGAGCATCAGTGTCAAAATTCTGTAAGCTCTAGGTTTAATTAAACATTATTTAAAAAATAAAAAAACACGTATGCTTGAGGGAAAACATAGCAGTACCAAAGAGTGCTTTAAGGAGTCAAAGTTACCTGTCCTCCCGGACCTCCCCATCCCCACTCCCCTGAGTTAGCTGGCTGCAGTTCCTCTCCTTACATACTTCAGAGAGTGATGTAAATATATATCGTTCGTCTCATCATCAATTCAGGTATCCTTTCTTGTATAATGTTTTGTAAGTTGACAGTTTTAGCCAGAGAGATCAGTTACATCTTGTGGACTAGGACATAGCAGTGAAAATTCAGGAGGATTTAAGAGCTCATTTTAGGTATTTTTCTCCTTTTGTATATTGAAGGACACAAACTCCTCTGTTGGAACACATAATTCACTTTACCTTAAGCCTGACTAACCTTCATTCATTCTTCACTTTTAAAAAAAGTGTGTTGCCAAAAAAAAATTTTTTTTAATACATAAATAAAATTAAAAGGGATGTTGCACTTACTAGGCACAGAACACTAACCCAGCCTGGGAAAGGTTAAAGGGTCTGTGACCGTCTCACCCGGAGGTGGGAGGTGGGAGCTGGACACAGGTAACTACAGTTGTATGTGTGTAAAGAGGAATTCAGGTAGAAGCCGCAGGAATTCTGCATGGCCCTCTGGCCAGGGACTTAGTGGAAGGGCTTCTCGGGGCAGATAACATTTGAACTGGGACTCACAGATTCACTAGAGTTCAGAAATACAAGATGAAAACTAGTTTTCCTACCGAGACTAAAATCACTGAGATTACACAGACCAGAATTTCTTCTTTTCAGATCCCCCTTTGTTTTTCATAAATGTTCTCAAGTTCCACTGGCCCAGATGCCTTTGAGGAGGACACAGGAATATGAAGTTCTCACCAGGCACCAGGATATGAAAACTGTGTCAGCCAAGTCCCACTGTCTTGGCGTACACCAAGCCTCCGCTTCTGCTTTTTTGTGTCCTCTTTCCCGAGAGAGTCCCAGCTTTGCAGAAGGCATCAGACAGCCGCGGGGGAGGCTGTGTCTGTGTTAAGCAAACCTGGGAGAATCTGGGGTCACCAGCAGCCTAGATGTGAAAGTTGCTGTAGCCTGAGAATACACCAGTGTCTGGCACACTCCCGTTGTCTTCCAGGTACGACGAAGGAGGCCGGGGGCTGGGATGTGGCTTCCTTACTCAGAGACAGATGGCAGCCGAGGCTGAGCCACGTGTGGAAAGAATCTACGTGTCACGGGCCAATCACAGGGCTCAAATGCAGATTCTGGCCAGACTCTCCAACCCCACACCTCTTTAGGTGGGACCGGTTAGCTGGCGCCTCCGTTCTCCTCTCATCCAGCCTCGCTGTTCTCATTCCCTTGACACCATTCTAGGTTCTTGGTGTCGCTCTTGGTCTGCTCATCGGGGATTGCCTCGGGCACTCGGCCCTTGAGGGGAAGGTCCGTGTCTCCACGGGTGCATGTTTCTGACCTGTGAGCACGCTGTGGAAGCCTTTGAGCCAGTGCATAAGAGGCGGTTTGGAATGGAACGGCAGCTACGCTAGGAGTACCTTTGTCAAAGCTCATCAACCCGTACATTTAGGATTTATACCTTCCACTTTATGTACATGAAATCTCAAAAAAAGAAACCCTTAAAAATTTTTTTCAAGATTTTATTTATTTATTTGACAGGGAGCACAAGCAGGGGGAGTGGGAGAGGGAGAATCCATCTTCCCACGGAGCAGGGAGCCTGGTGCAGGACTCGATCCCAGGACCCCGGGATCATGACCTGAGCTGAAGGCAGACACTTAATGATTAATAAAAACATGGTAATATTTGGTTGATGACTTCTAAATTTTATAAGTGAGGAAAAGAAAAGGAGCCAACCCTTTAAAGTCTTTAAAAACAAAATAAAACAACCCTCACTTGTAAATCCTTGGACATTTAGTTTGGTACATTCCACCCACGCCCAAAACCATTTTGCTGTGGTTACAGAGGTTGCCTTCAGGAGAGCGGAGACCCTTGTCTTCTGACTCCCAGCCTTCCCTCTCTGTGCTTTTCCTTCCCAATAATGGGTCTTCTATTTCCTGTGCCTCTTCCAACCTCCCCCTTTCTGGAGCCTTCAGCTGCCACAGGCCGCCCCCATTAGGCAAGAAAGTGACTGACATAAGCCCCGCAGCGCTAAGCGTCAGGCACGTTCCAGGCAGGTTTCAGTCTTTGAGGAGGACCTGGATAGGCCCACCCCATGGCTGTCCTCTTGTGGGCTGTCCTCTTGTCGGCACCTGCAATGTGCCCAGGCACTGTGCTCCATGCTTTCCACGAGGTGAATACTATTACTACCCCCTTTCCTGCAGAGCTCTTAAAAAGAGGCTGTATAGCCCTGTCCTGGTAATTGCCAGAATCTGAATCCAGGCATGTGACCCCAAAGCCAGTGCTCATTGTCTCTATTTTAATATGGTGTCTTAAGGGGAAAGAAGGACTTGCGAAGGGTAGAATGTTGGGTACTGGGGGGTGAAGACTGGGGAAGGGTGTCTCCATATCCTCCAGTGAGACCACTTACCTCTGTGTGAGACAAGCCCTCGATGGCTATGAGGATGAGCTAAAAAGTGGATTCATTTCAGTGCTCCATGGACAAGGTGTTTTATGTTTATTAATGATTAGGGCTGCCATTAATCCCCCATCTGCAAGGCCAGGATCGCTTAAGAACCTGACAGAGGCCCTCCCAGGGCCCGGGATGCTGGCTGAATATCAGCCAAGGTGACTGGAGTTTGCAGAACTGCTCTGCCAAGGAGCCAGGAGGGGCCCTGTGTCTCTTAAATCCCTGCCCGCCACCAGGCTCCTGGCCCGTGGGACCCTGGGTGCCTGTGAGTCATGCCCATGTGGCTGACTGTGTAATAAGGCCACTTGGCCTCTTTGCTGTCCCATTTGTTTTCTGGCTCACGTCACCTGAATCTATTGGCCATTTCAATTTTATGGAAATGAAAGGGGTTACAAATGACCCACGTCAGAGCCTTGAGACATGCTGGCTCAGCTTCTCCCAGATTTGCTGGGAAAGCAGGTGCTGCTCAAACATCTGTCCACTTGAGGGGAGAGAAGGCCAGGGCCTGGAGAGTAGAGCTGGCCAGTCCCAAAGACATCAGCTATCCAGTCCTATTCAGAGAAGAAGGTCAACCATGGTGAGAGGAGGGACAGTTACCCCGGAATGCTTAATTTTCTTGAGATCCATGTGGTGCCCCGGGGAACCAGCCCGTTGTAAGAGGTCCTTATAGGAGTGCCATGGGGAGGGAGGAATCATTAAAGGCCAGTGGAACAAGATTGTGGCACAGGTAGCAACCGATGTACTAGGTTAGTTCTCCCCCCTCTGCCTGGCTCGTGGGGCTTCTGTGGAAACAAAGTCCAGATAAAAATAGTGTGAGCGCATTGTTGATCCCTTCAGGGCACTGTCCTACGGCAGAGCTTGGTTCTCCGCTCCCTCTGAAGGCCCAAGCCCTGTGCAGAGTACAGGAAGTGGCTTCGTCTCAGCTTGCAGCAGCCAGGGGCCCCGAGGACCGCCCCCTGCTGGAGACCCGGCGAGCTGTCACCGCCATCCTCACAGAAACACGCCCAGGCTTCCCAGTCAGGCTTGGGTTCAGAGCCTGCTCCGTTACCTTCCCTCGTAGCATTGTTTAGCCTCTTTAAGTCTTAATTTTCTCATCTGTAAAGTTAGGATAACGATGGTACTTTCCTGAGAGGTGGTTATGAGGACGAATGGGATGAGATATGACAAACCACCCATCACCATGCTTGGTGCCCAGCAGATAGTAAGTGTGGCAGGTGATGGTCATGATGAAGATGATGATGGTTTTCTTCCTCCAAGGCTTTTGAGTGGCACGATTTCTGTGATCTTCATCTCCCTTGAAGGCTCAGCCTACAGAATCAGAGACCATGTCCTCTTGGCCCTGCCACCCATGGTCCTTTCCTGGCTTGAGACCTCTGGTTGAGTAACCTGGCTGGGCAGCCAGCCTCCACTAGGCTTTCTGTAATAGAAAGCCACTCTGCCCCAGAGCAAGATCCATGCCCTAGGCTTGTGCTCCATCCAAGTCCCTCACTTTTCATGCTGTGGGCCTGCTCTTGAGCCCAGGCCTGTGCTTGGACCTGTGGCTGTGGCTGGACCTCCCTGGCAACTGGTAACCTATAGGCACCTCTGCCTCTCTTGTGCCCCGCACTCTCCTTTCCAACTCCCACCTCTTAATTGTGCTAGACAGCCTCTTGTTTCCCTTTTTCTCTACCAGACTGTACTGAGAGTTCAGCCCCTAAGGACTTCTGGTCCCCAGATCCCAGCCCCCTCTGTCTGGCCTGTCCTACCCACCAGCCAAGTCCCAGTGATGACCTGGTAGACCGAGACCCTGTGGATGTCTGTTAGCAGCCCTGAGGATGTCTGTTAGCAGCCCTGAGATCACCTATGAGCCACCAGAAGTAATCTGTGTCACAATAGGGTAGAAAGAACGTTCTCGGAACCTCTCTCCATTGCAGCGTATTTATTGTCATCGTAAGAATAGTACCACGTAAATAAATCATGGTCTGTCCATTCAGTGGAACATTATTTGATGTGACACTTTCAAAACAAGCCCTCTTTGGTATGTGGACACACAGAACCTCTAAAAAAATGTTGTAAATGGCGTGCCTGGGTGGCTCAGTCGGTTAAGTGCCTGCCTTTGGCTCAGGTCATGATCACAGGGTCCTGGGATCGAGCCCCACATCAGGCTCCCTGCTCAGTTGGGAGCCTGCTTCCCCCTCTGACTCCACCTGCTGCTCCCCCTGCTTGTGCTCTCACTCTCTCTCTTTCTCTGACAAATAAATAAAATCTTTTTTAAAAAATGTCAGGAATATTTCAAACAGATAGAAAAGCAATAATACTTTAGTGGCATTCAAATTACCCATAGTTAGCAAATATAAAAACTTAACATTTCTTCCAATCTTCTTCATTGGCCTTCTTAAAGAAAGAAAACCTCAAATCGAGTGGAAGTCCCCTGAATGAGGGATTTCCTGCTCTTCCTCTCCCCCAGAGGTGACCACTGGGCTGAAGCTGGTATTTAGCTCATTCATAGTGTTTGTTATTATTTTATATATATAAATATATTTTGTAAAATAAAAGTGTGTGTGTCCCTAATGTTTTATGAATTTGATTTCATATAAATGGTATGACGGCCTTATGTAGTTTTTGGTAACTTGCTTTTTTTAAGGGACTGTTAGTTTTCACGTGTGTACGTGGGGCGATAGGACGTCAAGAGCATCGTTTTAACTATGAGATGATCTTCATTGTAGGACAGTAGCACAGGTTTTACCAATTCACTTGATGGGGCTTTAAGTTGGTTTCGGCTTCTTCTTCTTTTTTTTTTTTTTTAAAGATTTTATTTATTTATTTGACAGACAGAGATCACAAGTAGAGAGGCAGGCAGAAGGAGAGGGAGAAACAGGCTCCCTTCTGAGCAGAGAGCCCGATGGGGGCTCGATCCCAGGACCCTGGGATCATGACCTGAGCGGAAGGCAGAGGCTTAACCCACTGAGCCACCGAGGTGCCCTTGGTTTCAGATTCTTGCTGCCACAGACAATTTCAGTAAGAGTCTTTGTGTATTGCTGTCTGGGTATATTATAGCATACGGTGTGCGCAGCCCGTAGGACAGCCAGGTGGTAGGGTTGCACATCATCAGCTTACTTAGAGCTTGCTTATGTGTTCCTCCACATAGTCATGTTTGTCGGCACCCTTCCTGGCAGGATGTAAGACTTTATTTCTTTACACTCTCACCAATATCTAGTAATGCCAGGTTTTAGTTTTTGCCAACCAGCAAGTGTAACCTGGCATGCCATTATTATTTTAATCTGTATTTCTCTGAGTAACTTCAGGTGGGGGAGGCTGCTCAGGTGATCGCCTGCCTGTATGTCCCCAGAGAACATAATCTTGGCTTATTTTACTTCTTGATAGTCGGTTCTCTCCTTATTAATGGTAGAGCTTTTTGATACAAAGCGGACTACCAAATTCAAGTCTGTTATGTGTTGCAAATATCTTCCCACGGTGTCTGTGGCTTGTCATTATAATTTATTTATGGTGTCTTCTGTGCAGTTTCACATTTTAATATGGTTATATTTGGTGTGTGCTGTTTGCATTGTGTTTTAATAAATCTCTCTCTGTCTAAATGACAGAGATAGTTTCCTACTTATTTTTAAATATAAGTTTCAGTATTTTGATTTTTACACTAATTCTCTTTCTCCTCCAGCTTAACAACCTGTAGACCTGAGATCGTACTGTGATCAGTTCATATTCTTATCCAGTGATCCTCATGTTTCAGATGGCTATTCTGTTCTTTGGGGCTGTTTGTCTATCCCTGAGCTCATATACATTGTTCTAATCACTTTATCCGTGAAACAGATCTCAGTGTCTGATCGAGCACACTCTCAATTTTTATTCTTACTTGTTAACTTTGTTGTTGTTGCTATTTTTGGCCATTTTTCTTCTATAAATTTTAGACTCAATGTCTCAAATTCTGTGAAAAACCTACTGGGGTTTAAATTGGAAATGCATTGATTTTTTTTTAATTACTGATTTTTTTTAAAAGGTTATAGAGCTGTTCAGGTATTTAAAATCTTTTCCTGAGTTAAAGTTAAAATGTTTTTATGGAATAAAACGTTCGCCTAAAATAAATACTTAGAAAATACGTCCCCAATTGGCATCCTAGGGAACAATAACAAAGGTTGTTTTCCATAAAATGAATTGTTGACCAAAGCCTGAGGCAATATTCAGCTTAGTTTTATGTGGCCTTTTATTTTATTTTATTTTTTTTTGCCTTTCATAAAATCAATGTATTTACCAAAATGTAATGCTGAGTTCTAATAGTAGGTATGAAAACATACCACTGCTTTCTAGATCAGGTAACTTATTATCCAGTAATGGACATCGACAATTCTTTGGCCTTTAGATGAGTGCATTTGATTTTCTTCCTAACAGCTTCATCTTGAAATTTGCGGGCAGAATTATAATTATGTTCACAGAGTTCATTTTTCCTGTTTCCCGCTCTCTGATTTCGAGAGTTGCTCATAAAGATGTCACAACACATTTGCATGGGTAACTCCGGGTGGGTGAGGAGAAAATAAATAGCTTTCAAGGCCATCACCAAGGTTTATTCCTGAGGCTACTCTGGTTTCCCCAGAGACTTCCAGATGCCTGGTTTGATGATGCCCCAGGTCAAGTGTGGAATAAGAAATGCAGTAAAGGAGATTAGCACGGGCACACGGACAGCAGAGAGAGGCAGGGTGGCTGCCCAGCCTCTGTGGTTCATGCTCCTGGTGGCTCATGGGGCAGCAGTTTGGGGATAAGGAGCAGCAGTTGGAAGGTGAGGGGGAGGACCAGTGTTCCTTGAGCTCCTCGCAGTAAAGGTCCCTCGACTTGCCAGCATCAGTTCTTAGGCCTATCTTTGCCCACTGGGCAGGTCCAGATTTTATTTCTGGGCCCATGTTCACTTGGCCCCCCCCAACAGAAGGCCCCAGATGGTGTCCTTCCATGTTCCCTGGCATTGTCTCTCCTTGGTTCCATTCGTGAAATATATTCGTAGTTTTTCCAGAGCTTACTCCTTACCCATGACAGGTGATCCCTCTAAGCCAGAGTTCTTCAGACATGGTCGTGCTGTCTGATGTTGCGCCAACTGCTCCCGGTTTCCCGGGGAGCAGACTGAAATAACATATTCCAGGCTCCCCTGATAGGATTGGGGCCTGGTTCGGGGATGTGACTGCACCAGCTTCCCAGGTGACCGACCAGCAGCCAGGTGTGAGAGAACATGAGAGCCACTGGTCACGGAGGGAACAGCTTCCTGTAGACTGTGAAGGGCTGTTTCCACCCCCCGGCCATCTCTCCAATTTGCCCCTCTACCTTGCAAGTCTCTGGGTTTCCACAATTCTCCCCTCAACCCTGACTTCCTCACTGAAATTAGGTGATATTTATGGGTACCTGATCTCCACCCACTAGCCAAGCCTCCTCTGGGTCCCGAAGGAGAACACTTGTCATGGAACCACACTCTGATGTTAAGCACAAGATTTGTGCCTTGCTGCCCTTAGTTTTAAAGGTCCTGCCATCACCAGGGTGGGGCTGAACCATGCAGCATCTGACAGACTGGGGCCACAGCTGACCTCATGCAGCCCTGGGCCCTAGGGCAGATGTAGCAGGGGCCAAATACTGTTGTGCAGTGCACAGCCTACACAGTCACACGCTGTGGGCTTGGTTCTCTAACATCTCATTCTCCGAGTTAATGCCAAGCTGGATCAAAGTGCTAATAGAATGATTGTAGGGCTGTAAAATTTGACAATCTCAGATGATCCAGACTCTCCAAGGAACCCTAAATCTTGGGAGTCCAGAGCTGGAAAGGACTTCAGAAATCACCTAGTCCAATATTGCCGTCACACAGATAAATACGCTGAAGCGCAGAAGGGGAAAAGGACTCCCCCAAGGGCACACAGTAGGGCAGTAGGCCCCCAACTCAGTGATTATGCTCATTTCATTATACCACAGGGCTCCGAGGCCTTGCGAAAGTTAGCACTGTTCTGTGTATGTAAGTGGCCCAATCACAGAAGCACGCTGAAGTTTAAAGCAATAAAACACCCCTCCTCTTGCTGAAATTATTCTAAAGGAGTGTGAACTGTAACAGAAGTTATTATAAAATACCCAGAACCCCTTGTTAAGGGGTTCAAATTAAAAGAATATTTTAAAAAACCCACCTCTATTTTACAATTGAATTGCTGTGTTAAAATTTAGATTCACCAAACTTGAATTAAGGTATAATTATTAGCATTACCAAGAAATGTAGTCACTCTTCAAAAGCACTCACCGCAGGGCTTTTTTTACACAGCACTGAATGTATATTTAAAATTGGGTTTGATTGATGGGCATTCCATTGACACGCAGCTTTCCAGGAACACAACTTAATTGTAGGAAAAGTAAGAACACGGAGAGTGCTTTAAGTCATGCCACACAACACCCAAGTTCTGTTAGACACAGTTTCTGCTTTCAAGGAGCTTATAAACTAACAAAACACAAAACACAATAGCCAACTAAAACTATAGATTATAGTATGGGGTAGGCTGAGTTCCTCCCCAAATGCTTGCTTTTTTTGGCCAGGAAGTTCAAGCCAGCTACCTCTTTTGGCATTACCCAGTGGTGGTTGAGATAACAAAATTCTCAAATTGTTGCTAGCTTTGAAATAACCCTCCATCAGTTGTTCTCAGACTTGAGCAGCTGCATTAGATAACCTGGAAGAGAGTCCGCTCGGAGGCTCCTTCCTCTCCCCCGTTACCAGGGGGCCCAGGCTGATGTCCACTGAATGCTCAGGTGACCTTGATGGAACATACCTGGGGAATTTCAGGATGAGAAGGGACTTGCAGATTCACGGCCATCCATCTGTGTAATTTGGGGGAAGCTGAGACCAAGGCAAGCAGAAAGCCTTACGTGAGGGTCCCATCTGATTAGTGGCAGAGTCAAGACTTTATCCTCCATTAGTGGATTCCCAATCAAGGGTGCTTTTCATGCACTTCTCAATTAGGATAGAACATCATCTCCTTTCTTCTTCCTTCTCTCCTTCCCTCCCGCCCACTCTCCATCTTCCCTCCTTCCCGCTCCCCTGAATACCAATTCCCATTCCTTCTTCTCACTTAAGAAGGAAGTCTAAGACTTCCTTCATAGACTGCCTCCCCTGTCATACCCAAGTCTGAGTCATACCCCCAGAACGGGGAACCCAAACATTTGTGCAAGGTCATGGGCAGCTGCTGGGTCAGAAGCCACTGGCTTGGTCAATGCCCCTGTCCCTCCAGTGCATCTCCTGGTTTTTCATTGCACCACCACCGACCCTTTCCTCCGGTGCTTCTCGTACTGGCTGCACATTAGATCCCTCGGCCAGCTTTAAAGAAGTAGCATGCCAAGTCTCCCCCCCCTACCCCCAGAGCCAGTGATTCAGTCCTCTGGGTGGGCCCTAGGCACTGGCATATCTCAGTACTCTCCCAGTGAGTCTGCTGTGCAGCCTGGGTTGAGAGCTAGTGTCATGCAGTATTAGTTCTAATTATTTTTGTACCTGCTAAACCTAATTTCCCAGTTGATGCGGGCTAAGTGCAGAGGGCCTTGAGCTTTCAGGGAGGTGAATGGATTCACAAAAGCTGTCTGTTTTCCTAAGGCAGAGAAGCCTTACCGCCCTCTCCTGCAGTCTTATCTCCTGCCTGTGCCTATTAAAGGGAAATAAAGAAGATGTATTTAAACGCCATTTTTTATAGCTCCTTTGGTATTTGGAATGAAACAAATCTCCTGGTTGTGGAAATGCTGCCCTTCTCACCCGTGAAAGGACAGGGAAAGTCAGAAAACAGACCTCTCTTGGGCCAAGAAGCTCTGATCTGATTCACCAAAGTTCCCAATTTTTGGTTCCTGATTAAAAGCGCCCGGGAAGATTTAAAAACCTCCCCCATGGGCATTCCCCCAGCCCTTTAAATGGGAGCCTCTGAGAGTGGGGTAAGGCCTCCCTGTATTTTAAAGCTCCCTTTTTGTCACAGGGAGAGAGGCTGTAGGATCTCTTACTGGGAGAAGATCTGAAGCAGCTAATCCTAAACCAGGGCTCCTTGGCTTCCAGAGTGGGGACCTCCAAATGCTCAAAGGAGAAATGAGCTGCGGCAGGGAGGGCGGGGTGTCCGGCCCCAGCCCCCTCACAGGGATGGACTGCCCTCTGATAATCCCCCTCCAAGAGCTGGGCTCAATTCGCATAGCAGGTGCTCAGGAGTGCCTGAGATTTTTAGGTTCCCCTGTTAAGAGGTGCCCTTCTCCTTCAGCCACGATCTCTGATCCCCCCACTGCCAGTCTCTTTCCCTAGCACTCGTCCCCTGCTCGATGAGATGCTTCTAGAAGCTGGTTTCTGAGACTAGAGATGCGGAGTGCTCGTTGTGCTCAGGGGCAGTGCCTCCGGGGTCTCCCTTCCTGGGGCTGTGGGGGCTGCTTTAGGGGGGGCAGTTTCAAGGCAGACAGATAAAAGAAGTCTCTGTGGCTCTTCCTGGGCTATTTCTTGTCCCTCAGTGTGGAATTCTCCAGTACTCTCGTGATCCAGGGGACCGTAGGTGTCTGGGGCTGCCTGCGATGCTGGCAGCGTACTCACTTGTTGGCCCAAGGGCAGGAGCGTCACCTGGGAGCTTGGTAGGAATGCAGATGGTCAGGCTCTCACCCAGGCCTCAGGAATGAAGTTCCCTGCCACCTGTGTCTACCAGGCCTCCAGGGGTTCTGAGTGGTTTTATTTTCTACTCACTGGTAGAGTAGCATTCTTGTGTCTCTTTTATTTTGTCTACCTGGCAATAATACCTAAGTCACACCTGCGAGTTAGATCTAGAAAGGACTGGCCTTTGGCAAAATTACCACTTTGGACAAGTCCTCTTCAACTCTCCAAGCCTTTTTAAGGCTCCCACTTCGAAGGGGGCCTTGGGGAGTACAAGCCCCGGGATTCCCAAAACGGTTCCCAAACTCATTCACACGAGTGTCTCTGTAATACTATTGGAGCGGGCCCATGTGTCTAAACCAAAGAACGATAGATAGTTTCCTTGTCACTAAAACTTCGAGTCCAGAGTTTGTACTGGTTAGAAAATTTCCAAAGAAACAGTAGTTTCCTTGCAATCAAATAATTCCTATCACTGCTGCTCTTTCTGTTTATACTTTGCCATAGAATAACCAAAAAGAAAGTAATGAAATGTAACACGAGACCCAGAGTATGATGGCAGTAACCCAGCATGATATTCATGCATCGCTGTTCCACTGGATTAAAAGACTAATTAAATTGGCCTATCTAATTTAAACATAAGCATGCGTGAAAATAGAAAACATCCAGAGAGGCTACATATGAACTCAAGATGCTTAGTCAAGGACTTCTAAAGGAAAAAAGAAATGTGTAGGAATTTTTTTTTTTTTTTGAAGAAAAATAACCCAACCCCCATGTGTATGTGCTATCATGAAAAGAATCTAATATCCAGAAACAATCACATATCTAAACATACATTTTCTTGCTGCACGATTGTGGGTCCTTTAGGGATTGTGCAATTCTTTACAAACTGGAATGGATTTTATTTGCGAAAAGACGTTTTAATCACCTTATACATGAGGAGGAATTTCACAAATATTTATGATATAAGCAGATGAATTGCTGTGTGTTTAATACCACGTTAATTAATTCTCTTACTATTGTCCATGCTTTGGTTCCATTCAGTAAATGATGGTTGGAAATAAGCAATGGGCATGTTAGAGGGGAGGTTCGGGAGAAGGACACCCAGGAACTTTTAAGGGCTGCTTCTCTTCCTGAGGTCAGCGGCTGAGGAGACGATTATGAACACTGCAGCAAGCCCTCTGAAGGTGTATGATTAAATGTTCAGTGAATGGATATCGAATTGAATGGCTGTGGTAGTTCAGAGAAGAGGAGATCCCAGTGGACTGCTCTGGTAAAGAAAGGTTTTGTGGAAGATTTAGGTCTTAAAGGATGGGAAAGCTTTAGAATAGCGAGAGGAGAGAAGGAACCCTGTCCTGGGATAGAGGACTGACCTGCTTGGAAGCTCAGAGGGAGGAAAAATGTGACTTCTGTGAGGGGCAGTCAGGATGGACTTCGTTAGGCTGGTGAGAGCAGAACCAACACTTTCAGTTTCCAGATGGAACCAGACGGCGGAGGGGATCTGCTCCATGCCTGGTACCCCACCTCTCTCTGGACTGGAGTCTATAACCTTTCCTGCCCACCTGACTTCTCAGCCGGCAGGCTGTTCTACGTGATTTTGGCAGATGTTCATTCTAAACTGTCCTCAAGGCGGTCCTTTGGATCTCTAGTGACTCTTGACACAGGGATGAGGCTATGGTAGGTCCTCCCTCATCACCTTTTTTTACTTTAAAAAAAAAAGAAAAATTAAGGTAATATTTATAGACCGTAGAATTCACCTGTTTTAGCATACATTTCTGCCATTTTTGACAAATACATGCGTTCCTGTAACCACTGCCACAATCAAAATATGGAATAGCTCCATCACCCCCAAATTCTCCTATTATCTTTCTTTTTCATAGTGCACCATAATAAAGGTATTTGATGTGCAGGGCAAGGGGGTGGGGAGTGGGGAATGACTGATGCCTTTCCAATGCCTACAGTTTCATCTTTTCCAGTATGTCGTTTGGATGGAATCATACAGTAGGTAGCCTTGCGCATTTGGCTTTTTTTTTTTTTTTTTTCATTTACTGTGTTGCATTTGAGGTACATTTGCTAATTGTATCAGTGATATGTTCCTCCTTGGTGCTGAGTAGAATTCCATTGTGTGTGTGTCCACCAATCTGTTTATTCCTCCCCGAGATGAGGGAACCTTTGGATTATGACCAGTGTTTGACAATTACCAATAAAGTTGCTAGAGATATTCACATATAGATTTTTGCATAACCTGCACTTTTTATTTGAGTAAATACCTGGAAATGGGATTGCTAGCTTGTGTTTGGTGAGTGTGTTTTTGGTTTTATAAGAAATCATGAACTGTTTTCCAAAGTGGTGAAACCATTTTGTTTTCCATCCAGCAGTGTATGAAAATTCTAGTTACTTTCCATCGTCATTAGGGTATTTTCAAGTTTTATTTTATTATTATTTTAATGTAGTCATTCTAACAGGCATGTAGTGCTTTCAGTGTGGTCGTAATTTTCATCTTCCTAAAACTGATGTTCAGCATCTTTTCATGTGTTTAATTGCCATCCATATATCTCTGTTGGTGTGGTGCCTTTCAAATCCTAGGTTATTTTTTTAATGGGCTATTTCCTTATTATCAAGTTTTGAGAATTCTTTATCTGTTCTGGCCCTAAGCACTTTCCCATACATGCGATTTGCAATTATTTTTTTTTTCCAGGTTGGGGACTTGCCTTTTTATTCTCATAACAATGTCTTTTGAACAACAGATATTACTAATTTCAGTGAAGTTCATTTTATCAGTCTTCGAGGAATTGTGCTTTTAGGGTCCTATCGAATGTTTACCTAACCCTAACGTCGCAAAGATTTTTTTCCTCTATTTTCCTCCAGATATGTAATAGTTCTTACGTTTTTGCCTATCGTCTATTTGGGGTTTATTTTTGCGTGAGGTGCAGGGTGTGGATCTGTGTTTATTTTTGCATATGGATATCCAGTTGTTTCAGCAGCCCTGTTTGTTAGAAAAAAACTACAGTTTCTCTGTGGAAGTGCCTTTCCACCTTTGTTGAAAATCACCTGACCCTGTATGTGTGGATTCCTCCCTGGACTCCATTCCGTTCCCCTGTTCTGTTTGTCCTTTTTCGGTTGCAGTGGCGGGAATAATGGCTTTTCTAGCTTTCTACGTTCTCAGCAAGGCCCAAAAAACTCTGGAATACCTTTACGTGTAGCACTTAGAGGTGGTTCAGATACTTAAGAACTTGTCTAGACAGTTCTTAAAATGTGGTCCTGGATCAAGCAGCATCAACCGCACTTGTGATCTTGTTAGGAATGAAATTCTCAGGGCCTCCCCTTTTTGCATTAGAAATTCTGGAGATGGTGTCTAGCAGTGTATGTTTCAGGAAGCCCTCCAAGGAATTCTGATGCATGCCGACCTTTGAGAAACAGTTATTTTAGGGAGGTGGAGACATCAGAATTTAGGTCATTTAGAAGAAAATGATGATGGGATTATGTTAAGGGGCTTAATCTGGGTTCTTCTGTGTTCTGATTCAGATTTGACCAGCCCCAGTGGCCATTGTCTATCTGAAAGAGATTCTTTTTTCCCTTCCTTCCGGCCTTTAAAACATTTTTCTGAACCCCTGTGGCCATCACACTCCCTGCAGGAAAAGAGGTTTCCTTTTAAGGAATGAGAGGGCATTTCTGCTATCTAGAAAGGTTTTCAAGCAAGGATAGTCAACTTCAGATAGAGTCAAGTCAGGGATCTAATAGGGGTGTACATTTTAGGTTGATAGGTTGACAGCCAGTGGAATGTTCTTGTAGTCTATGAGGGCCAAGTTTCAGGTCCTCCTCACCCCAAAATCCACTGGGGTTTTCCTGACTGCAAATAATGGGGGAGAATATTGTGCAAGCTTTTTAAAGGCCTCAGACTTCCCGACTGCAAGAGGAAGATTGTTGCCCTGTCCTTCCCGTGTTCTGGCAGCAGATGCAGGAAGAGCTGGCCTTTCAACAGCTGGTTTGGAATGGGCTGCTCGCCAGAGAGGCCAGACCAGCTCCAGAATAAAGGAAGGATGCCTTCTTAAATGCCACAAGCTTCCCCTCCCCTTAGGAAAATGGTTTAAAAGAGCAAAGCATATAATGTCATATCTTTATTGTAGTTCCTCTACCTTAAACACACGCACTACTTTGACCTCTCACTTGTAATTTTCCAGTTAGAGATTTGAACTGGGCCTTTGTTAATTGCTGTGTTTTGAGAGAAAGGATAATTTTTATTTACACAACAACAACAACAACAAAAACCTACCCCAAACAAAAAACCCAGCAAGTTTAAATTTCCCTGTTTGTATGGAGCCTTAAGATTGAGGAGGGGACAGCCCTGGGAAAGAGAATAGACTTTGGCCAGGTGTTCCTCCTGGAAGAAAGATGGTTTGGGTCAGGTCTGGGGAACACTTGGAACTGACACTTTCTTCCTTGCTTGATTTGAGCAAATATAAACCTTTTGTTCCAGAAGGTTGTTGCCTATGTGGTGATTATATGTGTTCCTGCATCAGACCTCACATCACCTAATGCTTTTCAAAAAGTCTGAATGACCCAACTGTAATCAGTACAAATGAGCTGAAAGTGGGGGCTCTGGTTTTTCTGTCACCCCTCTGTGCTCCCTGTGTGTGTGTTATGGTATGAGAGTGGGTTGTCTTTGTGAGTTTGCATTTCCCATAACTTTGAGAGCAGTCTGGTTTCCAGCGGCGTTCAGAACTTCTCATCAGACTCCATATTCGCTTGAAAGAAACTGGCCTCTCCCTTTCCAATCTGCTAATTATCTTTCACCTAGTCTTCAGCATTTGAGAAGGAACGTTCATTTAAAAAAAACAAAAACTATGAACTGTCTGTTAGAATAACATGAACAGCATGCTTGAATTTTCTTGTGTTTTTCCTAGTTTCCATGTGACAAAAAGTGGGGGTAGGCGTGGGGGGAAGTGTCCATTTCATGTTATTTAACATGCGTAGTATGGATGGAAACAATGAGCTTTGGAGCCAGAGAGATCTGGGTGCAAAGCCAGACTCTACCACTTAATAACCACATACCCTTGGGTCAGTAGCTTAGATTTTCTTAGCCCCTCATTTGTAGAGTGTAGATAATAATACCAAACCTGTAGGAATCCTTTCAAGAAGTTATTGTGTGGTAAATGGTACCTACTATTATTATTTTTTTTTATTTTTTATAAACATATAATATATTTTTATCCCCAGGGGTACAGGTCTGTGAATCGCCAGGTTTACATACTTCACAGCACTCACCATAGCACATAACCCCCCAATGTCCATAACCCCACCCCCCTTCTCCCAACCCTCCCTCCCCCCAGCAACCCTCAGTTTGTTTTGTGAGATTAAGAGTCACTTACAGTTTGTCTCCCTACTATTATTTTTAAAAAATTTTTTATGCAAGTATAATTATCATAGTGTTATGTTTCAAGTGTGTAATATAGTGATCCAACAGTCGTATACATTACACAGTGCTCATCATGATGCTTAGCATTTTTTTTAAATGGATTTCATATTTTTCTTTAGATGAGCCAAGTACCCAGCAGCCTTTGATGTAAACTTTCCAAAATTTCTCCCCTAACGCCACTCTGTTCAGGTGCTGCCCCCATTCATGTCCCACAATTTTCTACCTTCCCAGCTTGACATCTCCCCATAGGATCGGAGATTCACATATTACACTCATGAGGGCCCTCTCAGAGGAGGGTTTAAATCCTCAAGCTTAAAGGATAAAGCTTAACATAGCACGGTTGAAAGCCACAAGGACCATTTTGGTTTTTAGGATATCAAGTAGTATCTCTGAATTCCTGGCTTCCCAGAGCCAGGTTTTAAGAAACTCACTTGTACACAGGCTCCAGGATCCATGTGAGAGTGATCTGGTATATTCTGTCCTGTTAGCATTTATTCCTCCCTCCTCTCTCTCTCCACCAGCAGGCTAAGTATGTAACACAAAGTGTAGACATAGTACCTAGTACCTAGGAGGCCCTGGGTAATTACTGATTGAGTGAATGAACAATTCTGACAAGAAAAAAAAAATATTCTTCTAATGTCTACCTACATCTCTCTTGCTTGGCTCATGTTTTACCTCTTGAATTAGGTATCTATTGATGTATAACAAATTACCACAAATTTAGCAGCTTAAGACAACAGTGGACATGTGTTACCTCCTACACTTTCTAGGGGGCAAGATTCAAGAGCAGCTTTAGCTTGGATGGTTCTGGCCCATGGTCTCTCAGGGACTGTGTGGGATGTTGGCCGGGGCTGTGTTCGCTGGAGGCCCAGCTGAGGCTGGAGGATCTGCTTCCAACATAGCTGACACCCATGGCTCATGGATCAGCGTTCCCAGTGGGAAGGACACCTCAGTTTCCCACCAGATGGATCTGGCCATAGGGTTTCTTGGGTGTCCCATTAACATGGCAACTGGCTTTGCCCCGAGTGAGTGATGCAAGAGAGAGCAAGATGGGAACTGTAATGTCTTTTATGACCTAGCCTCAGAAGACACGCTCTGCAAAATCTTTTTGGTTACACAAGTTGGCAGGTCATGTCTGTTCACTGAAGAAGGGGGCTACCCAGTGGTGTGGAATCCCTCTTGGAGATTGGCTATAATGCCTCCTATTCAGCCCTTTCTTATTTTGTCTAGAACCTGAAATTTCTTTTTACCCCTCTCTTCTAGTTGCATTTCAGTTCTTTTCCATTAGGCATCTCATGACCTACTAAGGGCTAACCAGACTCACGAGCATTGCCGAGATATGCTTTGGCCAGGAGCAGTGCTAGTCCATCATGAGGGGTCCTTGACTCTTCTTCACATCTGTGTGTGATAGACCCTAACCTCAGCTAAACCCTTGCTACAAGGTCTCCTCTCCTGCTGAGACAAGACCCACTGTATGCAGGGCCCAGATTTCCAGACAAGGAAAGCGCCATGTTCCATACATAAAGGCACAACTCTTGGGCTGCCTTGAGGTAGTAAGGGATAGGATGGGAGCCATGTTTGTGGGAGAGGTTGGGTAAGGTTGAGCCAGGCCTACCCACTTTTTCCCCAGTGCTCTGGTGACCAAGACTACAATATGGAAGTTGCCAAGATTCAAGGCAGGGCCCATGGCTATAATATTTGCCTCTGGGGGCACTTGAGTGGCTCAGTGGGATAAACCTCTGCCTTTGGCTCAGGTCATGATCTCAGGGTCCTGGGATCAAGCCCTGCATTCGGCTCTCTGCTTAGGAGGGAGCCTGCTTCCCCCTCTCTCTGCCTGCTTCTCTGCCTACTTGTGATCTCTCTCTCTCTCTGTTAAATAAATAAAATATTAAAAAAATATATTTGCCTCTGGACACAGATAACTGACTTACGTGAAGAATTTGATCTTCACTTGTACCTCATTAGCACTAAGACCTAAGCTAACTGGACCTCTTGTCAGCATGTGTGGCCTCAAAATACTTTCTTACGTTCAACAAATGGAAAAAAAGATTCCTCCCCTTGCCCCACTTTTTCTCTTGGCAGGTTTTGTTTTCTCTGTATGGGAGTTTATAGATATGAGGCCCAAACCTCAGTGAATGTGTCTGTTGTTTTGTAGAGTTCTTAGAAAATCATCTTTTCCCTCACAATAGTAACTGTTGTTTTCCCAGCATTCCCATGTCTCTAGGGGAGACAGCTCGAGGAGAGACAGAAGTTTCCAAGGCTCTAAGAAGCAGGAACTGGGAATTTATTGGTTTCCCTGGACTGTGGTGTCCCCTGGTTGGGGAGAGTGCCAGGAACTGGGAGGTGGGCTTGGGACACACTGTGTGTGTGTGTGTGTGTGTGAGAGAGAGAGAGAGAGAGAGAGAGAGAGAGAGAAGGACACACCTTGAAGGAACACATGTTGGATTATGGGATGTTTTCAGTTAATAATGAAAAAGCATTATTGCTTTTGACTTGTTCATCCCTCTCTCTCCATATGCAGAGGTTTGGTCATAGTCTCAGTGGAACATAAAACTTGTAACAACAAGTTTAAGCAGGTTTTTATGAAGGCGTGGGGAAAACATCTAAGTTCTGCAAGAGCTAAGGCCATTCTAGCTGTTTCTGTAGACAGACTTGGGGCTTGTTCACCTGTGTTAAGCTTCCTAAGGTTGGTCCATCTCCCCAGCACCCCGCCCTGGGGACAGGCCTCACCTGGGCTCCTAGGAGGGAGGGTGGAAGGAAGGTGAGCTCCCTTCTTGGTCAGCGTGATCCAAAGGCCCAGGGAAGGTAGAGGGTACTCACAACAAACCTGTCTACTTCCTGGGAAGGCATAAGCTTAATTGAGCCCATTACCAGGCTGGACTTGGGGACTCCACAGCTTCTTTATATCTTCCTGTATCTTCTTGTATCTTCTTTGTATCTTCTTGCTCAAGCTCCTTTGTCTTATCCTTCTTTCAGCACCTTCTCTTGTCTTCTTTTCATGCTGTAGTTCCTGAAACTCTCCTCCTCTTCCAGGTAATGTAATAAGACATGCCTACCTGGCCATCTTCATGGGACCCCTGCCTGGGACTCCAGATTACTCAGGGACAGGACACGGTTTCTCCTCTGAACTTGAACTTCGTTAGCGCTGAAAGCTGAAGAAACAGCTGGGGGAGAGCAGAGTTAGTTCATGGTGGTATTTTTAGAAACCCTGCAGGCTGGAGCCCAGGATGAGGTCGCTGGGCACCACGTGGGCATTAGAGCCTATGACTTGGAGCTCACTGTGCTCGAACCTTCCCTGAGCTCTGCCTGTCACTGACCAGATGATGTGGAAGGGCTCAAATCAACAGCCCTGGATGAGTGCAGGCTTTTCCACAAATGACCCCGTAACATTTTTGGCTGGGGTCCCTGTGGCATTAGAATGCTTGTTATATATTTGAAGGAATTATGCCGGCCTTCACTGGCACTGACTCTCTCCCACTACCCACCCCCCAAAGACGACCAACTAGCACCTGGGCATGGACAGAAGCCCTGTGGAGACTTCTGCCACTATTTTCCCACAGGCCTTTTTTCATACAAGATTTTAGAAACACAATCAGTGGCCAGCGCTCAGCCTCATAGACATGAGCTCAGTGGGGGCTCAGGTGACCAGAATGCAGCGAAACCTCCTTTTCCTGGGATCTGAATCACAGGACTGTCGCTGGCCCCTGCGGGGACTCTCACCCCACCCTTGGCTGGGGCCCCACTTGGCTGATTTCCCAGGCTGGGAATGTTCTTTGAGTTTTTAGCAGGTCTGCCTGGAGGGTTTGGGTCTGTGGTTTCCTCCTGGCAAGTGGTGACTTTTCCTGGGTACCAGAGGCATGCAGTCAAGTTCCAGTGTAACTCCAATCTGTAATTTTGAATGGATGCAGGAGGGAGAGAGGGAGAGAGTGAGTGAATGAATGACTGAATACAGAGGGGCAGGAGGCAAGCACATTCCCTGCTTCAATGAAATCCTCTTGCCCACTGGTTCTCTGTGTTCACGTGTGTGCTCTGCATCAGAGCATGGGCTTGGGGGATTGCCCTCGCCTTTCTCCCTGGGCCCCTCCCTCAGTGATGGTCATCCCACTGTCTGGCCATCACCATGTATCCCCTCACTATGCTTCTCTCTCTGTCCTATCGGTGTCTGAGTCTTTCACTCCTCCAGCGCACCAAGTGAAGTACCTTAAGTTTTATTTTAATAAGTGAACAGAATACAGGCTGTGCCATGAAGGCAGCACAGCTCCTTCCAAAATTGAAGAAGAGAGTTTCTAGTAAGTTTGAGATGCTAATCTTGACGGGTCCCCAGTGCTCTTCTGACTGGATTTCACACAGAATAAAACACGCAGACAGCTGCAAGCCTCAGCCCTCAGACCTCTCCATTCTCCTTGTGTGACTCTCTGGGAAGACGTAGATAGCACGGAGTAATCTCTCCCAAGGAATTAATTGCCGTTTCCTCTTTCCTGTTTTGAACAGAAATTTTCTTTATTGTGTGAGTACAGCATGGAGAACATATTCTTTGGCATCACATAAATATTTACTTCATATTTAAAACTCCTGTCATGAAGCATTTATTCCACTTGAAAATATTATAACCTATTTTCCTTGTGGCAAATAAAAATAAAAGGCATTGCTCCTTTGATTTTCAGTACCTAGTTTTTTTTTGGAGGGGGGCAGTTGGTTTTGTTTTCCTTCTATTTATCTTGCATTTTTTTCACCAGTAAGTCCATAAAATCAAGCCAGAGAATTATTGAGAGGGAAAATTACCTCCTCAGAGATGGAGTAGCAAAGGTTCTCATCCAGCTTATGTTAGGAGCTCCCTGCAAGCCATAACCACTGTTGTCTGGAATATTGTGGTAATTCTTTGCTTTGTTAGTGGAGACCTGACCATCAAGGACCAGAGAACAATAATTGAGAGAGTGGTCTCGGACCAGAGCTCGTACTATGGGGTCTGTGCCCAGAACAGTGCCTGGTATTCAGTATCTACAGAGGAAACCATCTCTAGATAGACCATTTATGTTATACCCTTCAGAAATTTTCAGTGTGTATTTTCACTCATGTGTTTTTTGAGTATATTTATCCTTTTCTCCTTCTCATTTTATATACATACTGTACACATGTTTCTTAGTCTTCCTGTTTATTATTTCTTGGTGGATTTAGAATATCTACTTTTTCAAAACCACAGCATGAAGATCCATTCTGTGGGTGTATCATGAACTAATCGGTCCCCTTTAGCTTCCTTTGCCAAGTCCCTGGAGGAGAGCAGAGGTGGATGTGTGAAGAGGTGACTGGGCAGCTGCAGGAGCTGACTCCCATACAGTCAGGTGCAGGTGGGACCCAGGGTCTTCTGCCATCCCTGGGAGGCAGGACCAGATGGGTCAGGTGGGACTTCCTGAGCTAGCATTTACTGTTTGTAAGTTGTAGGACCTTCAGCAAATTATTTATTTAATCTCTCAAAGGCTCGGTTTCTTTGTAAGTCAAGAATAATAACCACTGCATGGTATTAGAGCATGTGTGTGAGTTGCTTACATAGCTCATGTATTTGAAATAGTACCTCATGGATATGTAATAGCATGCATATATAATAGAGCCTCATGGGTATGTAATAGCACCTCATGGATATGGAACAGCACCTCATATATATACATCAGCACCTCATGTATATGTAATGGTACTTCATGTGTACACAATGGTATTGCACCGATGTAAGGTGCTTGGAAAGGTACCCAGTACATAGCAGGAGCCCGATAAATTGTAACTGTTATTTTCCAGCTTCTGAATATCTGAGGTTTGACAGTTCCTTAGAGAAGAAAATACTACAACAGTTGACTGGTTTTCTTCACGTTGTGAAATTACCTTCTTTGAGGACTGGATTTCTTCTTTGCTTGGATTCTAAGAAAAGCCTTCTGAGGAGGTCCCCAGCCTTTTCTCAAATCAGTTATGTTTCTCACTGCTTTTGTTCGCAAACTGAGTCACTGTTCTATGCCTGGTCCAATCTTCCTGGCAGCTTGCCAGTCTGAAGATGGAGTCATTTTTCTAAAGCCCATAATGGATGGGGTAGAGAAAGAGGAGGCTCACTCTCTTTCGCTCACCGAGACAGGTGTGGAACATCTGGAGGCAGCTGGGCCCCTGCAGGGTGTGGCGATTAGGAGGTGTCAGAGCAGGTGTTGCAAGGTGGGGGGTTGGGGCTGTTTCACTTCCCCCAGTAAGGAGGTATCAGCTTGGCACCAGGAAAAAAGAGAAAGAAGGTACCAGCTTGGGGTTTAGGCTGAGCTGTTGCATTACCCTCTCTTGATAGATAGGAAAGTAGAAACCCAAAGAGATTGAATGATTGGGTTTGGAGGAAAGGCAACATTTGTGTCATCATCTAGTGCCTAGTTCAGCCATACTGGCAGAAAGAGGTCCAAACACAAGCCAGAAAAATTAAAGAAGAACCTACAGCATACTTGCTTGTGGAAAAGACCCCTGTGTGTCCTGGACATCAAGGGTAAGTGACTGTCCTGTGGTGAGGAATAACAGCAGTACCCAGAGGCTGCTGGTTGTGCGTATTGATCATCCTGGTCCAGGCTTCTGGTTCAAGGGTCTCAGGCAGGGTTGATCCTTCATCTGGCGATTCTCACTACACATACCCTGCAAGGAAGTGCTGGCGTATGCAGACGTTCATAAGCTGGACCTGTTAGAAATTCCCTGACAGATATTTTTTTTAATAATTTTTTTATTAACTTATAATGTATTATTTGCCCCAGGGGTACAGGTCTGTGTATCATCAGGCTCACACACCTCATAGCACTCACCATAGCACACACCCTCCCCAATGTCCGTCACCCAGCCATCCTATCAATCCTCCCATCCCCCAGCAACCCTCAGTTTGTTTGCTAAGATTAAGTGTCTCTTAATCAGGGGCATCTGGGTGGCTCAGTGGGTTAAACCTCTGCCTTCGGCTCAGGTCATGATCTCAGGGTCCTCGGACCGAGCCCCACATTGGACTCTCTGTGGGCAGGGAGCCTGATTCCTCCTCTCTCTCTGCCTGCCTCTCTGCCTACTTGTGTCAAATAAATAAATAAAATACTTAAAAAAAAAAAAAGTCTCTTAGAAGAGTCTCGTTCCCCATCCCATCTTGTTTCATTTTTCCCCTCCCTATCCCCCCACATCCCCCTGCCCTGGCTCTCAAATTCCTCGTGTCAGAGAGGTCATATGATATTGTCTTTCTCTGATTAACTTATTTTGCTCAGCATAATACCCTCTAGTTCCATCCACATCGTTGCAAATGACAAGATTTTGTTTCTTTTGATTCCTGCTAGATATTCTTAAACTGAAAGATACCAGACAGTGTGGAGGTGAAGGGTATCTGTCGCCTCATGCAGGGAGTGGTGTTCAGTCCTGTCAGGTCAGCTCCCCTTTTGTGCCAGAGAAGGTGAGGTGGGGTGAGGTGGGAGATGGTGGAGCAGGAAGACCTCAGTCATTGGACTGGCATAGCCTTTGGTGCCAGGAGCTGCCTCTCCCCATGTCTGTGAGGGTTCCCCTGGCTGAGATGGGGAGGACTTGGCCCAGGAAAAAGGAGCCAGGAGGGGCTGCTTCAACAGAGTCGTAACTCCAAGGTGTGGGCTCTTTCTGCTGCTTCTGCCACCTGCGTGCAACCTTGGGGCTATAAGATCCTCAATGTGCAAAAGCTCCTGGGAGTCTGAAGTTGACGGCCTAACGGAACCACGCAGGAGACAAGCCTGGAACATTGCTGGAGGCTGAGGTAACTGAGGATCTCCTAGTAGCTCCACCAGACAGCTCTGTTTCACTTCATGCTTTGGAGAACTCCTGTCACACTGTCTGACTAATCTTCATTTCCACAGAAAGTCTCAAAAAGGTTATCCTGCTCTTAGCAGGTCTCTCCCTGACTTGACATCATTCCTTCTGCCACGTGGCTGATGCACCCATAAAACAAAAGATCTGGAAAGGGCCCGATGGTTTCCTCTTTGGGAGGAAACCCAGCCTGGGTTTTGCCTCTGAGGATGCTGCAAAGGAAGGGTCACACCAGGTGGCCGTAGCGCGGTGCACACAGTGACGGCACTGGGCATCCTTTGCGGTGGGCTTGGGGGCAGGTCGGGGGAGCTCTTCCCTCAGTCCAGGAGCACTGGCAGCTGCAGACTGTCAAAATTGGGCCTGTCCCCCTGCCCAGTGCATGTATGTAGTGCCCTCTCCTTGTTCATACTGAGTAGCCCTCCCAGTTCCACAGCAAGAAGGATGCACAGGCACAGAGAACCTCTCTTAGAAGTCACTAAAGAGCATCAGAGCATGTTGTTTTCCAATTCTACAGACAGTATGTAAACCCATCATCCTAGCAGAGCACAATAATTCTTTTACATTACCTTCAATCTGCAAGTATGTTTTACACGGGTTTGTGCGCGTGCGCATTCTGTTTTTACCATATTGTATCCCATTTCCCCCTAATCCCGCAAGGTCTTAGTTCACCATTTTTAATTTGCTATAAATGTGCTATAATTTGTCGGACCATTCTCTTAATGCACAATGGTCCAGTTACTTCTGTTTGTTGGCCAAGATAGACAGCAATGGGGGAACATCTGGAAGTTATAAGTATATAGCTTTTTGTTTCTGTGTAATTATTGACTTAGAGGGAATCCCAAAGTTAAAGGATGTGACTTTTTTTTGTGGTGTTTGCTATCATTAGAGTATTGTTTCTGGAAATGTTGCATCACATTGCATATGTATAATACGGATAATACCACTTTAAAACAAACTTGTTGGGCGCCTGGGTGGCTCAGTGGTTTAGGCTGCTGCCTTTGGCTCAGGTCATGATCTCAGGGTCCTGGGATCGAGTCCCGCATCGGGCTCTCTGCTCAGCAGGTAGCCTGCTTCCCTCTCTCTCTCTCTGCCTGCCTCTCCATCTACTTGTGATTTCTCTCTGTCAAATAAATGAATAAAATATAAAAAAAAAAAAACAAAAAAAAAAAACCAAACTTGTTTACTAGGTATTCAGTGGTGGGTCAGTGGTATGTCAAGACTGCTCTTTGCATTTTAAAAATTCCCATTAAGAGCGAGTATTTTATAATTCCTATAAGTTTTACGTTCATGTAATTTACACAGGAGTCTCTAGGGATCTTGATGGATATATTTGGATTCATTGGTACCTATACCTCTGTGGTATTCTTGCCATTTAATGTGAAACTAATGGGGAGGAATGAGACAAATCTAGATTGTGGAACATTCTGTAAGACAGCATCCTCGACACTTCATAAATGTATCATAAAAAGGAAACAAGAAAGCTGTTCTAGATTGGAAAGTCTAAGGAGGTGTGGCAACTAAAGGCAAAGCAAGAGCTCTAAGTAGCTTCTGAAAAAAATTTTTTTAAATTATTTTTTGTTTATTTATTTGAAAGAGAATGAAAGAGATAGACTAAGATGGGAGAGGGTCAGAGGGAGCAGCAGACTCCCCACTGAGCAGGGAGCCCAGTGCGGGACTCAATCCTGGGACTCTAGGATCATGACCTGAGCCGAAGGCAGTTGTTTAACCAACTGAGCCACCCAGGTGCCCCGCTTCTGAAAAATTTTAAAGCCACAACTGTAAAGGGCATTTGGGGGGCAGTTGGAGAAATTTAAATATGAACCATATATTAGATAATGTCATATCAGTGTTAAGTTTCTTGACTCTGATAACTTTGGTTATTAGGAGAATGCTTTTGTTCTCAGGAGATGAAGGCTGATATATTTTGGGGTAAGGTGTTACTGTGCTTACAACCTTCAAATGGTTTAGTCAAACTATGTTTGCATCATATTTTATATTATGTATTAATAATAGTATATTATAACATCATATTATAGTATTAATTATATTGTAGTTATAAAATACAGTTACGCTGATGATGTAAATAAATGTAATAATACACTATTATCCTGTATTATATAAATATAGAAATTATAGAAGTTATTCACAACATATTTAATAGATACCATATTGATTTTTATATCCACATCTATATTCATTTATAAATCTGTCACATTCACATCACACACTCACATGCACACACGTGTGTGATGCATTCCCCCATAGGAACTGTATTTTAATAGAGATCCTTGACAGCAGCAGGAAATGCTGATGGGATCTGTTTCTGCTGGTGACTCCAGGCCCCAGCAGGGAGGTTCTGTGGGACTGGGGATTGCTGGGGCTCCCCTCAGGATCTAGGCATGTGGGTGACAGACACAAAGACTATCTGGCTGGACCCTTGGCTCCCTTGTCCAGAAGAATGGGTGATGGGATGATTTTCACCAACTGGGGGCCCCCTCCTCTTTTTCCTCTTGCCTGTCCTGCTGCTTGGCACATGGAGGGTGGGGAGGTCCCCATGGGGGGGGCATGAGGTTTACCTGTGTTTCCCTCTCCTATAGCTTACTGTTTCCCCACATCTTTGATGTCACATCTCTCTTACAAGGCAGTGCACCTGTGCTCTGGAGCAGGGATTACAGAACCTTTGGGGAAGTTCAGTCAGACAATCAGACCCCACTTCAGGGGAATTATTCTTGGCTCTCTGTCTAACCTCCTCCCAGGACCCTCCCCTCAGCCCCCACCAGTAGAAAGCATCTTCTCTCTAGGCATGAGTGCTTGCAACTGGGAGGTCTTTATAAGTCCGTTAAATTAACAGGTTGCTATGTTAACATATTAAATCAAAGTAAACAGAGTTTAGACCTTCAATTTGGTTGCTGGTCATTTCTGTAAAAAGTTGAGAAATGAGGCCCTTGGGGATACCCGTAACCCCGTTCTAGCTGGGCTCCCTTGAGAAAATTAGATAGGACTCCTCAGCAGTTTCACAGAAAATATAACTTCCCAGGATCAAAAGACTAGTAAATTTGAGGGATTTGCAAAGCAAGTTGCACCTTAAATGCATGAGGGGCTGACTTACTTTTTAAATGTGATCCATGGGACGTCTGGGTGGCTCAGTTGGTTAAGCAGCTGCCTTCGGCTCAGGTCATGATCCCAGCGTCCTGGGATCGAGTCCCACATCGGGCTCCTTGCTCGGCGGGGAGCCTGCTTCTCCCTCTGTCTCTGCCTGCCATTCTGTCTGCCTGTGCTCGCTCCCCCCCCCCACACTCTGATAAATAAAAATAAATAAATAAATGTGACCCATGGTGAATCTGGTAAAGGCAGTTGGTTGAACGCTTGTCCTCTGGCCTCAGCTGCCCAGGTGTGGAGATTGGAGTCTAGATTTTTATAGATCATGTTTGTAGTAAGGAAGTGCTAGTGAATATTTTTTTTTAATTACCGTATTTTTTTTTTCTGCTTCTAAATGTGGTAGAATATTCTGGATATAGTGAAAAGTAGGCAGCAGAAGTAGAAGTCACCTGTCATTGGACAGTTGGGTGTTGATGGCCAGATTTCTGTGTGTGTGTACCTGTCTCTATAGTAAAGCAGAGCTGGGACATTCTCATGAGAATCTGATCAGCTGGGCCTTGGTCCCTAGGTTGTGGCAGGGTAGAGGGTGGGATTTGCATACTCCATCTCTTTCCAGGTCAGAGACCTTTTGGAATATAAAAAGCACCCGTTCAAAAGGGGGGCCAGGCTGGCTGGGGGTGGGGAAACAGAGGGGTGGCAGGCAGACCCCCATCTAGGTCATCAGGGTCTGTGCTGGGGATCAGCATCTCTGCCTGTCTGCTTGGAGGCTTCTTCCCCCTAAAAGCCCCTACTGGGCATGTGGTCCCCATTCTTGCCTTTCTCTTCCTCTAGTGCTGTGTCCCTCCACCCCTGCTCAGTCCCCACTGACAGACACTGCCCTCAGATCCTCCAGCTGTTGGGCTCACACAGGTGCCGTTCTCACCCCAAGACTGACACTGTCGTGGTGGCATGTCAGGTGTGGGGGATACTTGGGGTGGGGGGGCACGGAGCCTTCCCAGTGCATTTTAAGCTGTGCCGTGCGGGCGACCTTCCAGGGCCAGCACTAGTGCTAGGAACCAAGCGCCTCCCCTGCCCTCGGAGAAGCCAGAGGCCGCTGGCCTCTTGCATTGTAAGAGCCCCTCAGTTGAGCACTTTGGGACCTTGCTGTCGGGAGGGTAGGCTGTCGCCCAGAGCGGCATGTGGACAGTGTTAACACTGGTTTCTCCCCCACTCTCTGGGTTAGAATCTGGGCTCCACCACTTAGTAGCTGTGCTAACAGAAAATGGTTATATAGACTTCCTATTCCTCAATTTGCACACCTGTGAAGTGTGGTTATGATCACCTTTCAGAAGTGCTGCTGTAAAGTTTCAGTGGGCACCTACCACGGAATAAGCCCTTAGTTAGCATTAAGTGTGACTCTTGTATTGGTCTGCTTGGGCTGCCGGAACAAAATGCTGTAGACGGAGTGGTTCCAGCAACAGAAATTTCTTGCTCCTAGTTCTGAAGGCTGAAAGTCTGAGATCAAGGTGTCAGCACAGTTGGGTGAGGGCCTCCTTCTTGCCTTGTAGACATCCATCTTCTCTCTGGGTCCTCGCAAGATAGTGAGTGAGCTCCGGTCACGTCCTCTTAACAGCATTCACCTCATCATGGGAACTTCACTGTCATGGCTGGGTCACACTGGCAGGTAGCACATCAACGTGTGAATGGGAGAGCGGGGCTCAATCATTCAAACCATAACAAGCATTGTGGTCGTTTATTAGCACCCTTGCAGGACTCTCTGAGGCTTGGGGCAGCCTCTGATGTGGACCCAAGGAAGAAGTGAGGACCGGCCTTTTGTCTTCAGTGAGGTCGTAAAGTCCATGGTGGTGGGTCCGAGTCTTCTGGAAAACTGCTTTCCCAGTGTTAGGTTTCTGTCTCCTTTTGACCTTCAGGAAAAGGTTCCTGGTTATCCTAGTCCGGAAGAAGGGGAAGGAAGAAAAGTCCGGTTTCTCTGAGCCAGGGAGCTGGGTGCAGATTCCACAGTGCCCTTGGTGTCAGCACTGTACCCCGTTTCCAGAGGGCTGGGCCCTTAGAGGCTCCAGGCAAGGATGCACTGGCTGGCTAAGGCCTGGCTGCCAAGAAGCTGTGATAAAATGTGAACCTTGAGCCTGTTGGTCCCACACCCTTGCAATGTACAGCTGCATCCCCGGGGGGAATGGAGAAGCCACACCAGGGGCAGGACTGGGATCTGGATGAATTCGGGGGTGCCGTTGGTACAGGAAATGGCAGCCCAGTCTGGCCTTCCTGTCTCTCATGGTGCACCCTTGCTGGGGTTGAGCAGCAAGGCTCAGACCCCAGAGTCCCTCAGCCCATGGGTACTCCCGCCCATGCCGCTCCTGCTCCTGGCACTGAGAGTGGGGTAGGAGGTCTCTTCCCAGGTGTGCTAACCCTGTGTTTTCTTCTCTGCTCTTGTCCTTCCCCAGCCCCTAAAGACAATGAAGAGCGCGTGTTCAGGGAGCGCATGCGGCCCAGGAAGAGGCAGGGGGCTGTCAGGCGCAGGGTTCACCAGGTCAACGGCCACAAGTTCATGGCTACCTACCTTCGGCAGCCCACCTACTGCTCCCACTGCAGAGATTTTATCTGGTAAGGCCCTCTCTCCTGGGAACCTCTAGTGAGGCTTTCCCTGAGGTGAGACATGGGGGAGGGGGTTGCAGGAGAAGAGAAACTTTATTTTTAAAGTGCTGATGGGCTTCATTTCTTCTTCATTTTATTGCAGAAGACTTTTCTGGAAGGCTCAGTGAGTCTCTAGTACCCGGGGGGATAACTGGGAAGAATGGTGACTTTATGCTTAGGATCATATCATAGATCATGTTTAACGAGTTAAGATTTTATAACCAATAGTGGTATGTTGTGATGTATTTTTTAAAGGAGTTCTTATCTTTTAGAGACACAAGCTTAATTATTTAGAAATGAAATAATGTGATGTCTGGGATTTGTTTAAAAATGATCTGGAAGAAGGGCAGAGGGGCTAGGGGTAGAGATGAAATAAGATCAGCGGTGCATTAATCATTGTTAGAGCAGGTTATAGGTCCCTTACATTTATCTCTTTATTTTTGTATATATCTGAATTTTCCCATGATAAAGCTTAAAAAATAATTGATTCCCAGTATCTGTAATTCAAAGCAGTTCTTAATAACTGTTACAACAGTGGTGCTACTAGGATGCCCAGCTTTCAAAGGAATGAGAGAGCAGCATTGGCTGGAGTGCTCAGGGAAGGCTTCCTGGAAGAGGTGGCATTTTTCCTTTCATGATGACTAGGATTTTGATAGGCAAAGACAGGTAGGTTATGGGCCTTTTTGGGAGATGGAGAAGGATAAGGAGCACCGGCCTTGGGTATTGGTGGGGGAATCTTAATGAATGCCTACCATGTGCCAAGTCTTTTCTTAGGCCCTGAGAATATCTAATTAAATCATCCTAGTGTCCTAGAAGCTATGTATTATTAAAGCCATTCCACTAACAATACTGAGACTCAGAAAGGAAAACAAGACTAGTGTGACGTCCTCCAGCTAGGAGGTGTCAGAGACCCACTTCCACTCCTGGTGAGCCCAGCAGAAAGCTGTTCCAGACCTCCCACCAGCCTTCCTGGCAACCTCTCTGAGCTCTTGAACTTCGCCAACACACTTGGATCCTGTGGGGGGAATAAGTGAGGCCAATCTGCCGCACAAACCAAGCAAAAAGGAGCATCTGAATTAGGCTTTGAATTGCCAAGGTGTGCAGGAGTGGCTTGTCTTGTCCTTGTGGTTTTCCAGAACTAGTCACTGAGGTTGGCATGGACATCTGTGGAGGTGCAGCTCAGAGCACTCTCAGGCTGCTGGAAGCGGGAATAATGCCCCAGTCCCATCACAGAAATGTCTCACCCCCAGCGCTGCTTCCACCCTCTAACTCTGTTTTCTGTATTTCCATTACGAGTTGTGTGTTTGGAGGGAGTATGTTGTGGAAGCTGAGATGTATGGATTCAGGTCTCCTCTCGGCATACGGCGAACACCTCTGGGTTCTAGGCTTCCCAAGGTGTGGCTCCCACTGGGCTGGAAATGGCAGATTGCTCCTTGACCAGTTGGTGGTGTCACTGAGGACAGGGCCCAGGCCAGATTGGTTGGATTGTTCTGTGTCCATGCTAACCCTAACCCTGCCCCAGGGGAGCTGACACCTGTCAGGGAAGGAACCTCTGCCATTACCCTTGACCAATGCCCCTAACCCTGGCCACAGACCCACCTAGAACCTTTGACTGCTGCTGGAGTGCCCAGAGAATATGCCTGTAAGCTAGAGCCCTCCTATATGATTACCTGCCATGTTTGACTGATCAAGATCTGCCTTGAGCGAGCAGAGTCTTTGTGGCTTTCCAGAACACTGTTGGCCTCACTGGAAAGGCTGTTGGTCTAGGAAACCAAGCCCTGATACTGACCAGGCTTTGTACCCTTTCCAAACACTGGCTCTAACCTCTGTTGCCTCCGAAGGAGTCTTTTTTTTTTTTTAGATTTTATTTGTTTACTTAGAAGGAGCAGGAGGGTGGGGCAGAGGAAGAGGGAGAAGCAGGCCCTGTGATGAGCAGGGCTCAATACCAGGACTGCCAGATGGCGGCATGAGCAGAAGGCAGAGGCTTAACCAACTGAGCTGCCCAGGCACCCTGAAGGAGTCACTTTAAGGCGCTCTGCAAGAGGAAGTGAAATCCCGCTGCTGACTGGATTCTAGTCTACTTGGTGCATCGTGGCTGGTGGCCAGAAAGGGGTGACGTTGTGTGGTTTTCGACCTACTAAAATTTATTAAAAGGTTGTATTCTTCTTTTCAGGGGTGTCATAGGAAAGCAGGGATACCAATGTCAAGGTAAGAGGCACTGTAGGAACTAAATGCTTGGGGGCCCTCTGGTCTGTCCAGATCAGCGACACTCCTAGGACACACATGCTGGGTTTGATGACATTTATAGGCTCTATAGGGTTTGCATGCTCCTGTTCCCTCTCTGAGAAGCAAGACCTTGTTTTCTTTTGTCCCTGCCTGGACATGGTTCCTGTATCCCATATATGGGGTGTAGAGGTATGGGAGTACCTGTGGGCACCTGTCTCCAGCTGTCCCTGGGGTCTCTGCTCCTTTCCCAGTAAGATGCAACCATTCAACACCCTTCGAAGGCCCCGCCCTGCCCTGAGCTGGGCTCCATGTACCCTGTCAGCTCCCTCCCTCCTCCCTCTCTTGCTCCCTGAAGAAGTACCCTCACCTGCTCGATTCACTCCTATCTCTCAGTGATCCTTGCTGATTCTCTCTCTACCCCCCCTTTTTTTGTCTCTACTGTGGAATCATTAGCTCTTCAATGTTTAAGACTCCCTTGAAATCATTGCAGTTTGTTTGTTTTCAGTTCTTTGACTAAAATGCAAGATCCATCTCCTCACCCAGCCACTGGTTGACTTGGGCTCACCAGAGGACCTGAGCAGGTTCTGTCGTACACGGCCATGTCCTTGAGGTAGCATATGTGCAAATAGCTGCTTACCTCTTTGGCTGCCTCAGCTCACACTGTCCCAGGATATGGAAGACCAGGCTGTGGGCCACTGTGAAATTAACCAAAAATGTTTAAGAACTCCTATGCCCCCAAAAGACCCATTCTCCCTCAGTAGTGCTCCCCGTCACACCTGCCAACCCTGACGTGACATGGGCTGGGGCATAGGACTGCTCCAGTGCCTTTAACAGACCTGCTTCACAGAAGGAAACTGTTCCCTGACCTTGGCATATAGAAGTGAGGAAATCATTTGGTACTTCCATATCTAGAGAAAACTCCTGAGGCCCTCTGGGTGTAAGGGTGCATTCTTCTCCAGAGCTTTCAGGGAACCCTAATGGCACTGATGACACAGTATTCCTAATGACTCAGCCTTCCAGGCTTCAGCCGGGTCTTTCGTTAAGACTCTGGCACAGGAGGGGCGTGGCTCCCGGCGTCCCTCCATGGAGACCAGAATCTTGGGGTGGAAGCTTTCTACCCCCACTTGTCGCTCAGCCTTCCCATTTTTGCTGTTTGCAGTTTGCACTTGCGTGGTCCACAAGCGATGCCATGAGCTCATAATTACGAAGTGTGCTGGATTAAAGAAACAGGAAACTCCCGATGAGGTAACTATTTATAACGTTGAAATTTGGGGCTTTCTTTACTGCCACGCCTCCCTTTCTTTACTGCCCCCTCAGTGGTTCCTGAGAAACTCCTTATCTCTCTCAGATCCCCTGGCTTTCTCCATTGTGTTGATCAGAGTTGAGGGAGTTGTCCACAGCCTTCCAGCAGGAGGCACGGTCTACAGAATGACCGTGGCTCAGAGTCCGTGTCATGTCCGTGGCTATTAGGGCAAGAGCCGCGCAATCCCAGAGCTAAAGCCTGCGAGGAACATGTGAATTGCTTTATGTCATTATCTCTTCGGAACAGTGACGTCACTAAGTGACCTGTCACTGTCTCCACACTGCTCATAAACAGGGAGAGAGACATGACACATAAACGGGAACCTTGTTTTTCTGAGGTGATGGGGGGAACGGAAAGGAATTGACAAACCCAAGAAACCCTTAAGAGGCAGGAATAACTATAGTAATAATACCAGCCGACGTTCATGGTGTACTTACCGTGTGTCGATTTAAGTACTTCGTCATACAGTATTTAATCTCAAAATGGCCTTAATAAGAGCTATGCGATTATCTTCGTTTTGCTACAGGGAGAGTGGAAGCACAGAGAGGTCATGTTAGCTTGCCCCAGATCACACAGCTAGTACGAGAAGGAGCCATGTTCACACCCAGGTCGTCTGTTCCATGGAATCTGAGCCCTTGACCGATGGACTTCATTGTCTCTTAATCTTCTAACCTAGTATCAGGTTGACTCTTAGGGAAGTTGCTGGGGGTAAGGAAGTGAGACAATTCAACAGTAAAGGTGGGTTTCTCCTAACCGAGTGACTGGAAGGAGAGTGTGTGTGAGGGTGGGTGTTATCTGTGTTCATAGCAGTGGATTTCAAAGGCCTGCTTTTAATTCTTGATGAAATAGATAAGTAAGTACTGGATACTCATAGTGCATTAGAACTGGGGGTCAAAGAGACGCTAGGTAAGTTTATAATCAGGTGGACTTATAATTTGGCTTCCAAAAAGAGCAACTTACAGGACCACTACTACTAAAAGATAATTCATCCGAATGGCATCTTGGCATCAGAAACACTTCTATCTTTTATCTCCTTTTGCTTTCACACAGTCTCTGGAAAGCAGTGGGGGCATGGCCTGGATGGAACCTTCCATGTCCTGAAAGACAGGCAGCCCAGGGCACCAAAGCTGTTTGTGGGGGCTCTGCCGTCACGGTGGAAAGTGCCGGTTCTCACCACCTGGGCCTCCTGGCTCCTGTGGCAGGGTCGAGACCCAAGTATACAGTCGTACTTTTTACTTGGACAGATAAAGGAAAGGCAGGTGGCTGGCTTGCTGTCGGTCTCCCTTCTGTCCTGTGGACATCCTCTGAGCACTTCCTGCTCTGTGCCAGATACTGCGCCACATGCCACTGAACGAAGAGGAACACATGATTCCTTCCCTCCAAAACCTCCCAGGTTTCTTCCCCTGCGAGCCCTTACAGGTTTCTATAGCTTCGCCCCATCTCTTGGAGGGAAAAGTCCCCAAAGAGTCCATGCCCTACAGGTTAGAGGGCTGAGGTGGGAGATACCCCCTTGCCTTTGAGTCTGTGACCAAGTGCTTTCTGGTTGTCCTTCTTGGCCCGTTGGCAGCGAATAGACGTCACCAGTGAAGTTTGTCCCCACATGTGGCATGTGTCCCAAGGGAGAGAAGTTGCCAAGGATTGAGGATGGGGGCTGTGAGTTTCTCTGCCTTGTGGAGTTCTTGCCTGTCCCAGGGCTCGCAGGGCCAGGCTCCTAGGGCATTGCTGCACCCACCAGGGTTGGGGGGAGATGGGGGAAGCCCTCTGCCAGGGAGCCTAAGTTTCTCTCCCTGCTTAGTGCCTGTGTGTTAGTGCCGAGGACACACCTTTCCCCGGGCTTTTTTTTTTTTTTTAAAGATTTTATTTATTTATTTGACAGAGAGAAATCACAAGTAGACAGAGAGGCAGGCAGAGAGAGAGGAGGAAGCAGGCTCCCTGCTGAGCAGAGAGCCCGATGCGGGATTCAATCCCAGGACCCTGAGATCATGACCTGAGCTGAAGGCAGCAGCTTAACCCACTGAGCCACCCAGGCACCCCATCTCCCCGGGCTTTTAAGGGTGGGGACCGCCCAAGGCTCTCCGTGGCATCACCTTCCTTTCTTCTTCACCTTCCAGTGATTTCTTTCTCTTCTTCCCTCCCATGGCCTCTGCGTTGGTCTCACTCGCCCCCGTTTCCACGTCTTTGCGGCAGAGCAGCGTGTGCACGTGTGTACCTGTGTGTGCGCGGCTCTCATGCTTGTTTCCACAGCCTCCAGTTCTGTGGCTCGTGCTTATGCCCTGTCCTCCGCCCACCATCCTCTGATACTTTAGCATCCTGGGTGCTCCCGGCTGAACCTCCAAGTTCCTGGGCGCTCCCCCACCTCTTCACCTTTGTCTGTCACCTATATCCCTTTGTGAGCCTCTTCCTAGGACCCCCAAGTCTGTTCTCAGTGTGGGTCCACCACATCTTCAGCATTTGCAGGAAAAGAGTGGCTACAGTGATGCACGCCCTTCAGGGTGAGCAGGTGGACATAGAGGAGGAGACCCAGAAAGGCAGACCATGCCAATGACCCCTCACTTCTATGCGTCTTATCCCCTGTGCCCCCTCCCCCCACCCCCTGCAGCGCTGTGACGTTCAGTGGGACGGGGCTGCCATCCTCATTAGCCAGATCAGGAATCTGAAGCCCCAAGAAGTCTGGAAACTTTCAAGACCTCACAGGTAGTTGGTGGCAGACACAGGCCCACAGATCAGAATACACTGCCCCCCCTCCCCGGCCTTCCCCCTCCACCTTACCGCCTTCTCTTTACTCCTTTTAAATAATCCCTAAGTGGCAGCATGCTGCTGAAAGGGCCTGGGCTCTGAATTCACACTCGTGGGCCTCAGATTCTGCCTCTGCTGCTCATCAGCTTACCACCGTGCTTCTTAATCTCACACGGCCTTAATTTCCCCTGCTGGAAACTCAGGCCAACAAGGGCGCCTGCCCCGCGGGGTGCCGGTGAGGTTTAATGGTGACAGTGGTGCCTGGCCTGTATGCAGTCCCCATACCTCCGTGCCCTTGGGGCGCATGGCTCTGGGTTAGCAGGCTTCACCACAGCTACTGCCTGTCCTAACTGGAGACCTTCACTTTCCGCAGCTGTGCTGGGGCTTCAGGGTCTTTGTAGAATCTTCTACTATTGGCCAAAATGGCCTCCAGGCACAAAGCAGCCTTGAGAAACACGGTGATATCTCGTGAACAGCCATAATGTGAGGTGCGCACTGTGTGCCATGTGCCGTGAAAGATGGAAGCCCGCTGTCCTGGGGGGACCTCACTGGGCAGTGGGCCTGGCCTCACAAGGTCCAACAGAGAGGTGGGGAGTGAGCGAAGGGTATCAGGAGCAAATGCCCCAGAAGGTTCTCTGCACCTGGTTTCTCGCGGCAGCTTTCAGAGCCAAGCTCCCACCTGCCCCATTCGGTGGCCAGGCCTTCTGGGAAAGCTGGCCTGTAGGAGCTCCAGCAGTAAGCAGGCCACCATGTGAGCGAGGCTGTTAGTGACCCTGTGTTTTGCCATCCCTGCAGGTGGGCTCTCAGCGGTTCAGCGTCAACATGCCCCACAAGTTCGGGATCCACAACTACAAGGTCCCCACCTTCTGCGACCACTGTGGGTCCTTGCTCTGGGGCCTCCTACGGCAGGGTTTGCAGTGCAAAGGTAAGGCACCCTGGGCCATGCCCTCGCTCTGCCCCCCGCCCCCTCCATACTCTTGTGTCCCTTCCGTCTCCACTTTTTCGAAAATTCTTGGTGTTCAGAGCCTCTCAGGTAAGTTCCACGTTTGGCCAGAGGATGGAGTACAAGCCCTTGTTATGGTCTCATTACTTACTGGCGGATTTGTTCAGCAATCTCTGTAGGGAGCAGCCAAGGAAACTCCACAGAAGGAATGCTAGGAGCAAGGTGTCCCTCTTCCGTCTTTAAGACCATGAGCAAGCTGGGGGAGGGGACACAAGTGGAGTCTATAAAAGTGGAGAAATAATTAAAGGAAGAGATACAGTGGAGCAGAAGGGAAGCATATTTCTGGAGTTAGGCCAGGAAATAAGGAATGCAAATCCTTCTGTCACAATCCGTGCTTCCAAGCTTACTCTGGGAAGGAACCATGCTAGGACACTGTCACATACAGCATCTTATTGATGCTGCACAGACCTGTTTGTACTTGATGTTATTCCCATGACCCTGAGTCTCAGAGACCAAATGACTTGTTCACGTCACACGGCTGAGTAGCAGGAATAAGGTTTGAACCTTGACTCTTGAGTCTCGAGTTCCTGTTTCCTGCTGTCCCGCTCGTGAATTGCCTTCGGCTCCAATGAGATGGGAAACAGCATGTGATCAGAGGGGAAGGTGGGAACATGCTCCGGGGGTCTGGATGGAGTGCCCTGTTCCACGAGCTGGCCCAGCAGGCACGCGGAGTGTGGACGCCCATACTCTCCATGGAGCTGTCCGGCTGTGGGGTGTTCTCGCTGCAACTCAGGCGGAGGTCTACACTGAGTGTTTGGACTTGGGATTTATCCATGTCGTGGGTAGTGCTTGAAGCTGTAAAGTTCATATCCTCCCCAGAAGGGCCTTGAGTGTGAGAAGAGAAGGTAGCGCCCTGAGGTCTGGGGGAGGAAGGGGACGGGCATCAAGGCCAAGCCTGCGCACAAGGCGGGAGGATCTCAGGAAGAGTCTTGAGGGATGACATCATGGAAGCCAAAGGAGTAGAGAGTATTTAAAAAAATGTTTAAGGGAAGGGCTAAGTTGTGCCAGATGCTTCCAAGAGGTCACTGAAACTAAGAAGTGGAACGCGGGGTCGGATGTAACTAGTAGGAGGTGACTAGCGACCTTGACAGGAGCTGTCTGGGTGGGATGGAAGCCAGACGGAAGACGAAGCGTTCTCTCCGAATGCTTCCTGTAATGAGGGAGAAGACCGTGGAGAACGGGAGATTAATGAGCCCAGAGGGGGAGGGGTGGGCCTGGGGGAGAAAGACGAATAACCCGTCCTCCCAGCCGGACGGAAAGCCCCGAGACCAGGCCTGGACACAGATACACCTCTTGGCATCGGGGACAGGAGGTGAGGGGACAAGAGGATCCTTTAGGTTCTGAATTGTTGAGGGCATTCTGTGCAGGGAGAGTTCCCTGGTCTTCGGAACCGGGAGATCCCTCTTGGAGTTGAGGTAAGAAGTGGGTGCGGGTGGTGTGAGAAGGGGGGTGACGGTTGGAAGTGGCTGTGTGGGGAGCTGAGGGCACCCTGACATGGGGCTAGGACAGGGTGCTGGCCGTGGACGCATCGCTGTCCTAGGTGAGCTGCCCGTTCAGACCTCCCTGTCCAGTGTTCTGGAGAAGGGACCCTGACACAAAGAAGCATGGCTCACCTGAAATCCTTCTTGATGCTAAGTGACTTTAAGACAATGGAAGAGGAGGATGTAAGAGTGGGGCTAGGGGAGGAGTGAGGAGTGCTGCACCTGGGCGAGGTTGAGCGGGGCTGCGGGAAGCACACAGCCTGCTTTGGCTGGGACTCTGATGAGGCCTTGTCTGGCATTCAGTAACTGTATTAATGATTGATCTGTCTGGGGAGTCTAAAGGAAGGCACTGTCATCTCAGAAATATTGACATCTTAAGAAAGTGGCCCAGGTGCCTGGATGTTGCCGCCAGGGCCCTGGGGTCCCTGGACGACTCTGGAAGAAGGCAGGGCCCAGGATGTGTCTTCAGCTGTTTTTGGCAGGCAATGCTCGCACGTCTGCTCGAGCCAAGGCCGGGGTGGGGGGGATCCAGGCTACCTGTTCCCAGGAGCCCAGGGCAGCGGGGGGGGGGGGGGGGGGAGGGGGGAGGGGGGGAGGCAGGCCCCACAGACCCTGAGGCTGTGTCTCCAGCACACATTTGCAGATCTCCCTTCTCCAGTTCCTCCGTTACCACGTTACCACGATGGGCTCGCTTCCCCTTGCTCCTTTCCTCACCCCACTCACTCTCCCCTGCCCCTCAGTTAATGCAGACTGTTTTTTGGTTTGGTTTTTTTAAGAGCAGCTTTAAGTCCTACAACAAAATGGAGAGAAATGTGTGGACATTTCCCATCTACCCCCTCTGCCCCATCCCCATGTGCACAGAGCCTCCTCACTGCCATGTACCCCCCACCGAGGGGTCCGTGTGTTTCAGTTGCTGAACCTATATTGCTAAATTGTTACCCGGGTAACAAATTGTACACACCAGGGTTCACTCTTGGCATTGGATGTTGGGGGAGCTTGAACAGCTGTGTGAGAACGGGAGTCCTCCCTCATCCTACAGAGTGCTCCCCTGCCTCAGGTCCACCATGTTGTCTTCTCTCTTTGGATCCCTTCTCAATCTCACATCTTTTTGCCCTGCAGCCCTCGTACCCTGTGGAAAGGGTACGAGAAGAGGCCAGGGCAGGGCCTGAGTCTGCTTCTGCTGCTGTGATTGCTAAGAAACAACCGAGGATTAGAGAGCTGCCCAGGGTCACGAAGCATCACAGGATGTTGGTGCTCCCCCCACCCCAAGGACTCTGATCTGTGCACCGTGCCTTCTCCGGCTCCAGAACCCTCCATCAACTCCCCACCTCTGTGGGGTCATGCTGCCTTGCTCCCCTAGGCTGGGGCCCATCCCCTGGTCTATAGCTTTCGCTTTATTGCCCATCCCATTCCTGGAAATAGGGTCACAAGTGGTCAGTGGAACAGCTTTCTTGAGAGCTTGGGTCTATAGGGAAGGATCCACAAGACTATCTTGGTCACTCCCTCTGGGTTTGGGGGTTGTGCCCATACTTCTGAGGACCATCCCTGTGTGGACCAGGTAGGAGGTACAGAATCACCCTGTTGTATGGGAGCAGGAGTGGAGAACTGGAGAGACTGGACCGTGTGCACAAGGAGGTTACAGCCAGGGACCTCTGGGGACCCACCTGTGCCCTCTGGGCTGCCACTTCCCTGTCACCCCACGGCCCAGAGGCACCAGGCCCTGGGAGAATGCACACAGACCATTGTTGCATAACCGAGCCCCTTGGTCGAGGGTAGAAGAACACCAGCACTGAGTGAGCGGACAAAATATTTCCTTCCTGTCTTTTTACTTGGGTTTCAAGTGCCTGTTGAGTCTGAGTTTCTCTCCAAACTCGTTTGTGGGTCTGCCTGAGCCCCCCGCCCCGGCCGCCCAACTACTGTTAGACCAGAAACTAGAAACTGACTCCAAACCTTCAGATACCAGCATCCATCACTAAGGCCCTGAGGCATTTGAATCATTTCTGTTTTTCACTTTTTAAACTGTGCTGCTTCTCCAACCTGACTTCACCTGCACCATGAACCTGCCTAGGCACACCCCCACTCTTTTTTGGTTTAATTGATTTTGGTTTAGTTGTATGTAGCACATTGGACTTGTCTAGGCCCTTTTGCACTGGTGCTTTATTTTTCCATTGACTCATGGAGTCAGTCCCCCTGGAGGGACAGACACCTAAGACCTTGTGATTTTTGTTTTCTTCTCTAGAGAAGGTGAGCGATTCTACTTGCCTTATAGAGCACCTCCCCTTTCTCTTCTGCCCGTGATCCCACACTCACATCTCCAGCCCCGCTGCCACGAAGTCCTCAGCACCAGGGGGCAAGTTAGCAGAAAGCCTGAGCTCTCTACACAGCTCCCAGTGTGCCCTGCCGGGGCCTGCGGAAGCCCCAATTGTTTCTCATCCCTGTGTGAGACGGGCTCCCCTGCACCAGCCTGTCTGCTTGGATTCCACCTCTTTTCCCAGGCAGGGGTAACAGAACACTGGGGAAGGGTCTGGCCTAGAGATTCCCAAAGAAGCCCCTTCTGGGCCCCCTGCCCTTCTTTGAGAGCCCGTTTTAATAACTGCCGTGATCTGCGGCTGCTTTCATGGAATGAGGGCTCAGAGTATCCCTTGCTCTCCAAGAAGGGATGAGGAAGGGGTCGTTGTGTTGGAGGACCAATGACTTAGGGATTTGTGGTCCATCAAGATCTCAGGGTAGGTGTCTGGGAAGCTGTTTTGGTCCTGACTGCATGATTGCCCGTTTGGGCAGCGGTAGGGAAGTCACTCTGGCTTCCTTCTAATCTCCTGGGCTTTCTTCTAAGCTCAACTGCCCTCCTGTCTTCTGAGAACTATAATGACAATGAAACTCCCTTCCTCCTCCCTTCTCCTCTGTCCCTCCCTCCCTCCCTCCTCCCTTCCTCACACCTTCCCTCCCTCCCCCCACTCCTTTCTTCCTCCTTCCTCCTCCCTCCCTCCCACCCTTCTTCTCTGCTTTCCTCCTCCTTCCCTTCCCTTCCAGCCCTTTCCTGTCCTTCCTTCTTCCTCTCTCACTCCCTTCCTCCTTCCTTTCTCCCATCTTTCTTCCTTCCTTCTTCCTTTTTTAAAAAAAAAAAAAAAAAGTGTTTTGGATATTTAAAAAACTTTAAACACAGAAAAAAGGATTTTTATTCTCATAATTTCTGAGCGTGTTAGTCCTTAATTATTTTCCTAACAACGAGGCTCCTTGTCGTAACTTCAAGTTTTGCTTGGGTTTTTAGAATGAAAAAATAAATAAATAAATAAATAAATAAATAAATAAATAAAAAGAACAAATTTCAAAAAAAGAAAAAAATTCTTGCTCTGGAAGATTCTAGCAAGACTTAATTATCTCTATATAATAGCTGCTGAAGTCCTTCTTCATGTTCTCTTTCTACTTCCATCCCTAGACTTAAATTCAGTGGGTCCTTCCATGGCTGTGTGGTGTACGTTTGCTTCATGGATATCTAAACTCAGTCGCTCTCTCACTCGCTCACTCTGTGTTGGGTTTCTGGTGCTGCATAACAGACTGTTCCAAAACCTAGTGGCTTAAAACCACCAGTGTTATCTCAGAGTTTCTGTCTAGATGCAGCCCAGCTGAGTGCTTCTGACTCAGGGTCTCTCATGAGCTTGTAGGCAGGCTGACAGCTGGGGCTCCAGACTCACCTGAAGCCTTGACTGGGCGAGGATCCCTTCCGATCTTGCTCATGTGACTATTGGAGCCCCAGGTCCTCGCTGGCTGTTAGCCGGGCTGGACACATCCATTCCTTGCCACATCGGCATCTGCCCAGGGCGGCTCACAATATGGTAACTGGCTTCCCTCGGAGCATGCAAACAAGAAAGTGAGTGAGGATGCTCAAAACAGAAGCCACAGTCTTTTGTAGCCTGATGTCAAAAATGACACCCCAGCACTTTTGACATTTTCTGTTCACGAGAACAGATGACTACATCTGGCACACACTCATTGGGAAACAATAACATAAGGGAACAGATGCCAGGTGGAGGTCATTGGGAACTGTCTTAGAAGCTGTCCGTGCTCCCCCTACACACACACACACACACACTCTCTCTCTCTCTCTCTCTCTATTACCTCCTCTGTGAGGGCTACTTTGACCACCCTTTTAACAACTCATCTCTTACCTTCCATCAGCTTCCTCTGCTTGCTTTTTCTTCCTGACAGTGACCACCTTCTAATATTATAAATTACTTCTTTTTCTTTACATCCTTCAGAATACGAAGATCCATGATGGGAAGAGGGTTTTTTCCACCCACTTAGCTCTCTGTTTCCCCAACACCTGTAGCAGTGCCTCACACGCTGACTCTCAATAAATATTTGTTAATGAAATCCTCTGTACATCGCTCCGTAATCCGCTTTTCCACCAGTGTGACTTAGACTATTTCCGAGTCAGTATGTGTAGGCCTACTTTAGTCATTTTAGTGGCTGATTAGTGTCCCATGTTATGAACATTCCACGTGTGACTGCAGCATTGCCCTTTTGAGGGACACTGACTCGTTTCTGTATCCTCACTATTTTCTGCTGCTTCCCACACCCTTGTGCACGCATCCTCCTGCTTACGTGTGAGTAGTTATGGAAGAAAGGCCCCTAGAAGTCCTGAAATAATGTTAAACCTCAGTCTTTCTATGGTTGAGTCCCACGAGGAGGTAATTACATACGGGGACTTCTGTTTGTTTGTTTTTAAATAAAGTCACGTTGGCTAACTGCTTTCCCTTCTTTCACCTTGGCACTGAATTTTACGTGATTGGACAATGCTTGCGTAGAGAATTTAGGATTTCAGACACATCATACCTACTGGGGTCTAGTCCGATAGTTGCCATTATGCTGCCTATGTTCAGCCGCTCCCCTCAGGGTTAGTATTCATTTAAAAGCTTGACACCCTACATTGTGCAAGGCATGGAGAACTTGGAGATAGAGCATTACTTTAACTTTCTAGAAACTTCCACTTGGGTGGTAAACATGAACAAGTTAAATAATAGTCAAGCAGCCAGTCAGAAATAAGGGGGAGCAATTCATGGACAAGAGAGGCCCTCAGGACTCGGGTGGTCAGGCCAGGCTTTGGAGAGAGGGGGGGGGGCTTCAGATATACCATGAGGGAGGAGAAGGACCTGAACAGGAAGGAGGGCAAAAGGGAAGGCATTTTAGGTAGGCAACCAGCTGTACGTTGAGGGCATGAAAGGGAATGGGAGGCCCATGAGGGCATGGAAGGAAGAAGCAGCTCAGTGCTCAGCACTGAAATGCCACAGGAGTCCGCTTGGTTGATTTGGATTCTGTGGCAGGAACACCTGGCGATGCCAGGGGCCATGCTCCCAAGGTTGGTGGAGGGTTCTGCCAGGGTTTTCATCCAAAGAACGCTGGGCAGCAGACAGTTGACTAGTCAGTCTCTGGAAAGCTTTGAATGGTGGTTCCAGTGTAATCAGGACTCCCAGATCTCTGTCCGGTGAGATTTGGTACCCAGTGTGACCCCCAGGCAGTACCCCTCTACCCTCCCTTCTTCATCTTCCTCCCGGGACCCTACAGCCTCTCACTCCTGCCAACTTGTATGACACAGCTGTTTCATACGTACACAGCTTCCCGTTGACAATTGTTTGTCCTCCCTGTGAGCACAGCGTCGCCGACTGTGACCAGCCATGAAATCGAACCAATGCCCTGACTCATGCTCAAGGGCCAAATCAGCCCAACATAAAGAGATTTCTGCCGGACACACAGGCCTGCCTCTCCTCAGGCGTGGCTCTGTCATTGCTCTCAGAAGGTCATCTCCCTGCCTGGAAGAAATTCCCAACACTCTGATGGGCCTTAACACCATCCTCGATCTTAGCTAAGGAAAGGGTATAGACGCGGCAATAAGATCTCTCCGAAGGCCGCTAGAATGGATGATAGGAAATGTAGGTCCTGTGCTGCAGCACTGTTCAGAATGGAGCAGGAGCTCAACAACCATGAGTACCTGGGTGGTAGTAGAATCATTATTCTCCTAAAAACCCTGCTCGATTTCTCCCCGGCATGAATTATCTGGATGAAACCACTGGAAATGAACATTCGAGGCAGCCTGGACAGGGAAGCCTTCGAAAAGCCAGTATTGGCAGCCCCGGGCTAATGGCCCTTGGCCTTGGTGTTCACCAGCAACAGTGAGGTGGGAATTGGGGAAGGACAGTTTGGGTGGTTGGTTTGGCCCCCATTAATGTGAGTGAACATCCAGTTTCTTTCGGTTCCAGCAAGCACGTCCACTTTATTTTCACTGGTCTTCAGCCTCTGGGCATCACCCCCAGCCTCGGCGGGGGGACCCATTATGGCTGCCGGAATTACCTCCAGTTCCCCTTCCTCAGCTAGCTTTGTTCTCATGTTTCCAGACTTTTCAAAGTACTTTCAAAGTCACTATCTTTTTTTAAATTTAATTTCAATTAGCCAACATACAGTACATCATTCGTTTCAGATGTAGTGTTCAATGATTCATCAGTTGCGTACAATGCCCAATACTCATCACATCATATGCTCTCCTTAATGCCCATCACCCAGTTACCCCATCTCCCCACCCACCTCCCTTTCCACAACTCTCAGTTTGTTTCCCAGAATTAAGAGTCTCTCATGGTTTGTCTCGCTCTCTGATTTCTTCCCATTCAGTTTTTACTGTCTCGTGCCATCCATTTGAACACATCTTTGAGAATTTTTTATATATATTAAGAAAACTATATGGCTCTCCCAGGGAAGTGATAGAGTTTTTAAAAAATAGAAAGCAAAAATCTTTGAAGAAAAAAAAATAGTGTTTTAAGAGTAAAAAAGTGAAGATGTCTCCCAAAACCATTTCTGTTTCTGCTGACTTGCCAGTTTAGGACAGACAGGTTTAGCATTTTAACAGCAGAGGGTGCCAGAGGCCAAATTATGTAGTTACATTGCCCTTGCTAAGAAATTGTTTACATTTTGGTTGCTTTGTTCTTGTCCTTACTGTCACCTCCTGAAGAGGCAAAAGAAAGCGTTCATGGGCCTGGTGGGCAGGGGCTGGTGAGGTAAGCTGAGCGTCAAAGGGTAGCTGCTGCTGTGGGGAGTGGGACTGGGAAGGTAGGGCAGAATCCTGGAGTGCAGGATGGGCCTGAGGATTTCCAGACATTGCTGGCAAAAATCCAGTGAACCAAGTCAGCACCGTGGCTAGGCTGTGGCTCAGCTTTCTGATATGTTTATATTGTCTGAGAAAGACTCCTCCTACCAGCACCCCTGCCCTGCCCCCTCATCTTTGGTTCTGTGGGCCTGAGCTCCATAGCTCAGCTTCAGCCTTCCAAGCCTGAGCTGGGGTGGGGGTCTGTGCTGGCCCTCCCTCCAGGCCAGTGACAGGCCAAGTGGGGCCAGAACGAGGTCCAGCCACTCTCCTTGGTTTCATTCAAAAAGTTTTGTCTGTCTGTGGGTTTTTTGTTGTTGTTGTTGTTGTGTGTTTTAATAGACTTGGACTTTTAGAGAAGTTTTAGGTTCAGAGCAAAATTGAGGGGAGGGTACAGAGGTTTCCCATCTCCCCCCACCTTCACACACAGTTTCCCCCACTCTCAGCATCCCCCACCGGACAGGTACGTTTATTACAATTCGCAGACTCACACTGACCATTATTGTCACTCAGTTTATTTTAGGATTCACTCTTGAGGTTGTACATCCCATGAGTTTGGACCAGTATATGATGCCCTGTGTTCACCATTATGGTATCATGCAGAATCATTTCACTGCCCGAAAAATCATCTGTGCTCTGCTGCTTCCCCCCAATCACTGGCAACTACTGAGCCTTTTACAGTCTCCGTAGTTTTTCTTTCCCACATGTCAGACAATATGGAGGCTTTTCAGATTGGCTTCTTTAACTTGGCAATATGCATTTAAGGTCCCTCCACGTCTCTTCACAGTTCAGTAGATTATTTCTGTTTAGTGTTGAGTAAGATTCCATTGTCCAGATGTACCAGTTTATCCATTCACCTGCTCATGGTCAGCCTGGTTGTTTCCAAGTTTTGGTGATTAGGCATAGAACTGCCGTAAACATCCATGTGCAGGTTTTCATGTGAACGTAAGTTTTCAGTTCATTTGGGTAAATTCCAGGAGTCTGAGGGCTAGATTGTATGATAGGGTATGTTTAGTTTTGGAAGAAACTGCCAGACTGTCTTCCAAAGTAACTATACCATTTTGCATTCCTACTGGCAATGAATGAGAATTCCTGTTGCTTCCTACATACCTTCCCCAGCATTTGGTGTCAGTGTCTTGGATCTGGGCCATTCTTAGAAGCGTGCAGTGGTGTCTTCATTGTCGATTTAATTTGCTGCACTTCCCTTGTGACATATGATATTGGCATCTTCTCCTATTCCTGGTTGCCGTCTGTATGTCTTTGCTGAGGTTTCTGCTCAGGTTTTTGCCCATGTTTATTTGGATGGTTCATTTTCTTATTGTTGAGTTTCAAGAATTCTTTGTGTATTTTGGTTAACAGTCTGTAATCAGATGTGTATTTTGCAAATATTTTCTCCCAGTCTATGGCTTATCTTATTCTCTTGATATTGTCTTTTGCAAACCTGAAGTCTTTAATTTTAATGAAATCCAGATATCAATTCTTTCTTTCACTGATCAGGCCTTTGGGGTTGTATTTTAAAAGTCATCACCATACCTAACATCATCTAGATTTTCTTCTACCTCCTAGGAGTTTCAGAGTTTTGAATTTCATTTTTAGGTCTGTGATCCATTCATTTTTGTGAAGGGTGTAAAATCTGTGTCTAGATTCATTTGTGTGTGTGTGGATGTCTAGGTGTTCCTGCACTGTTTGTTGAAAAAAACTATGTTTGCTCCATTGTATTGCCTTTGCTCCTCTGTTAAAGAGGGGTCGTATTATTATGGGGATCTCTTTTTGGTTCTCTATTCTGTTCCACTGATCTGCTCCTCTACTCTTTCACAAATACACACTGTCTTAATCATTATACCTATAGAGTAGGTCTTGAAGTCAGGTAGTCTCAGTCCTCCAACTTTGCTCTTTACAATATTATGTTTGCTCTTCTGGGTCTTTGCCTCTCCATGTAAACTTTGGATTCCTTTTATCATTACCCACAAGATAACTTTATGGGATTTTGATTGAGAATGCCTTGAGAAGAGTTGACATCCTAACAATACCAAGACTTCCTACCCATGAATATGGAATATCTCTCCCTTCATTTAGTTCTTTTCTGATTTCTTCCATCACAGTTTTACTCACATAGACTTTGTACATATTTTGTTAGATTCACACCTAAGTATTTCAGGTTCTTAGGTGCTAATATAAATATCATCATATATTTAATTTCAAATTCCAGTTGTTCTTTAGTGGTCTACATGAACATGATTGAGCTTTGTATATTACCCTTATATTCTGCAACCTTGCTATAATCACTTACTGGTTTCAGATTTTTGTCAGTTCTTTGTTTTCTATATAGACAATTGTGTCATCTGTGAATAAAGGCAGTTTTATTTCCAATCGTTACACCTCTTATCTCCTTTTCTTGTCTTATTGCATAATCTAGTACTTCCAATAAAATATTGAGAAGGGGTAGCGGGAGGGGGGAGAGACTTTCCTTGTACTTAAAACTAGACAGCTTCTAGTTTTTCATCAGTAAGCATAATATTAGTTGTAGATTTATTGTAGATGTTCTTTATTAAGTTGAAGTTCTTCTGTATTTTTTGGCTGCTAAAAGATTTGAGCATGAGTGGGTGTTGGATTTTGCCAAATGTGTTTTCTGCATCTATCTATAGGTTTATGTAATTTTTCTTCTTTAGCCTGTTGATGTGAAGGATTACATTAATTGATTTTCAAATGTTGAACTTGTTTTACATACCTGAGATAGATCCTACTTGTTTATGGTTTATATTTCTTTTTATGCTGTGTTGGATTCAATTTGCTGGTCTGTTGTTGAGGATTTTTAGGTTTATATTCATGACAGATATTGAGCCATGGTTGTCTTTTCTTGTAATGTCCCTTCTGTTTTCATCTTTTAGAAGATATTATAGAGAATTGATATAATTTCTAATTTAAATATTTGGTAAAATTCACCAGGCAACTCATCTGGGCTTGGTATTGTCTGTGTTGGAAAGTTATTAATTATTGACTTGATTGCTTTAATACACATTGACCTTTTACATTATCTATTTCTTTTGTGAGTTTTGGTAGATTGTGCCTTTCACGAATGGTTTTCCTGTATCCTGCTAATTATGAGAAGTTGTGTTTTTATTTTCAATCAGTTGAAAATATATTAAAATTTCTCTTAGGATTTCTTCTTTTACCCATGTGTTATTTAGCAGTGTGTTATTTAATTTCCAAGCATTTGAGGGCTTTCCAATTATGTTTTTAGTTTTGATTTCTAATTTAATTCCAGTGTGGTCTGAGAGCAGACTTTGTATGATTTTTTAAAAATTCTTTTACATTTGGTAAGGTTTGTCTTATGGCTCAGAATGTGGTCTGTCTTGGTAAGTATCGCATGTAAGCTTGAGAAGTATGTGTATTCTGCTGTTGTTGGATGAAGTAGTTGCTAGACATAGTAATCAATTTTATTCAGTTGACTGCTAATGCTATTGACTTCAACTATGCTTTTACTGATTTTCTGCCTTCTGGATCTGTTCATTTCTGATGATGTCTCTAAACATAACAGTGGATTCATCTGTTTCTCCTTGCAGTTCTGTTTTTGCCTCACATATTTTGATACTCTGCTGTTAGGTGCATGCACATTAAAGATTTAATGTCTTCTTTGAGAATTGACTTCATTTGCTATTCCTGATAACTTTCCTTGCTCTGAAATCTGCTCTGTCCATATTAATATAGCTACTCCTGCCTTCTTTTTATTAGTGTTAGGACAGTATATCTTTCTCCATGCCTTTGATCTCTATGTGTCTTATATTTAAAGTATGCTTCTTATAGATTAAATATAATTGGGTCCTGTTTTTTGATCCACTCTGACAATCTCTTTTAACTGGCATATAGTGGAACCTTGAACAACATGGGTTTGAACTGTGTGGGTCCACTTGTAAGTGGTTTTTTGTTAAAATGTACTATAAATGTATTTTCCTTATTTTCTTAGTAGCATTTTCTTCTCTCTAGCTTTGTTGAAAGTATACAGTACGTATTACATACAAAGTATGTCTCATCAACTGTTTATGTTATTTGTAAGACATCCAGTCAGCAGAAGGTTATTAACAGTTAGCGGGAGTGATTTTGAGGCAGTCAAATGTTATATTTGTATTTTCAACAGTGCAGGGGATCAACACCCCATTTGCTGTCTTGTTCAAAGGTCAACTGTATTTAGACTGTCGACTTTTAAAGTGATTATTGATATAATAACTACCATTTTTGCTCCTGTTTTCCATTTGACGTCCTTGTTCTTTGTTCTTATTATTATTTTCCACTTTCTTCTGCTTTTTGTGTTTTCAGTTGAATATTTCATATGATTCCATTTTCTCTTCTTTTTTTTAACATATCTGTTACTTTTCTTTTTTTACTGATGTTTGTGGTTGCCCCAGAGTTTGTAGTACACATTTGCAACAAATCCAAATACACTTTCATATAACATTCTAATGCTCAATAATTAATGCAAATACATTATAACAACAAAATAATCATAATTTCTCCCTCCCATTCCTTGTATCAGTGCTGTCATTTCACTTATGCATAAGCATCCATATTTATATACATATAAGTACACATAATTGGATATATTAGTTGCAATTATTTTGAGAAACTTATCTGTGAGATCAGTGAAGAAGGAAGAAAGAAGTTTCATCTCCTGTAGTTTTTCTTTCTTTATGTAGATCTGAGTTTCTGACTGATAGTTTTCCTTCTCCCTGAAGAGTTTCTTTTTACTGTCAGTGAATTGTCTAAATTTTTATTTATCTAAGGGAAGTCTTTATTTCTCCCTCACTTTTTTTTTTTTTTTTTTAAGATTTTATTCAGAGAGAGAGATAACAAATAGGCAGAGAGGCAGGCAGGGTTGGGGGATAAGTAGGCCCCCGGCTGAGCAGAAAGCCCGATGTGGGGCTTGATCCCAGGACCCTGAGACCATGATCCGAGCTGAAGGCTGAGGCTTTAACCCACTGAGCCACCAAAGCGCCCCTCTCTCTCACTTTTGAAGAATAGTTTCATAGGGTACAGAATTCTACGTTGGTGGGGGGGGTTTCTCAGTACTTTATATATTTCACTCTGTTATCTTCTTGTTTGACTGGTTTCTGGGGATGAGTCAGATGCAGTTCTTATCTTTGCTCCTCTGTAGGTCAGGTATAATTTCCTTCTGGCTTTTTTCAAGATTCCTTTCCTTTATCTTTGATTTTCTGAAGTTTGTATGTGACAGGCTTAGGTGAAGTTTGTTATTATGTTTTGTTTTTATCATATGTCCTGCTTGGTATTCTCCAACCTACCTGGATCTGTGGTTTGGTGTCTGACAGTAATTTGCAGATATTCTCAGTCATTTTTGTTTCAAATATTTCTTCTGTTTATCTCTGTTTTCTTCATCTGGTGTCTCCATTATACACATTATACCTTATATAGCCCCACAGTTCTTAGATAGTCTGTTTCTTTTATTTCATGTTTTTGGTTTTTTTTTGTTTGTTTGTTTGTTTGTTTTTTTATCTTTGCTTCTGTTTTGGGAGTTTCTTTTGGCCTATCCTCAAACTCAGAGATTATTTCCTCACGTGTGGCATTCTACCAGTGAGACAAGCTATGACATTCTTGTTTTCTCTTAGTGTTTTTGATCTCTAGAATTTCCTTTTGATTCTTTCTTAGAGTTTCCATCTCTCTGCTTACATTGCCCATTTTTTCTTACGTGGTATCTACTTTATTGATAAGAGCCCTTAGTATAGGAATCAAAAATTTTAAATTCCTGGTCTGAGGGGAGTCTAAGTGGCTGACTCAGTTGAGCATCTGACCCTTGGTTTTGGCTCAGGTCATGATCTCAGTATTATAAGATGGAGAGATGGAGCCCCACATTGAGCTCAGTACAGAGCCTACCTGTCCCTGCCCCCCTGCCCCTCTGCCCACTCTCTTTTTCTCTCTAAAATAAATAAAATCTTTAAACCAATAAAAATAATAAATAAATAAATTCCCACTCTGATAATTTCCAACATTCTTGCCCTGCTGTGTGTTTGCTTTTTAGAATGCCTTTTAACATTTTCTAGATAGCTAGACATGCTGTGCTGGGTGAAAGGAACTATTTACTATGTAGTAAATAGGCCTTTAGTAATGCATTGGTGAGGGTATGGGTGAGGGGAAACATTCTCTAGTCCTATGATAAGATCTCAGTCTTTCCATGAACCTGTGCCTCTGAACTATGACCTTTCTAAGTGACTCACAAGGGACTTTTTCCTCCCCCCTGAGGTGGGGCAGGATGGCTGATGTGGGCTAGAGTTGGATATTCTCTTCTACATGAAAGGCTATAAGGAGCTGGGGTGGGTATTTCCCTTCTCCCACATGGGACACTAAACAGGCTAGAGTAGGGTATTTTCCTCCCCTGAGGTAAAGTCGGATCTGATAAAACTACAGTAGTTTAGGCTGTGGTAAAATAGTTCCTTCTAAAAGCAGGCCTTGTTGAGAGCAGAGTATTCTGGTTTATTTCAAAATGGTTCCTTTTCCCCTCCCCCTGGCAGAAGCATAAGGGAATTTTCTCCCCTGTGTTGGATGTCAAAGTCGGAGAAGCAAAACTAACACAGGTGTGGGAGGCCCCTATACTGGGTCTGCCCAGAGTTTGGACTCAGCCTTGTCCACTCTGAGACTCCAGCACTTGGCCAGCTTCAGATCCGCTCTCCCTGAGCCAACCCTGGTTCCCACAGATGTTCTTGCTGGGGAGTTTCTGCCCAGCGAGTTGTGGTTCACAGTAGCTGCTCATCTGTCTCGTTCATGTAGGGGGCAGCAGTGTGCCCTGTAACGTTACTCCTCTAGTAGATCTGAGAAGCACTTTTGATTTTTGTTAGGACCCAGCGACATTGTCTCAGCTCTTTACATGTTAGACTGGAAACCAGAACAGTTGATGTCTTCACTCTTGATGTCCTACACCGACAACTAAATGATGTGGGCAAAAAAAGATTTTCAGGCACAGCTTTTGTTCCTTCAAATCTGGATATTAGATTTGAAAGGTGGCTTGGAGGTCACCTTGTTCAATGTCCTCACGTTCAGATGAGCATCCCAGTAGGCTCAGCTGTGGGCACTGTCCTGGTAATATTCCCACATTTTAGCAAAGTAGTAGAGCACACTATATATATGCAACCCATTTGGGCTCAGAATACAAATGAATGTTCTCCAAATAAACCGGTTAATTCTCATACCATGTTCTGATTCCTAGAAGGAACTAGAATGTGACATTTATCCATAAACAGTCTGTGTGGTGTTTTAGCTCTGTATGGTGTTTTGATGGATACTGTTTTAGTTCTGTGTGATGAGATGACAGGTGATTTTTATTTTTCTCTTTTCGTCTTTTTGCGTTTTTCCAAATTCTATCAAATGAACATGTATTACTTTTACAATCAGGACCAAAAAAAAAAAAAAACAACAACAACAAGGTAACGTTTTAGGTCATGAACGTTGGAAGTCTCCTCTCCGTGTCTCCTTACAGTCTGCAAGATGAACGTTCACCGACGCTGTGAAACCAACGTGGCCCCCAACTGTGGGGTGGACGCCAGAGGAATTGCCAAAGTCCTGGCTGACCTAGGCGTCACTCCAGACAAAATCACCAACAGTGGCCAGAGGAGGAAAAAGGTAACTGGCTATTTGGAGGTGTTTCTGGAGCTCTTTGGAGGCCACCAACCCTGTGCTGGCTTCCTGAGAGCACCCCTTCTCCTCCCCAGAGTGAGGTTCCGAGATCCTTGGGTTTGAGACACAGCATGAGCTGAAAGGGAATGAAAAAAATGGTCAGGCAGGTGACATTAAAGTCTCCTTCAGTTCTAGAAGTGGAGGAAAAATGAAGCAAGTCACAGGGATTCTGTTCTTCTCCCTACTGACTCAACTCATCTTGGAGATGAGGACTTTGGAATTCCCTCTAGAAAAAGCACAACACTAGACAAGGAAGTAGGCTTATCTGGCTCCAAGACTGGCATGAAAGCAATGTCAGTGTTTGAACTTTGCCCCTAGTGTCATGGTAATGAGGATATAGGGATAAAGAGCTGGGACCACACTCTTTTCTAGGGAGCAGGCCAAGAAGATTTATGGTAGTGCCGTCCAAGGGATATTGTTAATGCCCCACCACATGAAACAGCTGGGCCTTTCTTTGGAGACCAAAGCCCCCTGTCTCTATCCATGTTACATTCTAATGTCAGTAGGAAGAGATCCATTTGCTGAGATGCTCTTTTGGTAAGTCAGGGCCCACAGATGTACACAGAGCTCAAGGCATCCATAGCATTTCTTTTGAAGGTCCTTCCTGGCCTTGGCTTCCAGCCCAGAAATTGTAAGTCTTTAAAAGAGTAAGTTATGAGAAAACCAGAACCATGTTTACTGGGCAAGAAATCCTGGTGGGGGTTGGGGCCAGGCAGTGATCCTCATTACCTATTATCAAGCATTCTCAAGCACTTATCAGAAAAGCAAGTCTATTTCAGGGTGCATCTCAGAAGAGCCCTTTCCCTTGAATGGAGAGGTTTGGATTCTTTCCATCTTCTTAAACTCCTCCCTCTCTACCTGCCCAATAAGCAAAGCTGATTTGCAAGGGTTGGGAAAAAAGAACCCTCTTCTCCCTGGTCGCTTAGCTATGAGATTTTGTGCTTCTGGTGGCTCTTAGCTCTGTAAATCCCATGAGTGGAAATGGAGCTCAGTTGCAAGCAAAATGTCAGCACCCAAGAATGTTATGCCCCCACCAAAGCGGCAGGTTAAGCAAACACCCTGTCATGACAATGTCGGACACACACATTTATGAGCTCTAGGGAGAGCCCTTCATGGGAGAGAATGACTTTTCTCCTTGCTAGAAGGAAATTGAGACAGAATTGTAATTAATTATCATGAAACATTTAAGAGAAAACACAATACACATCCGCTCTCTCCCCCGCAATTTACACGGGCCATGATACCAATAACCAGGCATCGTCTGTCTGTCTGTCTTAGATTGGGGGGAACCTCGTGTTAAGAAGCTAACATGGAGAAATTCAGGAAGAGATGAGTTAAAGACCAGAGGATTCTGAAATTTTTATTGCTGGATCGCTTCTGGTGCAAAAGCTAGAAAAAGCCACGTGACCAAGTAGTAGCTCAGCTTCGTGTGAGAGGAAGGGAGAGAAGTGCCCTTGGTCAGAAGCTAAAAGGGCTTCTTGGCAAGAGCGTCAGGCTTGCCGGAGCGCTGCTTGTCTTCACGTTGGCCCTTGCAAGTGGTCCACTGTGCAGAGAGGACATGTGCAACCGGCTAGGAGATCAAGGGTAAAACAGAGCAGAACTGCGTGTGACCGCTTAGTCCAAACCTCTGACTTTAATGGAACTTAACATGGTGTGTCAGCATCTCACTAGACTTCACTGGGGGGTGCTGTATTAAAATTTGCCAACCAATTTCAACACATCTAAAAATATGAAGCTCGGTAAATATTTTTTATTTATTTTTTATATTTATATTTATAAATATTTATAAATTTTATTTATTTATTTATTTATTTATTATTTCTACTACAGACCAGAGCCTGTGGTCTGCCTGAGCAGAGTGCCCCACACAGTATCCACATGCAGAGGCCATTAGCTAAATATAGCTGAACAAGACGATGGATAAAGGCCCAACAGGTGTTAGAGGCAAATGTCGATTTGCTTTAGGTGTAGTAACTTGTTTGGCTTGCATAGGCAAGGGAGGTTCTGATGGAAGGGGACAGGTGTGCTTGGGTAGAATGAAATTCGAACAAATTGCAGCATCTCTCTTTTTAAAGTTTTGATTTTGACTCCAGTTAGTTAACATACAGTGTAATATTAGATTCTGGTATACAGTGGAGTGACCCAACACTTGCATACACGGCCCGGCACAGTCTCTTGTCTTCCCTTTCACTGTCAAATGAAACCTGAGTCTGCTTCCAGAATGTCAGTTCAGCAAGTGCTGCTGGGTGCCGGGCTCCCTACAGCACCTCTACGCCTCCGACCTCGGGGCAGCTCCCACCCTCCCTTCTCACGTCTCCCCTCTTTCTCTCCCTCCCTCTAGCTCATTGCTGGCGCTGAGTCCCCACAGCCCACTTCTGGAAGCTCACCGTCGGAGGAAGATCGATCCAAGTCAGCACCCACCTCCCCTTGTGACCAGGGTGAGGCCCTCAGATTGGCCCTGTTACCTCTGAGCCATGTCATTGGAAGGCCGGAAGAGCCTGAGGCCTCTCCACCCTTGTTCCACCCTTGTTAACTGGAATGGAGGCCCAGGAAGGCCTTCAGACACCCTCTCCCTACTGACTCTTTAGCTGGTCTTTCTCTCTGCAAGGCTGTCTTGAGGGACAGACACTTTGAACTGCTGTGCTTGCCTTAAGCACAGGTCCAGGCCAGGGTAAGAGAGAAAGAGCACGTGATATTCTAGCTCTTTCTTTACCCTCACCTCCTTCCAGGGTGCCAGGTGTAGGAAGGTGCCCCGGGGCCTGCTCCCAGACCTGACCTTCCACCCACCATGCCACTCAGCTGAGTGCTACTTCCCTCCATCCTGACTCTGATCATCACCCCTGAAACCTGAGAACAGGGCAAGAGTTGGGGGAGAGGTGTCATCTCCTCCTGTGGCCTATGGATGGGCAGGGACAGACACAGGAAGCTGGAGAACAGAGGAAGAGGAGGGAAGAAGTCAGCTCTCGGCCCAACCCCTTCCCAAAACTCAGGTTTCCTTCTTCCTCACATGAATGTGCTTAACGATGTTGAAGTTTCTGAATGCTCTAGGCATCCCAGAATGCTGAGGGTTTCAAACTTTCGCTTCTGGGGTCCAGACGTCCCCAGAAAGGGATTCATGCTTCTGCAGAGCAAGAGTAATCATCATTGCGTGACAAGTGGGACTTGATTTTCTGTAACCTCTTTGCGTTCATTATCTTAATCTTACGCTCACACCGACTCAGGGATGCCTCATCCCTGTCCCTGTCCCCGTGTCACAGGCTGGGAAGTGAAGATCAGAGTCTTAAAACGTTCTGTGCAAAGGTCTGGAACTAAGTCTGTGGTAAGGGTGAGATCATTCCCCTCCTGGTTTCGGGACCCCCATCTCAGAATCTGTGCCATCAAACCCTCCCTGAGGGTCATTGCTGTGACCCACCTCGGATTAGCCAGGAGTGAACAAAGCAGCTGCAGGGTGTGTGTGCCCTTCCTGACGCCACAGAGCAATGGGTCTGAGTCTCTCTTCTTGCTGCTCGGATTAGCCTCCTGCATCTTTACACTCTGCTTCATTCCAAAAAAAGATTCCAGTGGTCAGCTGGGGCCTCCCAACTAGTAGGTATTATCCTGCAGCCCATGTAGGTGTTTTTATGCGTCCTTTTGAGTGCTGAGACCTCCTTTGAGAACTTCAAGGAGACAGCATTTCTGTCCCCCAGGACGAGCGAGGGGGAGCGTCATTTCTAGGCCTGGCTGCTCCCAGACCTGGCAGGTTGTAGTGCCTGTGCCTGTCTCTGCTCAGGACAGTGGTGTGGGCACCGATGGATGCAAAGACCCTCTTGCCAAGACGTGGCATCACCACAGGAAAGAGATAACACACAGTTTCTTTTCCTTCCGTTGTAATGACATTTTCTTCAAGCTTTGGAATCCCTAAACACCCAAGTTCTGTTTTCCAAAATCCGTTTCATAGTTTGCCTTGGAAACTGAGACCTTTAGCTGTTTGCTGAGACTAGAAGTTATACTTTGTAAGGAAAAAGTGCTAAGAAGTGGCTCATTTGGCAAGGCAGAGCCTGAGACTCGGGAGCCAGCTGTGCTCCCCCCCCGCCCCCACCCCAGCAGATCTAAGAAAGATCCAGATTCCTTGCGCAAGCTATCATGGGCCTCCATCCTTGTGCAGGGAAGCTGAAGATCTCTTTCTGTCAAGCAACACCAGGTCTTCATGCCTCATTCTGATTCCCCGGTGTTAATAATCTGCATTCCCCTTCCATCTTCCCAGTTTTTCACAAGCATCTCTTAAAATCGGATTTTGCTTGTGGTGCCCAGTTCTGCACTGAGAGGTGTGTGTGTCTTGGTGAATAAACAGCTAACAATAAAGCTTGCTCAAACAGGAAAGGTCAAAGGGTCATCCAGTGTTATCACGGCAGGGTAGTTCAGGTCATGTGCTCCGCAGGGGCACAAGACTGCCCCGTGGTTATGAAATTGTACTGAGGAATCCCTGCCCCATCTGAGATAAATTCGTAACACGTCACTCTCGGACAGCAGTTCTTCAGGTAACGAGAAGCCCGTGGCTCATTTGGCTGAATACCCTTGTGGGAGATAGGCAGTAGAGTAAACGCACCAGTGAGACCAAGTAAAGTCCTTTACAAGTTTGGGGCCTCCCAGTCCTAGCTTCTGGTACAGCTGGACCACCTGTGATTACTGCAATGACAATTCTCGATCGGTCATTGCTCTCATCTTCAGAGGGAGTCTGAAGGGAGACTGTTGTCTTTGAGACTCCGCAGGGTCCCAGAGAAGGTGGGGGTTCCTGCACTACACCTGGCATAACAGAACAGGCCACTGGCCAGAGGGGGCTTGTGGAGAGAGGGCCAGGTTTCTGCGTAATCTGAAAGTCTTGGCCGTGGGGAGCTGTGTCCTCGGCCTCTTGGCCTCCCTAGGCCCTGCTATGGGCTAGGTGCCCATGAAAGCATGGGGAGCAAGTGAAGGAACCCATGGAGGGCTGCCATGCTGCATCTGCTGGTGGGCTGAGACCCTTCGGTGGGAGGCCAGGGGAGTGTGGTCTGGGGCCCGCGGCCAGCTGGGAAGGGAGCCTGAGGTATGCACTAATGCAAGGTCTTGTCTCCCTTGGCCCTAGAAATAAAAGAACTTGAAAACAACATCCGGAAGGCCTTGTCTTTTGACAATCGAGGGGAGGAGCACCGGGCAGCAGGTGGTGCCGGCCAGCTGGCGAGCCCCGGCGAGAACGGCGAAGTGCGGCAGGGCCAGGCCAAGCGCCTGGGTCTGGAGGAGTTCACCTTCATCAAGGTGCTGGGCAAAGGCAGCTTTGGCAAGGTCTGTGGCATGCGCGCGTACACCCGCTGACTCTGCCCCGTGGCGTTGCCTCATCTGTCCGATCTAAGGAAGATGAGGCTGTGAACATTTCAGCCTGGTCTTGTTGCGTCTTCCTTCTTTCTTCCATGGAAACGGCCTGCGGCCAAGCAGGTGGGAGCCGGGGATCTGCTGCTGGTTAGCTGTGGGACTTCCAGCTAGGAGTCACCTAGCTTCTCCGGGACTCAGTTTTTCTCATTTGTCGAATGGGGCCACAGGCATCAAGGGAGGTTGTGGGTGGGGGGAGGGGGGGAGGCACCTGGGAATATTTTAATTACTTTACTTGTCTTGGCGTTTCCATTACCGGCCATGGTAGCACTGCATTTCTTCCCTCCTTCAGAGATCCATCTGAAATTTTGGCTTTAATTCAGGACCAAGACTTTGAAAATGAACTCTGGAATCCCTGCCCTCCGTGAACTTCGGGCTCAGAGCAACTCTGGGCATGTATTATTTTGAAAGTTAAATGCTATTTAACTGACTTTTCTGGCATTTACTAAAGGCTGTTTATCCTGTGTGTGTGGCAAGAGAATGAGAATAATCATCTCCTGGCTTGGATTTTGCCCTTGGTGCTGTTTTCCCTCTCCTGGCCCACACGGAGACCAGCCAAGCCGTGCAGTGTGTGTGTGCCGAGTGAAGCTTTTGGGGGAATCGGCCCCGTTCTGATGGCTCAGTGACATGGGGAGATAATCCTTGTGCATTTTAGAAGGAAGACAGGAGGGCAGAGGGCCCAGGATACTGTGGCTAACACTTCAGCTGGGATCCCTGATCATTCCCTTGCGCTCTGCACAGATGGAGTCGCTGGAAGCTGCCTTTCCACACCCTGTTCTTGGGCCCAGGCCCGTGGGCCTGGCGGCTCCCGAGTCAAGTTCCCTCACGTGTCCTGGGCTCTTGAAAGCAGCAGCCTACAGATCAGCCAGCGACCTGAGCTGCAGAGCCGCTCTGCTGAAGGGAATGGCTCTGGAAGCCTCCAGGGCGTGGGCCTTCCTTCCAGCCCCTCACCTGGCCCCATCTCCTCCTGACATCTCTGTAGTGGGAAGGTAACCAGAGGAGCATACTTAAATGCAGATGCTGAAGCAATCACATTCTTCAGCGACTGAGTCAATAAGAAACTGGCCCCAGTACCCTGGTCCAGGTGTAACTGGGGGATGTGGGTGGGTTTAATTTTGAACAAGAGTCAAGGGAAACAGGCAGGCTCAGAGTTTCCAGATCGCCATACTGTGTAGGCAGGATGTGAACTTGGATGACTGTGGACCATTTACGTTGTTTTTTTGTTTTGTTTTGTTTTTTTATTTCACAGACATAGATCACAAGTCAGACAGAGATCACAAGTAGGCAGAGAGGCAGGAAGAGACGGGGGAAGCAGGCTCCCTGCTGAGCAGAGAGCCCGATGTGGGGCTCGATCCCAGGACCCTGGGATCATGACCTGGGCGGAAGGCAGAGGCTTTAACCCACTGAGCCACCCAGGCGCCCCCATTTAGGTTGTTTTTTAAGAAGAATCACAGGCAGCGTCTAAGCCAGCGTTAAAGATTTTGCGTTACGTGTGGGAGATGAACATTCCTCAGGAAGCGCCCTGAATTCCTTCTTGAAGCTTTTGAGTTACCGCTCTTGAGCCTGGCAGCTCACCCTGGAATACTGGGCTTAGGAGATCGTTGTTTAAAAGGAGGAAGACTTTTCACATTGCGGAGAAATGAGTGCAGAAATATCAAATGATAGGAAAACCTGAAGCTCAGAGAACTGGGCATGTGCTCTCTGGAGAAGGAATCACATTCTAAGCATGAAGGCTACAGGACCACGAAGGCAGACCTGACAGATTTCGCTGCGTAAGGACAGGTGATCCTGTTTGCTGTCAAACAGAAGATCATCAAACAGGGTTAGACAAACCTTTGCAGAATGCCAAGTGTTAGTATCATTGTATACCAAACTTGCACAAATTCAAAAGCAAGTAGTATAAGATAATACATAGAACTAGACAGAGTTATCGTGAATATAAAACTGACAGTTCACACAAAAACAATTTAAGGAAAATTTTTTTTTAAGGTTCCATTGCAACTTAAAACAGTGTTGAGGTTATATTTCATACCCATTATATGAGCATAAATACTTTTTTCCCCCCAAAACACTTTTTAAGTGGAAGCCTCCAATGTGGGTACATTGCCATGAAACTAGAGCACCCCTCCATTCCCGGTGGCAGATTATTTTGTAAATCCTTTCTGAAACTCAAGAAATGTGCAAAATATTTAACCTCATAATCTACTTCTAAGAATGTCTAGCTTGAGGATATGGTCCAAAAAAAAAAAAGAAAGAAAGAAAGAAAAAAAATGGCATATAAAAATATGCTCAATCTGATTTATTCCTATAATACTAAATAATTAGGTTTTACTTAATTATCTAATACAAGGTAAAGGGTTAAGTAAATTGTAATATGTTTACTTCAGCTGAGTATAGGTAACCCTGATAATGATCGTGACAATGTGGATGATAAATCCTTATTAATGTGAGTTAAAAATATTATTTGTGCAGTGCTGTAATTGCATGTATGATGCATGTGCATATGAAGAATTATTTCATAGATGTGTGTTGAACCTTTTTCTTTGCATGGGCCCTATGCTAGAGATGAACATCAATAAATGAATTATAGTAGCTCTATTAGGATGGGTAGTTTTTCTAAACATTTTTAATGTTATAGTGTTCAAAATGAAAGAAAAAAGTTAGTTTTTAAAGCCTTTGGTATTGACTTTTATTTTTACTTTTGATTCCTTGTGTGTGTAGATTGATGGCAGTGGTTTGCTTTTTGGGTCCCTTGCAGGTCATGTTGGCAGAGCTGAAAGGCAAGGATGAAGTATATGCAGTGAAGGTCTTAAAGAAGGATGTCATCCTCCAGGATGATGACGTGGACTGCACGATGACAGAGAAGAGGATTTTGGCGCTGGCACGGAAACACCCATACTTAACCCAACTCTATTGCTGCTTTCAGACCAAGGTATGACTAAGAAGAAAATGGTGGGCCACCATCTTGGCATAGTGCTGTATAATGAGATGGCATCTTGATGTCAGATTTTTAAAAAATCAATTGTAGACCCTCTACAGTATTTTCTCATAGGCCTTGTAAAGTGGAATGGATTTTACCCTTGAAGAGATCAGGGTGTGTTGAACAGCATCGTCTTTTTTTAAGAGCATGGAATTTTCCCTTCAAGGCTGTGCTTGTAGAGGGATGAGAGGGCAGAATTCAACAATTTTTTGCAGAAGTAACTGGACAAAGCTAGTGTTTGCTCCTTGAAAAAACCAACAGGCATAGTTAGTCCTTGATCTGCTCCTAATTTTCTATTACTAGGCCAATCACTTAAGTAAGTTCCCCATTGCCTTCAGGTCGAATGAAAAAGCGTGAAGGCCACCCTAACCACTTCTGACTTGTATAATGTCCTAGGAGGCAAAGGCTGTGGACAAATGCTTACAATGCCCAAGCAAAATAGGAACAGAAGGTGGAGTTTTAAATTTACTGTGTAGGAGCCTGGGAACCAGAAGGTGGCAGTAAAGAAACGAAAATAATCTGTTAACTGCCTTATGGAGTCTGACCTATGAGTATCGTAACTGATTTTTTTAACTTAGTAAAGAAAAGAAATGCCAACATTCTTCATGAAGCTCTTATTTTATTACCTCTTTTTGGGGAAAAAAGAAAGTTAAAGTCTTTGAGGATGACTTATAGGTCTGTAGCCCTTAGCTTCTTGAGAAGGCACAAGCAACTTTACCCAAAATTCTTCCCTGTGCCTTCCTAGAGCTTAGACAGTAAAGGGCGCCATCCTGGAGAGACGATCCCTTGCCCCTTGGCATACTCCCACCTCTACAGTCACTGCGATGACAGTCTTCCTCTTTGAATTCAACAATTTTTCATTTGCTCATTTGGCAAATTTTTACTTTAATTATATTTGATTGAATTCTTCCCACGTGCCAGGTGTGGAGATACAGTGGTAAAGCAAGGCCCAGTCCCTGAGAGTCTCTTTGATACACTGTTTCTCAAAGGGTATTTCTCTGAACCCTCATCCCTCTAGGAACTCTTAAGCCTAAAGGACTCTATAGCCCATGGTTTAGGAAATTGCAGTCTGACTTCTTTTAGACTGTCTCAGCATACACTTGCTTATTAAAGTCCCTGAGGAGAATTACAATGGGACCAAAAAATTTTGCCTTCATTTAATCTAGTATTTCCCAATTATTTGTTCTCAAGCTCCACCCATACCACTGCTTACTTCACACTGAGAAACAATGGTCTAATGGCATTTCTCCTAACTCTCTGATCACTTAGGAGAATGAGGAACACCTTCTGAAAATCTGGAAATCCCTTTTCCAAACAAGCACAGGGCTCATCGGCAGTCCTTGTGTTGGACATGTTTTTTATAATTCCCAATGTTTGTGCGTCTATGCATATACGTGCACATATGCAGAGCCTAACATGAGAAAAACGGATCAATCATATAGTCCACGTTCTTTTCTCTACTTTTTGCACCAGTGAGAAAATCAGATTTCATAGGAGTAGAAGTCCTTTGCTCATAAGACACTGTGTTTTGGCCGAGATGGACTTGGCATCTGGTCTCTGGAACTCCCACTGCAGTGGGACCTTGTCCTGATATCAGACTGATACTCTCTCTCCCTCTTGCCTGACCCAGAACAGTGTCTCTTCTGTGGGAGAACTTTCCCCTCTAGCCCCACCCCTAACTGGTAGTTGTCTCTTCCACTATCTGAGATAGTTTCCTGGGTAGGGAGCCACACTGATGTTTTTTCTTTGGACACATTGTCAAGAGGCCCTGCGTCCTTGGGGAGCCACAGTGGAGGGTCAGCTTTCCTACACCTCTCGGTGAATGAATAAGGAAATGAGTATCTTCCGTGTCAACAGTGTTCTCCTCTGTGTATTATAGAACATCAGTGCTAAGATTCCTCATTGCATGGAGCACAAATTGGTGTTGAGTAACACCATGGATTTCCTTTATGGCAAAACAATAACCAAACTGACATGGAGATTAGGATCTGGGTGGCTAGAGAGTGGGGCTGGGGAGAGAAGGGATTTTAGTAGTTCAGAGATCCACTAAGTCTTTTTCTCAGGCTGATATCAGATAGCCACAGGTATAGGAGCAACTCTGTCCCACCTCGGCCATGCCACCATTGTGTGGGAAAACAACAGCACACCCCACTTTATACAACAGATACATGTTCATCTAACTTGTCAAAAGAGAATCCTATTTTAACCTCACCAAAGGACCTTAGCTTACTAATGAAAGCAGTCTTAGGAAAAATCCTTTTCTAAACCCCCACCTTCTAGAAAATGTGACTTTTCTTATGACAACCAGTAGTCATGGTTTAAAGAGTAGCTATTATTCATTCATTTGACTATGAGGTAGGTGCTGGCTCTGGGCTTATCAGCAAAAAGGGGAGGGGTTTGGTCCCTAAGTGCTGGGGAGTTTATATTCCTTCTGCAACCAACCAGCAGCAAAGAACATGGTGTGGGGTGTTCAAACAGAAGGCTCAGAGGAGGGGTGCTCTTGGGGTTTGGAGTAGGATGAGAGCTCAAGCCAGGCTTTGAGGAGGGGAGGACTGGGCCGCAGCGGGGCTGGGAGTGGGAACCAGGCTCATTCACCATAGCTCCTGTCCTGCTTTAGTTTCGCCTTTCCTGAAAAGAAAGGACGATTCCTCTGAGTTACCCTGAACCTGGTTTCAATGAAGACTCTAATATATGATTAAGGAATGTGAGATCTGATTGCAATCCTATTAAGATTTCTTTCCATCTTGTTTTATTCTGATACACAAAGCAGCAAGAACCTTAAGTCGAGTTTAATTATTTTTAGGTGAGCCTTTGTTTTTTGGTGTGTAGGAAGAAAGGGCCCCCACAGAAACAAGCTTTGGGAACTTCCTGATGGTCTGCACATCGCTTCAGACCACGTGCTACACGGCTGGTGGCCTGACAGGACTTAGATATGTGCGAGGTGTGGGTGCTTGTCTGATGTGGTGGCCCCTGGTGATGACTGTGTACATCTGTCCGTGCCAGTCATGATGTCAAGTCATGAATCAGGTCTGGTCCCCACGGCCCCAAGGTATGGTCCAAGGGTGTTGATTTGGCCTTTTCTGTGTCGTGCCTACTTGCCATTGGCTCATGTACTCTGATCGTTCTCCAAGGGGCCTGGAAGGAAGGAGAGCAAATGACCACCTCTGAACAAGAGCAGGGCAGGAGAGCAACAGTGGAGGGTGTTTGGGAGATGACAGTGAAATTCCTGCACCTGCGAGATCAGATGGTTGGTAGAGAGCGGAGGGGAAGACAGTCGACCGTCGGCCCACACAGGTTCGAACTGGTCCATTACACATGGGTTATTTTCGAGACAGTACAGGACTATAAACATATCTCCTCTGCTTCACAGTTTTCTTAGTGACATTTTCTTTCTTCTGGCTTACTATATCATAAGAATAGTACGTGAAACCTACAAAATGTGTTAATCACTTTATGTTCTCAGGAAGGCTTCTGTTCAAGAGCAGACTATTGGTAAAGTTTTGGGGGGAGTCAAAAGTTATATGGGGATTTTTGACTATGCAGGGCTTGGTGCCTCATCTGCCACATTTTTCAGGGGTCTACCGTGATGTGAACCTGCTTCACTGGGCCGGGCACCCTGCTAGGCTCTACAGGTTATGGGCTCTGTCAAAGTCAGGGCTTAGGGCAAGGAGCGACTTCAGGAACTGCCTTTTTAGGCTTCTCCCTTGCCCACAGAAAGCTGGGGACGGGAGAGCCGCTGAGTGATGGGCTTGTTTTTGCTTTTGTTTTTGTTTTTGTAGTTAAAGGAAATGAAATTCTCAAGCATTTTTAGATTTTGTGTATGATTCCCTGTTGTGAAATCATCACTTCCGACTGGATCCCATAAAACTTGTCTTGAGTAATTTCATGCATGATTTTTCCTCTTTAAAAATATTAATCTCTACCTCATCATCCCCATCCCCCAGCGTTTGGCATTTCCCGCCAAGCCTGGGAAGCTCGCTTCTGGAGGGCTCTGCCTTTCTCAGCTGCTATAAAGGAAACAGAGGGCGAACTCCTGGAGAATCTCCTTTGGCCAGCCTCCCTTGCTGCCCTGGGGGAAACGCAGAATGGAAAAATCCTTAAAAAGCAACTGGAACCACTTTTCCAATGAGCTTTAATAATCTGTGTGAGTGTGGAGTGAGAACTACAGAGAAGGGGTGTTGACGGTGTAGGGAAAAATTACAGTTGCGAGGAACTCTGATGCTTACTTTGATCCTTAACTCTGCAACAGCAAACACAAAAGCAGAAAACAAAGTAAAAAATTTGGTCAATGATAGATTTTCTTTTTTTTTTTTGAAAGAGATGACTATGTCAGATTAGGTTGAAAAGAGCCAAGAAACCACTGAATGAAGTATGTCTCCTTAGTAAAAGCCTGTGCAGTCTGAAGCTGCCAGACGTGGAAGGTGCTGGAGGCGTTTTGATTGGATCTGGTGTCTCACAAAAGTAGATTGACACGTTCGGCGCCACGAGTTGGTCTGTGGGTTAGACAGCCACCTGGAAATCAAGGTGCTATCAAATCCAACTAGCAGGGGGGACAAACTTCATGCTCTTGAGGAAGGATGGGCTGAGGCCTGTGGAGGGCTGGTGGGGATTGAGAGAGAGGGAGAGGGAGAGCGAGAGATATAGAGAGAGAGGGAGGGAGGGGGAGAGAGAGAGAGTGAGTGTGTGTTTGTGTGTGTGTGTGTGTATGTGTGTGTGTGGTATTTGTTGGGGGGGTTGGGGAGAGGTCGGTAGGACAAGCCCCAGCCAGTCAGATGAGATAAGAATTTCCACAATCAAGCAAGGTTTCACAGAGAAAGACCTTCAGGTCTTGAAGCCCTAGGTTACTTTCTGCCTGATGAAACAAAAGGTTATAGAGTTAATTAACATTCACATGCCCCCAGGTCAGAGACATATGCCTGTCGGCTCTTTATCTGCGATGCTGCTGCCTCTTTGCCTCTAAGGAAACCTTGGCATTTGATAGGACAGGACAGTTGGTTTTAAAAATACCTTCACTTTCGTCACCCCTTGCCCCTGTTCCCTAAACATCTCGGTGAGGCAAGTATGGTCACCATCTTTTTCAGATGGGAAACTGAGGCCCAGCAAGGCCTTACACTGGACTGTACTAGAATTCAGATTGGAATGGAGATTTCCTGGTGGCCCTTGCTCACACATTATTCTGTCTGGGCTCCTTCCTGCTGTTCAGATCAACTACTGCAGCTAACCTCATCTCAGAACCCCTCTCCCCGTCTCTGCTGACACGCACAGGAGAAGGGGTCTGAAGATGATAGCTCTGTGTTACCTGGACTCAGTGAGACAGGCATAAAAAAAAAAAAAAAAAAAAAGCCCCCCCCCCCCTAAGCTGGCAAGTGTAGCAGGATCCATTAGACCGTTTCTGGAAGTGTAAGAGAGAAGCGAGGAGAAATAGGACTCGGGTACAGGAATTACGGATCCTTCTCTACTTAATGGTGTAACATCCAGACAAACCCATCGTGTGTTCAAAATATCCCATGTGTTCAAAATATCCCACGTTGAATACACCTAACCTACCAGACACAATGTCTTAGTCCTCCTGACCTTAACCGTGCTCTGGACACTCACGTTAGCCAGCGGTGGGGCAGAGTCCCCTAATACAAAGCCTCTCTCCCGGTAGACTGGTGACTGTCTCCAGTGACTGACTGAATTCTGTACTGAAGTGGGAAAACAGAATGGTTGTTTGGATCCGGATTGGTTTTAAGTGCATGGGTTGTCGGTCCTCGTAGTCCCGTGGCTGAGTGGGGACTGGGCGGGGCTCAGTGCCATTGCCCGGTTCAGAAGAGGGTACTGCATATTGCTAGCCTGGGAAAAGGGCAACATTTGAAGTATAGTTTCCACTGACTGCATATTGCTTTCAGATCATTATAAAAAAAAATGATAATCCTAAATTGAACCATTGGAAGTCAGAGACCATCTGTAGGTCCAAAATGGGCTGCAGTAGGATGAGTTTCTCACCCTTGTCCACTCGGCCATCCCTTATTGAGCATCCACTGTGTGCATGCCATGGGTGTCATCGGGCCATGCACCTGCCGAGGGAGCTCATGGTGAACCAGGTAGTTGTTTCCCGACCTCATGGAACTTGAGGCCTCACTGGAATACTTTTATCATGCCACAGGAGCTGACCTGCATCTTCTGCACAGAACTCATTGCTTTGTTTTCTCTGAGAAACTGCTATCCTTGGCTCTTAAAAAAATAATATTTAATTTTTTATCACAAAGAATTTTTGTCAATTGTAGAATAATTGGAAAATTCGCCAAAGAAAAGCCCGCAGAAAATAAGAATGATTCTAATGACCAGTCGCATTTTGATGTATTTCGAGTTTAACAGTGGTTATCTGCTTCTACATCTGTATTTATAAGCTTGACATCAGGCTCAACATGAGGAACAGTTTCACCAGGGCATATGGTGTCACGGTTCCTGCTATCACTAAAGATCCATCAATCAAAAGATTTCTGAGGTTTCTACCCTATTTAAGGGCCTCTTGTGGAAAAACGCTGCGTTTGGAAAGTGCCGGTGACCAGTCCACACGTGGCTTCATGTGGATATGATGTCAGCAATACCTGAACCAGAAGGCGCTGCCCGGGGACAGCTCTCACTTCTCTGCACAGAACTGGCTCTTTTCGCTTCTCTCTGTAATGTCAGCTTGAGTGCGAGCTGTAAGCTGTCTGCTTGATGCTGATGTAGGACAGAAAGGTTTTACAAAGCTTCGACATTCTGCACGTGCGCATGCGTGTTTGTCTAGTAGCTACTGTGCATCACCAAGGAATGTACTTGTGCATTCTCATAAACTAGTTGCATATTCTTCTCTCTCCTTTTCTTAGAGTGGGAGAGGAGGGTACAGCAAAGGGAGAGAAAGATTCTTAAGCAGGGCCCACACGTACTGGGGAGCCCAGAGAGGGGCTCGATCTCACGACCCCGAGATCATGACCTGAGTCAAAATCCAGAGTTGGACACTTAACTGACTGAGCCACCCAGGTGCCACTATTAGCATGGTCCTCTAAGCTGTAGGTCTCAAAGTCGGTTTTATGGAGGTGCTCTGTGTGCGTGTGTGTATGTGTGCGAGCACGTGCATCTGGACTCCCAGATCCCGGGCATGCTGTGGCAAAATGGCCCTCACTCTCCTCCTTTCCTCTGTCGGGAGGAGCCCCACTTCTAACTGCCTCATACACAAGTAAGATATCGTCTGAAGAAAGAATCTCACCTAAAAACCCCACGGTTTAAAACCACTGTAAGTTCCAAGAGTCTGGAGGAAATCTTGCTGCTTTTTACCTACCCGTATATAATCTGATGTATACAGACAGCAGCAGTGCCTGAGGCTTCCATTACAAATGTCATTCTGTTGTTAAAATGGGCACATTCCTGAGATTTAGGTTGAGATGGACTTTTTGGAAGCAGATTTCTCTCTCGTAGTCTCTGTGAGTGCTGTCTCTAAATTGGTTGGATGAGCGAGAGACCTGTTTGGAGAAAAGAGTGCCTTGAAGCATGTTCTGTACACCACTTTGGCTCACTGAGGAAGGCTTCCCACCAGAGAGAAAGATCAAGAGAGAAAGAGAAGTAGATAGAACTTGAGCAGGATATGACCCTGCTCCGACGATGAGAAAGTTGGTGACAAGGGTCTGCTCCGTGCCAGCAGGTGCCAGTGGCAGATGGCAGGGAGCGTGACTCTTATGTTCAAGGAGAGGGGCTACAATAGACGCCTGTCAGCAACTAAGAGTAAAGACAGGAGGTGATGAGGAGGGGAGAGGCCTCCACTGCACGAGCACCTACTCCGTGGCCGGCCTCGTGCACGAACTCACATAATAAATCTTACACAAGCTTCTTGGAGTGTGGTGCCGCCGCCATCTCTGTGGGCAGATGAGGAACAGGTTGGGGTGCTCAGCCACTCGGCCAGGCTCACACAACTAGCTAGGGGCCGGAGCTGGGACTCAGACCACCCTCACATGCTGTGGGTGAGAAGGGCCTCCGGGGAGGAGGATGGGTGGTGTGGGTGCCTTGTGGGGGAGTCTCTGGGTGGAGGGGGAAGAGCAGAGCCCAGGGAGCTGCAGGGAAGGGGGTGGTTTGCAGGCACAGACTCCCAGTGTAGGGAGAGCAACGACCATGCTGGGCAGGAGGCACCCAGCGGGAGGGCCTGAGAAAGGTCCGTTCATGAGGAGATCCCGGCTGCGCTGTGGACTTCTTACAATGGTGGCGAGGAGTTTGGGCTTATTCTGGAGGGAAAGTTTTCCTTGGAGGTCTTATAGGAGGTGAGGATTCACAAGCACAGTGTGGCAGCTCCATGGGGCATGGGTGAAAGGGAGAAAGGGACAGCAGAGGTGCCAGAAAGAGGCTATTTCCATAACCCCCATGCGTCCAGAGGCAGTAGGAGGTATCTTCTGAAGGCAGAACTGCCACAGGTCATTTGCTGTCTCCTGAGCATCTAAAAAGGCTGGCCCACTTGGGAAGAAAGCAGACGGCTCCATTTGATACTCTGGAAAGAAAATACGGATGGGGTAACCCTGGCCTGATGAGAAACGTGGACTTAGATCACTACCCATCAGGTTCAGTGACCAGCACCCTTCCCAGGTGTCCTTTGCTCACAAGGATCAAATTTAAATAAAAAGTTTCATCTTAAAATCTGACACCAGAGGTCCAGGCCCTCAAACCCATTCTCTAAACAAAGCCAGTTTCCTCAGTCGTTGACGTCAGAACTCCTGCCTCCGTCCAACACCATCTGTTGGGTTTCAGGATTTACTTTTTTTTTTTTTTAAGTGTGTCTATTTTTAGATTCATATTGAATTTTGTTAGTGGACTGATGTTGTTTTCCACACGGGGCGTTCTGTAGATGCCAATCTATTGAGATTACTCAGCTTAAGCAATAGGCTTTCCTCATATAACCTGAACTCTTTGTTCTAGTGATCTCAGATGCTTCAGACGGCCCTGCTTGGCCCTTAATGCTTTGATTTTGAGATCTTGCCAAGTGGTGGGTATGTCCCATGCAGCTCTTTGCGTGTGTTTGGACCCTGTTCATTTGTAGGGAAAATGGGATCTAGGAAAGAAGGCACTGTGAGTGAGGAAACTCTGGTTCTTGCTCTGGTTCTGCCACCAAAGCTTACTGTGGGATATTTCTCAGGGCACTGGTTGCCTCATTCATAGTAAAAGCTGGGGGAGGACACAGAGATGGAGATAGACAATGTGATCTGTAAGATGCTGAAGGTCTCTGAAACTGCGACTCACCAGGGACCATACAGACCATTCCGGACTTGCTTGTTGCTCATGTGAGTGAGAGAAAAACAAGGGTGAAATAAGTGAACCCCAGGGCTTCTATTCAAAGCTTGATTCAGTACATGCTTCCTTCTATCTTGATCAAAGGCTTTGTGTTCACAAGGCTGCCCTTCTACATTGGGGTTCCAAATTCAGACCCAACTCTTTTTTTTTTTTTTAATTATTTATTTATTTGAAGACAGAGATCACAAGTTGGCAGAGAGGCAGGCAGAGTGGGGGAGAAGCAGGCTCCCTGCTGAGCAGAGAGCCTGATGTGGGGCTCGATCCCAGACCCTGAGATCATCACCTGAGCTGAAGACAGAGGCTTAACCCACTGAGCCCCCCAGACCTACTCTTAATGACTAATGGTCTCACATCAGAAGAACTACCAGGAGGTATTACAGTTGTCCCATTCTAGCACAGTTTCTGATACACAGCAGGCACAATAAATTTTAGCTTCTGCTTATCCAGTTAGCAATTTCAATATCCTTTACAAAGACAGACCGAAAACTGGACAGAGAGATTTGTCATGCTTCGTTTGCCTATAAACATGACCTCTCCTGACCAGTTGGCCAACTGTTCATGAAACCAAGTTAAAAAACCATTGTTGGTAGATTTGAGCCCCGGGCATACTAGCTACAAGAGAAAATACGTATTACCTATCCCCTAACCTGAGCCCAGATGATCCTTGTCGATGGCTATGGCCCATTCTCTTAATTCATCTAGTCCTTCTCACAAGTATATTAGGAGGGAGAGCATCAAGTAAGAGATGACTGAAAGCCATCATTTTAGAAGTCAATGTTCAATAGAAGGTGAATGCTTTGTTTTATCCTTTTTCTTAATTATTGTCTTAATGGTAAAATTTAATACATTTAGAAGTATAATGAGTTAATGTGCGAGGAACATGTCTTTGGTTGTGTGTCCCTAGGAGCTAAGTAGTTCATCCTTCTGACTGTCCAAGCCATAGCTTGAACTAGGTCAGTGTGAAGATGGCTTCTGCAAATCTCCCCTGATTGCTTTGTTTCATCCACAAGATTCTAGGGAATTCTTGCTGGACCCCTTTGTCTCCTTCCTGTCACTGAGCTGGTGGGCCGAGGGGAGTCACATCCTGGGGCTCCCTCCCCAGTGTGGGAGGAAGAGGTTACTGGTTCCAGTAAAGAACATCTTGGACCCAACTGCCCTTTTGATGGTTTGTCTTTGGAGGCTGCTGTTGTTTGAGAAATGAGGGCGGGGGTCCTTTAGGTGGGCTAGTCATCACCTTCCATTTCAGGGCCGTCCTTGGCTTAATGATGACAAGCCTTGCAAAAATTTCTATAGGGCTCTTATTCCAGGTTCAGTTTCAAACAAATCTGTCGACTCATTTAGTTTCCAAGTCAACCCTCTGAGGTAGACCTCTTATCCCAAAGACAGGTCACACAGCTGGAAGTGGCAGAGCCTGGAGATAGATATATATATATATATATATATTTGTTTTTTCTAGGTGTGATTGTTATATATTTAGGTGTGATTGTTCACCTTACAAAAGCAAACTCCCTTTATCAAATGTTTACCAGGTGATTCACTAGCAAACACCTTGGGTTGACGAGATCCATTTGGATTTGCCAGATGGAGGGGCTGACGTGTGGAGTCATTAAAACCATCAACAGTGGAGGTGCAGTTAGTCCCAGGGAAGGTCAGACACACGGAACACGGGCCATCAGCCAGAAGGGAAGTGTCCTGCTTTGGTATAATGGTAGGCAGCCAGTATCTCTTCAATACCTGGTAATGTCTTCAGCTTAATAGCAAGTATGCTAGTGATAGGGGGAAAAAAAAATACAGTCCTTGTCCAGAGACTTTTTCTAGTCAGGTGAACCAGAGAATGAAGTCTGTGCAAAAATGAATGCTGCAGAAATTATCTTAGAAAGTCCAAGAAAGAAGAGGCATGAGTGGGGTCGGGTAGCAGGCACGCTCCTGTACACGGGAGAGTCAGCCGTCTCACATGTGAAGGACTTTGTCACGGGAGGAAGAGCCCGGGGTCCCATTTCCATTAGGAGTGTGGTGGTAAGCCCATCTACGTCAACGGGATTGGCTTCGTGTGGTCATGTCATTCCGTGACAAGGAACGAACCTCGTCTGAGACCAATCTGGATGTTTATGTCATTCAGGTCCTCCCATCCAGCTGCCCTCCTCCCCCTCATCCCAACCTGCCCCACCAGTGTTGGTCTCTGCAGGTTTAAACCACATTAATAGGAGGGGAGACGAGCCTCTGGTCTTGGGAACTGGAGAGAGCCCGGCATGCTGGCACCAGGTCAATATAGGGGGGCGATGTCTTGTGTGTGCCGCAGGCAGGAACAGACTGGGTCCTTCCTAAAACTTAAAAAATGATACGTACATGCCCGTGGCTCAAAAACTGTGTGATTCCTGTGCATCTGTATCCCCAGAAGGATGAATTCTCTTCAGCTCTTTGAGCTCCTGGTTAATTCCTGAATCCCAGAGACACTAAGTTCAGTATAAAATACAGACACTCTAATGCTCCTTCCTGCTCTGTAGAAAATGATGTGAACAGTTTGCAGGATGGTGAGAGAAAAAGCCCATTCAATCCAAATGGGCATTTTTGCGGGAGGAAAAAAATAGAGGGCTTTGAGAACACCTACAGAAATTATTCAAAGGCTATAGGAAAGACATGAAACTTAAAGTCCTATTCCATAAAAAGGTACATTTAGACTTCATCAGTGTAAGTAAGGGCAAGAACAGGAGTGTGAACCATTGGGCAAAAACAGAAAGAAACACAGAATGTGCAAAAATATTAAGAATTTGGTACTCGACAGGGGGAAGCCTTCTTTTGGAAGAGGGTGTCATTTGGAAGGTCCAAATGCATTTCTTTGATCTTTGGATCTACCAAAAAATGGGATTTTTCTGTAAGGAAATTATATTTGAATTAGATAGGTGAGGAACTAGCCATAGCATATGTGAGTATGGCAGATGATTTTCATGCAAGGGAATGGGAGTAGAATTAATAGGTTTAGTTGCTGTGTCATTGATATCATAGGGAGAATGTTCAAGGGATGCTTTCTAAGGGTGCTTTTAAAAGACAGAGTGAGTCCCTCTTAAGAGTGGAGACCCGAGGGTGTGTGGGTGGCTCAGTCATTAAGTGGCTGCCTTTGGCTCAGGTCATGTTCCCAGGGTCCTGGGATCGAGGCCCACATCAGGCTCCCTGCTCAGCAGGAAGCCGGTTTCTCCTCTCTCGCTCCCCCTGCTTGTGTCTCTCTCTGTCAAATAAATAAATAAATAAACAAACAGACAGACAGACAGACAGATAGATAGATAGAAAGAGTGGAGACCCGAGCTATAAGAGCTGGTGATTGAAAGAGAAGGACATGCAGACAGAAGATTCAGGTCCCGGAAAGACACATGTAGCATGTTGCATTTATAGAAAGTCCCCACACAGAAACAACAACAACAAAGAATATATTCTTCAGAGAGACACACACAGTGATGAAACTATAAAGAAAAGCAAGGCAGTGGTTACCCTTACCCCTGGGGAGGAGAAGGTGAGGAGGGCTGCTGTCAGGGAGGTTTAAAGGGGCTGCTGAGGACCAGCAAACATTTTCTCTTTGTCAGGTTGCATCATGACTCAAAGGGGGTTTGTTTTATTTGGTTATTCTTTAAAATGCCTCTACTTTATATATCCTTCCGTAGGTATATTTTATAATATAAGGGGGGAAAGGGTAGAACAAGATTATGACAGTATCCAAACTACCATAGATGTTAACATTTCCAGTGGTCATATCCCCCCTCCCCCAAGAAATATTCTCCCTGTAGTAAGAGCTGAGCTGAGCTGGAGGACAATGTCTGCCTATTATCATTTTGCCACCATAGTCTTGATTTTCCTGTTGTCTTTGGCAGGGAGGTCTGTCTCAAGGACAGGAAGTGTGGCAGCTGGTCACATGGTTGGCTTAGCTGGAAGGATAAAGCACAGTCCCTGTCTCCTTCCCAAGACCAAGGCCAAGATGGGGCTGAAAGCCCAGGGTTATCCCAGGTGGAATGCTGGCCTGCCTTTAGCCCAGCCTGGGGACGCACAGTCCGAGAATTCTTAAGGGGTAGCCTAGCCGAGCCGTGCCCTTTCGGCACGCGGCTTTGATTAGGGGAGAAATCTCTCCTAGTTTCCACAACTTTGACGTTTCTCAGCATTTTTTTAAACCATGTTTTATAGCTGAGAAGAGTGGTCAAACATTTCATTTGGCACTTTATATTATGAAAACCAGAGACCTCTTTCCATTTTCCATCCACAAAATTTTGTGATAAATTAACTCTCTTTGGGTGCTGTTTACGCACATGTTCTTTCTCGATTCTGACACATCTTCTGTGGAGGACATGCCCTTCCTCTGTCGCCCTCTCTTGTGCCTACCACCAGTTTTCATGTAGCTTCCCTCCCTGCCATCACCAGCAGCGAACATTTACAGAGTGTTTTCTAGAATAATCGTTTTCTAGAATGTTTTCTAAAATAATAGCAGCTGGCATTTTGACAGTACTTACTAGATACCCATCATTTTTAAAAGCTCCTTGCGTATACCAATTGATGATGCTTGCAGAGGACGTATGAGGTAGGTCTCTGGAGATACAGGAGGACCTTTCCCCAGTAGTACACAGCCCATAAGTGGTAGAACTGGGATTTGAGCCCAGACAGTTCCCCCCTCCTTTGTGTGCTCACCACTCCACCGAGCAGCCTCAGGTCGTATGCTAACTTCATAGGTGTGATTTACTCTCACCACACCTCTGACAGCTTTCCTGTTTCCCCATTCTACAGATAAGCATACTGAGGTTCAGAATATCACTTGACGCAGTGTTGAACAGCAGAGGGAGCCATAAAAGTGGGTTGGAGATGGGACTTTGAGGATCTTATTTATTCATTGCCTGCCCCCCCCCCACCAATTCCTTCACCCCTCCGCCCAACTCCCTATCACTCCAGGGAGGAATACGAGTCCTCCCCGTCCCCCACCTAATTCCATGGTGAGAAACTCCTGTGACAGGAGGAAAGAGCAGATCCTGGAGTGGGGTATGAGCAAGGCTGTTCTTGTGTTGCTAATTGCTCGAACATCATGGAAAGGAGTTTGTCTTATTATGGGTTTTTTGTGGGAAAGTTTTCCTACAATGCTGGCTGACTCCTGGGCCTCAAAGTAAACAACTACATCACTCTGTAGAGAGCGTCAGGAAAAAGGAAACTGCAAGAAAATATCAAGTCCTCAGGCTCCCTCGCTCCCTCTCTCTTTTTAAAATATAAGCGGGGGAAATGACGTTTAGGGGGATTTGCTGGGGTCCTTGTCGCAGAAAACTTTGTGAAAAATGACCCCCTTCCCAAGCCGCGTATTTGAGCCAATGTTTCCCACACTGGGCATTCATCTCAGTGCCCTGGCTGTCATGTCAGGAGGCAAGTCCCTCCACAAAGCTTGGCTGGGAGATTCTGTAAGCCCACTGGAAAGTTAAGCACCTTCTCATTAGGGACTGGTGAAAAGTCATCATTTGCAAAACCTCTGGGTGTTTGAGGGGGGTGACCAGCTGACTGATCTCTGTGGTCCTTGTATCCTTGGGGTGGGGGGAGGGGAGATGGGCAGGCTAACCTCTGTCTTCGGATCTAAGAATGTGGACCATATTCTAGGCAGGCCCCATATACTTGGAGAGGGTAAGGATACACTCAGACACAACAGACTTGCCAAAAAACGACCTCATTTTCTTACCAGTCCCTCAGCCATAAATCTCCTGTGGAGGCATAATGTCTGTGTCCTTTACACACCCCCACGAGGACTCTCCAGAGGGCCTTTATCGTTGTCTAGTCAGACTTCAGCATTTCCTGTCATCTCGGAGCTCCTGAGGGACAGTGGTATTGAGCAGTGGGGGTAAGAAGAGGGTCAGAAGACACAATTGTCAGAATTGTCAGAATGGCCCATGGGCTCTTCCAGCTGTGCACCCAACCTGGAGCTTCTCTCCCATCAGTGTTCCTTCTGAAAAGCAACAGCATCTTCCGGGGGTGACTGGGGGATGTGACAAGATGTCGAGTCGCTGCTACCTTTAGGATCATTGAAATCAGGGTCTCCAAGAGTTGCTGCTAGGATGACCCTTTTCTGCAGCAGACTGTAACTGCACCCCAGCAAAAAGGAGCTGTCCCCTAAAATGACTGTACCCCCTTCCCGCTTCCTCTTACTCCGGCACAATGCGAGACAGTCCCTGTCTTCCTGTCCCACAGATTCTAGGCTCCCTGCCCTCTTTGTCATCCGTGAAATCCGTTCCTTCTCCTTGAGAATGATTTTCACTTTGTGTTCCCTTTCTGATAGATGGGATCCACTCTGGGGTGTGTATCTTGCACTTGTTCAGTCATTCGTTACCTGTAGGGCATCCCATGTTTGAGCTGCCTCCTGGTGAATGACAGAACAAGCTGCATGTCAGTTGCATTTAGGCTTCCCCAAATGCTGGTTTGGGTAGTAACAGGAGTGACAGATTCTAATATGATGAGCACTTTGATTTTAACGTGAATCGCTCACGGGAGGAGTTTGACAAATAGATCAGAGGAGCTCGCCCACTTTGCCATGCTCTTCTGCCCCTGGCCCACACAGAACAGTGTCCTTCGCAGATCGCAGCCTGCCCTTCCTGCCAGAGTTCTGGGCACTGCCATGCGAATTTCTGCCTTTCCGCCTTCTCCCTTTGCCTTGGCCCCTTCTGTGAACCCTCTGATTCTTCTGGAATCATTAGCATTGATTAATTACTCATCACTAGCCACCCAGCACGTCCTGCGTGACTAGCTATTAGATGAGTATGCACAAGTGTCTTCTCTCCCCAAACCAACTCTAAGCATCCAAAGGCCAACACACTTTTCTACCCCTTCCTGCTTTTCTTGTGTGTGTGTGTACACATGTGTGTATTTAGGAAAAGCCAGAGGAAGTGTTCAGTAAATGCTTCCTGTGTGAAGGTAGTGTGACTGCACCCAGCAAGGATGGCAGGAATTAAAATCAGCACATTGACCTGCCACTGATGGGCAGCCGCCTCCTCCCGCTTTCAGCACACAGCTGTGGACTCCTGAGCACAGCGTCCCAGCCTTTGCAGCCCCTGCGGACTGAGGGCACCTAACACAGCAGAGAACACGCAGAGCGGCCCTCATTTTGCTCAGGCATTTGGTTTTCAGAGACCTATCGTTTTGTTGATGTTTACTTTAACTTCTAGCAAAGCCCTAAGCCTTGGCTTCCTCCCCTTCAAAGGGCTGCTGTGAGAAGTGCGCGGGGCCACGTCCGACCTTTATAGCGGTGCCTGCAGGTGCATGGAGGCAGGCGGCTCCTCGGCGGCTTTGCAGAGTCCTCTGTTGGCTACTCCCCTCCATATACCTTCCCCAAACCCCTGAGCCAGGCAGGGCGGTGGATATTTTCCTTGGAGAGACGAGGAAACTGGCCCAGATCAGCGAGGGGTCTTCTCAGGGGCTCGTCATTCACGAAGAGCTGGGGCTGCAACGGAGATGTTTCTGTGATCACTCGGGGTTCCCCCTCCTGGCAGCGTGCATCTTGGGGGCACTGGGGAGAGAGCACAACCTTCGTCTGCAGAATGAGCCACAGCACCTGGCTTCTGACTACCCCTCTGCTCTTAGAATGGACGTGAGTTTGCTGGCGAGACTGGCCCTCGTTATGGTCAAGCCACTTCTTAGGCCCCAGGCGTCTGGAAACCTCTTCTCTGCTGGCCTCCAGCAGTAGGATTCATTCAAGGTTACCATGTATTTTTCTTGCATCCCAGTTATCCCAGAAAGTTCCAGGAGGACTTGAGAGTTTTTATGGGCTGGGCTTGGAAAACACCCAGGCAGTGATGGGCTGTTGATGCTGGAGTCAGACTGGCTACACAGGCCGTGATTTATAGAAAGTCCTGGAACCCTAGAGGCTCCTGATAGGGAGGCCAAGAGAAAGGGATGAAGTGTCTTAACCCTCTCTGTAATTTCCTCATTAAGGGTGACTCTAATTAGTCTTGGGTAGAGTTTCTCTTCCAAGTGTGTGCTTTTGGGGATATTAATGCAATTTCATGTTTTCCGGCGGAGACTTCCAAGTCTGCAACCTGCCAGTGTTTTCATCTGTGAGAAAGGAACTCCGCCAGGAATGCATCATGTACTGGAAACAGGAAAGTATGGAAAATGAAGTATCTATCCTCAGCACTGCTTCTAAAGGTCAAGGTTTCATTTATAGTCCTGGAGCCATCTAGCCGGAGGAGAAAGGCCCATTCTCCTCTGTGATCAGCGGGAACAGTGTTGAAGCGTGGATCAGATGGCCCCCACTCATGAAGCAATGACAAGAAATCTACACATAGTATTTATAAACATTGTTCATTTCTGGGAGGGATTAGCTAGGAGAAAAGGTGAACCAAACGTTCGAGACGGACTTAGGCCTGTCACTTTGGTCTGTGGGAATGGTGTCTTTCCAGCACAACATTTCGGGGAGTGGAGGGTAAGAGAAGGGTCAGGGAGCCACTCCTCATCCTTTTTTTCACTAGATGTCATGGTGGGAGACCCATTTGGTCTCCAGGGCAGAGAGCCCAGGGACCTGGACATTACCATCCAGTTATCCAAACTGGTTAGTGCCCCTCCCTATGTCAGGGTCCTCGAATACTGGCGTGGATTGTATCTCGCAGGGAGCTTGTTAAATGATAAATTATAGGTCCTGTCCCTGGGGATTTAGACTGATAGGGCTTGGGATTCACTTTTTTTTTTTTTTTTAAATGCAGTGTGGTCTCTGACAACACTTAGAGAAACAGCACCATAGTGCCACAGCCACCTACTGTTGGGGAAGGCTGGCCTTAAAGTCAGTTGGCAAGTGACTGCCCTAGACACTGTCCCAGGTCCTGCTGGGATTTACAAGGGATTCACATGCCATGAGCCTTACTCTTGAGAGGTGCATGGAAGAGAGGGAGTGGACAGGGCAGGATTGGGCAGACTCAGATGCTGGACTGCCAGAGGGCCTCCAAGAGGGCTGGAGAGTTGGGGCCTTCTGAGCAGGGGTGGTGGGGCTCCAGCTGAGCTCAGAGGACAGAAGTATCTGCCCAGGGTTCTCTGAGGGGAAAGAGAGTGTTTCTGAGGAGGGGCTGCCACTGTGAAGGCCGCCTGGAGGTGGATATTCCACCAGTGTGAAAGCACACATTTCAGTTTTGTACAAGTCATGGGCTCCGTGGGCAGTGGCTGAAGCTCGCGGAAATCTGGTGTCCATGGACCTGGGTTGGGTGCCAAGTTCCGGCAGAGGCCCCACCCGCCATGAGCAGGTGGGTACTTAACCCAGACCACACTACAGATGCTGACCAACACTTTGGGCTGTCAGAGCTGTGCTCTGATCTAAAGGATATTGTGGGGCCCCATAGACTGTGGCCTCTGAGAGTTCAGACCTCAGTATTGATACCTGCCATTGCATGTAAAGTATGTTCCAGATTGTCAAAGCTCTTGCTTCTACTTGATCTTTGGGCACAATTTAGGGGAGTGTCACCTCCTTCAATGGATGAGAAGACAGATGGGGTGTTCTTGAAATCCTCTCAGTGATACGAGGTGGGATTGGGTCCCTTGCATGCGTGGGCCAGACCACCAGATGCTTTTGATTTTTTTAATTCTTTATTTAATTCTCCCTGGAGGCCAGTTTGCATGTGAGGACCAAGGCTCTTGGAGTCATTTCAGAGCTCTGCTTTGTGGGGGGAAATATCCTTTCCTGTTGCCCTTTGAGAGCTATCTAGAATCTATCTCTATGAATGACCTGTACCATCCCCCACTCCGCATCCCCACCTGCCCAGACAAGGCTATTCTCTTCCTCCTTCTTCCTCTCCTTCCTTCCTTCCTCCCTCCTGAGACGTGGTCACTCTGGGCACTATGCACCCTGTCCTTCAGTGTATGATAGCTACGTCTGTGACAGTATTTCCCACCAAACTAGACTGAAAACCTGAAGGGGAAGCACTCGATTGTACTCATATTTTTTGTCTTTTTTATGTGCTCTGGCTGTGAAGTAAAAATACCTGTCTTGCATTTAGTACCCCTTCAATGCATACTTAACTAAGTGAGTTTCATCTACCCGATGACAAGAATTACAACAGTAATGTTGATTGTTTCAGTTATCACGGCTACACAGCAAACCACCTCAAAACTTGGTGGCTTAAAACAATGGTAAGTTGTTTCTCCTATTCTTGGGTCGGGAATTCGGACAATTTGGTTGGATGGCTCTTTTTTTTTTTTTAATTTTCAGCATAACAGTATTCATTATTTTTGTACCACACCCATTGCTCCATGCTCCATTGCCCTCTCTAATACCCACCACCTGGTTCCCCCAACCTCCCACACCCCCGCCACTTCAAACCCCTCAGATTATTTTTCAGAGTCCATAGTCTTTCATGGTTCACCTCCCTTTCCAATTCTTTTGCTCCACGTGGCACTCGGCTACACTCAGTAGCTGAGTGTGGCTGGAAGTTGCCAGGAGCCTTCACTCCTCCATCCTGTAGCCTTCACACAGGGTCTCATCCCTTGGTGACCAAGTTCAAGCTTCTTGCCAACATGGTGGCTGCCTGCCCCCAGAGAGCACAAAAACAGAAACTTTCAGATCTCTTAAAATTGGGTCCAGAACTGCTATAGTTCTGGGGTCACTTCTGTGTATTCTGTTGCCCAGAGCAAGCCACAGGCCAGCCCAGGTTCAAGGGCAGGACGACAAGCTTCACTTTCCATGGGAGGAGCCATGCATCAAGGAAAGGGAGAATGAATGGGGCCATCTTCAGAAACCTTCTACCAGTCATGAAAGCAAGTAATGCTGAGCTTTCATTGTTGTTAGGTGCTAATGCTAAGTGTTTCTGTGCATTTTATTTAATTCTCATTAACAATTTCATGAAGAAATGCTAGTATCATTTCTATATTATAAATGAAGAAGCTGAGGCACGGAAAAATGAAGTAACTCTTCAAAGTTAATGGCTGTCTTTGGAGAGGAATCGACTTGAGTCAGGGAAGTCCAGTGCAGAACCCCTTCTTGGGCAAAGAGACAATCTTGGTGGATTTTGCAGGCAAGCTTGGAATTGTTTGGTGTGCATGCCTTTGTGTTCCTTGCCTTGGGAAATCAAAAAGTACAAACCACGTCTGGGAAACCAGGCTGAAACATACAAAATGAGTAGAGACACATATGCCAGTAATGAGTTAAGCTATGTATGCCAGACAGTAAATGATAAAGGAATTTGGGAAAAGAAGGAGTGCGGGTGTCTTGAAGGAGTTAGGGAGTTGGGACTTCTGCTGGTCCTTGGCTTTGGTCCTTTGGATGATCTCCTTGTCCTTGGGGATATTGAGTGGAAGTAGCAGGAGCAGTAAGTGATGGCGGTTACTGGGCTGCCTCCATTACTCTCTGAAGCTGGAGAGGTGGCTAGGAGCCTGTGCTTACATACTTGGTATCATGTTCTTCCTTGGTCAGAATGTCTGCCCTCCAAACTCGAAACGTTGTAGATTTCTGGCCACCAACCCTCCAAGTCAAGAAAGTGCAGACACGCTGCTTCCTTAGCACCGATCTCCCTTCCACAACTGGAGGGATTCCACAAGAGCTCAGGCTCTGCCGTCCTCACCCCCCATGGTTTTGGGTGCACTTTGAGGCCATGGGCTGTGAGAAGTAGCCTGGCCTCCTGGATTGGGGACCCCAGGCCGGCTTTACTGCGCAGCCACAGTGGGTCCTTTGGCAAGTGAGCTGACATGACCTTCCTTGGAGGGTGGTCAGGAAAATTATTCTAGCACCTCCTGGGACTGATAATCAGGAGCTTGGCTCATTATTGATGGCGTGTTCTAAGATCTGCAACTCTGGGCCCTGCTTGCTCTGTGGGCATTTGCTGACCACTTAATAGCCCTACTATGTTGGTCCTTGGAAGGGGGCCGCGTATCCGGATCTTACCCACAGAGTCCACTCCCAGAAGCAGCTCATGATCACGTGAGCTGTCCTGGAGCTGAAGGTCTTACTCGTCTCTTGCCTCAGACGGGGTCTCCTTTATGCCAGCTCAACAAAATCAGGATAACCACTGATCTCGGGGTTTATACACAGAGAATGTTCACAGCTCCCATTGACTGCCCATCCCTCCACACACCAGCAGGCTTGTTCATAGCTCAGGCGACCAGACTTCGGGGTGTATTTGGTCCTTCTGTGGAAACATCAGAACTGAAGCTGAGCTGGAAACCCAGAGACCTCCTTGTGGCCCTAAGGACTCGAGCCCCCTTCTGCAGAGGAAATGAGGTCCAAGTCTCCTGTGTGGGCAGCACGCAGAGAGGGCTAGGTCTTGCTGTGACTAGCTCATCCCTCTCATTGAGCCTCCTTTCAGGCAGGTGCAGGCTGACTTGAAAAATTTCCCCTTGATTCCTCAGGGCTACCAGCCAGAAACTCACACGTGAACCAGATGTCAAATGAGCAACTCTTCACTTGTGAGTGTGGGTCCAACCTGGCTGGGAAAGTTGTAATGTTGGTCATAGTGTGACAGTAGGATACTCTATCTCCCCTGGCCCCTACCTGTTCTGTCTTACCTCACACCTCCCCTCTTGAGACCAGGGGGGCCCTCGTAGCCTTGGGGAAGGAGCCTGTGAAATGAATAGACCAATAGGGGTCTGAGCCCAGAAACAGAATAACGTTGTTATTTATAGCAAATATCTGTTGAGCATTTACCATATATGTACCATGCATGTGTTTCTCATACACATATGTGTATATGGCCTAGCACTGGCTAGGCAAAGAATCTATAACAATATAGAGATACTCATTCATTCAAGACCCATTTAACATGTAAGGCACTATCCTTAGTGTTGCAGATCCAGCAGTGAACAAAACAGCAGGGAATCCCTACCCTCATGGAGTTTACATTCAAGTGGAGGATGAAGGGCAATAAACAGATTTAAAAATCCATGATGAAAGAAATGAGACCAACAAAGCAAGGCAAAGTAGAAGTGGAGTGCTGGGAAAGGGTGTTTGTTTGTTTGTTGCAATCTGGGGTAGTCACAGAAGCCTCTCTGGTAAATTATCACAACAGAGCAGAACCACTAAGGAAGGGGGAAAAGTGAGCCATTTACCTGGGGAAGAGTGTTCTAGACAGAAGGAACAGCTGGTGCAAAGGCCCTGGGGCAGGAGTATGCCCAGCATTTCTGAGGAACAATGAGGAGGCTGGCATGGCTGGAACAGAGTGAGCCGAAAAGAGAGTCAGGGGAGCTGGAGTCAGGGAGAGCAGGCACTCACCTGCCACGCTAGAAAAGAAAGAACATAATTACATAAAAATTCAGGTGACTGGGCAAAGCAGGATATGGTAAGTACATCCAGAGGGACACAGACAGCTTTAAAACACTCAGAGGAGAGAGCATCCTCTTTGGGCAAGGGGTGGTCAAGGAAGGCCTCCCACAACAGGTAGGGCTTAAGCTGACAAGAGGAAGGACAGTGAAGCCGGGGTCGGGGATGGGAGGAACCCTGAGGATGTTCCTGGCAGAGAAACACAAAGGAAGCTAGCAGATGATAAAGCTGAACTCCGAAGTGGAGGCTGTGTTTACAGAGCCTAGATGGCAGGTAAGAACATTGTAAAAGTCCATGGAAGCCTGGCTGTCCCACATGCTGTTCCCCCAAACTGGCAGCTTGGCCCAGGCCGGTGGAGATTCCAGCTGCCCAGAGCTTCACCATCCCTGCCTTGGGTTCAACCCTGCCGTTGCTGACTCAGACTTTCCTCTCTCCCTTCCAGTGATGACTGTCCTGCAGCCAGGGCCACAAACTGGGTCCTCTCCCAGCCACGGACGCCCTCCGCAGACATAAATCTCTGAGGTCTGCAGGAATGCTCTTTTTGGCTTTCTGGAACCACTGGAATCCCACAGGAAGGGGGTGGGCAGCTATTCTTATGAAAAGTGCTGCTCTCTGAACGAAAAAGGCCTACGAGCAGTAAAGATTAAGGACCTACAGCTCCAAGGCAGACTTCTGGGCCAGCAGTTGGTGAGACCAACCAGCTCACCTCTTTCCTTCCATCAGCAATTAGCCACGTGTGAGAAAAGCAGGCACTTTTCCCAGATGGCATAGCCAAGAGGGCTTACTCGCCAATGCCATTTGGCTTAGAGACGCATTATTACATAAAACACTCGGGAGGAGTCGGAAGCTCCCCCCAGGCTAATGCTGACATCCTTAGGTTGGTAACACTATAGCCGTGTATTGTTTTACTTTGCCACTTTTCAAAAGAGGGAGAAAAATACCCACGCCATTATTCAGCCTCGTAATACTACTTTTCAAGGAAACAGCCACAACTTCCAAACCTTAACTTCTGTGGGTGGGACGTGGTGGGGCTATTGTTCCTTCAACCTACAGAAACTGGTCTCGGTGATGATCCGATTACAGGCAGGATTAAGAGGCCTTTGGGGGTGGGAGGGAAAGTCTTCAACATGGCAATCTCACTCCCCCAAAGAGGAAATGACCATGGATTTCAAAGCCAGACGTCTCTGTTTTCAGCGCTGGTTGGCTTTGGACAAATTCTCGAGACTCTTCAAATCTTCGTTTTTCTCATCTTTAAGAAAGAAAAATACTGAGCAGATGTCAGCCAACACTTGTAATCATCTTGCAGCATGTTAGTGGGTCAAATCAATGGATTGTGTCCCTTCTACATTCTACATTCACAGCGTTAGGTGTTAGTTATAACCCAGTAAAGCTGGGGTGGGGGGTGGCGGGGGATGGGGATAGGGTGATAGTGACCACGTGTCAGAGCTGTTTCAGGATTTGGATGGGAAGATGTCCATGACTGTGCCCAGCGCATAATGCCAGTTTCCTTCTCGTGTCAGCTGGGGACTCGAGGGAAGCAGCTGGGTGTGGTCCTGACGAGCTGGAGGCCCTTCCTCTATATTTATCTTCTTTATAAGCCAATTATACTCTTGGTATAATTTGAGGGAAAAAAAAATCCAAGAGGCTACATAGCATTTAAAATTCTTTTCAAGAAAAAGCCTACTGGCAGCAAATGCCAAATTATTGAAGTTCCCAGACAAGGGAGTGAATGTCGGGTCTTGGCAAAGTGGGGTGGGGAATTTCTGAGTGTAAGATTTGAATAAAGAAATCTAAACTGAGGGTGGGGGGGAAGCTTTTCCAGATCTTATCATCATACAATGAAGAGTTGTATGAAAACTGTTTGTCCCCACCACATGTTTACTTACCAATGGGCAGGATATCTTGCCGGGCAAAAGTTCAAACTCCTGTTAGCTCCCAAGCAGTGTGTCAACTTGAAATGAACTGACTTCAGAAGAAACTCGAAAAATGTTTTGACCCACAGATGCTCCTGCCTCCCCCAATGTTCCTCAATACTTGCCACTGTCCTTGGTGATAAGGGTAGAAGTGTCTGGAAAGATGAAATGAGGGCATGGTGGTTAACAGCCTCCCTCCCGAATACCTACACTCTCACACACAAACACACTTTTTCCAGATATTTCCTTGTGAGTAATGTTCTTGTTCCATTACATCAACCTTCCAGGCTTAGCCATACTTCGTAAGGATAAACAGAGCTGCTCTACCAACTCTGCAAACGGTGAAATGAGAAACAGAATATTTATTTTGATTTTTATTTTTTTGAAATGCTGATTTACTTTGAATTTTTGTGCTTTTCGCTGTAGCAGCTATGAACATCTTCAAGTTGGGAACCAGATCTTACTCATTGACGTTTGAAGTGTGAGCACAGTTCCCAGCTTTGAGTGCATATTCAAAAATGATCTTCAGGGTCACCCGGGTGGCTCAGTGGTTAAGCCTCTGCCTTCAGCTCAGGTCATGATGTCAGGGTCCTGGGATGGAGCCCCGCATCAGGCTCTCTGCTCAGCAGGGAACCTGCTCCCCCCCCCCCCACCTCTGTGTGCCTCTTTGCCTACTTGTGATCTCTGTCAGATAAATAAATAAAATCTTTTTAAAAAAATGATCTTCCGGTGCATGCTATCCTCTTCTGTGGGCACCATGTTCCACTGTTAGAATGCAGTTTCCAGTGAGGGTAAGGTCATAACCCTGCCTTACATCCCACCTCTCTCTTGATTAACTGTGTGATTTTGGTCAACCTACTTAACTTCCTTGGGCTTCAGTTTCTGATTCATCTGCAAATGAAACTAGCAGTAATGAATAAGGCTAATTTTGAGGATTAAATGAGTGGCTGGAATGTGAAGTCAGCCATGATACTCTGCTATGATTTTTTATGACTGTTCTCTTCAAGCTCACCACTTCTAGCTCTCCCACCTCCTCCAGGGTCTCTCTGTGCCTCTTCCCTCCTTTGAGAGTAGTAGAGCCATGGAGCTTGGTTACCAGTTGATGGCATCTGCCACCCCATTTCTTCTGTTGGGTTTGACTCATCAGAGCTTCAGGTCCCCACACTCATGTTCTAAACGATCACTGCCATGTAGACCTCCACCTTGGCTGTCCCTTGGACCGCTACCCACCATGTTTTTCTGGCTTCATTATGGGGTCGTGTTATGAAAAAAAAAAGAAAACAGGCAGCTGTCTGGCTCAATGGGTAGAGCACTGAACTCTTTATCTCGGGGTCGTGAGTTCATGCCCCATGATGAGCATAGAGCTTACTGCAAACAAAACAAAAAAACTTAAAAAGCAAAAGGTAAAAACAATTCCACTCCCAGGGTCTAAACTGGATCTTTGGATCAGCTTTGTCTTTGTCTTCGGGAAGCCTGTTCTAGCTAATAGTCTTCAAGGTATCTTCGCTCTTATTTATTGTTTATTCGGAAAATAGTTAAGGAAGACAATATTGACATTTTCGAGATGAGGCCCTCTTAAACCTGAGTCTCTGCTTCCTAGTTTCCTGTGGCTCATGTTGGTCACTGAGCCAGGAGGAGGGTATTTGGGGTCTCACCACCATCTATCCTCATTGGGTTCTTTATCAGTCTCCGTGGCATTCTAGATTTACTCGCCCTCTACCTGGATTGATCGTAGTTGTGTCTGGGGGCTGCAGTACTTACAGGTCTGCGCTGTTTCTAGAACTGCCATGTTTTCCTCCTGAGCGTGGGACATTTGATTGGCGCTGGTTATCTCAGAAAATTTGACTTCTCAACCAGGGCGGGAAGCTCCCCAAAGGCTAGTCCTGTGTCTTGTGTATCTTTTTGTGTTCTCTGAGTCGACACAGTGTCTGGCTTCCAGTGGGGGCCCAGGGAGTCTTTAATGAAGGAGGGTGGTCACTGGGAGAAGTGGAGAGCTGGGGACATTCCAGGGAGAGGTTTCCAGGTGAAAGAGGAGCCCACAGGAAGCAGGAATTGTGAAGGGTGAGCAGCAAGCAGACTGCGTTTCAGAAGGACAGGTGACTGTGTGCGGTGGACACTGGCAACAGCGCTCTCTGCCCTGTCTTTGCAGCTAGAATCACGTGGCCCCCACCCCACCCTCACCTTAGTCTGCTCAAAACTGTATCCCTGTGGGTGGGGCCGGGAGGGTTCGAGGGAGGGGCTGACAACAACATACTGACCACTTACAGGGACACTTTGCAGAATGACAAGAGTCCCAACTCTGGAGGCTTTTTTTTTTTTCTTTTTAAACTATAAATTGGTAACAGTCTTGGGTAAGTGAGAGAGTCCACCTCTAAGTCTTCCAAGCTGGAGTTGAGAATTTTAGAGTGAACCCTAGAAAGATATGGGTAAAAATCAACGAAAGAGCTGGGTTAATGGCTAAGAATTCACAAGAAGGACTGGAGACAACTGGGACAGGCATTGCTTTCCCTTAATTGTAACCCTTGCGCTCTGAAAATTGCTGACTTCCTGGATGCTTGCAAACTGACTAATCTCATTTTCAGTGTAGTTCAGACTTCGCTCTATATCTAGGTCACAGTGAATGCGCCATATGTACCAGGAATGAGAAGTCTGCAAGCTAATTAGGATTCTGTTTATGCTTCCAGTATTCAAAATAAATGGTACCATGTAACTATCAATTCCTGACTTTCTGAAAATCGTTTCTGTTCATGAGTAAGTGAGACGAGGTATTTATTTCAAACCCGGGGCTGTGTTCCTCAGGTCTTCGCCGTCATGGTAAGGACTCTGTCTCAAGCAGTTCTCATATAGGTCCCAGTAGTTATGCCTGGGGACTTAAACTAACAAGTAATTACCTAACTGCATCACAAAAGCTTTTCTGTGGCTGACTTTGAGTTCTCGAAATGTCTGACTTCTATGTCACAGGTTGCAATATAATTTGATGAGCAGCCTCGTCTATAAGAATCTCACTTTTATTTTTGTGTTTCATTTTTTTAAGACTTTATTTATTAAAGAGAGAGAGAATGTATTATTAGAGAGAGAGAATGAGAACATGTGTGAGCGAGCACAAGCCTAAGGGGCTGGCAGAGGTAGAGGAGCCCGACCTAGGGCTCTGTCTCACCACCCTGAGATCACAACCTGAGCCAAAACCAAACTTAACTGACCGTGACACCCAGGCGCTCCTGTTTCATTTCTTAACATGTGAATTATAACTAAGCTGACTACCACAATACCAGCCAGCTGAATACTTTAGGCTAGTATGAAACGAACAAGTCAGAATTGGTGAATGAGCAGTGCAGTAAGGACCCATACCTGTGGGGCTCTGTAGCATGTGGACCTCATTGAACCCTCTGACTCACTGCACCTAGCTTCAGTGGCTGACCCGCATCCTGTCTCTCCGAGGACCCCCTTCCTGTTCACTCCCCCCACCCCAACGTCCTAGCCCCAAAAGAATAAGGTTGTGCTTTTTAAAAAAATTCTTAATAAGGGAAAGAAAGCATTTTTTAAAAAATTCTTAATAAGAGGGGCGCCTGGGTGGTTCAGTGGGTCAAAGCCTCTGCCTTCGACTCAGGTCATGATCCCAGGGTCCCTGGACCGAGCCCCGCATCGGGCTCTCTGCTCAGCAGGGAGCCTGCTTCCTCCTCTCTCTCTGCCTGCCTCTCTGCCTACTTGTGATCTCTGTCTGTCAAATAAATAAATAAAATCTTTAAAAAAAATTCTTAATAAGAATAAGTTCTTATTAAGGGAAAGAAAACACTTTTTTCTGATTGTTTACTGCCTAGATAAGTTAGGCTTTTTCAGAAGGAACATTGGTAAGAAAGGAAAACAAACAGAAGTAAACAGGGGAGATTAGAGTCTGAGATTCTGTTCCAAATTTAAATAAGGTCTAGCCACAGAGTGGAATGGCCAGCGGGACTTAAGAGATTCCCATGCCAGCCTCTAGTTCTTCTCCCTCTGCCTCTGGAGGACCAGAGCCAGAGACGCCACCCCCCATTGCCAAAGCCCAGATATCCCCCTCTTGATCCTTCTGTTTAATTCCAGCCAGTGGCCTGAGCCCTGAGTGCTATACTGTTAAATAAGCCGTGGGGTAGAGGAGGAGAAACACCTCCTCCATGGTGGGGTCTTCTGTTCATCTTGGACTATGCCAGAGCCAAGGGGTCAGGAGTCATTCCCTGAAGCCCTGCTGCAGAGACCCTCTCCTGCTTCTCCCAGTTAACCGGCGTGGTTCCTCTAACCCAACCATGGGCCTCTCCGTGCACACTCCTCCACAGACAGGCACTGCCCTAGTCAACATTTTGATTTTCAGACATCCTGTGCCGACATGGCTATGTTATGGGGAGCATTTTTAACAGAAGGAGAGCGTGGTCAAGTTTCAGAAACTGTATTGACCTCTCTGAGGCTCCTGCCTCTTCACCCCCTTCGAAAGTGGTGGTGGTTTCCTGAGAGACCCTGTTGGTTTTATGGCTTCATTCTAAGCTCCCAAGGTGACTTTCCATTCAATTTAAACATGCAAAGTGGGAAGACTTTGTGGGGCCTTCGGAAATGCATTCTTTGAAAGGTATTCCGTAAGTGGGGGATTATTACTGCTCCCTGTGCCAAAATCATGTTAAATACAACAGTTTCAGATCTGCACTTTTACTGACCCAGAGCCCTCTTTCATCACAATTATGTCCTTAATCTGTTCTAGGATCGTTGCCATAATCTTATCACTCTAATTATAGCCCCCAAAAATGTGAAATATGTTATATAACCCAGAGCTTGTTTGGACTTCTTATAGGCATGCTTATATGGCAAGAAAAACAACTTTCAGTCCAAGAGTGGAGGGTAAGAGTCATACATGCGGTAATTATTCCAATTTCCTTTTTTTTTTAAGTAACATTAGAAATGCCCAGTTGATATCTTTTTTGAGATACTACATGTAAGTTTTTTCAAATGAAAAGGGCAGTTGCATAGTACACCCCTACTAGGGATATGTGGGTCTGAAGGTGATGGTTCCCATAAGGCATTATGCTAAAGCACAGAAAGACCCATGAAACTTCTGACTTATCAGTAAAAAATAAAAATACAAATACAAAGAGGTCTGGTTGTGTGTATGGGTAGTGGGGATGGGCTGTCGGTGGGAGGCACAGGGCAGGGCTCTAGGCAACTGTGATGGTCTATCTGAGAAAGTAAGGTGAATGACGGCTTCTGTTATTTCTGATTGTTCCCCTGCTGCTTCATCATGGAACTCCAGATGGAAGGAATCAGAAGGAATTTGTCCCTATGTTCATGAGTCACTATAGCTCTTATCAATTCGTCTGAAAATGTGGGTGTTTTTATAAGTGAAAAAGGAGCCCTTCCTTTAGTCTTGCTGCGATCATCTCCTGGCAGATGCAGAATTCCAAAGGAGGCAGACCTTCCTGTGTGGAGGAGATCGTGAGCCTCTGGGCCCGTTGGCTTGGGTGTCCTGAACCCAGTAGCAAGGGGTGACATCAGGGGCTCTGTCCTCATTAGGACTTCATGCCAGCCACATTAGACCTGAAGACAAAATATACTTCTCCTGGTCACCAGTTATGTGCAGTAAATTCTGTCCCGTGCAAGAAGCATAGACTGGGCACTCTGTAAAACCCAGGTCTAGAGACTAAGAATACAAGAGAAGGGCAACGTGGTGCTTAGTGGTACAAATCTTCAGTACCTGTTGATTAAATGACTGAATGAGAAAATCTGGACTTGGTCCTTCAGGTACTGGTATTCCCTTTTAGCAAAGATAGTTCTGCTACCTGAAATAATTAAAGGGCACTTTAAGTCCCCATCACATGACACAGTTTGTTAGAGAAAGCAGGTATCAATGGAATCTGGGCCAGAATAGTCAAGGAGGGCATTCATCGAGGAGGCGGAGTGTGACATTTGTACTGTGAGATGGGCAGTGGCGGAATGCTTGGGGATTGGCCCAACTCTTTAGGGCAGGTGGAAGCAAAGAGAGATGGGGGAGGGCGGTGAAGTAGTTTCAGGGTTAGTGAACTTGGGATTGAAAAGGTGTTCCGCGTTCTCTGTTGATTTTGAGTAATAAGTGAACCTCGTTAGGATAGCCCGATTTCCAAGTACAATCTGCTGGTTAACCAGCAGCTCATGGGAGCTCACCACAAGCCTGACACTCAGACTTTTGCCTCCTTCATAGCTCAGCAAGGAAGGGCCTTGTTCAGCCTTGTTCTCTGTCACTTCTCTTGAAGTGGACTCTTCCTAGGTCAGAAGAGATGTAGACTATGGACTATGTGAGGGAGAAATCCTGTGGCATTTGTTTTTCCTGGAGACCCAGCCCTTCCTGGCCGTATTTATCCCTCGTTAGAGGAGTTTCAGGGCGTGTGAGTCGGTTGAGCCAGATGACCTGATAGCCAAGGACTCTCAATGAGCTGTGGGCTTGTCTGGTAACTCTCTGCTAAAAATTTACTAGAAAATGAGCATAGGAGGGGCGCCTGGGTGGCTCAGTCATTTAAGTGTCTTCCTTCAGCTCAGGTCATGATCCTGGGGTCCTGGAATTGAGCCCCACATCAGGCTCCCTGCTCAGGGGGGAGCCTGCTCTCCCTTTACCCCTCCCCCCTACTTGTGATCTCTCTCTCACAAACTGTGTCTCAAATAAATAAAATCTTAAAAATATTAAAAAAAAATAAATCTTAAAAAATATTTTTAAAAAAAATGGAAAGAAAATGAGTACAGGAATCTCCAGTTGGCTGAGGAAACCAGGCACTTGAACTTGACAAGATTTTTGTAGGGGTTGATAAACACAACATATCTGGCGATGCATGTGCTCGTTTATAGAGAGATGAAGATCCGTGGCTGGAACAAGAATAAGGCAAACAGGTGTCACGGAAGACATTTTGGGAGGCCCGGTGCCCTCTGCCCACCTAGCAGGTTGCCAAGTTCACAGCATCATGGAGTCAGTGCAAGGTCAATGCAGTGCAGTTGGCACATCCTGGGTAACTTGCCGAGTCGGAGGTCACCACAGAGCTGAGGCTGTTAAGTACATTTTAGACGCTAAATGTTTGAGAAGCTGTACATTTCACAACACTGCAGTGGATCAGGTCACGCTTGACAATGTTGGTTGTTTTACTCATTCAAAGCTTGAAATCAAACCAGTTCCCTTTCTCCCTTCTCTTATTTACTTAATGAACTCATTTATTTTTGAGTGAGAATGCTAAATGACTCAAAAGCAAAACTTGGGGGGAAAAAAATCTTTAAGAGAGAAGATATCCTGGCCCAAAAATCCCATCAAAGCATTCCCACTTTGATTGCTGACCTTTGACCTACATGCAGAAAGTTCGCTGTCAAGTACCAAGCAAATCCTGGAAAATTGAACTTGATTTCAAAATGCAATTCTCTCTCTTGGTTTCACCAAGACCAGCTGGGTAGCTCATTAATGTAAAAAGTGCTTTCAAAATTGGAAGGGCAACATACATGTTAACTATTCTCAACAGTCATAAAATCAGTGTCTTTTAATTTAACCCCCCACTTCTGCACAATGGGCAGGAACTCCACCAATTGCCCCAGCTGCCCACCACAGTAAGGTTTAGTGTTTTGCTGAGGGGCAAGTGGGGGAAAGCCAGGTCAATTAAGTATGATTTTCTGTTCTTTCTCTGACTAGCTGGGGGACTTTAGGGCAGCACCATGATGATTCCTTTGAGCCTCATTTTCCTCATCTGTGAAATGGGGACAACATTCATTACCTGCTTCATTCAGTCATTGTCCTCAGCCTTAAAGTCCTAAAGGGTGTTAGAAAAGTGGCAAAGTCCTGCCGTGTGGTTTTTTTGTGTTTTGTAGTCCCCTGTCAGTTTCCCACTTCCTGGGATTCATCACCCCCATTAGGGACCCATATGGGGTTCACCGCATTCAGCGTCTCACCAGCACCCCTCTGCCAGCACCTTCCACCAAACAGATGGCTTTCTGAGCCATGGTCTCAAGCTCAGCACAGAGGTCAGTGGCAGGGGCAGGTTCACCCCGGGTTGCCATCGCCCAGGTTGTCCTTGACACTTTTGCCCCCTGACACTTGGCTTTTCTCTAGGGTGAGGCAGGTGACAGCTGCAGGTGATCTGCTCTGCATGGGGATTTTGGTGGTGGTGAAGGAAACCAGCTTTGAAAAGGGGAGCTTTTCCTTTCAGTAGGAAAGACATTGGACTTTGAACACAAAAGAGCCTGGTCAGGGACCTCAGAGCCTTTTCCAGCTGGGGAAATTGTGCTCCTCCTGCAAGATCCAACTCCGCGTGACTCTTGCCTTCTCGCTTCTCCTTCCCAGAGAGAATCCACTCTCCCCCTTTCACACCTCCACAGGGCACAAGTCATGGAGTATAATAGCGGGGCCTCTATCCTCTGACTCTCCAGTGATGCCTGATGTCTGACCTGTACAGGAGGAACTCAGTAGAGATTCTAAAAACAGGTTAGTTTGGCTCTTCTTGCCGTCTTGAATCCCAAAGACCTTCCTTGACGTCGCCTAATAGAGAGGTCTTGACTGTCACAGTCAGAGTTGGAAGGATAGGAAGAGGAGACAAGGCCCTTCTTTGCCTATCTGGACTGAGTTTGGGGCGGGAATGTCTGTCCAGGCCCATCCTTCCTGGGGCTGAGTAGAAACTCACCCTGTCCTTTGCCCTATTTAGTGTATCCAGGGTTCTCAGGGTTTCTGTGGAGAAGTTTCCCAGCCGGTGACTAGTTCTAGAATGCGCTTGGAGTATGATGGAACCCGGAGCCCCCAGATCAGTGTTACCGCGCTTCCTTCCAGTGCCGGCAATATAGGCAGCCTAGCCCTCATGGAGGCCTACACATCCCCTAAGCCTCTGTTGACTTAAAATGGTCCGAGGGAGGGCGGGATAGGGTAGCGTGTACCGTGCAAAGCCCTTTACACACATATTTTGCAATTAACTGTGAGTCCAGGTCTAGAGGAGCTGTACTGGCTTAAGCCTGAACTATTCCTGACAAGTCCGCTGGCGGTCAAAGCTGGAAGGCCAGCTCTGAGCAGTGAGCTAATGCAAGTTTTATACCTGTCCCAGGAAGTACCTTCTGGTTTCCTTGTGGCCATGGGAAAGTACTCTGCCTTGATTCCTCGGGGGTCACCAAGGGTGGGGGGACCTCACCTCCACTTTTCTGCTATCAACTCTCCTGAGTGCCCCCTGTTCTAGAAGGCCTATCTTGATCTCCCTCATGGGTTTCCTTCTGCCCGGTTGCTCATGCTTCACCTCAGCTTAGCTCTTGAGAACAGACCATGTCCTGTTCTGCGATTCGCGTCTTGTGACTTTCCCTTCAGGACTCTATAGGCCCCTGGGGCAAAGGCCAGGCCCTTTAGCCTGTTGCCGGCTGCAAGCGCGGTCATTGAGGCAGCAAAGGCTGCAGGGCAAAACCGGCCCGGACCGATGGGAAACTTCACGCTCCAGGGTCTTGGGGCTTGGCCTTTCCTGCACGGCCTCCTGTTGCTCCCTCAACTGCCCTGTTGACGGGGCTGGCTTAGGGGAGCTCGTTGCCTGGGACACACAGCCCCCAATCTGTAAAGTCACTTCCCTTAAGTCATGTTTGTCTTTCACAAGAAAAGGGCTGAAGCAGGAGTTTAAGAAGCGCTGCCACTAGGGCTCCAGGCCAGGTGATCTCTGAGGAGCAGTTTTGCGATTGTTGAGTTTATGCAATTTAAGTCAACAGTCTTCCTTCTAATCCCCAAGGCGTGAGAAGCTGTCTGAGCGCTATTTGCTGGGCCTCCGTGCATGCCTATACTAGGGCACACCTAGGCCCGGGTCCTGCTCCCTGAGGGGTGTCTCATTTCTGTAATCACTCCAGGCTTAATGGCTTTTAGCTTTGGGGGTTACAGTGGAGAGAAAGCAATATTTCTGGGCTTTGGGTCTCCTTTCTTGCCTTTCTGCCTCCTCTCGGTCCTCCTTGTTCCCCTGTGAGCTGAATGGATTACAGAATGCTAGGTGTGACCTTGAGGGTAGGTTTTCCTCTCCCTCCTTTCCCTGGCCCCTTGGTGAGGATCCAAACTGAGGGCCATTTCAGGACACTAATGCCATGGCCCAGAGAGAACATGATGTGGTGGATCTTTGGTTGTGTTTTGTTTTTTAAGATTTTATTTATTTATTAGAGAGAGAGAGAGAAAGAGCCCGAGCAGGGGAGGAGCAGAGAGAAAGGAGGAAGTCAACTCCCCTGCTAAGCAGCAAGCCCAACGCAGGACTCGATCCCAGAACCCTGGGATCATGACCTGAGCCAAAAGCAGACACTTAACTGACTAAATCACCCAGGTCCCCCAGATCTTTGGTTGTTGTTTGTTTTGCTTTTGTTTTCCGTCTTGTCCTGGGAGTAATTTGGGGCAAGCTGGCACGTTTTGGGTGTGCCTTCTTCCATTTCTGTTTCTTTTTATCAAAGCCTCACTGTTTTCCCAGGAAAAGAAGACAAAAAACAAAACCAGTGATTTTTCTCATTGCCCGCCACGGGTGGAAGTACCTCCTGAGCTGTGGTCTGAGAAGTCCCCTAGAGGCCCCAACGCTTAATGATCCTCTTCTCTGCTCACCTCCCTGCACTTCCACGTCCTGTGCCCGCCGGGAGAGGAAGGGGCATGAGGGGTCTCGGTGTCATGTCAGGTTGGATGCTGCTTTCTTAGGCCAGCCCGCAAATAAACCCTGAGATTATTTGAGGTCCTCCTGCAGAAACGAAGATGATAACAAATCCTCCTTGCTCTTCCCATTCTCAAAACACCTCCAGCTGCTATCATGTGATGCTCAGGTGTGACATTCCCAGCCAGGGTACCAGGAGGGGGTGTCAGGCAAGCCGTGTAACAGGACTCCTTCTGTCCATAATGGGGCCAGCCCTGGGGCAGCCTGGAGTGGCGAGACCTAGGGCTTGTGGTTCCTGGTGGCAGGGAGCTTTCCTGACATCTCAGTGTCCCATACATGCTTCACTTTTTCTCTGGGCCTCTGTGGTAGAGGTTGGGATGCTATGAACAGGGCAGGTAGCTTTATCTTGCTGACACAGAGGGGGATACTGAGGGTCACTTGTGTAGCCCGAGGCTTGGCTCTACGCCTGGATGCCAGGCAGCTCCCTGGCTGTTTTCTTCCCAGCTATTCATTCAAAGGTGGCTCTGTCTGATCTCTTTTGGGGAATCTGGAATCTGCTTCCTGGATCTTGTACCCTATGAAGTCATACTGCATGTCGTTACTTTTTCTTTCTCTCTTTTTTTTTTTTTATTATTATGTTAGTCATCATACAGTAGTACATCATTAGTTTTTAATGTAGTGTCCCATGATTCATTGTTTGTGTATAACACCCAGTACTCATTGTAGTACCTGCTCTCCTTGATACCCATCACCAGGCTGACCCACCCCACTCCCCCTCCTGTCCTAAACCCTCAGTTTGTTTCCCAGTGTCCATAGTCTCTCCTGGTTCATCTCCATCTCTGATTTCTGCCTGCCTTTCATTTTTCCCTTCCTTCTGCTAATGTCCTCCATGCTATTCCTTATGCTCCACATGTAAGTGAAACCATATGATAATTGACTCTCTCTGCCTCATTTATTTCACTCAGCATGATCTCTTCCAGTCCCATCCATGTCGATACAAATGGTGGGTATTCATCCTTTCTGATGGCTGAGGAATATTCCATTGTATATATGGACCACATCTTCTTTATCCATTCATCTGTTGAAGGGCATCTCAGCTCTTTCCATAGCTTGGCTATTGTGGACATTGCTGCTATGAACATTGGGGTGCATGTGCCCCTTCTTTTCACTACATTTGTATCTTTGGGGTAAATACCCAGTAGTGCAGTTGCTGGGTCATAAGGTAGCTCTATTTTTAACTTTTTGAGGAACCTCCAACCTGCATTCCCACCAACAGTGTAAGAGGGTTCCCCTTTCTCCACATCCTCTCCAACACATGTTGCTTACTGTCTTGTTAAATTTGGCCATTAATGGATGATGAACCTTTTTTTCTGTGTTTGTTGGCCATTCATATGTCTTCTTTGGAGATGTGTCATTTCTTAGGGACTGTTCCATCTCTTTGGTGTTTTACCACGTGTGCATGTTGTTTTCTTTCTTTCTTTCTTAAGGCTTCACTGAAGTCAGTTGAGCAACAAGTCCCCAGGGATGATTTCTGGTGCATGGAGGGAGAGAAAAGCCTTGTAATCGATGGTTTTGTCTCTTCTGCCATGATCCCCTCATCACTTCCGTAGTTGAGCGTACCTAAGGGTTGAACCTCTTTCAGAAGTTGCTGTGTATGATCCTGTATGTAGAAAACATGGAGAAATACACACACATAAAGACCATACTAGATCTAGTGAAAGCAAGGAGGAAGGGCACGGGATGCAAGCTCTGTCTACGGTAATGAATTGTATCTCTATGTACCAAGAGTGAGCAAACCAAAAGTGCAGTTAAGGAAATTCTATTTACCATGGCATCTGGAACGATTAAATGTTCAAGCGTAAATTTAATAAAAGAAGCTAAAGACTTACAGACTAAAAAATACAAAACTTGCTTGGAGAAATTAAGGAGGAGCTAAATAAATGAAAAAACAGACCCTACTGATGGGTTAGGAAACTCGGTATTATTAAAATGGTATTTCTTCCCACCTTGGTCTACATGTTCAGCACAATTCCTATCAAAATGCCAGCATGCCTCTTTGTAGACATCGATAATCTGAGCTTTAAATTCATATGGAAACTCAAAGGACTTGGATTAGCCAGAAGAATCTTGGAAAAAAATCATCAGGTAAAGATGCACACTTCTTCATGTCACAGCTTTCTCTAAAGCTACAGTAATCAAAACAGTGTGGTGCTAGCAGAAGACTGGGCCTGCGCCTCCATGGAACACAGGGGAGAGTCCAGAAATAAACCCCCGCATTTGCAGCAAACTGATTATTGGCAAGAGTGACAAGACCACTCAGTGGGGGAAAGGATCATCTTTTCAGCAAATGGAGCACGGACATTTGGAGCCTTCTCCCACACCTTCCACTAAGATCCACTCGAGGTGACTTATAAACCTAAATGTCCAACCTCTGGCTTCCTGTGCAGTCACCAGGATGAGGACATCAGAGGCTGGGGACAATGGCCAAAGAGGTACATGCAGGAGTGGAAAGTTATCCTTCTGCTGAGAACTTCAGTGATTTCACAGAAATAACTGGATGGGAGGATCAGGAGGGAAAACCTCCTGAGAGGCACTTCTCTGGGGAGGAAGCAGGAACCCTCACTGTCCTGATTGGAAGCAGACTGAGAAATTCAGACCTACTAAGGAATCTTATTATGATGCACGGGGCTTCCTTTTTGGTGTAAAATAGCTCCTTCTTATTTCAAATGCTTTTTCTTATTTTTTATTTCCTGTGAGTAGCTCTACCTGCCCCCCCCCCACGCTCATAGCCCCCTGGTGAGATAAGGACAGCATTTCCATGATCTGCGTTTTAGCTAACACTTCGTGCTTGCCTTGTGTGAGGCTCTGCCCTAGGCACTTGACAGATTACACACTCGCTGGATTCTTATGCTGCCCGAGGAGGTGGGGGCTGTCCTCAGGCCCATTTTACAGATGAGGAGATTGAGGCAACTGTGGTTTGGTGACTTGCAGCTGGGAAGGTGCAGAGGGATGGGATGCTGCTGTCCCCAAATCCTCTCTTCAATGGTTAAGACAGAAATGAACAGCAGTGAGTGCATTTAGGTGTTTCTAGATTTTAGATTATTTCCTCTTGAGTGGCTATTCATTAAGAACTTTTTACTAGGTATTATGAGTAACTATTTCCTTATTTAAAAACAACAACAACAACAACAAAACCAACTCCACACAAGCATGAAGTTAGAGTTGGTCCTCCTCACACTGTCCTTCCAGTGGGTGGCAGCAGGGCTGACATTCCCTTTTCTCCTTCCTAAAAATGGCTCTCAAGCCTTTTATGTTAGTGGTGGAATTCGTGTTGTTGCTAATGAGGAAACCCAAGGATACGAAGGCACTTCCGCTCTGACGGAAAGATGGGGGCTTTGGCGCTGTCTTGATTCTTCTTGCTGCCAAAGAGATCACCTCAGCTTGGAGGCCTAGCTGGTTGATTGTGGCTTAGGGCAGTCGAAGGGTGGTTGCCACAGGGAATGTGAGGCTAAAGCTGCTGGGGGCTGGCTGGCCTCTCTCCCTCCTCATGGAGCCTCCCAGCCTCTCTCTGTGGCCTCCCAGTGTGGGTTGACTTGGGCTTCCAGACAGTATGGTGGCCCCAGGGCAGGCGCACTAGCTGAAGATTTCAAGAGAGAACATCCCAGTGAACAATGTGGGAGCTGCATTGTCATCTATCATTAACCTCAGGAGTCACATTGCATCCCGTCTGCCACAGAAGCCCACCCAGTTTCAAGGGGCACATGGAAAGAGAAATTGGCAGCAGTCTAGAAAACACACCATCTTCTTCCCACCCGGCTTTTCCTGACGGAGGACTCTTTAAAACATAGTTTATGAAGTTACTGGGGTAAAGTCTTGGGCGGTGAGTGAGGCTGAGGAGAAGAACAGAAAGATTGTCTTTTCAAGCTCTTTTTCAAATTGCTGAATGACTTGACTCTGTGACCTTGTGTTTTTGTTTTGTTTTGTTTGCGTTTGTGTTTTTCACTCAAGCATTTGGAAGTTCAGTGTGTTCCTCCACAAAAATGGAGACTTGGATATAGCTTCCCTGCCTCCCTGGCCAAGCTGTTGGGAGGATCAGAAGAGCAACCACTTGTGAAACGATCAGAATATAAAAATATCCCCCTTCGGATTATTCACAGCGACTTCTCTTACATTGGCCGAAACAGAGAAGAGGCAAAGGCCCCTCGCCGGCCGATCGACGATGACATGCAAGAGTTCGAGTCATACCTCAAGAGTTACCTCTAACCCTGTTCCTTCTCCACAGCCCCTTCTTCACCCTCACTTTTTGGATGAATTCGTTCCCTTCTCAGCGCTTCGCTGTTGGAGCCGGAAGGGACCTCGGAGACTCTGCAGTTGAATTCCCGTGAGGGAAAGTGGCCTGCGACAGCTCACACAGATGTTAGGCCAGGCTGGAGGGACAATAATGGTTTGCAGTGTCTGTAGGGCTCAGGTGACTTCAGCTTTCTGTCCTGACAGGACACAAACGCCCTGGCCTAGGTGGCCTATGGCAGGTCAGGACAAGAGGAGGTCAGCGGGCCATTTGGTCCCCCCAGCCTCTGGAAAACCGGAATAGCACTGGCTGGGATCCAGATGCCCATTGTGTGGGGATGGGATGAAATGTTTCCAAAGGAACTGGCTCATTGTTTGGGATGCTAAATATTTATCCAACCAAACCAGATTTCAACTGAAGAAGCCAAAGGGTCTGAATTTTAAATGCCACAAACCTGGCTTGGAGGGAACAGACTGTGGGGAAGGAAAGAGAAGAGTGGTTTTCAGTCAAAAAATTGTGATCGAGATGTTAATTCAGGACACAGTCTGCATGGTGAGAGGAGGATTGGGCTCTCACCAAAGCAGGACAGACCCAGGGGCTTCTCATTTTTCTAGATGTTCCTGATAGCCCGATGATTCACCAGATACCATGGGTTCGGTCATACTGAATGATTCTTTATTCTGTTACTTAAAAGCGACACTTCTACATAACATAAGATATTATGAATACCTATTTGCCTGCACTTTAGTTGCTCCTTTGGCCAGTAAAGTTCTCTTCTGCGGCTCCTCGAGAACAGTGGCCACAGCCCATAGAGTGTGCTCCTTGTCACCCAGGGTGTTCCTTGTCATTCAGACCCTTAAGTAAGCAGCGCAGTCATAAGTGATTGGTTAGTCTTTGCAGCATGACCGATCCAGAATCTGACTCAGAAACATTCATCTTCAAGACCATGGGGATTCATCTTGCTTTTGTAGGGATTAGTGGTTTTGCTAATGTTCCCGAGCAGATGGATGCGAGAGGCATTCGCTCCTTTGTGGGATTCCCTACCACTCCTGTGCATGTTGACATTCTCTGAGCCCAGGGTCTGGCTCGGGGCCACCTGCTCGCTACTTGATGCGCTCACTTAAAACAGTATCTAAATTAGTTTTCAAATAAATGAAAATTCAAGAGGTGTTTGAACGTTTCAGAGATGAACCAACAAGAGTGTTTCTTCCTGCTAATTTGACTTTTCCTTACTGCCTTTATGCTTCAGGTCTCATGTGTGCACTATTACCACATATGTGGGGAAAATGAAAACCTCACAAGAACTTAAAGGCCTAAAGAAAATAATAGGCGTTGAAGTAACTGAATGTGAATTATTCTGCGTTTTGCTAAAGAGCAGCAGAACCTATCGTGGGCTTTGAGTTGGATGCTGTTAAGTGTCGAGAGTAGTTTTGCTGTAACCCTTCCCTAAGGAACATACCATTTCAACTTAGGAGTCCATGTTCAGCCCCCCACAACTGAAGTTAATGATGTGAATGACTGAGGAAGCAATTTCATGTTTGCTCAGGCTCCCTTTCACGAGTGCCGCCTGGACATAGAGAGGAGACCCTGCTCAGGGTTTTTGGATACCTGTTGTGTGAGAGACTTGGGGTGGGCGAAGCCGTGGAACATTAAGTCCCAGAGCTCTGTCACCCTGTGGGAAGCCCACATGCACCCCAGAACCCAGCCAGCCCCTGAGGTGGGGGGACAAGCAGTGTCTGGTGTTCTCTCACAGTAGTTTCTTGAGGCAGGCCCTTCCTTTGGGGCCGCTTGGTTGCAGTGGGCTGCTGGGAGCAGGGTTCTGGAGCATTCTGTATGCTTGTAGGATGTTCAGGCCTGCTCACAATGATCGCCTCTGCATCTGTGTCCATCCCGGTGACCCAAAGAACTCTCTTGAGTCCTATCAATGTTAGAGTCAGATTTTACTATTTTTTTCTTTAATTGTGTCCTAGTCATTCTAACTTTTTCCCTATAATTTATTTAGCATTGTTCTCTCTGGTTCAGAAAAGCAGTTGTCTTTGGTTCATTTTTGTTGTGCTGAAACCAGTGGCCTGCAACAGTTGCTTTCAGGCTATTTCTAGTAATGAAAACTTTCCTTAAAATGAAACCTGCAGAGCCGCTCACTGGATGAAATTATAAAAGGGGACACACACACACACACACACACCCCGCTTTTATCCAAGTGAGCTGGGGAACCTGGGCTGGTATCTGATGGCTGGCCCCCACGGCTCCTCCTTGGCATCTGTGTTCCTGGAGTGTCATTTTAAATCCCCTTTTAGTTGCTGGGGAAATCAGGACAGGCAATCCATATTTTCCAGAGACTTTCCCAAGCACCTTTTCAGCATGTAGCTGTCATTCGTGCATGAACTATGTATTTCTTGCTCTCTTCCCAGATCTAAAGCACTGCGTCAGATGCTGGTGATGTGGAAGTGACTAAGATAGACGTGGCCCCTAGCCTCTCGCTGAGGAGAGGGTTTTAGGCTTTTGGGGATGAAATCTGCCCCAGTGCCTAGGCTCGTTTGCGTGTTCTGGCCACAGGTCATGCCTGTGGGCGCTCCCGGGGCGGATGTGTCTTACCCAATCTAGTCAGCCTCTTCACGCAAAGTGCTCCCCGTAGGAAGCCACGAGAAGCCCAGCATGCCAAGAAAGTCCCGCTGTGATTCCCAAACTATCCCTGGGAATCAGAGACCAGACACAAACTATGGGGATTGAGAGGTAAATAGAAGAGCTGGGCGGAATGATGGCTGAGGTTCTCTGTGATGTATTAAACTTTCTGTTTTATTTTGGATCCAACCCTCCCCTCCCTCTCCCCACTTCACCACCCCTATGCTTTTAACCAGGAGGTGAAGGATAAAACCTCAGCTTACTCATGTAGGTTTTCCTGCACTTAAAAAATGGCACACAAATATTCAAGCATGACTCTCCTGTTGCTAAGTGTATTCTTGGAAACCACAGCAGAAAGTGGAGTGGGGGAAAGCGGATCTTTTTCCTGTTCTCTGCGCATCTCGTAGTTAACTGCTTTTGCCACTAGAGGGCGCTGATAGTTGGATTGAAGGGCCGACTGGGTGGGCCTTGAACTAGGGGATGCTAAGGAAATAGCAACTGGTTATTCATTTGATTGACTGAGGGCCAGAAAGAGCAAGCTGCATTGCTGAAAGGCTTGAGGCTTAGCCAGGTGATCGAACTGGTGATATTCTAGGAGAAGAAATTTTGGAATTACCCCTGTTTCCAGCAATGCAGTACACTTTTGTTTATGAGCAAGGTCCTGAAGTTAAACAGGGAAAAAAAAAAGGACAAAAAGTCGGGGGGAGAGCTGTGCTTTTCTTTTAAAAATAGATTCATAGAAGCATGTGTTTGTTTGTTCCTACTTGGTGTTTTTGTTTTACTTCTAAAATGAGAACAGCTGAAATAATTTCAGAATTGTCCTGGACTTCGGAACAGACTCCCAGACAGTCTCTGTGGTCTGGGCCCTCAAAAACCCACCTGACAAGGGCTAAAGCCCATCCTCGGAAAAAGCTATTTGAGGCTGTGTGAAGCAGCCCGAGTTTGTTTTCCCCTGCGTTTGAAAATGTAAGCCTAGCATGCTCCCAGGACGAGAACTCGAACTGTGACCCTCTCAGGGCCGGAAGGGTTTGCAGCTTTTTTCAGACACAGCCTCATCTCCATTCGTTCTGCTGTGGTGGTCTTCACTGGCCTCTCTTCTCCTGCCTAGATTAGAGCAGCAAGCATTTTCCTATCAAACTCATTGAAGATGCAAATTCTGAAATAGCCCAGAGAGAGGGTGGAGGACTCATTTCTGATGACCTGACAGAACCCTCCTTCCCCTCGGAGCCCCAGGCAGTGTTAACCACAGGAGGTTGGAGTCCTGGAGTCCTTCATTCGCTAATTTTTGCCACACAGAAGAGCAGCTGACTGCCCTTAGAGTAGTCTTCCTCCTCTGACACCCCCAGAATCACCTAAATACATCTATAAATGGAGTTCACATGAATGCCAGTTAATGATGTGTTTCTGAATACTGACTCCTGGGCAGCGTAGAACGGAGGGCTCCCTCAGAAAACAGTGGTGGAGGGTGATGGGAAGGACGTTTTGGCCACAAAGGCTTCAACTGTAGCCCCAGGGATTTAGATTACCATCAGCAGCCTGCCCCAGCAGCAAAGTCTGACTGAATGCTATCTCTCTTCTAGATTAGATAGAAAGAAGAATTGGGTCTGTTGTCCTGTGAGTTGGGGGACCTGCGGTGGTGGTGGCGGGGGTTGGGATCCTCTCTCTTTGGGCTCCTTAGTATTTATTACAGGGTTTTGCTACTTTATGCTCACGCGTCTCTCTATGCTTGTGGAAGTCCCTGGCTTGAGGAATTTATGTTCCTTTGCATGGGATTGAGGGGGTGGGAAAGGGGAGGGGGGCTATTGTTGATGACAGTGAGTTTAAGCCTTCTACAGATGTTGCTTTTCATTTCTAGCCAGAGTACAGAGGAGAAAGTGTTGACTTTCTAACTGGCAAGACCAGACTCAAGTTATTTGACCCTTGCATGTTTTTAACCCTTCAGAATATTCTGCTCAAGTTGTTCCAGCCTTCAGAGTTAGGATCTAAAGGAGAGGATAATAATTCTCCAGGCTTCTTTTATTTATAAAGGCAGGTAAAGGAGTCGGGGGATTGATATAATTCTTGGCTTATTCAAACTGAAAAGCCTACTCTTGAGGGAAGAGAATAGGGGACAACAACTGCCCAAGACCTGCTCCTGGGAAGAATGCTCTGCGTCTAGCATCCAGGGGGCGGGACACGTATCTGTGAATGAACAAAGCAACGCTTCCCTGAATGTCAAGGAAAAACAGTGTTTGGGGTTTGTCATAGTTGCTAGCATACTCCTGAAATAGTTTCTCCTCCAACACGTGAATGCCGGCGCCGCTCCTTGCGAAGACTTTTCTCTGATTCCACCAGTAGACCTTCCATCTTACTGTCTGTCCAGTGAAGCGTCACCGTCAGCAAGAGGACACAACCCTCTGGGGGAAATGATGTATTGTTCTTCTCATCTGGAGAGCTGAAGATTATTTGTGTGTGAAGACCTCAGTTCAGAGAAGATCTGTCATAACTAAGTTTGGAGAAATTACTTTTCAGATTTTAGCAGACTCCCTTTTACCTTCCGATTCTAGAATCGAGACACTTCTGACAGGTCTTTGCTTTATCATAATGATCAAGATCTTATGTCACTAAAAGGGCAGAAGCATACTCAAAAAAAGAACATTTAAATATTTTCCAATTGGAAAATTACCCTGAAATACCTTTATTATATTTCTAAACCATACATGATCACAGGTGCTTTGAGTCATGCTGCTGATTCCAGGAAGGTGTTTGCACAAGTTGAGAAAGCAGAAGGGGCCAGTCGCCACATGCTGTAGCTGATGGCATTCTCTCCTTGGAAGCCAAGGGCCCCTTGCCTTATGCACATGGGGCTGCTGGAATGCCGCTCCCGAATTTGCCATAACTGTCTCTTCTGAGACTGTATTGATCCCTTCCCTGGCTCCAACCCTTTTGCAAAGACCCCCCAGCAGCCCTCCAGAAATTGCTGTTTCACACACATTCCGAAGGGCCGCATGCAGAGAGCTCAGCCACCATTTTAACCTTGGCATTCCCCTTGAGTGACTAGAGGAGTAGCAGGCCGGGTCCTAGAGGAAGGACATGGAAGTGGTAAGGGGCCTCAGGGACTCATGGGGAGATGAGCTAGCCCTGTACAAGATCAAGCAAGGGGGAGGCATCTATAAACTCCCTTTCCTGTGTTGTGTTGTTTCCCCTTTGTCTCTGCCTGAATACTACCCATTTGAGAACGGGCTTGGCTACAGTAACCCCAAAGAAAATACTGCGGTAGTAAGAGTCACCTACCTTTATATCCATCTTGATCTTCTTCCCTTCCTTTTCCCAAAAAAACTTATGAATGGAAGTAGATAAGCAGAGGTTGAATTGGCTAAGGCTGTCGCTTCTCTCTTGATTTTCCAGTATCTGGGGGAAAGGGGCAAAAGACCACCTACTCTAACTAGAAATACTACACCTGTATTCATTGAACAGCTTTCGATTACTCAGTGTATTGTGTTCAGATAAACTATGAAAATAAGTGATTTCTAGGGCTCAGGGCATTGTCTGTGAACTGTTCTGCCTGTGTCTCATAAATTTTCCATTTGGATGATCAGAGCAGGGGTGGAAGTTTTTTAGGCTACAGGCAGCTGTTGTCACTGGCTGACCCTGAGTTGTGGGTACATGGGAACTCTGCCCAGGGCTTCACAGCCTGGAGGAGAAGAACTAGCTCTCAGGGTTGGTGGGAGTTCCTGCTGGTTATTCTTCCTTCGGTGCCTCTGCTGTAACCAAGTTGGCAGAGTTTTATCTTATCCAAACAGAGATACACAGCGAAAGAAAACCAATTTGGGCAATTAGAATTGGTGGTAAATCTGTATTACATGGAATTTGTTCAGAAAAATGACATTATATTGCGTGCTTGGATAGGAATTAGAACTGCTAACACCTTGGTGCCAAGGAGAGGTTCCTCAGAACCTTCTGAGATAAAAAGATTAGGGTAATTTTCATTAGCACAGTTGCTAAATAAATCGGGGCTGTGGAAGTACTTAACAGTTTGTGTTCTTGAGTTACATGTTTTTTATGCTTTTGAATTGGCCATTAGCCGGCCAAACAAGGCATTTCTTTTTACAGATAAAATTTCATTGTATTCCTGTTCAGGATGCTACAATATCATATTGGAACAAATGCCAAATGGATGGGGCATACCATATAACAAGGCCTTGTCCATCACGATAATTTGGTTCAAACAGTTCGGTCTCATGGAAAAGAATGGTATTGAAACATGTGGTCTAGAACCCTGAGGACCAGCCTGAGGTGGCCTCTGAGAGGTACCTGTGAGGTGGAGGCAAGAGGGCAGGGAGCTCTGTGCCCTCTTGCGGTCTTGCTCATCTCCGCTGCACATTCAGCGGCTCTGCAGAGAGAGACCTGGCCCACACGCTACAAGACGAAACACCAAGTACACGTTCAAGGGTAGACGCGTCTTGGAGGTCTCCGAGAACAGAGATGGAGAATGAGCAGTGAGTGTTTCGGAGGCACACTGCCTTGTGTTTTGGTAAATGCACAGAAAATATCTGCCGAAAATGGGTGGGCATTTGTGAAATCAAGGTACCGAATGTAGAGTTAGCTGGGCAGAGAGCCCAAAGACTCCGAGATGCGGGAGAGCCCATCCTTATGAAGCCGGCACACTTCAAGATAGTCAGTTTTCCTCTGAGGGGGGAAACCAAGAATCTGACGTAGAGTAGAACAACAGTAAAAGTCATGTGAATCTGGAAATACACCTCTTTTCCAGGCATTTATTTAGCGTTTCCTGGCATTGGATTGTTTGTAGGTCGGTATTGCAAGAGAATGCACATTTTTTACATAATACTGTGGTTGGAAGCTGTGTTTCCTTACCAGTTCACAGATTATTTCACTAAGTAAGGAATTAGTCAGAAGGCAATTAAAAAGTCTTTTGTTTTCATTGTTCATAAGAGACTCTGGTGGTTTGCCTGCACTTGACATCATTGGTGGGCAGATCTCCCCTGTGGAATTCCTGAAAGAAGGGTCATGAACGTGTGTGAACTTTAGCTGGTCTGTACAGCATGAAGAGAAGTAATCTATTTGGGTGAGCCTCCTCCGTGATCAGCCGTCTAATATAAGCATACCCACTCTTCTAGGTCCAGTGAAGGATTCAGAAAGAGGCCTTGGGAGCCACTCTGCAAACCAAGACCATAAAGCAAGGTTGAATTGGGTTGTCTGGAATCATGGTGCTCACCCACCTAGTAATTCAGATCATCTTAGCTGAGCAGAACCAAAATGATACTAATGCATTGACTGATAAGTCTAATTAATCTGTCATGATTTACTGATTGACTGTTATAGGCAAGGGATAAGTCCTGCTCTCGTGGACTGAAAAAGTGCAACTGAAGAAGTAGGCTAGAAGAAGAAAACTGAGTTAAATAACCCTTTCTGCACTAACAGAATATACCAGTGATAGAAGTTATAACATGCAGGATGTGATTAATCATCCCTTAGGAGGTTTAAAGACTGCCATGAGTTCACCAGACCCAAGAGTTCTCGAATTGCTGCCTTCATTGGAAAAGGCGTCGCCAAGGGGAAGGAGAGCAGGAAGTGTCTGGCACGTGGAGAGGAGGTGTGGGAAGCAGAGTTGCCTGGACGGTTCAGGAGTACTGAGAGCAAGGACTGGTTGTGAGATGAAGAGAAAGCAGCTCCAGTAGGAGGCAGCAAGAAAGATTGAAATTTAGATTACAACCAGACGGGGAAGGTCTACCACGAAGTCCTCGGAGCGCAAACCCTAGACTAGCAGGGGGGCCTGCTAGAAACGCAGACTCTCGGGTCCCAACCCGCACCCACAGACTCAGAATTTGGGGGTATGCATTCCAGGAATCTGTTTTTTAAAAAGGTGTCCCTTTGCTTCCTCTGTGGGCTAAAGTTTGAAAAGCACCCCCAATCGAGAGTATGGACTTTGTTTCAAAAGTCTGTGGAGACCGTCTGAGGGCTCTGGAGTAGGGAAGTGGCACGTTGTCCAGGGAGCCAGCACACCAGGGCCTCGGGGCAGTGGTCTTCCACAGGTATGCCTCCTGAGTGTTCTCACTTATCATTCTCACTCACCTGCCCATCGCCACGTGTGCGATGAAACCGCTCCAGATTGCCAGGCATGGAACCGTGGGAGCCGAAGTCACAGAACTCCTCTTTGAAGTGGTTTCTGAAGGCTGAGGGTAGGTCTCGTCTGGGTAGTGATGTGGTGCGCATCTATGGTATATTTCTATAAGTTGGGGTTTTATTGTAATGTGTGTGCTTTGCAAAAAGTGACTTAAATCCACAGCAATAGCAAATACCTATATGGGGCTTTATAGTTTAAAACACAGTACGATGAACTGATTGGAACTGTGTCCATCACTGAGCCACATGCAGCCACCAAACGAAAGGAGGCCTGTGGTTGAAAAATTAGAACAGATATTTTCCTTAACAGGTTTTTTTTTTTTCCCTAGACCAACCACCTGCCGTAAGGATAAGCTATTTTAATTTTCTGTCAAGTAGCTACTTTCGAATCTAGATTCGCTAGCTGGGGAAGCCAATGCCTGTGTTTGTCTAAGTTCACACAGCCAGGAAGCAGCTGAGCTACAATTTGAACATGGGCAGTCTGGGTCCAGAGGCGGAGCTAGGACTGTTATACCATGCAAGTGAGGGTGTGGGCAGAAAAAGCTACCAGAATGTCAAAAATTAAAAATAAAAATAAATTTAAAAAGTAACCCACTGACCAAGTATTGACAGAAAGACCTTGACTGTGGTCAAGTCATGCCGCATTTCATTCAAGGTTCTCAAGCTCCCGAGTCATTTTTTTGAATCTGTTCAGGTAATGGATTTCTCTGTTTGAAAGAAACCAGCGTCCTATCCAAATTAAAATTGTTGGCCCTCAGCCCGTGTGAGAGCTGCAACTCATCCTGAAATTCTCCCCTGGCTTGGCCTGTGCCGCCACCTTTCCAGGTCATTAAGAACGAAACGTTTAGGAACAGATTAAACACAGGCTGTTTGTGTTCTGCTTTTTGAGCACCCGTGCCTGTTTCATGCAGACTCAGTGGTGCTGGTTGGAGTCCGTGCCCCTAGGTTTCAGAAACAACACCTGCCGGGATTTAGCGCCTTCTTGCCATAGCACGGGCAGGCTTAAACAGTTCCTTGGAGAGGAACCTGTGCTATTACACCAAATATCGATCAGTCTATCTCACCACACTGCCTGGCATTCTGAGCGAACCTGCACAGAAGTACGGGGATCAAAGAACGTAATCATCAAAAACCCTCCTTTCACGCTCTACCTGCCATCAAATGAAAGTATTAGTGAAGTGGTATGGAAATCCTCCTTAGGCTGCCTGCAGCCACCAGCCGTGCCACTTAGGATTTAAAACAACGCGGTTGAGTGTTCAGAATCCGCAGGATTGAGTTGTGTGCGCACGTTAGTGTATTATTTCCAAGTTGCCAGTTTCCCCCAGATTAGCACATTTTCATTTCGGCTTTATTGAAGGAGTCAGGACATGAAAGGGGATTTAGCACCGTGGAGATGTCAACCACGCTTCCTTGCCGTCCTGGAGTGGCCGATTCGGTTCAAGGCAGCCATGCGTGTGAATCCACCAACAGGACCGTGGGACTCAAAGTCAAAAGCCAAGTGGGATTGATAGAAAGGAAAAGACAGAAGTACAGTGATGTAGCCCCAGGTGGGAACTTCAGGCCCTTGATTTAATGTCGTAGGGCCCTCACAGTTGCAAAGAACACATCATAGCCCAGTATCAGCGACACAGTAAGTGCTTTCTCGTGGAATGACTGGAACGGTGTGGATGAGCCCAGCTGGTGTTAAGTATGGCAGGGGTACAGCCAGGGGGCAGGAGACACAGCCTTAGTCACTCCAGGAGATGCCTCCTGTGGTGGAAAGCCGTGGTTTGTCATGAGAGCACGCTCTGCCCGTGAGAGTGCCAGGATGAAGGAAGGCTGGAGACCATTGGTTCAGGAATTTACGTTCTAGGATCCTTTTACCTGAGATCTGCTCAGACCTGTACCCCCTAGCCAGGAGGTGTTTTGGGGGGGGGAGTTGGACTTTCTTTTGTCACATTTGGTGTGATCAATCTGAATTTCCCGCTAAGCAAGTTATGTATTTTTCCCACAATCCAAGGGAAATAATGACATCCCTTTTCCACTCAGAGTCAGCTACCTGGTATTTGCTTATCTTTAAAACTGTTACAAGAACTTTACATAATCTTTGGGGAGAAATGAAAGGTAAGAAAAGAGGGACTACAGCAATGTTGATAGCTGGTTGTAAAGTGAACAATTCAGTCAACTGGCCAGTCGTTTTATACACACACGTTTGAAGAAAGTTTCCTTGATTGCTTTTTGCCGAGTGGGCTTGGTCCTTTGCCCACTAATGGGGGTACATTCTAATCCTCCGATTGGTGAGCAGGATTCCTGGCTAAATAGACTTAAGGAAGCGAAGAAACAAAAACATAATAGCAACAGCATTAACAGGCTCAAGGGTTGACCTCACCCAGAACCATAGGCTTTTATTTACAGTGGTAGTAGGTGCGTGAGCCTCCTGGAAATCAGACCTCCAATATGACCTCTGTAGGTACTTCTTTTTGTGCTGGGCACAGGAAGTAAGATGGCAGCTCAGTTTCTGGAATCAGAGCAGCAGCTACCTGGGCTGTTTCAGTCCTGTATGGGCTCCGTCTCACATCTGAGCTGCACATGGAGAGACTCCGTTCTTCTTACTGAGCTGCATATGCACCAAGCCTAGACAGGAGGGGGATATACAAGAAGGGAATGTCCTGAGCCCCAGCTGTTGGCACTTACAACCTATTGGAGACACAGGAGGGCTTATGTGTGGGGAACAGAATTTGATGCAATTAACGCACTAGATTGGGAGGACCAGCCGGAGCTCAGGGTAAGAAAACTGGTAAAGAACAAGGTTATGATGTGGGCCTTGGCTGGGTTGGGGAAATGGAATTAGGATAAGAATACTTTTATTCCTATGCTTGAAAACACTTAGAAGGAACATTCCATAGGTCCTTAACATTGGCTTCAAGCAGCTGACTACTGGTGACAGTAGGCTCCAATGAGGAGGTGATGTAATCTGATTTAGATTATCTCTTGGTATCATCAAAGACAGATTTGGCCTGTGTCGCCATCTTGACCAGATTCTGGGTGGGCAATGAGCACCGTGAAGAGCCTGGAACCTCTGTTGGGTGACCAGGCTGCTAAACCAGGCAGATGAGTGAGTGGGGTCAAGGTCCCTGATGCCTGCTGCTCTCCTGGAGCCCAGGTCACCAGCCGGGGACAGAGGATGACAGCCCAATGCCACACCCCAAGAGGGCACTTGATGGAGAAAGCAGCTGCTGGGAGAAACCAGGAGAAAGGTACTGTGAAGTGACGCTGAGGTACGAACATTGACCCTCTGAGGATGTGATGGACTGAAAGAGCCTCAGGCTCGCCACATCACTGTCCTTTTCACTGGCCGTGTTCCCCATCAAAACCCTCTTGATTCTGTCATTTTCAAAATGAGAACTAATGATAAGCTGTTACTCCCACTTGGCTTGAGACACTGCCCTTGTTCGGGGCAGGAGGTCAGTCCCGCAGTAACATCATTGACACGTAACCTATTTGGGGGCTGTTCCTTGCACACTGTCAGGTCATGTCAAAGAGCTTTCTTTCTCGGAAGAGGCTGAGGACCCTATAAAAAGAAAGTATTCTCTGATGTGCTGAAGACGAACTCTTCCCCTCACCCTAGCTTTCACACAGATGACAGTGTGTGGGGCAGGTTGGCAGAAACTCGAAGTTCTCTGAGCAGAGTGCAGCTCTGATCAGAGGCAGGAAGTGTTTATTCGAGCTGTATTGGATGAGTCAGTTTGCTACTGCTCTAGTTCCCTTTAAACCTGGGGCATCTTGTGTATGTCAAATAATCATAGTTTTAAGCAACCGGAAACAAATACCAGATATACACAAATGATGTTCAGACCTTCCTAACCAGCAGACACTGTTGCGGGATTTTTACTGTTTTGGCCAGTGCTGATTAGGTTAAGGCTTTCCCACATGAAAATGAGCATCTACCCTCTTTCCCAAAGTAAGGTGGACTCTTCCCTCTGTGGCTTCTAGGAGATCATCATAAAACACAGTCCTGTGAAAATCCACTCTGCATTTTCCCTGTTACCATTGGTGTTGGTAGAATTGGTTATTGCTTTAGGAATTTGGCTGAGATAAATCTGAACTTGGGGAAACAGCACAAGGTCATGGCCCTGGAGTGAGGCCTCTGAACAGTGGGAGGTGAAAAGAGGGAAAGGCCTATGTGAGGAAGGGCTGACGGGTGTGAAAATGGTTTTTCTAAACAACATTATTTGGCTGATAATTATTTTTGTTACCGCATAGGAAAATTATCCCCCTAAACACAGTTACTATCCACACGAGTCTCTCCTTCTCTGTTCACTGAGAGGTAAGTCTCCAGTAAGAGGAAGGATGTTTACTGGGATGAGGGCTTGCTTTCTTTGGGGGGAAATAAAATGGTTTTGGTTAAGTTTCCCAGAGTGGTTGAATCTTGCCTTTGTTTCTATCAAGGAGGCATCATAGAGAGGAGGGAGGGTTGCCTCTGGTTGGTTCGAAGATAAGGACATGCTGAGGATGGTGGAAATAGGGAAGATATGGAAGAACTTCAGGCTGCCTTCTTCTACTCCATCTTGAAGTCTGCTTCCAGAATAGCTTTGCTTCAGGTCAGCTTTAATCATGCCATTTTACCACTCAGAAGGTTTCTGGGGTTCTTTGCTTCCTATGTGTGTTTTTAGAACCACCTCCTCCCTGACCCCCAACCCCACCACCACCAATCTGTCTTCTTCCTACCTGCATCCAGAATTTATGAGCTGTTTTCCAGATAGCAAGTTTTTTTCACCACACCCCCACCCTCCCCATCCCGCAGTGTCCTTTCCCCTTACCTCTTCCCTGGGGGCTGGTCCTGCAACTTGCCAGGACTTTCCCTTCTCTCTTGCCCACCTCCTGACCCTAATTCAGATTGGTGTCCACCAAATCTGTATATAGCAATAGCCAATTCCACCAGGACCAGTTCTATTACAGAAAATAAAATACAGAAAGGGTTTTCACATGATGGTTTCCTATCACGGTCTTCAGTAAGTGCTACGGCCTGGATGACAGACAGTTACTCTCTATTGGCGGCCCAGAAAGTAATGACCCAGACTCCCAGGTTTCACAATCTGATTCGATAGAGGAGGGTTTTGCACATAACCTCAGAACGGTTTTTTTTTTTTTTAAGATGTTATTATTTATTAGACAGACAGAGATCACAAGTAGGCAGAGAGGCAGGCAGAGAGAGACAGAGAAGGGGAAGCAGGCTCCCCACTGAGCAGAGAACCCTATGCGGGGCTCGATCCCAGGAGCCAAAAGCAGAGGCTTTCACCCACCGAGCCACCCAGGCGCCCCTAACCTTGGAACATTTTATGTTGCTTTTTTGTGGCTTCCCATGTTCAATTCCTACTTCTTAGACACCAAAGCCATGGCTCCTGTCATCTTTCATAACCCCCAGGGACCCGCCCCAGGGACCTACCCCAGGGCTGGGCACCAAAGAAAGACCTGTTGAACTGATAGATTAAATGATGTGGACACGGAGGGGAGCAAAGAGATGTCACAGAGGGTGAATTGAGGACCCACGATCCCCTTAGATGACGCACTGGAGAAGAGGTTCATCCCGTCCCTGGCACATCAGAGGTGGACCGTTCCAAGTCCAGTCTTTTGTTGGGCACTCATGAGAAATGGACTCAAAAGCGATAGAATCTTTGCACATATAAACAGCTAGCAAATGATAGAGAATGTGCGTCCAAACAAATCCAATTGGCAGGACATGTCGTACTGCCGAGAGGAAGCCTCTGGCTATCCATCACACCTTGAAAGATGAAAGATGAAGGGAACAGTGCTCCCTTCAAAGGCAGGAAAGGTTAGCGCTCTGGGAAAACAGAGCCCAGTGGGAATTTCAAATACATGGTGTGGCCCTTCCGGCTTGTAGGTCATGATTCACTATTCTTACCCTAAATGACCATGACATATAATCCCTTTCCTAATTTCATTATTTTACTTACTAGCTCAAGACCGTAACTTTTTAGACATTCAGGTGAGATTAAGGGAGGAGGAGGTGGAATAAGGCTTTTAAAATCTTTGGTTACCTCAGAAAACATATTTGCTTACTTTACCAGGAAGTTGGGTTTGTGTTTTGTTTTGTTTTCTGCTGATGCCAAGAGGGGATTAATGAGTAGCTGCTGGTTCCGCCAGCTTTCTTTTGATTTCAGTTTATGTAATTAAGCATTTCCCAGAATGACTTGAGGTTCTCACTCTGCATCAAAACATGCTTCTCAGATGTGTTAGGTGTGGAGGTCAGAAGGGATCCAAACTCCCTGAATGGAGGGAGGGGGAGTGAAAAACCGACACACACACACACACACACACACACACCCCAGTTTAAAAAAGGTTGATTCTACTTTGGGGCTGTGCACACCGAGGTATATTGAGTAGAAAGTAGGTTTCAATGGAAGTTCAAAATGAGCTAATGTTAGAATAACTCCAAGTGAGGTTAACAATAGGAATAACACAGGGAAACCAGCCCTGGTTCACTATTGAATTTCCAGCAACTACAGCTTCGCGCCTGGTGCATGTCCAAGAACTCACACATTGGACAGGGGCACACTGGTAACCCACTGTGCGCCAGGCTCAGCTCTGGTTGCTGGAGATCCAGTAAGAAATGAACCCGACAAGAACTCCCCCCCCTTCCCCAAGATGCTCACACAGAGCGAATGTTAGACGAGCAGATTTTTATCAAGTGTCTCCTTAGTTAGGGAGTTCCCTGCTAGTGGTAGTGGGGATGGGGGCGGGGGTTGCTGGGAAGAAACCATGTTCCTCAAGGAATGGATCATCTCACTGGGAAGTGAAGACACCCATGGAACAAAAGAACTGTTCAGAGCTGTAACTGAATACAGGGTGCCGATCCAGGCAGAGAGGTCAGAACGGGCGCTCGTCTCCAGATTCCCCAGGCAGGAGGCTCTCTGTAGCAGGCTGACTTGTCTCTGGCTCCTTCAGCAGTAGGAATTTGCGGTGGCAGAAATCAGAGTTCCCTCTGGTTCCCTTTCTCCCACGCAGCCCCCTATCCTTTTTTCATTCTTCCATCCACGTGATGATTGTTTTTTAAAGAGGATTATAGCAGCTTTTCTTTTGGGGTCAGGCTAGTTCCCTGACAGACTAATAGGGCAGAACTTCGAACACTTCCTGCCCTCATGAAACAGCTGGGGGAGAAAGACACGAGTCAGTTACACAAATCAGACCTTCTGAATGCTACAGGGGAGAACATAGCATATAATAGGGAGATTTGACTTTGTCAGAGAAGTTGGGGACAGCTTCTTAAAAAAAGAAAAAATGTGGGCTATACTGGAATCTCCAGGATGAGGAGGGATTAATCAGGGGAAGGGAGCTGGGAAACATTCCAAGCCGAGGGAACAGCACAAGGAAAGGCCTCGTGGCAAGAGGGAATTTGCTGTTGGGACAGAGGGAGTCAGGGATGGCTGGAAGGGAGGGGACTCAGAAGAAGGTAGGTGGGGTGGATCATAAGAGGCCATCAGCCATATTTAGGAGTTTTCTTTTTATTCCAAGAGTAATAGGAAACCCTTGAAAGAATAATCAGTAGAAAGAGAGAAGGGAGGGTGATAGGTTACACTCAGATTTTCATTTCAGCAGGGTAACTGCCTGTGATTTGATCGTCATTTGCTGGGGGTGGGCAGTGTGAGGGGCATTAGGAAGAAAGCACTTGATAGGAGTCTAGACAGGAGGTGCGAACCGCTTGGACCAGAATGGTGGTTATGAGCTGGGCGGGCAGAGACAGAAAGAGGTAGACAAATGCAGTAGGTGCAAAATGGTACAAAAGCATGGAAGGGAGAAGCAGCAGGGCTTGGCGGCGCAGGTGAGGGATGAGGGAGAGAAAGGTGCTCGCAGTCACTGTCCAGTCTCTGACTTGTACGCAGGCACCCTGGACGAGGACCCGTTTGCTGCAGGCGTGGGGGGCGGTCAATTACTGTGTCCGTTTCAAACCTGTTGGGTTGACTGCTTTTGCACCATCTAGAGGGAAATGTCCGAAACACAGTTGGATAAAGGAGTGTGCGGCTTGGAGGGGAAGTCTGGTGTGGAGGTTAATGTTCGTGGGTCACATGTGCCCAGCGAGGTGCATTAGGCTCTGTGAGGTGGAGGAGACCGCTCAGCGAGGATACAATGGGGAAGGAGGAGGGTCCCAGAGGCCGGCCCCAGGGACTCTGGTGCCTGATGGATGGGGAGAGAAGCCTGCACCAGCAGATGCGAGACCACCTGCCCAAGACATGGGTAGGAAACCAGCCCAAAAGCCAAGGGAGCCAAGTGATATTTGGAAGAGGAAGGGCTCATGGGAAAATAGTGCTAAAAGGACAGGAAGTGAAGACTTGGTGATGGTAGTTCTCCTGCCATCGGTGATGACAGGATGAGACCACCTTCAGGGAGTATCCGTTGTGAGCCAGGCACTTTAACATTTGAGCTCATGCCCGTAAGACATCTGTAAGGCAGGTCCTCTATCAAACCGAACACAGGGAGCAGGTCATGTGCCTGAGCTCACATAGCCGGCAAGTGACAGATTTCGGTGGGAGCTCTTGTCACTCCACAGACCCTGTTCTTAAATGCTGTGTGTCTAGGGTCAGTGGAATCAAAAGCAGCCAGCGAGCAGAGAGGGGTGTGGAGAAGACAGGTTTCCTCCTCCCAAAAGCTTTGGATTCTTCCACAAGCTGCGAAGGAAATCGTTGCTTCGACCCGCAAGCAACGGGTGGCTGCCCACGGGAGGGCGTCCCAGTGCTTGTCCTTAGTGCTGTGGTTCAGGAGCTCAGGGCAGTGCTCTATGCAGGAGGCAGCTGCACCTGCCCTGGGGAAGTCTTGCCCCTAGCGCCCTGGGACCACCCCCCCCCCCCCCCCGCTCTTCTCAGCGAGGGGTCTGACGTCAACTGGGAACGTGTGGGAGAGGCTGCTTCTCAGACTCACCACCCTAGGTTTTCCTAATTGAAAACTCAACGGTGAGGCGCAGGATCCATGTGCTCGTGTCTTCGTGTGATTCCAGGGCACAAGCTTGAGAACCCGTGTGCTGAGGGGATCCTTGCAAACAGAAGAAGGAAAATCTGAGTGACTTAGAGTCCATGTATCTCTCAAACACCAAATACCTCAGCAGAACGAGATGGAAGAGTGGTGCTGAACCCGGGCTGTACACGGCAGGCCCACGGGGAGCTTTGCACACCCCCGAGGCCTGAGGCCCACCCTCAGGAATTCTGGTCTCGTGGGGCTGGGGTCGGCCTGAGCATTCGGGTGTTGTGATGAGGATTTGCGTGGGGAATGGGTGAGGGAGGGAATGGTGAGCAAGGCAGCCTGTGTACTTTTAGGTCCAGAATCATACTCTGGGGAGAAAATGGGGCAGGCCTTGAAGGGGAAGGAAGACAAATGGAAGAAAGCCTAGACTGTAGGCCCTTTGTGAGTACTGGTACAGCCTGAATGAATCTGGAGACGCCTAGGGCAGAAGGTAGTCTGATTCATAACAATTCTTAACAGTGGACTTACTTTCAAAGCGATGTCAACAATGAATTAAATATGCTGTCACAGCTGCTTCATGACTGAAGCAGGCTCATGATCACCAACTCCTGCCCGCTTCACTGGACTCCGTCTATGTGTTGAGAATGTGCTCCCTCTCTGGCCTCCCCAGCATCACTGTTTTCCCTTTGCTCCATGAACCTTCCTCCCCTGCTGGCCCACTCAACCCCCGCCCTTGGCATTCTCACCCTGTCCCCAAATCCTGGGATTTGTTCCCGCCCCTGCTCCCCCACCTCCTTGTTGTCTCAGACCCCAGCTCTGTCCAGAATCCTCCGGGGACCCCAGTTTAGAGAGCCTCCCCCCCACTTTCTCTTGACCTTTCATCTTTGAGACACTCTGCTCCTGTTTTGTTTTCTTCATTCTGCCCATCTCCCCATCTCCAGTCCTGGCTCCTAAGTTCCGCAGGGACAGTGCTGGCTTGACGGTCTTTCCCTCCCGTCTAGCACAGCGCCCTACACCTTACAGGCTTAGGAAACAGTAGTCAAGAAACCGCAAAAGGGAACTTCCATCCATCTGCTTCACACACTGGCAAGGAGTGCGGATACAGAAGGCCCCTCCTCAATGACGTAGGAGTGTGGTTGGGTCATTTGGAGGCCTCCTTGAGGAAAGAAGCCATAGGAAATGTGGCAAGATGGGAATCCCAGTAGGAACATCCTCCAGAGTGAAGAGTGGCCCGCAGAAGGGGCACTTGCAGCCTCAAAAGCCCGTGGGACCGTGAAGTCGTTTCCCAGGGCTGTCTTCACACATTAACGCCAACTGGGGGCTTCAAACAATCTGAATCTATTCTCTCATGGTTCGAGAGACCAGAAGTCTGGAACCAGTGTCACTGGGCTGAAATCAAGGGCCTGCTCTCTCTGCAGGCCCTTGGGGGAGAGTCCCTCCTTGCCTCTTCCAGCTTCCAGTAGCCACCATGTTCATTGGCTTGTGGCCACAACACAGTCGCTGCCTCTGTGGTCACGTTGTCTTCTTCCTGCTTCTCAAATCTCCCCCCTGCCTTTCTCTTGTAATGACACCTGTGATTGCACTGAGGACCCACCTGGGTGATCCAGAATAACTTCTCTTCTCAGGATCCCTGTTGTAATCACACCTGCAAAGTCCTTTTTGCTGTCTCAGGTTAACAATCGCACGTGAAGGGATTAGGACACGGATGTCCTGTGGAGAGCCATTATCCAACCTAACACACATATAAAGGTAACTGGAGCCTCCAGAGGGACAGAGACTTGTCCGAGGACACACTTCAGGGTTGTCACAGAAATCAAAGACCCAGGTCTCCTTTCTGTCCGTTCAGGGCTTCCTCCGCTAAACTAAACTGATGTTCTTAAAAGTAAAACAGAGAAAGAGATTTAAAATCACGCCTCCTACCCTAATCCGTGTGCTTTCTGGAGTATCTGTCTTCTGACTTCTGTCTGGCTTGCGTGCTATCAGGATTCTGCCATCGCTGCACCTTCTTCCCCCTTGAGTTTGGGCTCAGGAGACACTCTCTGGCCTGTGTGGGCAGCAGCAGTGGAATTACCTAACTGGCATTTTCTGCTCTCCTCTCAGGACCGCCTCTTCTTCGTCATGGAGTATGTTAATGGTGGCGACCTCATGTTCCAGATTCAGCGCTCCCGAAAATTCGATGAGCCTCGTTCCCGGTTCTATGCTGCAGAGGTCACGTCAGCTCTCATGTTCCTCCACCAACATGGAGTCATCTACAGGTAGCTCTTCCCTTCTCCTGCCTCCCTGGACAGCAAAAAAAATAAGAATTCTCCAGACACTGGAACTGACTTTGGCCCCTGCCCAACCGGTCTCTTAGCAACCCGCTTTAGATTAGTTGTTTGTTCTAATTTGCTTGCAGAGGACTTTTGGGGGGCTGTTTATCACTGTGAATGTTAATATTTGAATAGCCTCAGGAGATCTGACCCACTGTTTGTGCCAGTTTGGATCGAAAGCCCAAGCACAACATTTTAAAGGCTTGGCGCCGAGTGACCTTGGAATAACCTTCACTTCTCTCTCTCCCCACCCTCATCCTTCAACCTCAGGGCATTCTCTTTACTTTTTCCTTCTGTGCCATGAACTTCCTCCCCTTCCCAACCTCTTGCCACTTCCTGAGTTTGTTTGGCTTAGTTGTCTCCAGCAGATAGAATCAGAGGAGTTGCTCAGGGGTATCTGGGTTTCTGATTCGAGGAGGAGGAGCTGGGGGGGAGGGGGGAGGGAGCTAGACAATATCCAACAGGAAGTTCCTGCACATCAACCAGTCCCTCACTGCCGCCCTGTCCCCCTTCCAAGAAAACACAGCACACACACACACACACACACACACACACGCTTATTTTCCAGTAAGGGAGTGGGGCTATTTACGCAGGCTCTTCTATGAGGTCAGGAATTTTGGGAGGAGTAAATATTTATAGTTAGCAACAAGGACGCTAAAGTTCCTTAAGGTTTTCTCAATGAGTGTCAATTTCTTGACTTGGTTTTTGCTCCCTTCCCCCGCCCCCAACCTTTTATCAATTGGGTAGAATAGCTGACTGGTTTCAACCCAGAACTTAGTCACTAGAACCTTCCTGACCCTCTCCTGGGAGCCCTGCTCTGACTAAAGGCTCGTTGAGGGGCTCTGACCAACGCTCACCCCAGGCTTCCTTTTTACTGATGACTCTTAGTTTCCTCCAGTGTGTGTCTTCTCTGCTCAGAAGTAATCAGTGCCTCCCTGTGGCCTGCATAATAAAATCCAGACCTTTCAGCCAGCCTGGCATGGCTACCCACATCCTGCATCCCTCTGTTGGCTTCCTGTTGCTGTGTAACAAAAGACCACAGATTTACAGGCTTCAGGCAGCACCCATTTATTAGCCACCATTCTGTGGTCCCCGAGTTCAGGCACTGTGGGCACTGGCCCTCGGCTTGGGGTCTCGCTGCTGTGATCACAGTGTCAGTCAGGCTGCATGCTTGTGTGAAGTTTGGGGTCCTCTTCCACACTCACGTGCCAGTAGGAAGGACTCAGCTCTTTGCAGCACGTGGCTCACTTCTTTAAGGCCAGCCAGAGTGAACAGCCTTTCCCGCTTGGAGTCTCTGACTCCAGGGAAGGCTTGGATCCCTTTTCAACAGGATCAGCTGATTCAATTAGGCCAACCTGAGATGGTTTCTTTCCCTTTTGTTTAGCTCAAATGATTAGGGACCTTCATTATATCCTCACAATTCCTTTGCCTGTAATGTCAAGTTATCTCCATAGATATCGCCTTTTCCACGTTGTTCTGGTTAGAGGAAGTCCCAGCTTCCCGCCTCCTCAGGGAGGGATTATGGGATTACACAGGAATGCGACTCACTGGGGCTCCACTTAGGTTGTGTCTGCTACATCCAGGTGCACCCTTCTCTCCCTACTCCCCACAGTACCTTGTTTTGAATCTGCCAAGGTTCTCATTCTCAGCTTTTCTCAGACCCACCTGCCAGTTCCCACCTTGCCTGTGCTTATGCCCTCCTAGCCGTCCTCTGGATGCCCCAGAGGCCTCATGCATTATTGCCTGCCTGCACAAAGCTTGGTCCCACCAGCCAGGGCAAGTTTCTCTACCACCCATGCTTCCATGCGAAGAAATTCGGGAATGAATGGGATTTGAGACTGCCGTTGCTACGCCTACCACTGTCCTCATCGTGTTAGCGTTAGGCATTGCTATGGTTCCTTCACCGAGTTGCAGACTCCCTTAAGGACCACATTTTTGGTTAAACCCCTCAGTCATCTTATTTTACGCGCTCTTCTTGTTTTCTACATGGTACATATTCAACAAGTGTCTCTTGATTCCAGTTAGCTTAAATCCCTAATCTCTGCCCCAAAGCAGCTCATAAGCCCATTCAAGATACAGGAGTTGTGTGTGGGAAGAGCTCACTGCAAGGTCGTGCGCCATCCGGTGCCCATGACAGGAAGAAGGACCTCCATCCTTTGCAACATCATCGTCATTCCGTCCCTATTACAGTGAGTGCAGTCATCCAGTTTCCCGGCAGGGAGTCTGAGCTCCCCTGAAGTACCTTGTCCAAGGCCACCTCCATCAGTGGCAGACCGAGGAAGACTAAGTGACTGATCAGCAAGCTCATGCTGTACACCATGACACCTGTCACCCTGTCTTTCCAAGTCCAAGTCCAAACTCTGAGGTGTCATCCCAGAGACTCCAAAACTCACCTCTCCCTTACAGGTCTGCCTGTCCCCTTTCTGCTTCCCTCTCATCACACCTGTCGACACCAAGTTCTCTTGGCTTCTAGGAGCCACACTTCCCCTCCCCTCCTCCTCTCAACACTCCTTCCCACCACCCTGTACATTTCTCCTCAGTCTCTGTGTCCCCTGGCCTGGCTGCTGCTCCCCTCCAACCTCTATTCTCTCAATGCTGCTTTTCCCCAGGGCCTTCATCCCTCCTTCCCCTACCCTAAACACATTGCCTGAGCAATTCCAACACATGCATGCTCCTATGTGCCAGTGACCCTGCGTTACTACATCCAGCCCCCAGTTATCCCCAGAACCCAAACAAGCTCTCTCCCCGCAAACTCTCTCTCAGGAAGGACTCTCAGGGGCCTGCTGCCTCCTTCCCAGATGAGCTTACAGTCGTTCACAGACTCGAGTCTCTTACTGCCTCTCAGTTCCCTGCCCTCTTCTCCATCCTTCCCCTGCACAACAGCCCGGCGTTCTTTCAAATCACACCACGGTCACACTCGTCCCTTTTTAGCCTCCTTCCGACTCCTTTGTGCCCTGGACCTGCCATGCACAGCTGTGTGGTCTGCACACAGCGCAGGAGCGGAGGGCAGCAGAAGTGAGCAGCGGATGGCGTCTCAGCCAGCTCTGCTGCTGTGGCTGACTTCAGCCCGGGAAAGGGGTGCTTTTCCTACCCAGAGGAGGTGGCTTATTGTGTCTCTCACAAAGACACAGTCTGTGACAGTGGGGCCCTGGTGGCCCCCAGTGATCGTGTGACCCTTATCACTGTCCCCGCCAACCATGTATCCCACCCTCGAGGTGCTCCAGATTATTTGCCATTCCGTCCCTGATGCCATTCTTTTTCATTTCTCAGAGCCTTTGTACCCCTGTCCCTAGAAATCCCTTGCTCCCAATCTGGGTCTTGATCAATGAGTCGTTTCCAGTTCACGCCCCTGTTCTGACTGCCTCAGAGTCCCTGGTTTAAAGGGTATGGAGATTCCATAATACTGGAGGAGGGGAAATTGATAAGGATATTGGTGAGAAAAAAAACAGCCCTGAGTTTCTGATTGCTGAGGCTGCGTGATGTGCACATGTGGTGAAGGGGGGGTCACTGACCTATCTACTGTTGTGTGTGTTTGAAGGTTACCATAATTATATCTTTTTTTGTAAAAAAAAAAAAAATGTTACCCAGGGTAACATTCTAGAGTTTTTGATTCGATAGGTCTGGAGTGGGATACAGGAATCTATATATTTTTTAAAAGTGTTCCTCAGGTGACTTTGGGGCCAGAGATGAAGAAAAATTCTATTCTGCCTCTGGGGACTGTGTCAAGCCCTGCCTGCTCATGTGAGGCTCTCCCTGACCACCCAGCTTGTCCTGGGGATCATGCCTTCCCTCTGGAACAGCCATTAGCAGGTTCTCTTTGCAAAACTTATGTTTTTACTTAAGATCCCTGTTCTGTGATTGAGAACTCCACACCAGAGTGCTTACCTGGGGGGCCTAGAACAACAGCCTGCTTATAGTAGGTGTTCACTAAATACCTGTTCTTCTAGTCTCTGATGCTCCAGAGCCTTCCAGCCCAGTGGAACCATGCCATTCTGTCCCCGATGCCATTCTTTTTCATTTCTCGGAGCCTTTGTACCCCGTCCCTAGAAATCCCGAGCAAGTGGTTGCTCCCTCCCATTGGTGTGTACTTCTTAAAAGTCTGTATTGGAAACATTCCTAACCCCTTGACCCTAAAAGGCCCCCGGATCCTTCATAGCTCTCATTTTATGGGTTAATGAGGATGCTGGGATCTCTGTTTCCCATGTTGCTCTGTGTTAGGCTGCCACAGAAGAGGGTAGAAGGCAATATGTCTGCAGCTGGTTGGTGGCGGGGAGCTGTGAGTGTGTCTCCACCTCTTTGCCCCTGGCTGTTCTGAAGCCCCAGCAGAGACCATGTTTTGTGCAATGCAGGGGTTTATTTGGGAGACTGGCAAGGCCAGGTTTTGGAGGAGGAAGCTGATTGCTGGAGTGGAGATGGAATTTTCGGCCTTCCTGCTGGAATTTATACACACACTAATTAACAGCTAATTGGCCAGTGTTCAAGAATGGAGGAAAGCGTCATTTCTGTGGCTGGCGGCTCAAACTTTAAGGAGAGCCCACACTGACAGGCATGGCCCTCTTTCTTCTGGTCCTCATCTGAGTCAGGTTCCAGCACCAAGCAGGTGTACTGTCGCAGGGTACCGCCTCTCTGTCTCCTACCCCGTGTTCCTGGAATCCTCTCTGTGCTATGGCAGAAGCTGGCACTGTGTCCAGCCATGCCTTAAATTAAAAAACAAAAAAAAACAAAAAAACTTTTCCCTCCTTTACCATCCCACCCTGCCCCCACACACAATGAGGCGTAGAGGTATTGAGGGGTAGGCCTTCCTTAAGAGTGGGTTCAGAGAACTCTCTCATTATCTCCATCAGGGTCGCTGCCTGCCCATTTTCATCTGAGCTGCTCAGTCGGAGCAGCTGACTCTCTGAGAGCGCCCCTCTGTCTGTGCAACATGAGAGAGATGGTGTGATCCGCCTCAGACAGAGAGGACAGCCGGGGGCCCTGAGGAAGATAAGCAAAGGTTTGGCAGTCAGGAATGTATCTCTGTATTCTTTCAGAGTTCAGAAGTCAGGACCCCTGTGACGGAGGGTAGTGAAGAACGTGCCCTCGGCCACATTGGCCAAGCATCTTAACACTCCATGCCTCAGTGTCCTCACCTGTAAAATGGGAATGATAGTTGTACGTACCTATCTCATGAGTTATGGAGATTTCGTGATTTAATAGTTCCAAATAATTTTAATAGTGTGTGCCACACAGTAGGCCCTTAGTAAAGATTAACTATCTTGTTGTATCTTGATTTCTATTAAGACGGATTGAAAGAACATTGGAGATCTTTTATCTAGCCCAAGCTCCAAAACGGATTCCTAGAATCACGTCAGAAGAATGAATTCCTTTCTTCCTTCTTAGAAAATTTAATCCCCCTCCTTTTTTTTTTTTTAATGATAAAAGTGGTAGTCCTAAGAAAAATAAAAATGTGAGCAGCAGAGAAAAGTAAAAAGTCAGTTTTCCCTTCACCAACCTTAGAACCACCCACAGTAGAACAGTGGAATGTTTTCTGGAAAATCCTTTGAGAACTCTTCTTGAGCAGGTTCCTGAACCTCTTTGTGACTGGCTTGCATTGACCTGGAGCTCAGACAATGCCTGCGTGTCTCCTGCATCCGGGACGGAGCGTGATGGCTCCAAGTCAGACAGGAGGCCGAGGTGGAGGATCAGAAAGCCAGTGGGGAATGACAAGGCATTTTCCTCCTGGAAAATGTTCATGAGTAACATCTCACGTGGTGCATTAAAATTTGGTCTTTATCTAGCACAGGGGAAGTTATGACTTCTCCCTTAATTTTTCAGAACTTTCCATCTTCAGTGAGCTGTCACTGCCACTGCCCAACAGCCATCCTGCCCTGGGGACCTGTCATGTGCCTGGTTGCCCAAACTGGGAGTAGTAGAGAGCCCCAAGGAGAGAGGGGTCTCTCCTCTGGTCCATGCGAAATCACTCGGTACTTAAGAGGTGCTTAGGAAAGGCTTGCCTTGTTGATAATCATGTTTCTAAAAAGTCAGTAGGAATGAAGAGCCTGAAACACAGATTCAGGCAATACCTCCGAGGACCTAATGGAGCTGGATCTTCAATGCCTGTCCTCACGGGACGGGAAGACAAAGCCAAGAAGGGGTTGCTGAGGTCCGTAGCCATGCTCTGCAAGCCCGACCTCCCTGGACAATGTGCATGGAGTTGTAATACAAACTGTAGCCTTATCTTCCTGCTAGTCAAAGAGGGAACGTGTGTGCTTAGCTTGTGGAACGACAGCCTGCCTCGATCCCTGGGATCCCCCTCCTGCCACTGACACAATTCAGCATTTCCTGACGTGGGGAAGAGCTCTACTTAAAGCCTGTGCTAACAAGGGGAAGGTCTAATATTTAGATTCCTGTCTTCTTTCCCTACCTTCTCAATTTATCTAAAGCTAATAAAAGCAGAGGAAGAGGAGGAGGAAATAGGATGATTTCTTCCTTCCCATTCTTCTATGACTTGCCTTCAGGAAGATCACTCAGGACGTTCTGGGATCTTCGCCCCCCACAGAACCTTACCTTCCACTGTCAGCAGCCCTCCAGCCATTCTAGAAAATGATATTGTGATATAACATTTCTGAAGATGTAAGGGCTGAGTGTGTTATAGGAGGCTGTCGGGAGTCTCCATCCTTAGATCAAGGAGGTCTCAGAGTGATCTAAACCAATTCCATTTTCTAGATGTGGAACTTGAAACCAAAACTGGATAGGAACTCACCCAGGTTTACCCAGCAAGGTACTATAAAGTGTAGATGTTATTTTAATCAAAGATATACATAGAGTTAAAGAGTCAAACCATTCTACAAGGAACTTAAACAATAAAAAGCTGTTTTCTGCCCTCCTTCTCACTTCCACCCAGTTTCCTCTTCCACAGAGACAACCATTTTCAGTTTTTTCAGCTGAGGCTTTTGGAACAGATGTCTGTATTTCTGACTAACATGCTGTTATTGTTACTTTTGTAAAACTCTATTTTAGGCATTATGTAGTGACTATCCACTGTGGAAGTGAGAGTTTACTTCTCTACTCCTACTCCCACTGCCCTATGACATCCATACTCCCTTCCCAACATCCCATCTTCCCTTCCTCTCAGTAGAGTTTTCCATAATTGTGGTTAAATGAATATACATCGTATGCATTATTATGACTGTGAAGTACTGTTTGGGGGCACCTGGGTGGCTCAGCCAGTTAAGTCTCTGCCTTCAGCACAGGTCATGATCTCAGGGTCCTGAGATCAAGCCCTGTGTCAGGCTCCCTGCTCCTCAGGGAGTCTGCTTCTCTCTCTCTCACTGCCCACCTCCCCCCCAACGGTCCATGTGTGCTCTCTCTCTCACACACACATGTAAATAAATAGAATCGTTTTAAAAAAAAAAAAAAAAAGAAATACTATTTGGAACAAAGCCATGTGGTAAGCTATAATTACTTTTTCTATACCTTTTCTTTGTTTTCCCTGGAGATGATAATGATCTCTTTGCTTTCTATGTAGTTATTAGTTCAGCACAAACTCTACAAATTGTCCATGTCTCCCTGCAGGATGTTTCGGTGCAGTGGATACTCTGTCAACTTCATGTTCGTGGAAAGCTCTCTCCTGGAGCCCTCCAGCCCACTCTGCTCTAAACAGTTCCCCCATGGCTGCTGCCTGACTGTCCCCATACTGCCATCCTCACGCTTCCTTTGACCTCTTTCTTCTCTGAAAGCTCCTGTGTTTTGTATCCCACATCTCTGTCTCAATATATTCCCTTGATGTAGTGAAGCAGCCCCAGCAGTTCTTTGAGAAGGATGGGCAGTACCTTTTTTAGCCTTTCCTTTTATATGCAAAGCCATCTTTATGTCTCTCTCAAATTTGATAAAGACTTTGGCTGGGTGTAGAATTCCAGATTGAAATCCATTCTCACTCAAAATTGTTCCATTGCCTTCTAACTTCCAGTGTTGCTGTTAAGAAGTCTGAAGCTATTTCAATTCTGGATCCCATTGTACAGATCTCTCTCTTTTTTCCTGGAAGCTTGTTCATTACTTACTAATGATGTGCTGTAGGCCATTTTTCATCCATTTCACTAGGCTCCAGATAGACTTTTTCAATTTAGAAAAATCTGTCCTTCAGTTCTAGAAAATATTTCTTTCTTTAAGGATTCTTTCTGTTCTCTCTTTCTGGAGCTGTCATTTGAGTATCGGATTGGTCAACTTGGCCTTCATTGTAGGCTAATATGGCTAGCCACATAGTTGGGAAATTCCTGACTGTCAATACTTTTAGAAATTTCCTCTTAGAGTGTTCAGATTATCCTGGGAAGACTCTTCCATCATCCTGCCCAAAGGGAAAGGACTTAGCAGCCAGTACTGTAGTAGCTACATGAGGAGGCAGGCCTGGAGGGCCCCACTCCCAGGAGACATTGTCCAGAGAACTCCTCCATTTCCAGCTTTGTACCCTGGTGCCTGCCCTCTGCCCCCATCCCACCCTGTGTCCAGAGACCCACTGTTTTTCTTCACCAGAGAATAAACCTGTGGGGACCGAGAAGGGACTGTGCAGAGTAAAGAAGAGAATCTGAGTTTATAATTGCTTTTCATCCAACCATTTTTCTCTCTCCCCACCTTTATCTCCAGAAATAACTGTTACTGCAAATTTCTGCAGTTTGGTTGGGACAGAAGTTGGGAGATTCTGTAGCATAAATGTAACCGTTCTTGACTTTCCCCATTGGGGGTCCTTGATTCAGTGCTTTCTCAAGTCTATTTTTATTTTTTTTTTTTAGATTTTGTTTATTCATTTTCTTAGAGGGTGTGTGTGCAGGAGCAGGGGGAGGAGCAGAGGGAGAGGGAAAGAATTTCAAGCCAACTCCCCACTGAGTGTGGAGCCCGATGTGGGTCTTGATTTCACGACCCTGAGATCATGACCTGAGCCGAAATCCAGAGTTAGGTGCTCAACCAACTGAACTTTCTCCACTCTCTTAAGTTATTAATCACTCATCCTTTGGCTTTCCAGCTTCCAAAATTGTGTTGCTATTGTTTCCTCTCTCCTTCTCCCCATCTTTGTGTATTTAGATCTTTTTGTGTAATTTTGGGAAGGAGAGAAAAGTAGTTGTGGCTCTTCAAGCTACTCTCTTTGTCCAGAAGTCAATAATAATAATAACAAAAACAACAACCACAGTACAGCACAGCAGTAGTGGCAACAATAACCAAGGGTAACAAGGCCCTTATTTAGCCTTTGTTATAAACCCAACGCTATTCTACACACTTTACACCTATTAACTCACTTAATCATCACAGTAAGAGATTCTGCCACTGTCCATGAGATTTATGATCTCTCTGAAGAAGGAGATTCTACCAGATCCCACCTTGTTGTTGCCACTGTCAGGTCTCCCTGTCCCATTGCTGCGAGCTGCAATTTCACATGGGAAGCAAAGCTGTATATTGGAGACAGTGCTGAGCTTGGACTCCAAGAACTGTGGCCAAGTCCTGGCTCTACCTCATCTTTATTATGTCTTCCTGGGCAGAATACTTAAACTGCTCGAAAGGTAGTTTCCTCATTCCCCCATGGGATTACCCAGGACTGTTTTGAGAATCACATGAGAAAGCATTTACAGAAGTACTAAGTACAGCCCTTGGCTCTTAGAAGGCTCTGTTCATATTGGTTAGAAGAAGGGAAGCTAAGGTTGTTGAGTCAGAGGATGTAGTGAATTGTGTCCCCTCCAGATTCGTATGTTAAAACCCTAATCCCCAATACCTTAGATTGTGGCTGTGTTTGGAGATAAGGCCTTTAAAGAGGTGAAAAGTAAAATGAGATCATGTAGGTAGACTTAATCTGATAGGACTGGTGTCCCTTTAAGAAGAGTTGATTAGGGCACACACATGCATAGAGGGGCCCATGTAAAGACACCAGGAGAAGACCCACTTCCCAGCGGCAGAGAGAGGCCCCAGAAGAAACCCGTCCTGCCAGTACCTTAAACCAGGACTTCCAGCCTGGGAGAAATAAATTTCTGCTAAGTCATTCAGTCTGTGGTACTTTGTTATGGCAGCCATAGCAAACTAATATGGAAATCTCAGGTTTAAGTCCCAGCATTGCCGCTTACTAACTGTGTTGCCTTGGGGAATGTCCTGATCTCCCTGAGCCCCAGTGTTCTCATCTATAAAACGGAGCTGATAATAATAAATAAAAAAAGATGGCCAAGGCTGCAGTCTTGGCATACACCGAAAGATTTAAATCAGTTTATGGACACAGAAAGGCCTCTGGAAGCTGTTTGAGGCCCAGCAAGGCCTGCAGAGATCCAGGCACACAGCAGCAATGATGGTGCCATACGGCACTTGCTTGAGGGGCACAGGTTGGTGGGTATGTGACGTTATATCCCCCAAGCACATTAAAGGGCCCCGCCAGGGCAGGGCTGGATCACCATTCCAGAGAGGGGAGCCTCTTCTTGGCAGTATTCCAAGACTCTGAGCACTCGAGGACCCTGGGACAGGGCAGGCAAGTACTGATAAATGCACATGACAGTGACCAATGGGCTGAACAGATGCGGTTGCCCTGGGAAGCTGCAAGTCTGACTCTGGTGCCTGAGACTTCTTGTTGGGCTCCATTTGCATCTATCTATCTCCATGAGCTCCCCACGACATCCCCACCACCCGATCCCTTACGGGACCTGCTTCAGCAAACGTGTTGCCTTTGGAAATGTGCATTTCGGTACTGAGAATCATCCTGTCCCTGCACCGTGTCGCTTCATTGAAGGGCTGTCCTCCTGATAAAGGAAAGCTAAATGTCATCAAGAGTTCTTTCAAGACTAGTTACTTTTCTGTGGGGCCAAGTTTACTTAAACATGAGATCATCTCTACCCCAACCTTTTTTTTGCTCTGTAACCTGCCAGTAACAGCACAGGGTGAAGTCACTGGGACATGATAAAGGGGAGGGATGAGGAGAGGCAGAAATTGAGCTTGCTTGGGCTGAAAAGCCAAATTTACATTCATCTAAGGAAGTCATATTACTGCTGACCTGATCAGAAGTCAAATTCTGACTCTCATTGACATCAGAGTCTCAGAGCAAACACGAAGTTTGGAACCAGAGGGAAATTCCTGATTAAATTTGTTTGAGGGTTTCAAACAAAGTTTGAGCTAATAGTATGTGTCAAAAAAACAAAAAAAGAAGAAGAAGAAGAAGAAAAGAAAGAAAAATCTGATGGAGGACCTTGTCATCTATTCATCTATTTTTGTATTTCTCAAGATGCCTGTCCTAGAACTGAGAACCCAGTATGGTGGTAAAGGACTTCTGGCTTCAAGCTCTGTCTTCACTGCTCATTAGATATATGATCTTGGGCAAGGAACTTATTTCTCTAAGCCTCAGTTTCTTCATCTGTGAAGTGGTGTTCCCTTCCTCAGAAGGATATTGAGAGAAGCAAATACACATTGACACCCATAAAGTAATTAGGACTATGTCTGGTACAAAGTTAAGTTCTCCCTAAGTGTTAGCTGCTGTCATTATCGTCATAGTATTCTGTTTCACAGGTGCCTAAGTGAACCATTGGTAAGATTCACTTTGTCCATCTTGCAAATTTCACTGCAAATACATCCTGCCAGCTAGCAAACCGCTGAAAATGTCTTGTCATGTGAGAGGTTCCAAAGACGAGTCTGAGGCCGTGGGATCAGCCTTAGGAAGAGGGAATCAATACCTGTTATTTTATGACTATGATTATGATTAGTTTATATTATTATTTTATGACTATTGTTTTATGGCTGTAAAACGTGCTCTAGAAGGTAGAAATCTTGGAACATGCATTAACACAATGTAGTCAACAGTTGAGCCTGAATCTTTCTGAGGTGTGGTCAGAGGAATTGGTTTCTTCAGTGTCTTTGGCTAATGATTGACCCACTAAAAATGGGAATTGTTTTAGCAAAACGTGGGGGGCTTTGCCCCATGGTAAGCAAGTGTACCCAGACATCTGAGCTGGTCCTGTGGTCTCTGTGGGCCATGTCTGAGTCCACGTTGGGCGGTGGGGGGCAGGGTGCTTCGCGTGGAGGCCACTCGGGTCACACTTAATTGCCTTTGCTTCTTTCTCTGGTCATGTGGTAACAGGCTGACCATTCCTGCAGATTAATTATCATGAAACAAGGAGTTGACGCACTCTCTGGCCCAGAAGTCTGCAATCACTCTCTGTTATCTGGATAATGTCTAGACTGCTTCTACCTCTTACCCAAAGCCATCCCCAAGCTGACCCTCTTAACTCGCTTCATCTCTGCGATTTGCGCACAGTCTCTTTCTACCCCCACCCCCACTCTCCAGTGTCTCTAGTGTTTCCCCCCAGCCAGGTTCCTCCTTGAATATCTTCTTGAGCCTGCCAGGTGTCCTCATCGGCACATAGCCATACATGCTGTGCCCGTGTTGTCTCAATCCTGCACATCGACGGTCACAATAGGACTCCTCCCTTTGCCTTTTCCTGGAAGACCATACCTTCTTTTTCACTCTCTATTTTTTCTAACTCACGTCCTTTGAGATTCAGCTTCAGCTCACTTTCCCCTGGCCCTTTTCAAGGCCATGAGTCAGTCCCCTCTTCCTCCTGTTAACATTGCATCTGTTGCATAATAGAGTAGCATTTCTCAAATTGTATTGTAACTGCTTCTTGGTTGAAAGATCCTATAGAGAAGGCTTCCCCCAGTTACACTAAACTTCTGCTTTTGCCCCATGGTCCTTGATTTCTTGGACGACCTGTTCAAATATGTCGAGAAAACACCTCTGGAGAAGTGGGAGAATTTTCTAAACATATTTGGCCGCAGGATGAATTTTCTAACAGACTTCTTGCTGGGGCAGACCAGCATTTCCCTGGGCCCCCTTTCTGTGTGCTGAGCCCCTTCCATGAGTCTTTTTATTCTTCGGTGTCTGGTTCATGACGAACTTCCGTGGAAGGAACATGGGCCTGGGAATCAGTAGCCAGAACTCTAATAGGTGCTGCCTCAGCCATGTGACCTAGGCAGATTCTCCTTTCTGGACCTCAGTTCCCTGCGTGTAGGCAGGATTAGTTGATCTAGCCCTGTGACCCTAAAATATTGGTCTGGGAATGCCTTGAACAGAATCTGAAAATGAAACTCTGAAAAGTGCCTTCAAATGATCTCAGTGAGGCCCTGGAGGTAACTGAATCCAAACAGCGAAAGTAGCTGGTGCCCTTTGGAAGGGTTCAGAGGTGTGGCCCAGAGTGCCATGATCCCTTGGAACATGAGACTTCATCAGCAGGTGGTCCCATTCGCAGCTCTTTGAGGATCAGATCACTGTGTGAGTTCCTCTTCCTAATGTCTCCACAGTCCTTCCTCTTAATCAAAATGAATAGTTTTTCAAGGCTCTGCTGTAGCCAAGTAAAATACTTATCCTGGTAGTGAGCAAAGTTCCCTTGAGGGGCTAAAACCCACCATATGGGCAAGAAGTGGCTGAAGAATGGGGCTGCTTGCTTAGAAAGTTGTGGTCCCGTTGGGACTGAACAGCTCATGCCCACGGGTCAAAGACCTCCTCAGAAGTGGTGCATCTGTCTGATGAAATTTGCTCCCTTGGTTGAAATCTGCTAATGTAAAAGCATTCATCCAAAGGGATTTCTCTTTGGGTTTGTGCCTTTTCTTGAGAAGCAACGCCCCCCCACCCAAAAAATCTCTGTTGTTTATAGAGAGCACCGTGCTTAAACAGGTGCTCATTTATTCAGTCGGTGGTTGTCAGGACCCCTTGGTATGTCAGGTGTAGGACTTCAAGATGCCATGAAAAGGAAAAGACAAACATTCTCTGTCCTCTTGGCACTCAGGTTTGGGTGGGGATGCCAGATGATAAAACAGGAAATAACAATAAAAACTAGTAAGAATGATGATAGGGAAAGACTGGGGTACTAGGGAGCCACCTAGCAGAGATATCTCAGCTACTTGGAGAAAGTCAAAGAAAGCTTTCTGGGGGAAGTGACCTCTCCTATAGAGGCCCGATGGGATAAGGAGGAGTTGGCCAGAATGAGAGGATGTGGGAGAGGGAGCCAAGGAGCGGAAGCAGAATGTGCAAAGGCTTGGGGTCGGGGAATGCTAAATGGGCCTGTGGGTTTAAAGAATTTCCACATGCCCATATCTCAAACCAGAAAGGGAGGCCTGGTGAGCAGTGAGGCTTGAGGGAAGGCCAGGGTCACCATCCTGAGGGGCCACCGATGAACTGTGAGAAGTAATGTCACTGCCCAGGGACATGAAATGAGATTGTATGGTAAGAGGGGACCATGGAAGAGGGGCTTACTATTTAATAGAATTGCAGAGGTAGAAGCACACTTGGAGGTCAGCTCCTCCAGTTCCGTCCCTTGTAGATGAAATAAACTGAAACAGAGGTCGTGTGACTTGTCCAAGGGCATTCTGTCTTTTGATGATGCAGGCAGAATCATGAGTTGGGGGTGTAATTCAATGGTGTGTGTTGATGAACTGGCTTTAAGCAGACAGAAATACCTAATTTGTAGCTGATTGCTGTGGTGTAAATATTGCCCATGTTGTCTATTTCAAACTACCCATGTTTAACCATCAGCTCACACAATTCTTGGAAGGTGAGCAGTCTGGTCTGTAAGAGCCAGTACGAGCCAGCAACAGTGGACCAAAGGAAAAGCTGACTCTGTGCCTCTGCCCAGCTCTTTGATCAGTGACATTTCGCTGGTGGTTTGAAATCAGTGGTGGAATTCAGCAAATGCTGCAGATCAAGGTTTGTTCCCCTGGAGAGCCGTTGTTAAACACTGACCAGAACACTGCTATAAAAGGTATCTGTAGTTTGCGTTGGGGAGTGATGTTCAAGTCACCTACATCCTTAACTGATTTTCTGCCCGCCAGATCTATTACTGGAAGGAGCCATTTGTCCATTTCTCCCTTCAGTTACGGTTATCTTTTTTTCCAACAATTTTTCTGAGCTACAATTCACCCAGTGTGCAGTTCACCCACTGCAAGTATGCACATCAATGTTGTTGTTGCTGTTGTTTTGTATCTCACACATCACGCACATTTCCATCACCCCAAAGAGAAGCCTCATTCCTTTTAACCGTCATTCCCCCAGCCTCCCACCCTTCACCATTAGCCCCACGCAACCACTTATCTACCTTCTTTCTCTGTAGATATTTCATATGAATAGAACCGTATAAAACACAGGTTTTTGTGACTGGCTTTCTGGATGTTTGCAAGGTCCATCCCTGTTGTAGCTTGCATCGGTTCCTCATTCCTTTTTGTGGCTGGATTGCGTCTCATTGTAGGACAGAGAACGTTTTGTCTATTCATCCATCTGGCTTCAGGACCCCTGGCTTCATGGATCCACCCGCCACTATAAATATTGCTGTACCGGTCTCTGAGGGGACCCAGGTTTTCATTTAGGAATGAAAGTGCCAGGCCAAACGGCAGCCGTGTTTAACTTTGGGAAGAGCTGCCTGTTTTCCAAAGTGGCCGTGTGCTCTTACGTTCCCACCACCGACACACGGAGGTTCTGACTTCTCCACATCCTGGCCAGCACTTGTTATCAGCTGGCTTTTGGATTATCCATCTGAGCGGATGTGATGTATATCCTATTGCGGGTTTGTGTTCTCTCAGTTTTTGCCTCTACTTTGATCCTCTGTTGTTAGGTCCATACCTGCTTGGACTTCAGGTCATTTGGAAGAATTGACCCCTTTGTCATTGTGTAATGTGCCTCTTTATTTCTGATACTTTTCTACATTGTAAAGTCGGCATTGTCTGAAATTAACATAGGTAATCCAGCTTTCTTTTAGCTAGTGTGAGGACTACGTATTTCTTTCTCCATTTCTCTCTATTTGTTGTTTTTTAATCTACTCCAACAATCTCTGTCCTTTAATTGACATATACAAATTATTTTTCTTTGGTGTATTCAGATTATTGGCATAACTGAATTGATATCTGCCATTTTCGTAGTTATTCATTATGTTTGTTCTTTGTTCCCCTCCCTTTTTCTGTTCTTTTAACTGAAGAAAACAATTGTCAATTGTAGTTTTAAGATGCATCATCAAAATTATTAAAATACGGGGGGAGGAGTGTATATTCTACAATCTATGAAACGTGGCCATAATACTCCCTTTACAAGAAGGTTGTAGGGTTTACATAGGGCCATTGACCAAAGCACTTAGCCCAGTATTTGGGTAGGCAGTGAGCACTGTATTAACCATTACCATAATTACTGTGTTGGTACTATCCAGTTACTTTGGGGACAACAGCTGACTTGGACACCCCAGTTCTGTTACTGCACCACAGTTGAAAATAATTACCCTACATACATAGGAATATAGATCCGGACTAAGTGTTTTTGTTGTTTTTTGTTTTGTTCTTTGTTTTTAAGTCTCTCGTTGAGAACATGTTCTCTCAACCTGCTCTGTAGTCCACAGTTAAATATGGAACTCTGAGGTTGGACAGCCCAGCATTTGAATCCCACCAGACTGGTCACTTACAGATGTTTGACCTTGGGGAATTTCTAAGCTACTCTAAGCCTTAGTTTCCTTATTTGTCAAATGCTTATGTTAATGCTTTCCTCATAGAATGTGGTCAGGACCTCGCTAGATGTTCAAAACATATTATTATCAGTTGTCCTATCTCTTCCTCTAAACCAAGTGCTCCCTGTGCCTCAGTCTCCCTTTTTGAGCTGGAAACTCTAGGCAGGACCTGAGGAAGGCAGAAGGTATGTAGAAGGATTTAAACATTAGCAGGAGAAATGCCCTAGACCATACAGGGATGGGTCTCTCCAGCTAGACATGGCAGTGGGGAAAGGGAATGGGGCTGTTTCTTGGCATGCCTCGTGTAGGGGGTTGCCTCTCAGCCCTGGACAGGGGTAACCCTGGGGCAAGAAGAGATTCCTGGCTGATGCAGGCAACAGGGCAACAGGCCAATAACCACCCTCTCACTTCTGCCATAAAGCAGCGAATCTTGATGGAAGAGTAGCTATGGATTCGTCTCAGTCCCAGCTATTGTGGGGACAGGTGATTGCGCTTCATCTCTGCATTTTTTGCCTCAAGAATATTCTAGATACTGCTGGTTATTCATTTCTTTTTTTTTTTTTTTTTACTTATTTTCTTTTCTCATATGTATGTGTGTGTGTGTATATATATGTGTGTGTGTATATATGTATAAGTATATATATATATATTTTTTTTTCTGAATCTGTGGTTTTGGTTTAATGGGAATTAATCACTACCTCTCTGTTCATTCCCCAGACATATTTTTAATGTCTGAACAACTAGCAGGCTGGCCTTTGGAGCCAGATGAACAGGGAGACGTACATTCACAGAAAAACTCTATAGTGCTGCGCTCTGTTTCTGCTTGGCCCAGCAGTGATGGGCATGTCAAGTAGCATAGAACTAAACAGGCAGACCTAGGCCTGTCCAAGAGGGAATTTCTATGTCAGACCTAGTTTTTTGTGGTCAGAGGGCTTTGTTCATGATTTTTCTGAGTTAAGGCTGCAACCTTTTAGAAGCTGGGCATCACCTGTCCAACATAGCTGGAAACAGTATTGCCCTCCAAGAGTCCAAGGCTTTTAGAAGGATCTAAAACTCTTTCCCTCAGGAAAGCCTCTTCACTGCGTTTAATGATTCAGTGAGAATTTTGTGATATACTGACATGAATTTTAAAAATATGGTGAATTCAAATACAAGAAAAAGGAAGGATCTGAAGAAAAAGGGGTTTGAGGCATTAATACTGTATACTTAGGGATCCCTTTCCTTAAGATTGTGTGTTCTAGAAGATCCCAGGAAATCCCATCCCATTGACTAGGGACAGCTTCACGAAGCCTTGCAGCCTGTCCTGAGTGGCCCTCCATGTGGAGCACACTCTGGAGAGTTTCTCCATCTGGTGTCCCTCCTGACCACAGTGGAGCGTGAGCCTCAGTCACAGGCCCTGGAAGGTTATACTTGGGTAATGTGGCAGGGGAGTATTATTTTGCAAGTTATCAAGTATCCAAAGCAGAACAAAGGTTCCAAGTTCAGCTGATCACTTTAGGCTCTCACAGCCTGACCTTGTAGGCTCCCACAGAGAGGGCCTGTTCCCAGATACTGCTCCCCATCCTTTCTGTGTTCCTGAGAGGTAGAAGAGGTGATTATTATTGGCAAGAACCTGAAGACCTAAGTTATTGTTGGCACAAAGAAATGGACACCTCATAAAACCCAAATCCCAAGCAAACCATGTCCACCCAGTCCGTCTTGTCCAGAGGGAATCCCCTGAGCATGGGATTGGAAGAATGCGCTAGGAAGTATGAAGAACCCAGAAGCCTCACTTCCCTGGGGATTCACAGTGTTCTCTCGTGGGCACCCTGTACAGTCGAAGGACACATCTGTGTGTACACAATATGGTATCTGGCCATTGATGAGGGACGTATCCTTGCATACAAGAAGCCAGAGTTGGGAGCTATCTGTGTGTGTGTCAGTACTTGCGTCAAGGCTACCAAGTTCTTTGTGTATGTGTGCGTGTCTGAACTATAAATCAGTGTTCTCAATGGAAATAAGATACCGAGCTATAATTAGAACCTTCTTGGAACCAAACACAGGCTCCTTTCTTTCTCTCCGTGGTTAGCGCCCCATCACAGAGGGTATCCTGGGGAGCACAGCTCAGAGAGTTCTCCCACCATTTGCTTTCTTTTCTAGTATCTTTGTATATGAGTCTGTGTTTTATTTTTTCAATGTGAGACAAAATTCCTTACTATCGGGAACCAAAGGCCTCAAGTTACAGGAGGAAAGATCTTGCTTTGTAACGTGACAGGAGCAGGAGGATTGGGGTGAGATTTCCCCAAAGGGTGAATGAGCATTTGCCCAGTGGCCTGGGATTTCAGAGAGTGGGTAGGGATGCTTGCTCCAGCTCAACATGCTTCATTTTTTTGGTCTTCCCAACTGAATTTTGAGGCCTTGGTCGGGGGTCATGACCTCTCCTCGTCTGTGGCCCTCTAAGGGGCCCAGCCTACAGCTGCGTAGGAGGTAAGCCACTGTCAGGGAGTATATCCCTGTTGACACGGGGGCACACACCTACAGAAGGACAATGTCAAATAAGAGGTGCCTTTTAGAACTTATTACAGAACAGCGTGCACACGTGGGCATGAGATCCTTTGCAACTACAGTCCGTAAGAGAAGCTCCAGGATTCTAGCTTAAACCATCTCCATGCTGGGTAACAAGCAGCTGGGTAACTGAGACCTCAGTGTTTCAAATAAAAGAAGATGAGGGAAAATGCAGAAGGAGATTGGAGAGCTTCTGGGGTAACGCCATACGGTAACCCATACGGTGGACAGCTTGGAACGATCGTGAGCTCACAAGTCTGGGTTGACCTGAGAATGAGTTCCTCCCACTCCCCAACTCAACCAAAACCAAGTGAGCCATGACACTGTTGGGATTTGGTCTGCGCTAATAACAGTGCTAGCCCCGCAGCCGCCATGTGCTCACCACCCCAGTTGACATTTTCTGTCCCCACTTTCCCCTGTGGTTGGCCAGAGACAGTAGTTTAATGATCACAAATAATGTTTTTTCTGAGAAGAATTCTAAGTGAAGCAAACAAACAAACGAAAACTCCTTGAAAGGCTGGCTAGAGAAACGTGAGAGTTAAAAACTTCCTAGACTGAAATCAGGGGAAGGAGAAAGTAGCACAAGAGTGTGTGCTTGAACCCTGAGGTCTGCAGAGGGGAAAACCAAACCATGGATAGCACAAAGATATTTCGCTTGGAGAATCTAAAGAATTTTTTGGTGGTTTTTCTTGCTATTGTCTAAAAGGAAGCCTGCAGTAAAGAAAATTGTGGGTCATATTTCATATGTGAAAGAACATGAAACAAAGGATCTTATCTTTAATAGCTAAGAACCCAATTTAATGTTTGAAGGAACATGAGGGGGAAAAAAACCCACAGGTGACTATCAAACATACTATAAAATTCGGTCAGATTAGCTCTTTCAGAAAACACGCAAGGCATCAGGAGGCTGGGTATTTCTCAATTCTGCCATAAGGAAATGGACTTTTTTTTTTTTTTTTTTAGGCAAACATAAAAGAGTATGTCCAAATCCAAATGAGTATTGTCGTCCCCTTTGGGGAGTCCTCCTGGGATACTTCATTCAGGGGAAGATGCTGCTTTTACTTTAAATATTTTTACACTCCCCTCTTGATTTTCCTGTGAATGGTGTCCTTCGTGACTAATGGGTTCTCCTTTAGGAGCCAACCTGAATTCTGAAAATCATTTTGCATCAAAAATAATGTGAGCATTTAATGGCAAAATCCTGATTTATCTGAGGGGTTTTGAAAGGATGCATTCTAAAATAAATTCTACGTGAGGTCCAGAAATCAAGGGAGCGGAAGCAGCAGCCTCAGTGCTCTCCACAGTAACAACCAGGGATCCGACATGCCGCAACTCAGCTGGGAGATCACGTGCCTGTGAGCTGGACACACCTGGACAGGTGGGATCCTGGCACTGCATGCCCACCTGTTCTATTCCTTTCTGACCTTCAGGTTCCCCATTTAAAACCTGGGATAGGAATAATACCTACCTGATGTGACTGTTAGGATTATATATATATATTTTAAATTTAGTTATTTATTTTTTTCAGTAATCTCTATACCCAGTGCAGGGCTTGAACTCACAACCTGGAGATCGAGAATCGTACTCTCTTCTGACTGAGCCAGCCAGGCACCCAGTGACCTTTAGGAATATTAAATGAGGTATGCATGAAAAGGACATAGGCAAGGCATAGTGATTATTTATTGCTATTATTCTTACCTCGTGATATCTTACTGTGCAACTGGGCTCTCGGTAAGTGATCTCTGTGGGGTAGGGGATTTGTTGTGAGGTTGACGCTAAAGGTGTCTGACTTTGACCTGAAAGTATATCCATAGCTGAAGAGTGGGGTCATCTAAGGTAATCGCAGAAGGACTAGGAGAACATGTCTAATCCTCAGTCCCGTGAAGCTCTTTCGGAATGGTATTTATTTACCTCAGAGTTCCACCTCAGCTCTCCTAGTCTGGGAAGTTGACTATTACATCAAACAATGGAATTCATGAACAATAAGATAAAATGTTAAGTAGCATGGATAATTGAAGAATAAACTGTCAGAGAGTCAAGTAACCCAATATAGAGGAAAATGTCCTTGGGACAGTTTTGTCAACCGGAGACTCCTCTGTGGCCTCGTCATTCAAAACCCATGAGATAATTTGTTTAACTTGAGCGTAGGAGGCATCACCAAGAAGAAAACCGACCTCAGAATCCACAAACAAAGGAGAATGGGTCCGCGGGCAGTCGTGGGTCAGGGTGGGGAAAGAGAAACTGCCCAAGTTTGGCCAAAGATCTTGTCACCCTTTTATGATGATCTCATATTGATCAAGAAGTCTTTCCATGGCTCTTCAGGCTCGAAAGGGAGACTAGGCACTCTGGCAACTCTGCACACACCTTGTTGACTGCGAAACCCAGTGTGGTGCGGTATCATAAGCCAGATATTAAAAATTAGGGGAAAAGGCAGAAACACAGTGGGGGACAATTTCCATGGAAAGCCTTGAAGTAACAAAAGAGACAAGCAGAGAGTCAGTTTGGTCAGCACCGCATTGTCACCGACTTCAATAAGGACATTCCGAATGTTGTCTTGTAAGCACAGAAGGTGATGTGTAAGGACAGAGACCTTCTTAGGAATAAAACATAAGAACAAAGGTCCCTCTTGCCGGTCAAGAGTAACTATGGGACCTGGAGGCTTAGGCATTGACCTGTCCATAGCTAGGCCTGGAACACGGACCCAGGAGAGCCTGGTGTTTGACCCAAGCCTCTCTCATTTGAACAACAGGATTAAATCTCAACCTGGAACATGAGGAGCAAAACTTTGTTCTTGGGACGCAGACACTAAGCCGGATTGGGGTAAGGGGCACAGGGACGTTGAGGGCCTTGGCTTCTGGAGAAGGATCCAATGGCTTATGAAGACTTTTCTTTCACTGGTTCCTGGGAACCATGGAGTCGACACAAATTAGCAGAGCTAAGTAGGCAGATTTGTGGGTTTGGAGGCATAATTAGTACTGTTTTTCTCTAGTCTTGACCTAACTGGAGTTCACTGGGTATGTAATGGAAAAAAAACAACCAGCTTGATATAAAAATACAGGAAATGCCTGCAATCACTGCTGATTACAGTAGCAGCTTTCCTTCTGTTATTTTTGTGAAGGAGAAAAAAAAAAAACACAACAGCATTTGTTAGGTTTGGTCTTGCTTTTTTTTTTTTTTTCCCCTTCCCTAAGTGGTAGAAACAAAGTGGCCTATTAGTTCTTTTTAGGGCATTCTTTGCTCTAGCTAAATGATGTCACTTCATCTTTTAAGTAAGGGGTGGGGCAGAGGCTAGAAGACATTCAAATTCTTATCATAAATAAAATTCCTTTAAATACAAAATATATTCAAGTGGTTCTAAATGTGGCTGATTAGCGCTGGGGGCTCATGTTTTCTGAATTCTTCCCGTCGCTAGTCCCTCCAGGCTGTTCAGAGTGAATTTTGTTTTTAGCATAGCGCCTCTTTTTGCAGTGTGGTTTACATTAGGGCTGGAAGAGGTAGTACCATTTCCAGCGATGTCTTTTCCCAAAAACCGTCACCTCTTAGCAAGTGAAGACACTCATACAAAGAGATCTTCTGAACCAGTAGACTAAAAGACACACAATGTTCAGACAGAGAGAGCTAGATTCTTACCAGCCAGGAGCTAGCAAGGAACACCCAACCAGTCTGTTCATGAGGTTCCTCTAGCGTATTTCACTTCTGGCTTGAGGATTCATAATGCCTGTGGCTGGAATTGGGTTGGAAGTTATGGTTATAATGTGTCTTTTAAAATGCCACCTGGGAACTGGTTAGATTCTCCTAGCTTCCTGTTGGTGGGTACCCCCGGGTTCTACAGACAGGTGGCCCCTTGGGCACCACCCAGAGCCACGCTTTGCCTATCGAGCCTCAAGGCTTCTCTGTTTGTAAGGCTCTGGGAATTGTTGTCATTCCAGACAATAGACTTGGGGAACTCAGCTCCCCAGCATGGAGCGCAGGGCAAAAAAATAAATAAATAATAGAATTTGGTTCTCAGGCAGCAGCACCTTTGAGGGAGAAAAGCGCTGAACTCTGTTTCAGAATGCTGTATTTGGCCATAGTTTCTTCAGCTGTCTGATGAGATTGGACCACGTGATTCTTGACTTTCCTCTGATGTGGTTCTCAGCCAGGGGTGGTTTTGCCCCCAGGGGCCAATGGGCAATGTCTGGAGACGTTTCTGGGGCTCATCTCAGGGTGGGGGGGGGGGCGGGTTCTGCTGTGGCATCTAGCGGACGGAAGCCACAGGTGACACTATACAACCTGCGATGCCCAGGACGGCCCCCAACACAAACCATCCGGCCACTATGCCCGGTGGTGCCGAGGCTGAAACTCTCTGCCCGGCTCTCGAGTTCTGTGATGACGCAGCACTAATGGCACCAAGAAGTTGGGAGTTAACAGGTGCCTCGTTTGGGCACCCTAAAAAAATCAGATCGAGAGGCTGACAGGTTTTTGAACCCTTCTGAAGATAACAGGAAGGCATAGGGAGAGATTTCCATCTGCCATTTCATTTCTTTTTCTCCACTCTCCAAGATTCTACAAACCACCTCAGAGATCGTATTGAACTTTTTGTGGAAGAACTCCATGTTTGAAGAACCAGAGTTTTTATTTTCTATAAATATTAAACCAAGAAAAATATTTAATCTACCCATACCATAAAAACTGCAATAGTCTAAGTATGATCCTCTGTTCTTACTCATGTATTAATAGCAGTTTCCTTGCCCCAGGTGGCCCTCATTTGGTTAAATGAGCATGTGATAGGATCCTTTGGAACCGCTTGGCCCACTCCCCAACTAAAACCCCTTCTCTCCACATAAATTTTGCTTCAAATATCACAAAACCAAAAAAATTTTAAAGTCATTTTCCATCATAACTCCATCTAAGCAGAGCACCTTAACATCACCCCACCCTTTAATCTTTTATGGGAAGGTTTCTGCCAGTAATCATTTGGTGTTGTCGGGATTAAAGGGATTAAGAATACACCAGTAGACAATTTTCCCTTCCACCTCGGTGCACCCATCATAAAGTAGACTTCGTATGGTTTATGGGACCAGAGTACCTTAAACATTTTATGGCATGGGATCAGTCTGTGAAGGTGTTGCCCCTGTTCCCCGAGTCAGGTTTCACCCTGCGCCCTGCTAGAGAAGTCTCTGTGTTCTAGTCTCTCTGACTCTGGGATGCCTACTGCCTTTACTGCCTGTCTCTGACACCTGCAGTCAGTACCTGCGAATACCTGCCCAGTCTGCGGCTCAGTAGGACCCGGCACGGTGCAGGGGATGTTAGGGGATGGCTAGAAAATGGTGACTGGTTTGTTGACCAGAAATTCTAGGTTGATGGTCAGGTTCACCAATTTCAGGATGTCAGTAGAAATATTTGTGTTTGAAAACAAACCAGCATGCCATCTCTGAGCACGTACTTTCATGGCTCCATACACCTAGATATATACCCACAATGACACTCGTGACTGTCTCTGTACAGTTGGCTCTCTCACTAAGCAGCCCTCTCCTAAAACTGGGTTTGTGGGTAATTTACATGGAGCAAGGCGGACTAAGGGGAAAATGATTTATGCCTGTTCCTTGTTTTGTTTTGTTTTTTAAATCCCATTTCTTTGGTCTTATTGAGGTCTAATAGGACTCCAGTGAAGCACACAGTTCTTATATGTGAATAAACCTTTCCATGACTAGAGTGCTATATAATGCAGATCAGGGTAGACGGTTTCTAGAACCCCTACAGTCAGTACCACCTCCTGGGAGGTAACCGTTTTGGCCATGGGGAAGTTTTATATTCATTCTCTTTAAAGATGATTTTAGTGTTAAAATACCCTAAATAGTGCTCATTGTCTCCCTCTGACCTTGCCTGGGTCTGGGTTCGTATGGGAAGCTCCTCACTTTGAAAACGATCAATAATATTTATTGCGGGGTTAAATTGTGTTTGACATTAAGTGTTTTCCATATATTCCCTCATTTAATTCTCAGGATTATGGCGTATGTGGTAGATAAAACTGTCCTCATTTTACAGATGAAGAAACTGAGACTTCAAGCTGCAACTTGAAGCAAAAAATCCCACAGGCAGGAAGTGGGGGATCCACGTGGGAGCGCGGCCCGGGGCACCATCCCCTGTTTTCTTTACCCCCATGCCAACAGGTGTTTGCCTTCATTATACATAGAGGAGTCTGAGCAAAGCTGGATTATTTTTCATGTAAAATTGAATTTAATCCTTCCTTCTAAAGCTTGAGGGAAGATTCTAGAAACCTTTACCAGACTACCTTGCTGTGGGTCATTGCGGCAATAGTTACTGCCCATTGGGCATGGTTTCTGAAGCCTCTCTCTGGGGTACTATGTTTAATCTTTAAGAGGAAGGTTTACTCAAGTTCACTAGGCAAATATGCAAATACAAGGAAAGGAAGAGGCTTACAAAGGAAAACTTGAGCCCCCCACCCCTGCCCTTTTTTTTTTTTTTTTTTTTTTTTTTTTTGTCTACACACTGCTAAAAGGAAATTCAGGGTAAAAAGATAAGCAAGTCACACATATTAATGTCTTAAACTATTGCCTCCAATTGTAGGACAGTTACTGAAAAGTAGGAGACTGTAATAAGGCTTAGTGAGATCTTGAAGATAAAGGAATTAGGGGGAAGTGTCAAAAGCACTACCCAAAAACAAGGGATTACTTATGGGGGGTTGGGGAATGAATAAATGATTTTACCCATTTACTCTTGGAATCCTTAAGAAGTCTGTATCACATGGATCAAAAGCAAATGTAGTGGTTTTAAGGACATACTGTATCTTGTTCCTGCTTCCACGCTCTTTGGTGTTGGATGATAAGGCTTAGCACCTTTCCAAGCACAAAGAAATCAAATTGCCAACAATGAATGAAGGAAAGGAGTGTTTATGGGGCACGTGCTGATCTGACAGGGAAATAGACTTAAGGCACCGCCGAGTTCAAGCAACTGATGGTAGTCAGGCAATTTCAACAAGTCTGAAAAGTGATTTCAAAATGCTTGCTTATAAATGAAGAGTTGTTAGTGGTGAACAATGGACACTATTCTCATTTCTAATTATAATGGTGTTTCTGCCTCCTGAGCATCATAAGGATTATGAATAGACAACCACCTGGAGAGAATCTCCTTTTAAATACTAACCTAGTTAACCTAGTGAGCAGATGTTAATATCATCAGGTCCCTCCCCCTCGATGAACATTACCTGGTCGGTACCCTTGACATTGCCCTATATTCATTCACCAGTTGGAGATTCCTGCTTATGTGAAAAATGACCATGAAGACCCATGGCTCTGTGTTTATGTGAGAGCTTCTGGGTGGAAGAGATCATAGTCTTTGTACATAAAACGCCACTCATTGATCTAACTTTGATATGCTACAAATTCTTTTAAGGGCTGGGAACCAGTCTTCCAGCTCCCAGATCTTCTATATCTAGCAAAGACCTTTACCCAACCAATGTCATGAGTGACAAGGATGGAGGTGTTGCATGTTTATATAATGTCTGGTGGCCCTAAACAATTAAAAATATTTCTTCACAAGCAACCTCTACTGAATTGGTAATTATGGAGAGTCTTGAACCATTTATACATAATCAAATCTTTTCTGGAAAAAAAAATTTTTTTTTAAAGGATATCTCACTTGAACAATCTCACTGGGGCACAAATAAGACGTTTCGGTAATTATTTGCAATGGTTTGTTGCTTACTTCCACCACCAGTTGCTCTGTGTTCTCTCTCTCTGTAGCAATTTCTCAAGTTCTTCTCTGCTGGACTTTGGTCTTCTCCCTATATAAAGCTTTAGAAAATAGGAACTTAACTGCTTTCTACTTAAATCTAAATATTAGAATAAGTGTCTTTGGAAGAATATTTGGGAAAATGAACTGATGGGCAGTGCCACAGTTCATCCATTTTGGAGAACACAATAATCCAAAATGTGTCAGAAGGGAAAAATGGGCACAGTCCCCATTATGTGGCTGACAAAGAGGATTGTTTGGTTTCTGGTAGACTGTGCTCCTCTAGAAAGTTCTTTGGAACCGGTCAGTAAGTGAACACAAAATCACTTTGAGCACACATTTTTGGTAACAATGACTGGGTTTAATATAAAAGTTTGAGTTTATGGGAATCTGTTTATCTGGAACCAAGGAATCTTTTCTGAAGTTGGCACATCAGACTGGGGTTGGTTGTTGCCAAGCAAGGCTTAAAGAGGGGAAGGGAGAAGAAAAGTCAGTTTCCTACATAGGGTTCAGTCTATATCATTAGGAGGGAAATGATTTAGTCACTGACTTCATTTAGCCAAATACAACTAACTGATGGACTTTTTCCACTTTTTAGTGTCTTTGATATTTCCCTTCTCCTAAGTGCATACACGCTAATAAATGAGGATGGACACACACACACACACACACACACACAGAACATTAACAGTGGAGAAAAACAAATGTTCAACCTAGGACAGTGAGTCATTCATAATTCACATCAGGATTAAATAAGCATGAAAATCAGAGTCCATTCCATGCACGATTACCGCCAGGACAAAATGGAGTATGAATCAAAATCAAGTTGTACATGTCTTCATTGTGTCTAAGTGAAGTACCTGCTTAAAATGATTAAAAATTACTGAAGGAAGTTAATCTCTGCAAACAGCATGGCAGATCCAAGCAACAGGATCAAGGCTGCCAAGGCAGGGCGCTAATAACCCAGCAGGTTGGTTCTTGTAGAGAGGGTTCAGGCCGTGCTGTTTGATCAGCTTGGCATCCAGGCTGTGGCACAGGCCAACAAGAAGTTTCCAGAAGAAAATTACCTAATGGATCTTTCTTTAGTCAATATTCCCAAGTGCCTGCTGTCTTGGAATCCAACCACCTTCAGCCCACAGAGATCTCTCTGAGTCTCCCCTGAGTACCTGTGCTCATTCTTAGTCAACCCACAGGGTTTTGTTTTGTTTTGTTTTTGTTTTTTTTTAAGTGCCTATTCCATCTCAGGCACCACACAGGGTCTTGTGGAGATAAAGTGGTGAACTCAACATGGTGCCTTCATCCCTTCTTGAGTCTAGTTTGGGAGATACACCAATAAGTAGGCCATCAGACTGCACTGCATGAATGCTGTGCGAGGACAGATCTGGGTGCCTTGGGACCCCCGTAGAAGGGGCCCTGAAGCTACTTGGGGAGCCTTCCTGCCAGAAGTAAGTGATGGGAGTTGGCCAAGGAAGAGAGGGAAAGAGTTTCTAGGCAGAGAGAACGATTTCTGCAAAAGCCTTAATAGGTATACCTTTTATCTGACATGTATCAGTACTTAAATATGTATTTTCCATTTTCATGCCAGCTTAAAAGCTTTTTCCCAGTGGAAACTCGCTTAGTATTCTCAGGTCTCCCTAGAGCCCCCGGCATGTGGTAGGAGTTTGACAAATGTGAATTCCCTTCCCTCTTGTCACTCCCAGGGTTAACGCCGCCGCCGCAGCCTTCCCCGGAGCTGGCTGGCTGGGAGCCGGGAGGGCAGAGGCCAGCAGGCATCCAGCCGGGGAGAGGGCAGCCCCGAGGAGGACCGGGCAAGGGGAGCAGAGGCTCCGGAGACTGAAGATGCCTCTCTAACTCACATTTTCCCTAAGGCCTGACAGTGATGGATTTCTGTAGATGAGCTCCTTTGAAATCCGGGTAGCATGGCTGCTGTGTAACAGCTAGCGGCTGTCTGTGCTATTTTCGGCCTCCACACCCTTGGCCTGGATGTTGAGGGCCAAAGTATGGAAAGAGCAGGGCTTGAGGGCCAGAAAGCCTGCAGACTTGGGCCTTCCCTGCTGGCTCTGTGCTTCAGCTTCGATTCTTTGTAACAGCTTCCAGGTCTGTTCTGCTCAGAATCATTGACCCGTGCCCTTAAACAATTTGTCACTGATACTTCCTTCTCAGATTGCTAAAACCCTGGACTCTTAGAATCCTCTTAATACAATGGCTCCATAGCAATGATTCCTCCAGGTTTTAATAGTGGCTTAGTGTTTTCTCTTATTTTGAAGTTGGTGTGGAAACAGCTGTGTAGGCTATTTTTAAAAAGAGAGAGAGAGAGTTCGAGCCCTACACCAGCATCTGATCCTAACCTCTCAGCTTCTGTTTGTTCATGGGTCTTGTCAACCTATGTTGTGTGACTGCTCTCCGTTCCAGGCTTCTCTTAAGGCGTGGAGACGTACTATATGGGATATTGCTTATTCTACCATTCCTGACTGCTTTTCATCATACCGGTGTCTCTTTTCTCTCAGTTCTGTGTAACTACTAGCCGATCTACAGGCACCTGTGAGTGTATGAGGCCCAGCAAGCTCTCTCCACTCTCCGAGTACACTGTCTGGCTCCTGAGATAGTTCCAAAGTGGGAAGCCTTCAAGAGTGAGTGGCTGTCATCACGGCAGCTGGCTACCCCTGAAGAGTGAGGGAGTTTTAGAGTGGCCTGGGACCCGTGGCTTCATCAGGGGTCTCAGTGCCCAAGAGAAGCTCTAGCTGACTTGCACAGGAAAGGAATTTGCTGGACAGTGATGGGGCAGGTCACAGATACAATGGGCAAGCTGGAAAATCAGTGAGAAACAGGCAGGGACCAAGGAGGCTGGACACAACCATGCCTCACAGACATGACCACAGCTCAGTCCCTTCACCTGCCTGCCTCTGCCTCAGAAGTCACAGGAGCACCAAACTGGCCAGACCATGATGTCCCATGTCCTTCCACAGCTCACACACAGGGGTACGCCCTCCCCATCGAGTCAGCTGGTGGGATTGGGTAGGAAATAAAGTCTAGGTTAGAATAGGGGCACAGCCACTATTCTATAATTCCTAGCTCTGTTTCTTCATTCTGGTTTCCCCTTCTGGTGGTTGTTTACCATTGTGCTGCTCCCTTATGGTGTCGCTTGTAATGTGGTCAGTCTGGAAAAAAAAAAAAAAAAGGTAGCAGGCATTCAGTTCTGTTTATGGGGCAGACAGTCATTTTTGTGTAGGTGAGGGAGGAATATGAAACCAGTGGTTTCAATGATCAAGTTTGGAAATTGCTCACGAAGGAGAATTGGAACTAGTATCTGTCAAGGACGCACCTTGTGCCAGGAACTGGAATGAATTTTTACATATTATCTTATTTAAGCATCTCAGTGAACCTTTGAAATGAGTAATTGTTATCCCCATTTTACAGGTGAGATACCTGAGCCTCAGTGAGGTTAACTTACTATATTCACATATCATGAATAAGAAGTCGGAACCCGAGTAATCTCCAGACTTTTGTCTGTGAGATGCTACAGCCTCCTGCTCGGTCTCGGGCCGTTTTGCGTTAGTAATCCTTAAGTGGCATCATGGAAAAGTCCCTGTTTTGGTAAATGTTTCCTAATCCTTATGCCCTTGACCTGTAACCAATTTTCCAAGGGCCCCAAATCTAGATCTCCGGTTGACCATTAAAAATAATATTGACAAGACAATGAAATGTGGTTATTGAGAAATCGGGTCTGAACCAGACCACCACCCCTCACAACCTTCTGAGCTGGATATTGGGGTGACCCTGAAGTGAGCCTCCCCAGAGGATGACCCAGCTGTCAGAAAGTACTGATCTCTCCTGGCACCTAGCCCTGGAGCAGGCACTAGGAGGGGGGCCTGGTGAGAATACGGACAGTGTAGCAGATGTGTGCTCTCCTTCAAGGAGCTTCCATCTGATTCGAAACTCCTCCAGTGCCACTAGTGCCACTGGTCTCTACCACCCAGTTTAGACCCACATAGGGGGTGTGGTTAGGAGGCTGCTCTGTGGGGTGCAATTCCTGGTCCCCACACCCCAAGCTAGCAGTAGGCTTCTCGGCAAGGCATTCTTCCTCTCCTGGCCTCAGTTTTGTCATCTGTAAGATGGGGGTGATGGTGGTACCCATTCCAGAGAGTTTCAGGGAGACTTGAATGAGTTCACGTACATAAGGTACATGAGTAAATACTCAGCAAACACCATTCTTGAGCAGGTGGCCTGCTCCTGGTGTCATCTGTAGGTAACAGAAACTGCAACTTAGAATTCTGTCTCTTATAAGTCATCTCACAAAGGCCTGGCATTTAGAAGGTGCTCAGTAAATACTCATTACTTTGTGGGAGAGAGGAGGACGTGGGCCAGAGTTCTTTCCAGCCTAAATGTTCATAGCGCTTTCATTCCTTGACATACTGCTTAGTGTTTTATTAACTGATGTCTCTTTCCACGCTAGAATGTAAGCTCCATGAGCGCAGGGACTTTGTTTCCTCCAGGCCAAGGTCAGTACATATCACGTAGTGGTTGCTCTTAGTCAATATCTGAAGGCATGAATGAATTTTTTTTTGTTCCCTAAAAAAGGAAGACAAGCCAGCTAGCAACTTGTGGCCGGTCTCTTCCCTGGGACCTCCTGAGGCCTGGGCTGATGATCTCACTGTCCCATAGACCCTAGCCCGCTGTGGTTCTCACTAGAGCCCACCCACGGAAAGCTGTCCATACCTGTCCCTTGCCCCAGCTCTAGCCAACTCACCTGCAGGGCCCAGGGCACAGCTTTTCAGATTGGCAGCTGCTTAGTTTGATGTTGTAAAACTCACTGGGAATTGCTGCCATTTGGATTTATGATTTTAATTGTTTTATAGTTTATACTTGTGCCCTGCAGTGATTTTCCATTAAATCAGAACATCGGTGTTTCGAAAAAGAACAGGTATGGTTGTGGGTATTTATATCTTAACAGCTAATCTTTGGCAATGAAAACTAACAGTCATCAGCAGATTAGGAAATTAGCATTTGTTTAATTAACTTCCATGTGGGGCTGTTAATGCATGAAAATAGTGAGGGTTTTTTTTTTTCAGCTTGCTAAGATGATGGATTTTGCATTTGTATATTCTTAAAGCTTCAAGAGTAATTGTTAGCATCCCCATCTCTGTTAGTGTAAATGAGCAGGTAAGAATAAATTGCAAAGTTGGAAGGAGACCAACACCACCAAATATAATCTAAGAAGTCACTTCCACTTATTGATTCTATGTAAAACATACACTGTATACACATGTATTATACTATATATACATATATGAATTACATAGGTATGCATATACAAATATTTGTTACATATGTTAATACTAGGTATTTTATTACATGTATATTTTGTATATACTTAATTACATATATGTTTTTATTACATATATGTAGTTTGTGTATAATAGGCATTATATGACTCCCCAAATCCCTCTAGGTATCATGTATATTAATCATGCTATATATTTATTACATATGTAATGTATTACACATATAACTTTATTATCTATACTGTACAATGCTAGTATTATAATATTACAATTATATTTACTATATAATAAAGTACCCCTTATGAGTAATACATGAGAGAATGGGTTACCTGTTGCCTGGACCCATTCTCACACAGCATGTTACCTACTTTATTACATATAAACTTCATGGTATATACACAGGCGATACGTAACTCCCAGCAGCTCTGCATATATCTGTGTCTATAAGTATTAATTTGTCTCTCTATAATCAACATTATATATGTCCCATATATAATCAAACACATAGATAATGAAGTGTGTGTCACCAAACATGGAGTACAATCCCTTGAACATAGAGCCATGGGTGTACTGGGAGACGTTGAGAGCACACCCTCACAGCACCTGTTCCTGACCTTTTTAGTTGCCACTGGAGTTCAGCTCTCACCGTAGCACTTGCTAAAATAAGTTCTCAAGTCATGATTTATTTCAGAATATAATAATGTAGAGAACTGAACCACCAACAAATTGCACACTTTGGTGTTGAATTTGGCCACTCCACTTGCTTTCTGGCTGAGAACCTTTCAGAGACCTCCTCGCTGTCTCTGGGCAACTGGCTTACCCCACATACTGGCTTCAGTCAGAACCAAGTTGAGATATGTACCCTGTACAGGTAGAAATTGCTACTTGTCGTGCACGCTCATGGTAGCTCCAGAAGAGGAAAACTGAAAATGCTGACTCTGGGGGGTCCACCCTGCCCTGTGTGTATACCACATGCCCTCAGTACCCTTCCATGACCATGACTGTAATGAAAGAGACTATTTGAAAGCCAGATATCACTTTTCCCAAGGCAGAGATAAGTCAGCCTATATCAAGTACCTCCCTCCATCGAACATAACCTACTACTGTTTCATCCACATCTCTGGCCACACAGCCTGCTCTAGTGTGACGATAAATGCAGCTGGTGATTGCCAGCAAAGTCAGGAAATGACGGGCACTCTGAATTTTAGCCGAATGACATCAAGAAAATCCAATCCTATTCCAAGAATGGTCCGAGGGCTAAAGGAAAGGAAGTAGATGACTCAGGCAGTACTCAGAGGCCGGGTAAGCCAACAGCCACTAGAAGGGATATAAGCTCCCTCTAGCCAGGATCTGAGAAGTGGTATTAAAGCTGTGCCCCACCCCCATTCCATCTCCCCCACTAACTCTCCAGAATCTTCTCATCCATCTGTGCAGGCTCCCTGGGGGAAATTACACCTCAAGTCATAATTATGTGCCCACGTTAGCTCAGTGTCACTGCAAGATTTGCAACTAATTCAAAAGACTGAAAGTTTGGGAGAAGGTGGTTTCTAACGGGAAGGAAGCAAAGAAATATCCAGAGCACAGGGACCTCCTCAGATGGAGCAGAAGAAAGGGAGGGTCAGGGAGGGCAGCCAGAAGGCAGAGGAGAGAGAGGCCCAGGGAACTGGACTCTTGTTGAGCTGGGCTCCCACTACATCCACTAGCTGGGAGGAAGAGGAGAAGCCACTAGGTCCTTCCTGGGTGGGAGACTGGACAGTTCCTGGAGACCATGGAGCTCCGCTCTGGTAGGTTTTCTCTGAACGGATCTCCTTCCTGCATGGAGACAGCTGCTGTCTTGTGCGAGGGCACATCTCCCAGCGTCACCGCAGAGTTGCTGCTTTCTTTTCTTTTTTACCCTGAGCAGAATTCTGGAATTTCTTTCCCTTCTTCCCCTTGGTAGATTTGAAGTTTACAGTTCTTTTCTTTACTAAATTTGTTCACTGGGCCAACCCTGGCACATGATACCTTCACTGATCTGGAAAGTAGTCTCTTGAAAGATATAATTAACCATCATCATCATTATTATTTCTAAATTGGAATACCTAAGCATAAAGAGAAAATACCAAATAAACATAAATAAGGGCAAATGCCTTCATCTTAATGAGCTTCAGGTAGATATTTGGGCTTCCTTGGGCTTCCTGAGTTTCCTCTCTGGTTGTCCCATTCAACACTGAGCTTGTGCACAGATCCGCCACAGCCACTCCCTTTGTCCAGTGCAAACCTTCATCTGTCACTACCCAGTTGGCCTGTCCACTTAGATGCCTCCAAATCACCTCAGACGCAGCATGTGCGAGCTAAGGTATCAGTCGATCCCTGCCCTCACGCCAAAGCCAGGACCTCCCTGGCGCATAGCAGCTGCCCAGGAACTATTCATCCGCTGGAGCAGTAGAGGCTGCCCATTTCATAAACTCCACCAGATTTTGTGCTTTCTAATAACAAAAAGGAGGTTCTCCTTCACCTGCCTCCTGCTCATGGACTTGTATACTCTCCCCCTCCACTGGCTGCAGGCCTGAGCCCCGGACAAATGTGTGGGTGTGAGCAGAAGCCTCTAGCAGTCCTCGGGGGCATGTGTGCACGCGTACACACGCGCGCACTCACATCTCTGATCAGCTGAAGAGCACCACACGGCCTTAAAGCAAATACCTTCTAAGGCCAAATTAAACAAATTCAAATGTGAGACTCCTTTTTTTAGAAATAATAAAATCTGTTTTCTGTCCCTTTAGAGGTCAGTCCATTTTCAGCTCCCTGGCCTCGCTTGAGGCCTCCCATGTCCTCCAAGTAACTCGGGTGACCCTCACTTTGCAGGAAGACGTGCTTTCCCTACATCTCCCTCAACTTGTCCAGTTACATTTGTGTTTCCTCAGCTCTTTATCTGGGCGGAGGTGACCCACGAGGTGCCGACCCCTCTTCTAGCACGTGGCCCCTTGAACAGCTAGACGAGGAAGACCTACACTCACTGGATGGGGCAGCATCTGGCGCTGACCTTGAAGAGTGATGTTCTGGTCCCCTGTCTGGGAATTCTGGGCATGAGGAGCTGTAGTCCACTTCCGCCAGACTCCAGGCACACCCCCAGGAAGGTTACTGTTGGTCCTTTAGCTGGAGTGGCCCTTTTTGTCATGAATGCTGGCTAGATTTTGAGCTGCAAATTGCTGGGGCCAAGAAGAAGGCAGGACTGGCAGCCCTGGCCTTGTATGGGCAGTATGGGTATCCTGTTCACCCCTCTAGTGTAGAATTTACCATCCCAAGCCTTCTGGCCTCTCCCTCCAGAACCCTCCTTGAGGACAGGGACTGTGTCCTCTCCCCAGTATCCTCAAGGCCCACCACAAAAAGCAGGCTCTGAGCGGCAACCCTAAGTACCGTGGAACATGACAACCAGGGCCAACAAGGCAATGGAGGCATGAGGATTTGTAATCATGCCATTAGCTGGACCATCACTGGAGTGGACTGAATACAGATCCGTCTCCTTGGGACTCTCAACCAACAGTGAGTGCAGGCACTTTGCAGGGCTCTGGGGACCGTGCTGGGAACATGAAGATGCAGTCGCTGTTCCCATGGAGCTCCTGTGGGGGAAACCATTTACTTAAGGAAATAAACAAGCAGAGTCCTTACAGGTTGTTGTCGTTGTTATGGAGGAAATGACTGAGGTGACTGAGATTCAGGGAAGGGTCAGGAGTAGGGGGTGGCAAGTGGCAGTGGGCCGCTTTAGGCAGGGTGACCACTGAGAGGCCTCCCTGAGGAAGAGAGGTTGAGGCATGGACCTTAATGACAAGGATTCTGTTCTCCAGGGAGAGGGAACAGCCATGCGGCAAAGGTCTCAAGGCAGGAAAGTGCTATCAGAGATCCCTGACCCTGTGGCTCGAAAGACGGGGAGGTGGTGGCAAAAGGAGGACCAGCTCCAGAGCCCGAGCACGATTCTTGGGCCTCCGCTCTGACTGCCATGGAAGCTGCTGGGATGAGCGGAGGGGGTTCTTCCAGAATATAACAGGAGAAGGGACTGAAGGGTAGAGGAGAAGGCCAGATTTCGCTGCCTTTGGTACCTTGACCTTGGTTTTAACAGTTTCTAATAATGTGTTTTAATAGTTCCATATGGTATCTGAAAGCAGTTATTCGGATCGCCTAACTGCCTGGGGCCATGATTTCCAAATTCCCCTGCCTGCTCCCTGATTTTCCCATCCTTTGACCAGTGGGTATTGAGGTGCTAGGAAGGATCAGGCACTGGGGGGGGGGGGGACTTCCAGGCCCTGCCTTCACGGGTGTCCATTATGGAAGACAGACCCTCCTAGTGGGGCCTGTGCCAGGACATCGAAGCAGGAGACAGCCTCACACACTTGGGAAGCACCCAAGGCCCCCAGGCCCAGGTGTGGATTAAGAGGGGGTGTGATGAGGGAAAAGCTAGTGGAGACCCTAGAGCACCTCGCAGAGCACAGCAGGAAGCGTGTTCGCGGGGTGCCCCTGAAGAATGCGAGCAGAAGAAGAGCATCGTCTGATCTACGTTTTGTATGGAAAGGCCTGTTGGCAAAGGTTTGCTCTGGAGTGGAAAGGGAAATATTTGGTGTGCAGCGGCCAGGACTACAAGTTCAGACTTCACGAGCTCCAGCTGCCTTCGCTTCCCAGGATCTCAGACGAGAAGGGTCCTTGGGGATTAGCTCATCCAGCCGTCTTTTCTCATATTTGAGGACAGCGAGCTCAGAGAAGTGACTTGCTTGAAGTCGTCACTGTCCTTGGGCCAGTCTGTATACCGACCGAGCCCCAAAGAGCCATTTCTAAGTGCAGGTTGATGGACGGCGTGGAAAGGAATTGGGGGAAGGGAGCATCTCAGTATAAATGTCATGTTGGTCAGAGGAGCCAGTCCCAGGTCAAGGCCTATTTCCCGTTAGTGGAGGTCAGGATATGTATCTGTGCGTGTATCAAGCATAAGAATTTGCTTTCACTACTGTGGACTTAAAAAAAAAAAAGTAATTAGATATAATCTCACAGTCAGATAAATTATTCTGCAGGGATTCCAAGTCTTAATGTCCAGGTACAGCCCCAGGCTGTTTCTTTTGGCTGTGAAAGGGGTACCATTTCACACCTTGGGTTTTCCAGCTATCAGTGTGGTAGCTGGAGGGCTGCTGTGTTCAGACTGGGATCCTCAGTTTGGTCAAAATAGCACTGCGTGGCTTATCAGTTACATCTTCTAACTACCTTGACATGAGTCCAAAACAGCTGTCACCCCAACAGCAACAACCGTGCTCTCCATCCCACAGGAGGTTAAGAGTGTAGATACAATCTTTTTTTTCCCCCTCCTCAAGCAACCTAGCTAAGTGGTTCAGAGCCTGGGTTGATGTCGGGCGAAGCAACTCTGCCACTCGCCACCTGTGTATCCAGGGCCAGGGGCATAGCCCCTCGGATCCTTCTTCCTCATCTTTACAACAGAGGCGGTGATAGTCCTAAGGTGTCCCCAGGCTGTTGGTGAGATTCAATGAGATAATGCATTTAAAGACTTATACGGAGCCAGCCTACAAAAGCATGTGGGGAAAAAACCAAAATGGTAGTGAACTATTCTGTCCTAAATGATTGAGCTTTTCCTTTGAAAAGACTCCGAGATTTCCCTGCAGACTGGCCCAGAGTGAAACATTACCACTGACGCTCAGGTATATCAGCGTGGCAATGGAGAATTTTGAAATCTTGGCTCTGAAGCAAACGACGTCTCTCCATTTGACAGAGCGGCATGAGGACACCTTTCTTGAGCTTTGTGCCTGTGGTGGCCCTGGGGTGATGTGGCGTTCCCGCGAGTACGAAGGGGTAGCCGCCCCAGAGGGAGTGAGGAGGAAGGACAGCAGCCGGTCACCGACGTTTGCCCCACTGCCAAGGGGAGTGTGCTATATTGAAGGGGAAAAATTGTCTTCTCGGGAATGTGTGGTTCAGTCTATGAAAGCAACATCTGCCCCAAGAGCCTGTGTTCCCATCTGATTAACCACAGTCATGTGCTAGCCTCCATTCTTTGTCCAAAAACAAGCAGAGTTTCTTCATAACCTCCCCCCCGAGGGCCTGCTCTCTGGTGATCCAAATACTTGGCATCCTGAGAAGTAATCTTTCTAATCTCTTATCTTCAAGTGAATGGAAGAATGTGCTGTCGTTTGCGTGGCGTGGCGTTGGGGCCTGAGTTTGGGGGAATTAGCATGCCGGAGGGATATACCATTGAGCGTACCAGGGAAATGAGGGCATTAAAAATGGAGAGGCAGAGTGAAGAAGACAGGGACATATGGGTCTTTTCCTTTGGAGTGTGTTTTCAAGTCAAGCATAAAACCATTTTTTTTTCCATTGTTTCTTATCTGCGAAGGTTCCCCGGGGTGCCAACCCTTTGCTAAATGCTAGTGGTTTCCAGAAGAATTTTCTGGCCCTTATTCTTGGCGAATCTACCAAATTGGGAAAATACAATTTCACAAGTTGGAGAGGATTTTTTAAGCTAAGATAGCTGAGGGGCTGAGGAGCCCAGGACTCTGCCCAGCGTCTGCTGTTCGCTGCGTGCCCTTGCTTTCTCCCCTGGGGCACTCGTGTTCCCCTGGGTTCGAGATATCATTCCCGGGGCCCAGGGGAAAGGAGCCCGTGATTGTTCTCCCTGGGCTGGCCTAGACGTTGCAGTCTCGTTCTGTCTCTCAAGTATCCTTGGACGCTTTCGCCCCTGTGTGGTAGTTACATACGCTCTGTGGTCTTCATCCCATGGATTCTGTCTCTGTGGTTTATACACACTAGGAAGGGATAAGTATTTCTCCATTATTAAAGAGTTTTTAGGGGCCTACTGACCTGCCCCCACAGGGTACGTGCATTTTTAAGAAATGACTGTCAGAGATGCTTGGAGACTCTCAGAGACTATTAGTTACTCCTGGAGTAACTAGCATACGTCAGGCAGGCACTATGCTAGAACTGTCACATGGATTACTTCATTAGTGATGGCAATATTATCTCCATTTTACAGATAAGGAAACTGAGTCCCAAACATATTTGGGGTTTTCTTGACTGTCTTTTGAGTTTCTGGAAGTGATCTGTATTCCCACCTCAAGGGAGCCTTTGTTATATCATTGTGCCCCTAAATCACACCTTCCCTGACTGTGACCTCTGGGCCTCTGTATTCCCCCTTCTCACCGTGAAACCTGCCTTTTATAAGCACAAAGGAATTTGGGTCCCATCAGGAGCTAGAGATTTCCAGCTCGTGGATCTTACATTTGATCTGAAAGATGGTCTGTTGTGTGGAGTTAGCCCAGTACTGCCTCTTACCAGCCATGCAAGGGTGGGTGAGACGCTTACCTTTCCTGAGCCTTGATTTCCTGAGATGGTGAAAAAGGTGGGTTGATGGTACCAAACACCAGCAGGGCTGTTGTGTTCAGGCTTCCTGTCTGTCAGGATAAGATGGCAGAGGACACTCCAGACAGATGTACCCTTTCCTGGTAGCCTTGCTCTCAAACCCCTATTCAGCTTAATGACCAGGGCCAGACTGTCTTGGAGCCTTGATCACTATTTAAGACTCAGAGCAGTAGTTGCCCACCAGCGGTCTTTCAGGGGACGTTTAACAATGTCTAGAGCCATTTGGGGTTGTCACACTGGGGCAGTGGGGGGTGTTGATAATAGCATCTTATGTGTATAAGTCAGCATTGCTACTAAACGTCCCACAGTGCCCAGGACAGCCCCCCATGACAAGGAATTAGCTAGCTGCAAATGTCAGTCTGGCTCCAAGGTTGAGAAACCCGGGACTAGAGGGGCACTGCAGAGCCTGCTCCTTACCATCTTCCCCATAGCTCACTGGGACCTCTGGAAGCTGGGGAGAAAGGGAGTTTCCATGGAAGTTCTCCCAAGTTTTTACTTACCCAGTAAGGTAGCCTTCAGTCAGGTTCCAAGTGACAGGGGTTATGATAAAGACATTCTGCCTGGGAAAATGCCTTTGTCATAATCAGAGACCCCCCAAAATCTGAGACTACTAAATATGCTCACTATCATCATTGTTACTCAGCCTTGTTCTTAAGGTTCTAACATAATCAGGCAAAGTAAATAAGTTACAAATGCAAACCCTGAAAGGGAGAGAGTAAAAATGATCACCAGTCACAAATGATTTGGAAAATCAACTGGAAAACACCTTTGCAAAAATAAAGAACATGCATGTAGTGGCAGGGCATAAAACAGTAAGTAGAAATTAGTGACTAACATACACATGCAACCAGAGTAAGGATATGATGGAAAAGAAGATCCCCACTTACAACAGGAATTTAGAATATAAAATAACAACTTGGACTCCCCAGGAGTAGACTCAGCTGCGATTATCATATAAGCCCCAGACAACAGTGCTTTTTTTTTTTTTTTTTAAGAATTTTTATTTATCTATTTGACAGACAGAGATCACAAGTAGGCAGAAAGGCAGGCAGAGAGAGGAAGGGAAGCAGGCTCCCCGCTGAGGAGAGAGCCTGACGCGGGGCTCGATCCCAGGACCCCAAGATCGAGCCGAAGGCAGCGGCCCAACCCACTGAGCCACCCAGGCGCCCCGACAACAGTGCTTTAAATAAGATACAAGTTTATTTCTTTTTCATAAGAGTGTTATCTGGAGATAAGAAGCTGGGTGACCATTTCTGGGGCTTGGTCCTTTTCTTTATTGCTGAAGGTGACTACGAGGCCTCCAGGCATTATATCCTCATTCAGGCAATGGGTAGAAGGAAAGAGAAGATAAGCCTCTTTCTTTTAAGGCCTCATACAGTTGACTGGCTAGAACTTAGTTATGTAACCACACACAGCTCTAAGGAAGGCTTTGAATTCCAGTTTAGCTACACCACTGTGTGCAGGGCTTAAAACACCAACAGCAGCAACAGTGTTCTCTTGCTAAGGAAGAAAATGAAAATGGGTATTGGACCGACCAGCAGGCTCCCATTAAATATAACAAGAAATGCACAAGATCTATAGGAGAGAACCTTAAAAATGCTCCTAAAGGACACAGACAAGGCTTGAATGAATAGAAAGACAAACAATGTTATTGGATAGGAAGACTCAACATCATAAAAATTTCAATTCTCGCTGAGTTAATTTATAACTTTAGACATGTTCCCAATAAAAACATCACCAGGATTTTTTAAAAACAAGACAGATGATTGTAAAGTTCATATGGAAAAGTAAACAAGCAAGAGTAGCCAGGAAATTTTGAAAAAGAAGAGGGGGACCAGCCCGACTGGATGTTAAAATGCATCATAAACCTACAGTAATTTCGAAAGTGTGTTATAGGTCAGCATCATTGAATCAGGAGTACAGAAGTAAGTCCAAATCCTTATGGGGAGCTGGGACCAGTATTTGAAAAAGGTGATGTTTCAGTCAAGGAAGAAAAGATGAACTATCCATCTTATGGGTTTGGAAACAAATCCTACTTCACACCTTTCATCAGGCTGAATGCCAAATACATCAATACGTTTATAAAATGAAAGCCATGGAAGTACGAGGGGAGACGTTGGGAGAATGCTTTTATAACTTTGAAATAGGTAAAGCCTTTCAAATTAAGGCATAAAATCCAAAAAACATACAATAAACCACCATAAGCAATGTCAAAAATTAAACTGGGACAAGAATTTGCAATTCTTATACCACTCAAAGTCTATTTCCTAATATAGAAAAATCTCCTTAAAAAGACGAGAAACAAATTCCATAAAGGAAAAATGGCAGTAGTACACACACACACACACAGATATCTTTTAAATATATGAAAAAATGCTCAAGAGAAACTTGAGAATATACCAAGATAGGGGCTCCTGGGTGGCTTGTCAGTTGAGCATCTGACTTGGGCTCAGGTCATGGTCTCAGGGTCCTGGGATGGAGCCCCTCATGGGGTCACCCACTCAGCAGGGAGTCTGCTTCTCCCCTGCCCTTTGCCACTCTGCCCACATGTGCTTTCTCAAATGAATAAAATCTTGAAAAAAAAAATACATATATATACATATATATACTGAGATACTGCATTCCACTATCAAACTACCAGAAACTCAATCATGTACCATGTCAGGAAGGAGGCACTATCGGTACTGCTGACAGAAGTGTAAATCCTTCAGCTCTGAGGAGGGCAGTTTGGCAACATCCCTCAAACTCCACGATCCTTTTCTAGCGTATTCAGACATTTCTTTTCTAGAAAATCTGTACAATTACCTTCATATGTTTATAAGCTTATTCACAGCAGCACTGCTCTTAATAGCACAAGATCGGAGGCAGGCTAAATGTCCTCTAGGAAATGTGACAGAGTGTTGTACAGCCATAATAAAGAATTAGGAGCCTCTTTATGTGCCAAGACAGATCTCCAATATGTATTAAGCGGAAGAGATAAGGTGCAAAAGATCACATGTAGTCAGGTCCCAGTTCGTTAAAAGAGGGGACATAAATATATAGTCACACATGCTTGTTTATGCAGAAAGTATGACAAAAGGAATGAACAAGGAATGAACAAAATGCAGTTGCTTATGGTGGGGGGGAAGTAGTATCTGGAGAACAAGTATAGGAGGAAGAATTTTTACTGTTTGTCCTTTTATACTCTGAGTTTTAGAACACATGAAGGTATTGTCTACTGAAAAGAATTGATTGAAGCTATTTAATAAGTAAAAGCTCATCGTATTGACTCCTATAGAGGGGAAAGGATTTTGCTGTATTTTTTCCACTATTAACAAAAATGACCCCATTCCTTAAAAAAATGTCCCGGTCCTCAAAAGTACCCTGTCCTTGTATTTGAGGACTGATGGGGATTAATATCTAGGCAGAAGTCCCTCTTTGCAAAGCTATCAGTCCACAAGTTTGATGAGTACTTACTTCGTGCCTGGCTGCTGACTTGAGCACCAGGGGAACACTCATGAAGGAGAAAAGCCTACACAACCTGTCCAGCCAGCTGGGCGTCGACCCGGCAAGGCTGAGAAATGATTGTCCCTGACCTTCTCGGGGAAGATTTAGAGACCCCTCGTGAACAGGCAGCACTAAAACTCAGCAGGTGGGGGATCCTGCAGAAGGAACGGGAGGTCGAAAGTCGGAGGTCACCAGGCAGCAGTGCCGCTAAGGGGGAGGGAGAGAAAAACCGAGAGGGGTCGCCCTCAGCCAGCTGGGCAGCAAGCAGAATTTCAGGGACTCCACCCTTCAGCAGCCCGCCCTTGACCCCCAAGCCCCTTGTAAGGAAGGGTGGATGTCCTCTCTCTTTTCCTCGGCCACAGCAAGCGTGGCCCTGGGCGGCCTCGGCTCTCTCCTCCACTGAAAGTCGGACTCAGGAACTCACCGAGACAGACAGGTTTGTTCCTGGCCATGAGGGTTATTTTTCTTTTTAATGAGACTGAAGACTCCAGGAGGAATCAAGTTTTAATCGTGGCATTTCTGGTCCCCGGGGGACTTTCCAACTGAACTCATCTTCCCTGTCACCAAGGAAAGGAACATAAGTCACTGTCTCTTTCACGGGGCTTGGTTTTGTGTGGGGAGGCCGAGCTTCAGAGAAACACAAGGGAAATTTGAGGAGGTGAGTCGTGCCAGGATTTCTGGCATCCATGGCAGAACTGTGTGAAGACACGCTTTGGCCTGAGGCCTCCCTTCCCCACAGCAGAGGGGCAGCTGCCTGTGTGCTTCCTGCAGAACATCGTTGGCCCTCGTGGGCCCCCCGCCCTTCAGCGTGGGGCAGCTTCTTCTCTCAGGGAGCAGAGGGGACAGGCAGCAAGGGCATGGTGTGTGCCCAGGCCTAAGGAGGGGAAGGCAAAGAGCAGAAGATGGGGAGAATAAGATGTTTCGCCTTCTCCTGCCCTGAGTGGGAACCGTGAGCTGAACGAAATGCTGAGTGGAGCTTTTGGATGGGCAGAGCTGAGGCTGGCTTGGAATCTTACAAACCTACTCCATTCATACAAAGCAGAAATGCGCCTTTCGGACAGGACTTTGAAGAAGGGAGCTTTGAGAGGTCATGCATGGGCTCGTTTCTCAAATTGGGGTTGGTGGCTCATACTGGAAAAAGTCCACCAACACAAAGGCAGGAAACTGAAGGAGTGTAGTGCACAGAGGCGGGAACACCAGCCTTTGGAGCTAGAGGGGACCAAGTTCAAGTCCCAGTGAAGTCAACCTGCTCGTCACCTTTCAGAAGTCACTTAACCTTCTTCCGGCTTCCATCTACTTGCTGCTGCCACAATCAGAGCAAAGCACGCTCTTCTGAACCTTCACTGTTGTTCAGGTCATGAATGTGGTTTGTAGCCCACAGAGGTGCTTTCCACACGTTTGTTATTGCTGTTCCTAATACACATGTTGCCATGGCAATCATCGTGCGTGTGGGCCGGGCAGCCCTAGATTAGGGAGCATGAAGGGGTTGTAATTTAGCAGGGCACACAGGTTCACTTCTCAATGACACCCACATTTGCAGGTGGACAGACAGAACCCCCGGTTCCCTCTAACTCAGTCTCCTCGCAAAGGAAGTGGGTATAACTCTATAAAGGCCTGCTACTTCCACATACTTAATCTCAACCCTTCAAACAAGCAGGAATGGGTCATCCTAATTCAATGGTCGAGGTAACGGACCAGCAAGGGGGCTTCACCAGGGCCATGCCCCCCTAGGGATTAAACCCAAGGCCTCCCGTGCCCAAGTCCATGTTCTTCTCCCTTCCCTCCCACCCCAGCCAGAGCTGAGCCTTGACCACACACCGTGGCCAGCGGGGGAGGCTGGGGACCCTGGTCCCAGGGGCTCAGCTTGGTTGGGCTCACTGTTCTTTCTGTAGTTCACAAGTATCTGCTTAGACCAGCATATTTTATGAGCTTTCTCTTTTCTCAAGAAGTCCCAGCTGTAAGCGGAAACAAGGCCTCGGGTGCAAAGCAGGGAGGCCCTGAAGTGCTTCCTGCCCCACCTTTGCACTCAGGCCTGGATTCCTGATGGTGGCTGGAGTTCAAGTCCAGACGCCAGCAAGCTTGTGAGAAAGGCCCCTCTTGCTCTAGGTGCAGGGTAATGGGCCTTCTTTGCAAGACCCTCCCACCCCACCACAGCCCAGCGTGGCCGCTGAGGGACGGCCGTGATGGGGGCCTCCCTCTGACAATCTAGGTCCTTCTATGAGACAGGTGTGGGGGTTGCAGATTTGGTTGGTAGAGGGGGTTCCAACCCAGAACTTCAAATTTTATACAAGATCTTACATGGAACCCCAAACTGTAAAGCAAGAGAGCTGCTCTGGCTGAAACCAGGATCCTATCCCCCACCCTGCCTGCCCCTCGTCCCCCATGGTGCTCACTCGCTGCACAGAACCGCCTGGGCTCTGTAGGGCCTGGTTGTCTCCACCAGCGTGTCCTCCCTCCTGTGCCCAGACCCTTCTGCCCTCTGCCTGCTTGCCCTGTGAAGATTGATCTTGCACACAGCCTGTGCTGCCCATGCTCATACAGGCAGGTCTCTCCTTGTCCTCAGCATGAATTTCAAACTCCTCTTGCATTCTATCCTTTTGGGTTGGTCAGCATGCCTGTCTTTCCCCACCATCCACCAGGGTCCTTCACTGCCTTTGGCACCCACAGTGTGCGCTTTCCCTTCCCTCCCACCTTTTCCTGTCATGCTCTTTTTAAACCTAACCCTCTCTCCAAGCTTCTCTTGAGAATCACGTTGTCCTCATAACCCTCCCAGCGTTATGTCCTCATAACCCTCCCGCATGACACGAGAGCTCACAGAGTCAGCGCTCTGTAGGGTAGCATCTGATTCTGACGTGGTTTTAGCAGGGTCATGGATGTTAGCATGCATCACTCTTGTCCCTCCAGCTTTCCCTATGGTTCATTCAGGAAAAAAGGGGGATGACTTACTTCTTCCTCTCATATCAAACTCTAAATATATGGATTTCAGCACATAGTAGGGCTTCATCAAATAACTACTGATTTTATTAAACCACAGCAGTCTTGAGACATTCCTGGTGTTACTGAAGCCCCCACCTTGGGGAGCACAGAGGCACCTCTGGGGGTTGGCCGGTGTGGGTGAGAGCCCTGGACTGAGGTGGGGGCCAGCAGATCAAGCTTCCTCAAAGGCTTTCCTCCCTGAAGCAGATTTCCCTGAGATGTGCACATCTCTCCCACCTTAGAAAGACCCTATTGGAATGGCTGAGGCATTAATTCTGAGCCATCTCTCAGGGATTTGAAACTGGACAACATCCTTCTGGATGCAGAAGGCCACTGCAAGCTGGCTGACTTTGGGATGTGCAAGGAAGGGATTCTGAACGGCGTCACAACCACCACATTCTGCGGAACTCCTGACTACATCGCGCCCGAGGTAAGACGGTGCACAGAGGGCCACCTTCTTCTGCCAGGTCTGGGCCAGGGCTGTGACCTCATTTGCACTGAGGTCACCTAGCGGTGCTGGGGGAAAGCGCTAGAAAACCAGGAGAGATTCTAAGGGAGGAGAGAGAAGAAGAAGGGTAGAAGGCTTACCAATTTCTCCATAAGGAAATGGTAGTGATGGAGGAGATAAGGGGCCAACAGTGAGCAATGGGCCATTCCCCATGCCAGGGCAGAGCCTCGCTGGGCCTCACCCTTTCATCTCAGTCCAGAACTACCAACGAGCTAGGACCAAGAGAACTTTGTAGACTTGTATCATCGTCTTCACTTCTTAATAACCAGAATAAAGGAGCGCCATCAATAAAGGTGGCAATTAGCTTCATCAGCAGTAACGTACCTACAGTAAACCTTAGATTTATTTGCCATTTCTAGTGTAGGGGTTCTGCATGGCCCGTGCCCAGGGTCAAGCAGGAAGAGTAAAGCGTGCTTCATTGTAAATGTAGATCAGAGAAGTTCTCTGGGAACCTGACTGACGGACTGCCTTTGGGAAGTTGTTTGCACATGTTGTTCATCATATGGTGCTTACTGGACTTGAGTTTCTCAAGCCAGTCTTGCCAAGGCTGAGAGATACCTAGTGCAGTACGATTCAGATTTAAGACGAAGTGTCTCGTAGCTGCTCAATAAAAATGGCCTCAAGGGTTCTGACCATGTAAGATGGGAAGGAGAAACCAGCCCCCCAGGAAGCACTGCCCATGGTGCACAGGTGCTCGTTGCCCATTCCGGCTGCGTTCCCTTTCCGTGGGCATTGTGTGAGCACCTGCTAGATGCAAAGCATTGTGGGAAGGAAGAATCGACCCAGCACTCCTCACTCTCCTAAAACAACTTCTGGTCTAGAGGCAGTGGCCTCTATGTTAGTGGCTAATTAAGCAGAATAAACAGATGCAAGAGACAAGATGATATCCTCAGGGATAAGGGAAGGCTTCTTGGGACACCTGGTAGATGAACTAAGTTGTGGAGAATCAACAGGATTTCCTTTGGTGGTGGCTGTGGAAAGCATTCCTGAAAACAGCCAGGGGGGTTGGGGTGGGGGCGGGGCAGCCCAGGAGGTTCCATATTCCTGGGCTCTGAATCCTTCAGGGCAGGGGCTGTGGTTCCTGCATACTCCCAGAATCCAGTATACAGACCAGGTTCTTAGTTACGGTTGGTTGAGTGAGTAAATGAATGTGAACTTGAGACACTCCATTGTGAACAAAGACAAAGGGATGAGAATATTCTTGGCCTTCATTCAGGAGAGGAAAAGAGTATAGCTAGAACACCGGCATTCTTCATGCTCATAGTCAGGAATGAAATTAGGAAAGAGGACCAAGGGAAGTGGCCGTGATCCTAGAGGATCTGTAGACCCACTAAGAGTTTTCCAGGAGAGGGTGTCCGGGTCTGTCAGACCTGTCCCAGGAAGAAGACAGGCAACAGCAGTCTGCCTCAGAAGGCAGAGAGTACGGAAGGGACAGTCAAGAGACTTCACAGACCAGACAAGACATGGGCTCAAGGGGACTGGTGAGGACGATCAGTAATAGTTGAGCTCCCTTTAGAACATTTTAACCTTCTAAGAGATCTGAAAGCAGAGATTTCAATCAGTCTTCCTTAGCAGGAACACTAGGAATTTAATCTTCCAGGAGAAATCAGTGAAAGCAAGGGCCCTCAGTTGGGACCTGCATTTTTACCGTCTTCCTCATCATTCCGTCTCAGCAGAATGCCTGGTTCCAGTCCTCTGTCAGCTGATGCCAGAGTCAAAGGGTTAACAGGCCAGAGGAGTAGTTAAGGACCCAGCCCAAGACAAAACCATCACTTCACGATGAACCTAACATCCACCCAGCTCTCACGGCAGGCAGTCCATTGACAGGAGTCACAGCGAGAAGCACTGACCTCTCTGTTTATAGTGAGGTGCAGATGCCCTTCCTTCCCATTCCTTCCTCATGCCCATGGTGCACAGTCACCACCACCTGTGAATGGCGGGCAGTCCTGGTCTTCCCGCAGGCAAATTAGAGCTGATCAAGATATTGCTACTTATAGCCAGGGCTACTGGGGAGATGAAATGCAATCAATGCCTCCCAATGGGTCCAGCACAGTGCCTGGCCTGCAGTGAGCACTGGGTCATTATCTTCACTGTTGCTGGTTTGGAGGTTAGGGGGGTGGGTAAGGTGGGAAAAGCACAGTCCTGAGAGTTGAGAGTCCAGGCTAGACTGGACCAATGATGCCCCCAGGCGACCTTGACCAAGTCGCCAAGTGTTTTAGACCCTCTGCTTCCTCATCTTCCAAATGAGAAGAGCACTTCCTGCCCTACCTACCTCAGCAAGCTGTTTTGAGAGTCTAATGAGATTAGAGCATGGAAATGCTTGAGAAACCATAAGCCTCTATTCAGATAGGAGGGGCCATGAGGGGCCTGTTAACCCTAAAACCACAGCCAGCTAATGAGGCTCTAGCTGTTGCCCAATGCTTCTCTTCCCACTACGCCCCCTTGGCTAGCGTCCACTGCACCCACTCTCCACACGCCCCACGCCTGCTCCCTGGGAAATGGCAGCCAGCCCTGGGTATGGCTAGCACCCTTAGGCCCGATGCTTGCCTTCCTCCCTCAGCTCTGCGCCACTGAAGGGGGTAACCACCGCACCCATGCCCTCCCATGGCGTGTGAAGCCTTGCCCTTCTCACAGCTCCACGCTGACGAGCCGGTTGAGAAGCAGAAAATTAGGGCCAAGCCCCAAAGGAATTTTATGAAAGAGGCCGCCCCAAATGGGAAGGCTCTGGAGTGGGCCTGGGGACGGGTGGGCAGGGCTGCTCTGTGGTTTCTGCAGAGCCATCCCATCTAAGCACACACAGGCCACATGGAGGTCATCCCCCCCGCCACCCCCTGCCACCTGTGGAGGTACAAGACCCAGATCTGCCACCTCCTGGAGGCTGGAGGGCGGCCACCCACATTCCTAGCCATCTGAACCCAGGAGAGAAGGGCGCATGCCCAGTGAGACTCACACAGTAGACATACATGGCTGCCAGTCTCCTGAGTGCTGGAATTGGCCTGGTCGTACTAGGGGGCTCGGAAGCATGCTGGAGCCCCCCACCCTCGCTGGCTTAGAGATGCCCAGGGGAAATAACTGACCATGAGAAAATAACTAAAATCACAGTAGTATGTGAAAGTGCCTGCAGTTCTTAGGGACAAGACAGGGTCTTAGGATGTCAGAAGATGCTAGAAAGCTGGGGGCAATCGGGAGAGTTTTCTGGAGGAGATGGGTGATAACCATGGCCTTGAAACCAGCAGGGCCATAGTGAGCCAGGTGGGGGCCCTTGATCTCTCATGATTCAAGGAGCTACTGACTTTGGCTTTGGCTTTGGAACAGAGCAGCATTACTGGCTTCTCAGGACAGCAGAGCCTATAGCTCTGACCTTACAGATACCATGTGTTGACTGCTGGGCTGAAAGACCCAAGATTCTCACCAGATCGCCAGCCCCCAAGAATTCAAAGTTGGCTGCATTTACTTACATTTCTTTTCATTCTGAATTCAAAGGATTCCTAAAATGCATGTTTTTACTGTTTTCAAAATGGTTCCACTGAATCCCAAGCAATCTGTAGTCTTTAGTCTCCAAAGGGTGTTCTGGGGAGACCAGGGAAGGCCCCAGTACTCCCGTCCAGCCGCCTCTTCCCCCACCATCCTGGAATTCGAGGACCGAGCTGCAGCCTCTTTCCAGACAGGCTACCTGAGAAGTTGCTCACCTGAGGAGAAGTTACCCGCCCAAGGTGTCCGTGGAAGTCACTGTGTGTGGCCATTGCCATTTTGGGGGAGGTCCTGGATGGACACCCCTTTAGGACATGCAGCCCAGCCATGCTAGTACTCTGTCATCTTCACTTTTTGGAATTCTTCATAGAATTACAGAGCAGAGAGCAACCCAGAGCAGCCCTCTCTTCTGTGTTTGTGCACAGCTCCATGCCTAATCTGGCTCTGATGGGAGGACAAAATCATTATAGGACGGGGACCTCACTTCACAAACCCTTCCTAGCAACAGGGGCAGCTCAGTGTTTATTTCTACCCTGAGCCACACCTGTCTCCTTGACCTGCTGCATACTCTCTAGACGTGGAGACCAAACCGAACGGAAGAAAACTTGGATTTCATACCAACTTCCAATTACATGGAGTTTTGTATTATGTAATAGGCTTTCAAAATCTTCTGCCTTAATTAACCTTAGGAGGTTGAGCTGAGAATCTGAGCTTCATGTGAAGAGGAAGTCAAGTGAACAGCTCAAGATCACCCAGAAAATGTAACCCCAAACTTCAGAGGGAGTAGAAACACCGTGATCAGTCTTCCGTCCCTGCCACTGTAACACATGGCCCATGCTCCCGAGAAAATAAGACCGGGAGCAATTAATTGCTTTCCAAAAGGTTCTGCAGCTTCTTTTTTTTTTAAAATATTTTATTTGTTTATTTGACAGCTAGAGAGAGAGCACAAGTAAGCAGAGTGGCAGGGAGATGGGGAGAGAGAGAAGCAGGCTCTCTGCTGAGAGCCTGATGCGGGGCTCGATCCCAAGACCCCGAAATCATGACCCGAGCCGAAGGCAGCCGCTTAACCAACTGAGCCACCCGGGCGCCCCAGCGGTAGCATTCCTCCCAGACATTGAAATTATGACTCAGTCTGTAAAACTGCACATCATTGTAAGGGAAGGTAATGGCTCAGTGTATCCTGCGGCCACACGTCGTGAATGCATATAACATAAATAAATTTGACTGCGCTGTCGATCAGAGGAAAAGAAGCAAGAGGGCCTGAGAGTGTTAGGGGAGAGAAATGACTGGTGACAGGCAAAGCACGCTGGCTGCTGGAGGAGATGCCTTGACTGGGGCTACTGCTATAGGGAGAAGGTTCTGCCCCTCAGTGAGGAATGCTGCAGATCAAATGAAGGGGCCTGGGCCTTCTGGAGGCCGGTACAGAAGGGATTCATCAGCAAGTTTGGTGGGAGTCATGAGGAACATCGGGGGTGGGTCTTTTCCTGGAATGGCCAAAAGCATAGGCATCCTTTGTGATAGAACACAAAAGGATGGGAGAGGTATTAACTGTAGTTTCTTTTCCAAAAACATGGGGCTCAGGCGAATTCAAAGTTGCCACAGCTGAAAGAAGACTGGGGTTCTGCTCGCCTTCCCCCTCAGTGTGAGGTGGTCCTCGTTTGCTCCCAGTCACTTTCAGCTTGCTCGAGTTTTTATATGGTCCTCAGTGCAAGTTGGGAACTTCATCTGCTGAAACAAAGACACGGCGGTTTTTTCCCACAGAAGGACAGGTTGTCGGTGTTTACTTTGGAGCATTGATAGTTAAGTCCCAGCATGGTGTCTTCCAAACTCAGTTTTCCCTAAATTTGCTGATTTCTGAACCTCAGTTATATGAGCTAGGCTCACACGGGGCTGGGCAGAGGGGTGAGCTGGAAATGACGATGCCATTCCCATGGCACTTGCGGCACAGGAGGCCGTGGCAGGCGTCCTTGGCAGGCGCTGACCTTGCCTGCTTCCCCAACAGATCCTGCAGGAGTTGGAGTATGGCCCCTCCGTGGACTGGTGGGCCTTGGGGGTGCTGATGTACGAGATGATGGCTGGGCAGCCCCCCTTTGAGGCCGACAATGAGGACGACCTGTTCGAGTCCATCCTCCACGATGACGTGCTCTACCCTGTCTGGCTCAGCAAGGAGGCCGTCAGCATCCTGAAAGCAGTGAGTCCTTGCCCTCCCCCACGCTGCTGCTCCCTCTGCCCTCTCTCCCTCTTCTCCCTCTGTCCCTGTCACTCCTTGCCAGTCCAGAGAACTCCTCTCTCCCTTCCTCCCCGCCTCTCCCCCGTCCCAGCTGTGCTGTGGCTGAATGAGAGGTCTTGCAGACAGTCACTGCGGGGAGTGGAGGCACCAATGGTCTTCTGTGGGACTGGGACACATTAGCGTCTCCTGAGATGGAGCTCTGCGCCAACCTGTGTGCACGTGCATTTCAGAGGGAGAGACACCAACCCAGACCGCGCGGCATCATTTCTGCCACGAGGACGCTGGGCCTTAGCTCCTTCCGCTGGAGCCTGTGATGGGCAAGAGGGAGGGGGCACCGTGTGCCTGTCTCCACAATGGCATCTCGGTGGCTGAAGAGCCAATGAGAAAACAAGTGCCTGCTCAAGACCCGTGCAGCCGTGCTGATTCGGTCATAACGGAGGCGGTCCCCAGCCCTGCAGATAATCCCGCATGTGGGAGATTCTTAGTACTTGCCCCACACAGCTGTTTCTGCAACGTAAGCCACTTGGACCAGGGCAAGTAAGTGGCGTGCCCTGTCTGCCTTGGAGAGCTGTGGAAGGCGAGGTGGAGGGAAGGGGAGCAGAGACATTGACCCGCTGGGCTGAGGTGGGACCGAGGGGACAGCCTAAGAAACTTGGCTTCCAGCCCTAGCCTCCATCACCCAACAGAACACGGGTGGCAAAGTTCAGCACCTGCCTGGTACATCACATTCACCCGGTGTCCTGTAGCCAAGTGTCCTCTCGATGGCGATGTACTTGCCAATATTTACCTAGTTTTATGTTTTTCTTTATCAAGAAACTTTATATGACTGTCACAAATGGAAAACCAGTATCATTTACCATAGCTAAGTTATGCAGATCATCGTAGGAAAACGACAAAAAAGACCTCACATCATTCTGTCAGTGTCTGGGAGCTCACATGCGGCATTCTGGAAAGGGCCACATCAGAGCGTGCTGCTCTCTCCCATGGCTCTTGCTTTCTTCTCCTTCCTTTCCTCCCTCACCTCATCCATTTCCCTTTGTCTCCCTCCCCATCCTTGTCAATAATCCAGTGACCTAATGTCTGTTGAGTGTTTCCAATGTGTGGGGCATCACGCTTCGTGCTAAGTAAGTATTGGTGAGTATAACAGCCATCGTCCAGCAGGCAGAGGTGGGCAGTAAATTAAAAATTACATATGCACACAGTCACAACTGGGACGACAGCAGAGAAGGAAGCAAAGAGAGGATGTGTATTCTCGCCTCTCGTGCATACCGGTGAGCGTCAAGTATGCCCCAGGTGTTGTGTCAGGAGCCCAGCTAAGGAGAAACCTGCAGGCAGCACCCGAAGGAGCCAGAACACCAGCCCAGCAGAGGCAGTCACTTGCCTGGGGCCTTGAACACCAGCCCAACAAACCGATGATCCCCCTGCCCGCACCCCAGCAAGGCCCTTTCAGTTTCAGATGACCCAGAGCCGTGTTTCTCAACAAGATGTGATGTTGCCCTCCCCCCCAACCCCGGGAGATATCTGGCAATGTCTGGAAATGTTTTTGCCGTCACAACTCGGAGGGGGCCTGCCACTGGGGTCTAGTGGGTAGAGCCCAGGGATGTCGCTAAATGTCCTGCGATGCACAGGACAATTCCCACAACAGAGAAGTATCCAGTGCAAAATGTCATTAGTACAGAAGCTGAGAAACTTCGACCTACAGAGAGTCAGAAGCTAGAGGTTATGCCCGTGTCAGCTGGTTGGCAAGGGCAAAGTCTCTGAGAGCTTCTGACTCGGGAGCCGCTTCCTGAGATGTTAAAACCTGTATGTTTATCAGTAGCCCTGATACTTCCTCTCCCAGAAGTGGAAGGGCAGGAAGAGCTAAGGAAGTAAGGAAGAGTCCTTACTCCCTTGGCCTTGGAACACTTTACTTCCTCACATTGTCCCTTGATTCTTGGACCAGGCCAGGTTTTCCATGACACTGGCCACTGAGCTGTGTCTCTGAGGGCTGCTACCTACACAAAAGTGGCGCAGAACTGTAGAAACCATTTACACCGTAGAGTTACGCAGTGTGCAACCTGTGGAACAGTAAGTGCTGGTCTTAGTGCCTTCCTTCCTCAGCACTGTGCTCTCAGCCTCAGCATTCAGCCTCCTACTGAGTCATTTAAATGTACTGAGTACACAGTAGAAGTCAGGCACTGAACCAAGTACTGGGAAGATAGGACTGATTCCTATATTCTAGACCTCACCAAGGGCAAGAGTTTAGGCAAATTATAATTTAAATAGATAACAAACATGAGGTCCTAAGTACCTACAGAGCAAGGAATCTGGGGAGGCTTCACAGAGGAGGCAGACAGCATTTTGACTGGTTCTTAGAGGATACATTGGGAATGGACAGGAGCATTTGACCAGGGGAATAAAAGACACTGAAGGCCAGCCAAGGTAGACTGAGGGTTCAGACTGAGAAGTTTCTGTGTGTCCAAGTCTATGGACTTTATTCTGTGGGCGGTAGGAATCAAGAGTGTTCAAAGAGGGTAACATCTGCTGACTTCTAGACTAAGAAGGTGAAGTTTGTGTTGGTTCCATCTTACCTCAAATCTGCCCACCACCCCTTCACTCTCTTCCCTGTGGCTCTCCCAGCCACGTAGCCACATGCTTTGGCTTTGGGGGCACCAGGCAAGAGTCCGTAGGAGACTCTCCCAGCCCAAGAAACTCTTCCCTTGCTAATGAAGCCTGAAACTAAATCAGTAAAGTTTTCTCCCTTTGGGTTATGATTTCTCCTCTTAAATTGCTTTCTTTAAATACAAACGCTCAGCCTTCCCCCTGTGAAATGTCACTTTTGTGTCTAGCACACATGCCCGCACAACCCTCCTGACTTTCTTTCGGGTGGCTGTGGGAAGCTATCCGAGCCAGAGGTTCTTCTCACGAGATGGCAGCCAACAAATATAAAACACATCAGTGTGGTTTTTACAGACAAACATTGAGAAGCCATAAGCCTTTCCTTTTCTTGTTGGGGTTTTTGTTTTGTTTTTTTTTTTTTTTTTATCAATAGATCTACATGGGTATTGTATGCTAGAGATTACAAATTCAAATTAAAAAAAGGAAAAAAAGTGAGAAGGCCCTGGGGCCACAAAAAGGAGAAGTACGAAAGGTGCCTTAAGATAATTTGCCTCAGCATGAATAGCTGCTCCTCTTTCCTCACCTCAGCAAGGACCACTGACCTCTCCGTGTAAGTGAATTTATCCGATCTTCTTCTCCCCAATGAGAAGACTCAAGAATCTGAGGAGAATCAGGTAGTTAGTAACAGCCAGAGTTCCTACTCCCAGCATGGTACGTTGTTGGCTGTTTGACCTTGACTAAGTTAATTAACCTCTCTGTGCTTCAACTACCTCACTTATAAAATAGGGACAACAGGAAACCTCAGAGGCTTGCATTTGGATGAAATGAGTTAATAATGTTTGCTATATTTAGAATGGCGGCTAGCACATAGAAAGTTCTAGAGAAGACTACAGGAGGACCCTGGGTGGGGGCAGAGCTCCCAGAAGGGGAAACAGGCTCAGGAGAGGGCGCTGAAGATGTTACCCTGGCTGACCTCCATCTTTCCCTCACAGCCTGTCCCTGACAGGCCTTTGTCACTAATTCCCTCCTGTCCTCCTCCTCACAGTTCATGACCAAGAACCCGCACAAGCGCCTGGGCTGTGTGGCGTCCCAGAACGGCGAGGACGCCATCAAGCAGCACCCATTCTTCAAGGAGATCGACTGGGTGCTCCTGGAGCAGAAGAAGATCAAGCCGCCCTTCAAACCTCGAATTGTAAGTAGGGCCCAGAGCTCATTCCACACTATGGGTCAGGCCTGGGTGCGTAGAATGAGTGGTCTGAGGCACTTTCACAGCCCAAATGACAAGGGCAGGGGACATATAACACACTCCACCAAAGGAGTCTTCCAAGGCCCTAAGAGTTTGCTGTCAAAACTACATAACCTAGAGCCATATCCAAGGTAGTGATTTCCATGGGACACAGAAGACGACTTTTTAACTTTAATAGAGATCCACTGGGCGCCTGGGTGGCTCAGTGGGTTAAGCCGCTGCCTTCGGCTCAGGTCATGATCTCAGGGTCCTGGGATCGAGTCCCACATCGGGCTCTCTGCTCAGCGGGGAGCCTGCTTCCTCCTCTCTCTCTCCTGCCTCTCTGCCTACTTGTGATCTCTCTCTGTCAAATAAATAAATAAAATCTTTAAAAAAAAAAAAAATAGAGATCCACTGATGGTTTTCACAAATGCTACATTCTGCCTGTGGTAAAGATACAAGGTTTCTTTACAAACCAACGGGTCTGCTTTATAACTGAGTCAATTTAAAGAAACACACTAAGTGAGAGCCACAGTCCCAGTCATGATGCGGACCTAGTGCAGAGTTCGAACATAAGGCCCCAGGGCCCGACCCCCGGGGAGCTCCCGCACCTGCTCAGCCGCGCAGTGTCCCTGCCGAGCCCTCTCCAGCCCGAGCACACACCCCCAGTGCAGGTTCTCAGGCCCGTGATGCCTGTCCCAGGGGCTGCAGGGAAGGGTATTGAAGCTCAGTGGTTGGAAAGCAGAATCAGAGAGCAGAGGCATGTCCTGGAGGTGACCTCCTGTTGGTGGGGAGAGGGTCTGCAGTGCCGTCCTCCGGGTGTGTGTGCTTTCCTGTGCAGGGGGCGTTATCTTGAGTTGGTTGGCGTGTCGCCCGATGAGGCAATCATTTAGACTAAATATTGGGGTCACCAGCTGGCTAGTGCACTCGGAGCACAAGAGATGTGTAATATGAGGAAATTACAGGGCAGGAGACCCAGTGCAGTGGGGCTGGGGTCCCGGGTGGGAAAAACCCGAAGTCATCCAGTCAGCACTCAGCCACGCTCCTGTCAGGCGGCCCCTCCTCCCTCACTTCCAAGTACAGGAAAGATCCTCCTGTGCTTTGTGAATCATCCGCGAGGAATTCCATTCTATTCCAGGAGGTTTTCTGGGGAGCGATTACGGATAGTACTGGAATTCTCAGAAATGTCCCAAGTAGGCAATTCTCAGCTGAAGGCATGGAGCACGCTAAGGCCAGACTAGCACATGGAAGGTTGACTGGCCCTGGACGCTCGTTCAGGTCACCGTTCCTCATCTGCTTCCTCCTCTGGTTTTGACGAGTTTCGCTGGCTGGCCCGCTGCCTGGCATAGGCTGGATTTAGGTTCGCCTTCTCTCTTGGGTAACATCAACTCGGCCTCTGCCCGTCTCTCTCCCCCTCGGCTCTGGCACCGGCTGTGGCTCTGGGCTGGGCGCACCGCACATGCCAGCCTTCTTGAAGGCTCCGCCCACCCCCTCACCCAGAGGGTCTGTGAGTGGTCTTCGAGGACAAGATTAACTGTGTCCTGGAAAAAACTGAGGGGAGATAGGAAACCAGAGGTCAGGGGGAGAAGGAGGAGGAAACTAAAGACTCAGATCTGAGGGTCTAGTGTTAGTGTGGGTTTAGTCTAAGGCAATCAACCCAAGGCAAAGTGGGAAATAGGGCTAAGTAGTGAATCCAGGCCTGACCAGTGGGGTCCCTGGACAAGAGCAGGACCCATCAGCAAGGGCAGGTCTGCAGAAAGACTTACATGACTCAAAGCTAAGCTTGCAGAGAGCCAGCTGGGCTAAAGAGGCAGCCCCTCCTGGGAGTGTGGTGCCAGAGGACAGGGCCAACCCCAGGGGACCATGAGCAGGGGATGTGAAGGGAAGAACGGGCCTGGGGTGCGGCAGAGGCAGGCGTGGGAGCCTTTGCTGAGAAGCCACAGAGAAGCATGGAATTTGGGAAGATCTTGACGAGAAAAGGCCCAAAGAAGTTTTAAAGTCTGGATTCCTGGAGAAAAGCCTCTCTGTGGGGTGAACAGATGGCAGAACAGTGCTCAGATCCGGCAGACAAGATTGTTCCAAGATTTCAGGGGCCCCGCAAAGCTCCTGTCTCCGGAAGCCCTTCCCCAAGGCCTGGCATTCCCAGGGGTTCTTCACGCGGCCACCACCCTCTGTCTGAACGCTGAGCCAATGAAAAGGCAAACATAAGAGAAGTGACCCTTTGAGCTGTAGCTGGCTTGCTCGGAGTGAGGGAAGGCCATGAAGCACAGGTGTGCCGTGTCTGTGGGCCTGAGGGATGGAGAAGGAGCCCGACACAGAGGAAGGGTCAGGGGAAGAGGGAAGAGGGACTCAGGAGGCCAACCCATGACCCAACCCACGGGTGGGCGGTGGGCAGGCCTCAGCCAGCTCGGACAGGCAAGAACGGCTAGCTGGGAGTGCAGGGGAACTGGCCGCAGAAGTCCATCCCTGCATGAGGGGGTCAAGCCCACCTGGGGGTCAGGTGGGACTCCATCTCCACCCGGGGTACAAGGGACCCGTGCTTCCCTCCCTTGGGTCTCCTGTGAGCCCCCAACCTGGAACCAGAGGGCAGGACTCTGCTTGCTTGCTTTGCTCAGGGGCTCAACTAGGCTTCCAGGGGGATGAGCATCCCCAGGGAGGGTGGCAAAGAGTAAGGACGGGCTGTCCAGGAGCTCCCAACGATGTCCAGCTGAGTCCACGGGCCCCAAGACTGACTTCATCCTGCCTTCTCACATCACCTTCTGTGCATGTTCCTACTGGACCCCACAGACCCCCAGAATTATCCTATGCTGTGGGGGGTCAAGAGAAGGGCATTTGTCTGGCTGGTTCGAATTCTGTTTGGAAGAGAGAGAACATCTGAAAGAAGGAGAAGAAAGGGAACTTATTACGTTGCACAAGAGATGTTTCTGGTCACGTTTGGAGCTGAACACTGTTGATCTTTATAGAGTTCTCAGCTACAGATCTTTAAAGATGTGTTCAAGTTATTTAACTATCTGACCACATTTTTATCCCAGAGATTTCTCTCTGAGCAGGCTGGAAAGGTGTCCTGAGTCTGTCTCTAAGTTGAAGCTCTTTTCTGAAGAATGTTGAGGGCACTACCCTAAGTCCTCCATGGGCTTGTATACAGCAAAAACGAATTTTAAGCCAAATTAAGGCCCACCACAGTGACAAACATACTGAGAGCCTCGCGGGACCCAGGTGGAACTCGCACACGGTTTTTATAAGCCACCACCCACCTCTTACTAAGTCAGGATTAACCCTGGGGGTACGAGTAGCCAGTGGCTCGGACACCAGCAGTGGGGAAGGCTATGCTTTGTCTGCAGGGCCAGGGACCAAAGGCAGAACAGATGCCCCCCCCCCGCCCCATTGAGAGGTGACTGGGGAGACATGGGGGTCTGAACTATGTCCCGCAGAAGTTGTCCACTGTTTATAGGGCAAGGGTTCCATCACAAGACAGGCTGTCCTAAGGCTGAAGGTGTCCCATAGCTTCAGGGCACATCAGATGCCTATTGAGAAGAGCTGGGAAGGAAAGATTTTGAGAGAGAGAGAAAGGAAAGCAGATTTGGAGCTTGACATTGGGAAGATGTGAACAGGATAGTGGGTTGCACAGGCCTCCAGGGAGAGGGTGGGCTTCTTAAATCTTAGGGACAGGCTCCTTGAGAAAGGAGAGGACAAGTACGTGAGCAACATCACCAGCCTCGTAATTTGGTGGTGGCCTCAGGAAGACAGTGTGTGTACACTGTAGAAGGCAATGGAACCAATACACAGGACCCCAGCCCCCCAGTCTCATCATGCCAGAATCCCCCAGGGCATTCAGTCAAAGACCTGGGACCCTGAGGGATCTCTGGGGTTCCTTTGTTCTGGACTAGCTCCATTTGCTTCCTCCCCATGTCCTGTTGACATCACACTAAAATGCCACCACCCCCAGAAAGCAGCTGGGTAGAGACTACCCTGCGGAACTAGCTGGACATTCTGAACCTAAGAACGTTGGGCCAGGTTCTGCCTGTCTGATTCAGGAGGGAATTGGTTTTGTCTGGTGGGAAGTGCTGGAGGTGAGGCTGGGTGAAATCATGTCATCCAGTCCGGGCTTAAGAAGAGCCAAGACACAGTGCTCTATTTTCTAGAGCCCCTGACTCTTCCCACTCCCGCGGCATGGTTGGGGCTCCTCAACAGTGGAGCCCACAGTGGACAGGCTAAGCCGCCCCTGCACACCACCCAGGCCGGCTCAGCTGAAGCCTTGGGTGCCTCGATCACCCCCACAGGGGCTGAGGATAAGGCAAGTCTCTGGGCCTGGTTTCCATCCTCTCTGTAGGAAGCCTCGCCCCTCCGAAGATCTCACCGAGATTGTCCAGATTTGTAGTTGGCCTCTGGCCTCTGGCCCAGTTCCCTGGCATACCGTGAGTGGCTGCTGTCCCCTCCAGGCCTTTGCCTTCTTGAGATGTTTTCTAGGCTGAGATTTCTGCTCCCCGGCGCCTGAGCCTCCCTGGCTAACCCCTGGCCTGATTTACCAGCTGCCATTAGTCCCACGGGGTTGCCTGCCATCATTCGGGTTTACACCCCTTTGCACTCACCCCTACGCTGGGACATTTTGCAGTGGCCCCTGCTTCAGTGTGGGGATTTCCTGTCATTCATCCCGGCAGCATTCTTCTATACTCTCCCTCCCTCCCTTTTCTTTTTCTCCTCCTCCTGCCAGCCCCCTCCCCTCCCACTGATTCAGACTTCTCACAAGTGATGTGCCATCGACGCCAGACCGAAGACTCTGTGCCATTGCATACACACATCCATCTCTGGAGGGGGCCTGCTTCAGAGCAGGGGCTCACAGGGCGGGCGGCAGGACCCTCAGCAGTGGGCGGGTGGGGGACTGGAGAAGCCAGTGAGGTGGAACCCCGACCCGTGATGCTGGAGAAAATCTCCAAGCGTAGAATCCATTTGCCCATCCCACTGGGGATTTCGTTCCAAGTGGGCAGCATCATCCAGGAGCCAGTAAACGTAGCACAGTCCGCTTCTGCGTCACTGGTGGGCTCGCCTTCTCCAGGGACCATAGCAGGCAGAAGCGATGTGTTTGGTGCTGTGGGACAGCAGCATCTGGCTGTGCGGGCCTTGGAAGTATTTTGCCGCTCCCCGCTTCTCTCCTGTGTGTTCCTCCTTTGCTCAAAAAGCATTAGGCTCTGAGATAATGGTTCCCAGGGCTCTGGCACTGGAATTGGGGGATGCCCTCAGAGGTGGGAGAGCTCTGCCTCCCCCAGACACCTACAGCTCTCCTCAGTGAAAGCCAAGGGCAATGAGGGAAATGCCGGCCAAGTAAACGTCTCTTTGTGTACGTGTTCTCTCTTTTCAAGTTTGCTTCAGTGTGAATGCCCCTCTTTAAGGTAAGGCCTCCAGAATGGGGAGTCTGTCCAGGTAGGTGAGCCCTCAGGCCCGCTGACATGGAGGCCTTTCCAACCTCATGATCCGTTTCCATCCAGCCATCTACACTGCATGGCGGGACCCTCAAGGGAGGCCCTTCCTGCATGCTCCTGCATGAGCGGGCTGTGCTGAGAGAAAACTGGGAAGTGGGCTCGAGACCCTCACAACCTCACCAACTTTGCAGCCTGAGGGAGGAGCCCCACTGAGCAGGCAAACCCTTCGCCTAAAGCTAGTCCCCTGGCCCAAAGGACCACCTGAGAGCAGGTACCACGAAGACCAAGCTGTGGGTGACTGCTAGAGCCAGTCCTCCTCCCCAACCTGGCAGGGCAGGGACGGGGCCCGGCCAGTTCCTATAGCCGTCAGTTAGGACAGCCCACCTGGCCTATATCCATGCCCGAGTAAGAGCCCTGAGCCTCCAACAGGCTGCGAGCTCCCACGAAGATCCAGGACACTGCCGGGCCTGGAGGGCATGCGAAATGTCCAGGAACCCGTTTCTGGCCGCTGGCCCAGGTAGTGACATGGCACAGGACACCAGACTGGCTCTGAGCGCAGAGAGACTTGGGGTGGAATAAAAGTGCTGTCACAGGATAACCGTGGATGCCTGGGAGTTCACTCCCCCACCGCAGACCCCTGGCCTCCTCGAGTGCCACCTCCTTATCCATAACGTGGGGATTAAAAATAGCCTCTCAAAGTTATTCACGGGATTAGACAAAACTGTGGATCGCTAGGAGTTTCGTGCCTCTCTCCGTTCACCACAGCCCCCAACCTGGTAAAAGCCCCTCCTTCTCCCCCTCATCCCGAGGTGAGGACCCAAGAGCTCAGGATGGCAGGAGGCCGCAGGGTGTGTGGAGGCCAGGATCCTGAGAGAGGATCCTGGGCTTCAGGCCGCTGATCCAGAGCGTGGGGATAGCAATGTCGACCGTGCTGAAGAGCGAGGAAGAGTGCAAAGCAAATTGTGTGAAGTGAGGACCACCGTCCTTGGGATGTAGCGAGCGTCGGGACGGTGCTGCCCCTGGTGGTTCCGGAGACTCTGGGGGTCTCAGCCGAGGGGGCTGGATCTGGACCTGGCACGGTGCCCAGAGAGGCCAGGGGCCCATGTGAAGGGAAGCTGCCATCACAGGGCAGAAGGGCACATAAGGCCTGGCAGAGAGCCTTCTGGGGTTTAATTCTGGCCCCGTCCCAGTCTGGGAAGCCAGGGTGGGGGGCTTAGGGAGCCAAGAGATACAGCAAGGCAGAGACTCATTCTGTGCCCTTTGGGAAACCCCAAGTTTCCCTCCAAGGTCTGGCCCCCTTTTACTGTGTGAGCTGGCCAGCACCTTTACTCCCTGTACCTCCTTTCTCAGAGGGGTTGTTGCCAAGCACAGCCATGACACCCAGCCCTAAAGCGCTGGCTGTCCAAGACCCCGTGGCCATGGCTCCATGAGCACAGCAGGTTCCCAAGGACTTCTAAGCTTAACAGCCTCAGCAGAGAGTCTTTGACTCTGCACAAGGGATCTCTCGGTCTGAGAATTGTGTCTGCGGGAGCATTCCTGTGATTCAACCCGCACATCACTTTGGTACCCACACCAATCATGCCAGGGGAGGAATTCAAGCCCTGTGCTGGGCATTTCCATAAGCTCCCAAGTTTTCATTTATGCCTTCACCGCTGTTAGGTTGGGATTTGCTTTCGTGGGTTCATCACACCAGTGTATATTGAATTAAATCTCCTCCCCACTCCACTAGCACTGGAGGTAACACACAATCTACCAGGAAGCCTGTGTCTGACCAAAGGCCAGCAGGTTCTCAGAGGAGGTGCATCTTGGCAGAGAAAGCTAGAAAGCATTAGGGAGAGACAGCTACCACCAGAGAAGTGGCTTGGAGGGGGAAGGGATGGAAGGGCAGGCTTCAAAGCCACAGTTTTCAGCAGGAATCCAGCAAGTATGTACTTTGTGCTTTTTGTGAAGGCATAGAGGGGAAGGTTGGTTGACACAGGAAGAAAAAGAATCCCCTACCATCACCTTAATGTTACTATCTTGATGAGTTCGGGCCCCAGGAGGAGCCTCTAACATGAGGTCCTTGGGGGAAGACCAGTGTGGTGTCAAATCCAGAACTTGACTTGGGGAGGGAGTTGCGGGGTTTGCCTCTTGAGGTTAGAGCACAGGAAGGAGAGACAGGGTGCAGAAGAGAGGCCTCTGCAGATGGGCCAACAGGCAGGGTCTCTGTGGGCCACGGGAGCCACTTCCCCCCTGTGGTATCATAGAAGACAGTGCCCTCCTACCTCTCTCTTACAAAGGAGAGTCATGGGGAGAGTCTGGCAGCCCAGAGTGGAGGGCCAGTGGTCAGAGGCTGGATACTGGGCATCGAAGTAAAAGCAGAGGGAACCTCAGACCTTCCCTGTAGAGGGGCTCAGGCCTCCAGGCCTCCAGCCAGCATTTGCTCTTTGAAGGGTACAGGCACCAAGGGAAACCATGCACCCTGACAGTGAGCCCCACCCACACCAGCCTCCAAGTCCAGGATCTTGAGTCCCCAGGGGCCCCGCTGGCTGTCATGGAGAAAAGTTCTTGGAAACCCAGCTCTGCCCGCAGTTCTTGGAAACCCTCAGTACCCTATTTACTCCCCACTGTTTTTGCCAGGGCAGCAGATGGTAACAGAATTGGATTGGGCCTAAACCTGACACTCAGACGTTACTCTAGAATTCCGGGGTTTGACAAACACACATTGGGCACATGGCACATCATTATGGTTCTGATTTCAGAGCAAGGAGGCCTTCAGCGCTCCAACCCTCTGTGTGATTCTGGCTTCTTCTTTCTGGGACCTACTCCACCCTTGGAGGGGATTTCTTAGAGCTTGGAGCTTGAAAGTCAGTGGATATTTCAGGTGTGTGAGCCCTGCTAGGTGTGGAAGAAGGTCAAGAATGGCCAGGGCAGTGAGATACAATACTTGCCTGAGGTAGGGAGATGAGAAGATAAGCCTGGGCTGGAGCTTATCATCTGTGATGACTCGGGAAACAAAGCAGACCTTGACTTGGGGCTTTGGCCAGACTCCCCCTCCTCCTGGCATCTCAGCTGGTGTTTAGAAACCACAGGACTCTTGGTCCTCCTGGGGAGTCAGGGCAGATTCGGGCTACAGGTACCCAGGCACATGGGATGTGGCTGTTCCAGTAAATGATTCAGAATACAGTCCCCTCGAAATGTGAGCTTCCAGAATTGAGCCCCCACCATGTACCATAGGCACTGAGCCAGGGGGAAAACACTGGACAGGCCTGGTACTGGTTATGGATACATAACAACCCCATGTCCTGTATCTGTGAGATGCGGAGCAAGTCACTGAAGTTCTCTGCTCCCTTCTGGAACATAAGGGACTCAATTAATCCCTAAAATGTCTTCTAGCCCATGAGGACAGGGATTGGAGGTTCTTTGAAATCAACTTTTTATTGTAATAAAAGTTACATAGACTAACACCTGCCCATTTAAAGCGTACATTTTGATGCCTTTTCACAACTGGGTGTGCCCGTGTTACTGCCAGCAAAGTGACTATATAGTACATCACCGCCCCAAACAGTTCCCAGGTGCCCTTTGCCCCAGGCAGTCCCTGATCTGCTTTCTCTCACCAGAGAGTAGATTAGCCTTTTCTAGACTTTTATATATACACACACGGAGTCTTGCAGTAGGGGCTCTTTTGTGCCTGGCTTCTTTCACTCTACATCATGCATTTGAGATTTGAGAATTATATCTTTAACTTTTTACCTTGGAAAATTTCAGACCCGGACAGCAGTAGAGAGAATCCCTATGTGTCCATCACTCAACACGGACAATTAGCCAGCTCCAGTTAATTTGTTAGGGGAGGGATTTTTATCTGTTTTGTGCGTAGCTGTATCCTCAGCATTACTGCTGGCACGTGGGAAGGGCCTGATACCTATGCGTGGGGTGGGTGAGTGAATGAGTTCTGTCCATCTACAGTGTTTTCCCAGAGAATATTTCTCTGTTAGCTCCATCTCCAAATTCTCTTCTCACCTTTTACGGCCCAAGAGCTATTCCAGTTCATGCCTGGGAACGTGGGGTGCTAGGGTGCTGCATTGGGAAACCTGACATTGTTGAGCAGTGAGAGAGGTGGCTTGACCTCATCCTGACTTGAGAGGCATACATTAGTGTTTACCAAAGCCAGCAGGCAGAGCAATAATAAATCACTGCCAAGAGAACTGATTTCTATCTAGAATGTTTTCATAAATATGGGGGGAAGGATGGGATTGGTGAGTGGAGAAAGAGGGCTGGTGCCAAGACCAGGTAGAAAAGCTTCTTGGGGCACCAAAAAGGTGTTTAACAGCTGTCAGCAAGGACCCGGCTTTTTTGAGAAATAGATGTTATGTGCAAAAGAGGCAGAGTGGGGCCAGCTTTGCTGCCGTGGGCCTGCCCACTTTCTGCCAGAGGCGCGGGCCCTGCTGCTGCATGTCCTGCCGCGTGGGGCCAGCTCGCTGCAGAGCCCAGCTCGGGTGCTCAGGCCTCGGGCGAGCTGCGGCACGCAGGGTGCGGTCTCCTTCCTCCCAAGGCTGTTTATTCCTGGATATCTGTGCTGGGTTTTCTACACATTGTCAGTCCCTTACACCCCTCCTGGGTACCCCGGGACCCTGCTTCAGGGTGTCCCCAGCAGTGGGTTGTAAAAATCTATTTAATGAGTTAATAAAAAATTAACGAAGAATAGGGTAGGGTCGGGTGGGGTGGGCTCAGGTCAGGTAGAACAGAACAAGGAGAAGATCAGGCCAGAGCACAGTCTGCGATGCAGGTCAAGTAGAGCTTGCAGAACCTTCTCTGGGGCTGGTGGGATGAGGGGAGGTGTACTAGGTTATATACAAAATGTATTTCTTACTGTTGAGCATAATAAAGCATTTTGAAGGGCTCTGCTGCTCGTCACCTCTAATGTCTAAGAAGTGACCCCTGTGAGAAGGATGGGATGGTGATTTCATGGACTGTGAGGGACACAGGGAAGAAGACAGGTGTTTGTTTGCTTGCTTGTTTGTTTGTAACACAGCAACAAGACTATTGGTGGAAGCCCTTGGACTCCAAGCTGTAGCCCTTTGCACCCACGAACACAATGAGGCCTCTCAGCAGGAGGCAGAACAGTACACCTAAGGACATGGGCCTCGAGGCCAGAACACCTGAATTCCATCCTGGCTGTGCCTTGGGGAGGCTATTGCACAATCTCCCTAATGGGGGCCATGGCAGCACCCACCTCCCCGTAGGGTGGGGGTGAGCAGGAACAAATCAGGTGGGTGAAGCACTTAGTGCAGGACCCAGGACCCGGAAAGCCTCCATCCAGGAGCTTTATGACATTTCCACGTGCAGAAATAAGTGTGCCAGCATTGTGCCAACGCTAGGAATACAAGACAGATGCCCAGTGCATTGTTCGTTAGCCCTAGTTCTGAGGAGCCCTGGAAAGGAGGCACAGAGCAGCCCAGATGGAAGAGGGAGAGCAGCCTCGGTCAAGGACAGCTCCCCAGGAAGGGGTATTTCCTTCCCTATATAGCAGCATCTGACCCTCCCTATAGTAGCAGCACAGACTCCCTGTGGCCTCAGGAATGGTTTCCGAAGTCCTTTGCATTCTCTGAGGGGAAAATGGACCCTCCTTTACTCTGATTTCTGATCTGAGAGGGTGGCAGGCTCACCTTCTGAGCGAAGCTCCTGTGCCTTGCCCTCCTCTGAGGACTGAGCAGGATCCTTGTAATTAACCTGAAACTGGCACGTTCAGTCCTGAGCCAGGCACCGCTAGTGGTAGAGGATGAGGCCTGCCTCCCCCAGGAACCAGGGTTCACTTAGAGGCACCTCCAGGCCATTTATGAACTCCACGCTGAATGTCATCAGGCTCCCCAACGAGGAGGACCTACTGCGAACCACGTGGCTCAGAATGACTCTTGGCCAAATGTATGCATTATGTATTTGTGACCAGATTTTCGAGTCAAATAGTCACAGTCAAAGGTGTGCCTATGTCTGGACCTCGGCAGGCCCGGGAGGGTGGCAGGCTGGAAGGGTTTTAGCAGGTAGAAGTATCCACCCTTCGGGGCTGCACAGAAATGCCTCCTTCCCTAAAGGGAATGAAGAAATGCTGTCTGTGGAGTTAAAGCTTCGATACAGAAGGCTTCGCCTGGTCTTAAAAGAACCCTCTGGAAAGAGCCTCAGATACATAGTTTGAGTCCAGGGGACTTCTCCCAGTCGTTTTCATAGGGTCGCTTCAGCCTTCCTGCTGGGCACTGAATATGCTAGTGGGGACATTTCATGCTGGTGACCGCATGGTCCGAGGGACTTTAGCCACAGGTGACATTTCAGGTCCTGAGACTGTTTCCCAGGGCTTTCTCCTCTATGTGGATTCCCCCACAGTTATCATGCCTTGGAGAGATCCAGGCTTTGTACAAGGGGAAACTTTGAAATCTGTGCATCTTAGCAATCAAGAATCCCAGCCCTTCAAAAATCTGAAACAGTAAATTCTCTCCGGGAAAATGTTTCCATTCGTACAACAGCCTGTACTGTATTTTATGAGGTTCACGGAGGCCAGGAAGTCCATTCCCTGCTGCAGGGCTTGGCAAACTAGCCCACAGGCTAAATCCCGCCCGCTGCCTCTTCTTATGTAGCCCTTGCACTAGTAAGAATGGATTTTACATTGTTCTTCCTCTGGTTGAAGAAGAACGTTTCATGACACTCGAACATCAGATGAAGCTCAAATGTCAGTGTGCGTACATAAAGTGTTCCTGGACCACAGTGTACAGTGTGGTTGTAGCTTATCTCTGGCTGCTGTGGGCTTCCGTGCTAGAGTGGACTGCTCGTCACAGGGACTCGAGGGCCTGCAACACCTGCATATTTACTATATGGCCATTCCGAAGAAACTCCCCACTCCTGCTTTAGAGTAAGAACCCAAGTTAAGAGGCCTGCCTTGAAATAGTTCACTTAGGGGTGCCTGGGTGGCTCACTGGATTAAACCTCTGCCTTCAGCTCAGGTCATGATCCCAGGGTCCTTGGAATCAGGAAGCCTGCTTTCCTCTCTCTCTCTGCCTGCCTCTGCCTACTTGTGATCTCTCTCTCTCTCTCTCTCTCCCTCTCTCTCTCTGTCAAATAAATAAATAAATAAATAAATAAATAAATAAATAAATCTTTTTTTTAAAAAAATACTTCACTTAAAATAATTGAGCTGTAGAATTTAGAGGTAGGGCAACTTTGAAAATCACCTTGGCTAGTTCCCCCACTTGACCGGGGTAAGCAGAGGATGCCGGGGAGTTGTGTCTTAGGTTTTCCTTTCCATGTTCTGTGGGTTTCTAGATGGCACTGCCTTCCAGATGAACCCAGCTTTCAGATGGTTGCTGCGAAGTTTTGTTTAAAAAGCACTGTAGCGAGTGTACAGAGTTTGGTAACAGCTTCTTTCTAGCAGGGATACCTGCCCTTCCCTGTAAGGACCTGCAGAGGGCCAGGTCTTTAGCCCCTTATAGACCCTCGGATTCATAAACAGATTGTAACTGGCTGCGCTCCTTGACTCACCAAAGTATTTGCTGGGTGTGAGGGAGGAGGCTGGTGTTAGCTGGCAAGTATTTCCAAAGTAGCTCTTGAAATGGAGTTTGTAAAAATGTGTATCTTTTATAGTTTGTAAAAGTGTGTATCTTTTATAGTCTAGCAGACAATCATGAGAGGACAAGGACAGAGTGGAAATGGTTGAATTTCAGCAGCTGATTTGACAGAACTCAGTTGTGGTGGCTCATTTGGAATGCCTGGTTCTCAGAGGGACTTGGTCCTTTTTTAAAAAATATACGTATAGAGACTGCCTTAGGCGTTAAGAAGCTTTCCTCAGAAGTGGTTTAGACAAAAGGCAGTCGCCCAGATTTTGGGAAGGAGGCATTTGAGGCCACTGCCTGCAGCTTGGGGGCTCCTCAGCCCTGCAGGCCCACAGCCAAGACACCATGCTGCTATGACCCTCTCCTCTGGACCAGTGAACAGTCAAGAACCAAGTGATTCCCCATTTTTAAGTGTCGTGAAGTGAATCATTTTTGCTTAAAAAGCAAATGGGTCTTCATTTTCTTTTCCCCTAAAAGATGGAAGTAACTTTACTAGAGTAAAAGTCAAAAGCTAGAGAATGTGTGACCCCTTCACCCAGGCAACCATATTTTTTTTTTAGTTGAATTAGTTGGCATCATCTAAAAATTAGGAGAGCTCACATGAAAATGTATCTGGAGCATTTCTTGGACATTCAGAAGACCTAGAAACCATAGTCTTATTCCTGAAACTGCTAAGGAAAAGAGGCGAGGAAGGGATCCACTGGTCCTTTACACAGAGGGGCTCAACCAGGCTGCGTGTCAGAATCACTTATGAAGCTTTTAAAAAAAAAAAAAAATACAGAGGATTTGTATTTTGTCTTTGTATTTTTTACGAAGGATTCATATTTTACAAAGCTTGAAAAAAAAATACAGAGGATCACCCCTGGAGGGTCCAATTTATGAGGTGCAGGGCAAGGCCCAAGTGTCCATGTGGTGGCCCTTTGGGGTTTTTTTATTTTTGTTTTTTACGGGTTTTTTTTAATTTGTTTTTTTAAATATTTTATTTATTTAACAGAGAGAGAGAGACAGAGAGAGATCACAAGTAGGCAGAGAGGCAGGCCAAGAGAGAGGGGGAAGCAGGCTCCCCGCCGAGCAGAGAGCCAGATGCGGGGCTCCATCCCAGGACCCTGAGACCATGACCTGAGCCGAAGGCAGAGGTTTTACCCACTGAGCCACCCAGGTGCCCCTGTTGTTTACGTTTTTATTTTAATCACCGGGGCTCCTCACTGTGAGAGCACTCCTTAATCCCCATCTCCTTTCCCCTCCCCCCACCCAACTCCCCTCTGCTAATCATCAGTTTGTTCTCTATCCCTGTGTCTGCTTCTTGGTTTCTCTCTCTCTCTCTGTGCTTGGTTTGTTTTGTTTCTGAAATTCCACATATGAGTGAAATCATATGGTTTTTGTCTTTCTCAGACTGACTTATCTCGCAGAGCATAATACTCTGTAGCTCCATCCACGTTGTTGCAAATGGCGAGGTGGCATTCTTTCTTAGGTCCAGACATGCCCTCACGTGCGTACACCACCCCTTCTTTGTCCATTCACCAGTCGATGGCTGCTTGTGCTGCTTCCACATCTTGGATCTCAGTAGAGAATGCTACTGTAAACATTGGGGTGGTGGGGGAGGGCATGTATCCCTTAGAATTAGCGTGTTTGTCTTCTTTGGGCAAATGCCTAGCAGTGCGACGGCTGGATCTGGATCTGGATCGTAGGGTAGCTCTGTTTTTAACTTCTTGAGGAGCCTCCATCTGTCCTCCACAGTGGCTGCTCCCGTGTGCATTCCCATCAGCAGTGCAAGAGGTCTCCTTTGTCAGTTGCACTTTGTTTTTTTGGCTTTTTTTGATGCATAGGCAGGATGGAGAACACCATGTTCACCAGTGACAAAAAGCAAGGCTATTACTTTGTCTCTCACTTTTCCCCAAAGGGAAATCTCTTATAAGTACAAGGATTAGGGCAAAAATCACTAAGAGTGAACTGAAATCCAAGGGAGGTGAGTTAAGCGCCCCAGGGGGATGAGGGCGTGCCGTGGCTGGGGCAGATCCTGAGCAATGGCATTGAGTCTCTGACTCAGGGCGGGGCATCACTGTTCTGCAGAGCTCCAGGCAATCCAGCATGGAGCTCCTGCTCTAGGCCCAGGGGAATTACCTGTCCTGTTACTGAAAAATCCGCTGTGTTTGGTAATTTGGATTCGATGGAACAGAAGAGTGATACCAAATGATGGGAGACAGGCAAACAGTCCCCCTGTATGCAAAAATACAGAACATGTGGATTGGGGATACTTGGAGTTAGTTGCTCTTAAGAGCAGGATCTGGAAGCTTCTCTAAGAAGATAGCTTGTGGACACTTAAGGGGCAAACAGTAATCACTTGGAGCCAATTAACTTCATTTCTAGACCAGTGGACCAGAGAAATGAGGCAGACGTTGTGTGTCCTTGTTCCAGCGAAGCAATTGGAAGTCTCTAATACCAGCCTCCTGAACCAGATAGAAAAAGTGACCATGGCTGGTCAGTTCATAGTGGATTTAACCAGCAATGCCACCACCCCCCCCCCACCCCCCCACTGCCCAAGTGTGCTGGTGGACCTGTCAGCTTTGCGAGAGGGCGGAGGTCAGAGGGCATCGAGCCTTAGCCTGCCTCACATGGCATTATCATACGCGTCTTAATGGAGTAACGGGAGGAGTGCCTGTCATGTTTTGGGATGACACAGAGCCGAAGGACAGAGCAGAGAAGATGGATGATAGAATTAGAGTTCTATTCCCACAGTACTTTAGAGTTTACATGAGCATGACTTACAGGGTGTCCTAGAACCCTCGGCAAGCGAGGTATAGTCATCATCCCTCCTGTTTTGGTCACAGACTGAGATCAGAAAAGTAAATTACAGAATCGTTATTTCTGGGGGTTTCTCGACAAGCCGGAAGTAAGTACCAAAATAAGAAGAAATCAAAGCGCAGTGCAAAGGGTCACATGTGGATTCAAAAAGTCCGTTTCAGAAGACTGGCGTTTGTGTCCGTTTCCTAGGGCTGTCTTGGCAAAGTACCACCAACTGGTGCCTTAGAACAGAAAACTGTTGTGTCACAGTCCTGGAGAGAAGTCTTTAATCTAGCTATCAGCAGGGCCATGCTTCCCCCACAACCAAGGGGATGGCAGTTGCGGGGGCAGGGGCGGGGCTTCCTCGCCCCTGTAAGCTTCTGATGGATCCAGACGTTCCTGGGCTCGTGGCAGCTTCTCTGTTTTTCAGCTGGCAATCCCCTGTGGCTCTGCACTGGGCTTCCCTCTGTGCACGTTGGTCTCTCTAGTCAAACTTCCCCTTCGCAAAAGGAGACCAGGTGCATTGGGTCAGGGCCCACCCTCATGACTTCAGTTTGATGACATCTGCACAGACCTTATGTCCAAATAAGGTCACATTCTGAGGAATTGAACGTATCTTTTGGGGAGACACCACTCAAGCATAATGGGGTTACGTTGGATTGAGAACACAAAGAGCATCCATGATTCATCACAGCTGCATGAGAAATGGTAAGACGGCAGTACTGTCTTAGACACCAGTTTAACATGAGTGTTCCCACCAAGTGGAAGGTCATGCCACAGCACGTAGCATAGTTCAAACCAGAATCCAGAATCGAGAGGTCAGCTATGGCCACCACATGCTAAGAAGGAGATGGATTTTAAAATGGCAGGGAACCACCGAGGGCTCAAAGCACGGTAGGTGCTGGAGAAGGTCCGTGGGCAACCCAATGGGAGATGAACTCAGTACATCTTACGCTGATTTCTATAAATGAGGTTCAGAAGTTTGACCAGTGCTTGGTTAACAAAATTAAGAGGGGGAGAAGGGATGGAGGATATGTTTGCAGAAATTTCTAGGTAAATGATTGTTAACTTGAAATTCTGTTCCAGCCCTCATTTTTGCCAGGCAAGAGATTATGCACTTACACGTTCTGTATTTCATTTACCTTCACGTGTAAGCATGTATGTATAAACGTGGACACGCATCATCTACTATTTCGAATGTATGGTACCATGAATATATATGTGTGTGTGCAGATTCAGTTCGTTGATAGTGAGCAAGCATTCTAATTATTCAAGTACTCGCTTTTCCTTTTCAAGTACTTCAAAGAGTGAAGTGGAGCTTAGACAAGACTATTGACATTTCAAAGCTAGGAGGAATCTGGGGTTTGACTGTTAAGCATGAATGAAATTCCTTCAAGCAAGGGATACTAAGGTCTGCCATATCCCCCACTGGGCAGGGATCAGAGAGGAGACAAGGACACACAGGACCTATTCAAAGAGGCCACATGCATGGCCTAGGAAGTGCCATAGGAGCCGGGAGGGGGTGAGACTGGGTGGGGCTGCTGTCAGAGGGAGCTGGGACCTGACATGGGACCTGGACCCAAAAAAGCTGGCCTTTTGGAGACGGGGTGGCCATAGCCTGCCCCTCCCCCACCCTCCCCCTACTGGCCGTGTGCGGGTATCACGGGGACCCCTACCTCTGCTCTTGTCCTGCCAGGCAGTGGTAAAGAGCTGGGCAGGGACTTGCAGAGTGGCCACACGAAAGCCGGCTCCACGCTCCAGCTTGTGAGATTAGGGAGTTTGCTCTGTGCTTGAGAACAAAGTCATCTGTTGATCTCCTCGTAATCAGATGAAGACAGAAGCAGGACTCGCTGGCTCCTCTGAGAGCCCATGTTTGTGCCTTCAGTGCAGTCGGTGAAGGGACTGCACCAGCCAGACAGGAAGTGGGCGTTCGGGCCACCCGCCCCTGTCCCTGCCAATGGCGAAGCACTGCCATAGCCCGCCGATCCCCTAGCCCTCAGCCCCTGGTGATTTAGAAGGCAGGGCCCCGGCCCCTGCACTCTGCTTCTCAGATGCAGTTTCTCAGAAGGATCTGGAGCCTCGCATAACTGTTTCCTCCCTCCCCTCCCTGCAGATACCAGAGCTGTGCCCCGCCCCCATGGTTGGCCCCAGGCCTCTCAGCTCTGAGACCTTATCTCTGAAGGGATGCCAGCGGGAACGGGAGTGTCCTTTTCCTCTAACAGCAGCCACAAGGGGTAGTGACATCAGCTCCCCTTAGCCCATCTGTCTTGATGGAATTTTCCCAAACCCTTGTTGAACCTGTTTGTGTTTGTCTCTTTGCAGTCATCAGGGAACCCCAGGGCCCCCGAGCTGACAACAGCTCACAGAGGAAGCCCCACAACCTAGGCCCAAGGCTACCTGTTTCTCTGGGCTCTAGGCCCCTCCTGAGTCACACGTTCAGCCATCTCGCCACTTTGCCCACGCTCCGCCAAATGGGAGGCCCCTGTGGGACCCCGACTGCCAGTGGTCCTCAATCCAGAGCACTTCACTGGCTGTAGGGATAGCAGCAGCAAGAGAAATACAGTCACTCCTTTTTCAGCAGATATTTGTTGATCCCTGTTTGCCAGGCCAGGCGGTGGGCTGGGGACGGAATGGGAGTTCAACCCAGTTCTCGTGCCCAGAGCTCACAGATGAGTCGAAAGGAGGAGGATACATGCGCTCCGTGCTGTGATGAGTTAGGGTAGTTGACGGGGCACTCCTCAGAGGCATGGAAAGACAGGAAGGCTGCTTGAAGGAGGGGCCTCTAGGTCTGGAGGGGCAAGGTGAGAAACCCAGCTGGGTGATGAGGACCTGCAGGCAGAAGGCAGGAACGAGAGGGGGGGGTTCCAGGCAGAGGATTAGCTGGGCAAAGGCTTAGAGTTGAGGGAGGCCGGTGAGTCCAGAGAACCTCAGAGGGCAACAGGGCCCAGAAATGGACAGCTAGGTGGGGATGAGACCCTGAAGGGTCCTAGAAATAGAGGACTATAAGACCCTGGGGCTTTTCCCAAGAGCTACCCAGTGCCATTGGAAGAATCTCAGTTTCCAGAGAAAGCCCTAGAATGTTCAGGCAGACCCTGGCTCTGCACTGGCTCGGTATTTGGAGGCCTATCGAGAAATGTAAGTCTCAGTCCGTTCAAGAAGCCTGTGGCATCAGTGGCAGATCACACAGACCATGTGGGTAACTGCCACACTGTACACAATGTGCCACGGCACACAGTTTGTCCAGACTTGGAGGGCACATTTCCTGGGCGCCCATTATATGTTGGGGTCTATACTGAGGCACCTAACATCTGACATCCCATTGAGTCCTCAAGGTAACCTATGGAGTGCCTGTTACTATCTCCATTTTACAGATGAGAAGACTAAGTCACAAAGAGTGATTTCACACTGTATCATATAATCAGGAAGCGCCAGGCTCAGCATAAGAGGTTAGCCAGTGCTCGCGCTCTCCTACTCCATGTTGCCCCCCTGAGTGGGGGGCAGGGATGTGGGGAGGGCTTTGTGGAGGAGATAAGGTCTGAAGAGGTCCCAGCATCATTTCTTAGATTCCGCAGTGTGGGCTGAGTCTGACATGGAGATTTTAGGAGAGGTGTATGGGATGACCAAGGGTCTAGGTAAACAGGGAGTGTCTCTGTGGGTTTGCTCATCTGAACCTTGGAGTTGAGTCTTGTGCTTGCTGAGAGAAGGAAGCAGCTTTTCAAAGAATAAAATCAGTGAGTAAAGATACAATCCCCAATCGTTTTCAAATAGGTGGATACTATGCCTGCTGTCTCCAGGCTATTAATAGGGGGTGGTATTTCCCAGAGATGCCTGCTTTAGAAAACTTCTCCAGTGTCTAAGGTTAATAGGAATTACACAAAGTGGGGGTGTTTGATTTTTGAATTGGAGATGAGTAACTGACATGCACCTAAAATGCTTCTAAGGATCTGGAAGGGCCTGGGCCAGGTTGGATAAGGGGGCGAGCGAGGCAAGTGTGTTTTTCTCTAGAGCTCTTGAAGAATGGCACAGTCACTCACATGCTACCGAGGATTCTGTGACCTCTGGAAAGCCCAGAGCCAGGCTAGATGGCTCCCCAGACTAACGTGAAATGGAGCTAGAGATCCTCTGGGAAGAACATCCCTAGCTGTGCTGACTGACCCCTGGTCCCTGGTCCCCAGTCAGCGAAGGACGACGCTCAGACAGCCTGTGGAATCGAGCTCCATCACCACGCTTGACTGACCTCGGGAACTGAAACCAGTTTCCATGACTAATGGCCACTCAGGTCTGAAAGGGGAAGCACAAACAGTAGCTACACAGGGAGGACCTGGGTCAGAGTAGTTCCAGATTTCCCAAACTTCTCTGTACACACGTGCTCCCCCTCGGGTGTGCCCAGTGAGAAGGAGCCGGGAAAGAGAGCTCCCTGCTTCCGTCGCTACTGGAGACCCAGGCACCGCCCACGCTTGGCCATGTTACAGAAGAAGTTTTCCTCCTGCCCTCTTCCTTGCTTCTCTTCTTCGCCTGTCTTCACACCACCTCCTCTGCCACTCTCTTCTTCTACTACTCCTTCGGCCGCTCTCCATCCCTCCTGCTCCCCATCAAGGACATCTCTTGGTCATCTTCTGGGATGGTGCTAAGTGCTTCCCAAGTCACTCCTCCCTGCCCTGTTCCTCCTTCTAGACTCATTTTACCTGGCCCAGCAGACCCATGCTCGGCAACCCCTTCCTCAATCCAAGTGAATCCATCCCACCTTGGACAGAGACTTTCAGAAGAGGCATCTTCACACCCTTGACTCAGGCACTGACCCTCCCCGTCACTGTGGAGATGGGCTCGGTATTCCTCTCCGAAGTTCCTGTCCTCACAGGGCCGCCCTTTCCTTTCCGCTTGTAGTATACACACTGGAGGTGGAGACCCCATCGGCCTCCTGCCCAGGAGCCAGCCCCTCCTGGTAGAGGCAACTGAGCCACAACTTGGCTTCCCCATCTCAAGGGCAACACTCACATCCTTCAGTAGCAGGTCCTGTTTCCATCCCTTGGGCTTTCTGTATCTCCCTTCTGTCTTCCCTCTAAGGTATCTGGGACGGACTGAACTATGCAGCTCAAGCCCAGAGAAAAGACCCCAAGCAGGACTGATGGGTGCTGAAATCTTCACTCCTCCCTGCTCGGTGCGGTTCTCCTGATTCTGATCTCAGCCTGGGGTGATCTGCAAACATCCTCTCCTGCCAAGTTACCCACTATCACCCCAACCTACAGCCTCCCCTGCCATGCTTGCCCACTGGCCACCCCTTCTGGTGCCATTGTAGCCCAGCAGCCTGGCCTCAGTGTCTCCCTGTGGGCTTCGATCCTTGCTCCATCTTGCCGTGTCTGCAGGGTCTAGCTCTCCAGACGTTCCACGAACGCAGCATCACGCAGAGACCCAGATCTGACTCTGACTCTGCTCCTAACTAGTCGGGTGACCCTGGTGAAGTCAGCAGATCTCTTTAAGCCCCACTTTGTTCATCTGTAAAATCAGGATAACAGTACCTGCCTACTCCAAGGATCAAATAAGGAAATGAATGGGAAGGTGCTTTGCTTCGTAAACCGTAAAGCCGCCTTTCCCAAACTGTGTTGCAGAGCCCTCCTCCTGAGGGAGATGTTGAGAAGCTATTCAGGAAAGAAAAAAGATTTCATGTCAAGTTTGAAGAAGCCTGTCCTAAACGCACTAAACCCGGTTTCTTGACCCTAGGAGGTCTGAGAACCTTTAATCCGCCAGTGTACGTGGCGAACCTCCAAGAGCCGAGTGCAAAAATAGCTTTGTCTCAAAGCCCCTTCTTTCACAGACTACTTATTAACGTTTTTCAGGTCACTAGTTTCCACAGAACAAAGCTTATATTAATATTATTCCTCCTACAAATAATAATGCTAATCTTTCCACAAGATCCATTCCATCATCCAAGTCACGACTCCTGGGTAACAGCAGTCAGTCAGTGCCTAGAAGAGTACAGCAGGAGCTCCTTCAAGCTTCTGGGCATCATGCCGTGTGTTCCAGGGAAGTGGGGCCGGGGGGTCTTCACCCCCCGGACTCGCCCTCCTTGCATCCATCCCCATGCTGGATTCTACCCCCGGCAGCTTGGTGAACCCATCGGCCCTTTCTCCGTCCTCTGTGTTCCTGCCCCACACCCCCCACCTTTGCCCCATCTCTCTCCCTGCCATGGTGACTTCTGCCCATCTCTGCCGATGCAATTGTAACTCCTTCTTCCAGCCCCAGCCAAGTCCCACCTTTTCCATGGAAGTTGTTCTAACTCTTGCAATGGGTGTTCGAGACAGGAATATTGGCTCCCAAATCAACTGGAAGTCCCAAGAGGCAGAGAGTGTGATTTACACTTGCAGATTTTTTTCTCAAACCAGGATTTGATTGCTGCCCTCCTCCTCTCCCCCATAGACCAATAAGCCCTACTTTGGGAACTTGAGCCTCCCCCAGGAACGGGTCCTTCTGAGCTGGGGAGTCATGGATGGGTTTTTTCCCAAGCTCATTCATTCAGCAGATGCTTCCTGTAGGGAACCCAAGGCTGGAGAAGACAAGACCCCTGCCTTTAAGGAGCTCTGGGTCACAACACCCACACACAACTCATTGCAAATCAGCACGTTGAGTGTAATCATGGAAATAATGCAGGAGTGCATAATAAGGCTCTTAGTGGGTACACATAGAGATGGAGGCCGGCTTCCCAGAAGATGCCCACCTCCCCAACCCCCACTCATTCTCTTACTTAGAGAGAGGATGTCCTATGGAGCAGACCTGGCAAGGTTAAGGAGGTCTACCTTTAGAGAAGAAAGACCACTGCAGACTCTGTGGGAAGGAGATTGGAGTCTGTTTCTGGGATCACAGGGATGGAGGTCTTGATGGAGCCAGAGGGATAGTCTAGGAGGGGAGGTATGAGATGAGAACTCTGCATCCCCCTCTCCCAGACACACATACCCCACCCCTACACGACAGTCTGTGGGAATCCCACTTCCCTGCTTTTCCGTCATCCCTTCTCACCCCCTCTTCCCTCTCACGTGGACTCATTCTTCCTCTCCAAGTCCTCTGCCACCTCCTGGTCCTGGGGCCATCCATCGTGACCTCATCGGAGCAGCCCTGGGTCTGCTCTCGGGAGCTCGCAGCCCGCTTTGGCAAGAGGCTGGTCAGTGTAATGCCCACTCCCCGCGGGGGGCCCTGGGGAGGAAGCTCAGCCTGGAGTCAGTGCTTTCTCTTTTCTTCTCGCAGAAAACCAAAAGAGACGTCAATAACTTTGACCAAGACTTTACCCGGGAAGAGCCAGTGCTCACGCTTGTGGACGAAGCCATTGTGAAGCAGATCAACCAGGAGGAATTCAAAGGCTTCTCCTACTTTGGTGAAGACCTGATGCCCTGAGAAGCCACTCCAGGGCGAGTTTGGTGATGCTTCAGGAAGGGGTGCCGAGAAGAGTCCTATGCTGGAGGCTCGAAGGCCTTGAACTGCTTCTCCTGTGTTCCAGAGCCTCAGTCCCTCATCTACCCTCTATTTATTGCGTTCCCTTATCCCAGGCCGCTCCCCCCTCGTCTCCCTGGGGACCAGAAGGCACTCCCAGTCCTTGTCTCATCAGTCATGCAGAATCTCGTGGGTTCGGTGGGCTGTGTTCGGTCTGTCAGCAGGCCTGTCTCCCCTCCTCGAGGGCTCCCGGCAGTGACACAACTTCAGTTCTATCCCTTCAAAGAGCAGAGAGAAGAGCAAACAAGAAGCCCCTGGCTCTGCTGTTGGACAGAGGGTCCCGACGACTGTCACCTCTCAGCTCCTCTTCCCCCCCACGCCTGCCACCCTCTGCCCCTCCGTCCAGGAGAGACGGGTGCTTCTCTGGCCCCGGGGTGGGCGCCCTCATGGCATGCTGTGAAGGAGACAGCCGGCCAGATGCAGGGGTGGGCTCTCCGGGTTGGTTTGCTCTGGAATGGCTCACTCTGGCTTGCTTTGGTGTTAGCTTTGGTGCATGCCGACGTTGTGAGGCCGTGTATCTCGTGCAAGGAATCCCTCTTTGTAGAAAAAGAAATTTGATTTTTGAACTCAAGTAACATTTGAAAAACATATTAGCACATTGGCTGTCCAATTGGCTGAAAGTTATAAATTCCAATACTAACGCAGGTAGCTATTAAAGGGCTAATACACAATGAGAAACCAGCCGTCCGAGGTCCGAGGCTGACTCCATGCCTGCTCTCATGGCGCCTGGGGGCTGGTGGAATGGAGAGGGAAGGAAACAGGTAGCGCTCCTCATTCTTCCAGTTCTGCCTGAGCACAGAGGCCGCCACGGTCATGGCCCAGCCCCTGAGGTTCTAGTCAAGCTCACTCCCAAACTCTCTTTGCAGTTTCGTTCTAAGCTCCCAGCACACACACTATTTATTTCCTGCAACAGAGTGTTCTTTTTTTTTTTTTTGCGCACCTCTGCGAAAATGGTAGTACTACTGTGTCGTGGTCTTTAGACATTACACGTGTAAAGTGAAATATGAAACCTCTGCTCTTGAGGCCAGCAGAAGGACGCTAAACGGGGGTCACGCGGAGGGTATCCAGAGACGAACGAGTGACTTGTTTGCAAACTGACACCCGTGTGCCGTGCCGGGGCGACTCGCACGGACCCGATTTCACGGATGCGATGTTACCTCCTGTAGATAATTGCTAACAGTGTTACGTTCTTTGATTTCCAAGGGTTCTCCGTGGCTTTGTGTACCCGTTTCCCGGCGGTCACTTGGTTATATCCCTTTTACTGAACTGATTTCGCAGGGAATGGAATCCATTCCAGCTGTTGCACGTGGATTTCCCCACTGCCCCTTAATATGTATACTTGTGAGTGGCAAAGTGGCACTAATGAAGCTTTTTGCCTTTTGTACATTTGAGATTTTTGTATATAGTGTTTGCTGCAAGGCCTGTGGAATTAATTCATTGAATTTAGAGGTATTCAACTGCTGCATGTTCAGGCATATTATAAAACTTTAGTCTATGAAAGAATAATTATAATAATGTCCAGGTGCAATATTCTGTAAGCATATTGGTTCAAGTTACCGAGAGATAAGGTGTTTCTTTCTTGAGGGTGGGGAGGAGTCCTTTGTGTCGTTTATTTCATTTTGGTTTATTTCAAAAGATGTAAACATACATTAAGCTATAGTAAGTCTCACATATCGTGCTCCCATGCTCTATTATGCCCAGATAGAGAAGGGGAAGGGAAAGGAACGGTTTTGATGGTGGTTTCAAAGCGTGGACGGTGACTAGCTTGAGCCCCTAGGGAGTTGGTGTCCATCTTTGCATCTGGCCCGTCATAGCCTTTGTTACTAACGATGACCTTGAGTTCTCTTTCGTTTTTACTTTTTCAAAAACTCAGGTGTAATTATTATCTGTTCTTACGATAATTTCAAATATTATACTCTTATCAATTTATGTGTTTGGCGTACCAGTGCAGTGATGAGGAACAGCAGATTAACTTTATTTATCTTCGGTAACTTGACATACTGGGGAGAGAGACTATCGTCTGGAGTTGAGTACAAGCACAGAAACATCTTCATGGTGGCATCATCTCATTTTTTTAAGAAGACATGACAGTACTGCCCATCATACTCTTGCATCACTACTGCTCTGTTTTTCCTCTGCTTCCTTCGCCACGATGAACTTGGAACGGCCAAGCAAGCTCTAACTGCAATGCCAAGTGGCCTACACCAAGGCCTCGGTGGTGTTCCCTTCTCAGCAGGGCTGGGGCTCTTCCCAGAGGACAGCTGGCATTTTTGCTGGAAGGTCAAACAATACATTCCACCCGGCAGCTCCAGGCAGTCATTCGCGGGGTGCCTACCCCAGAGACGCCCCCTTCCCGCCCCAGAGCTCGGCTGGCTGGGACGCCGCCTGCTTGGGGCGGGAGCTGACCAAGTTCTCAACACGGGCAGGTTCAAATCCCACATGTCGTCTATAGAAAAAAAGCTTGTGTGTTCCTTGAGCATTCTCTGTTTTCTTTCAGTTTTCACAAGGATTAGGAAGCGGACACATGGTTACATTTCTTTCTAATCTATCCAGCTCTTGAGTGGGGGAAAAAAAAAAAAAAGCCAAAAAAATATATGAAGGATAGCTGTTCTCCTGTGTTCTCTCATTATGGACTTTGTGAAGTGAAAACATCATTTTTTTTTCCTCCAAAGGTGAAAAAAAAAATGCATTCTTGCTTTAAAAAAAAAAGGCTAAAAAATTACCTCTTTTTAAATTATGTGCAAAATAATTCTGGCTAAATATAAAATGTATTCAATTTTAGGGGTTTTTTGTATTGTGATGCTTTATTTGTACATTTTTTTTTCTTTTCTGGATGTAATTTTAATCTCTTGCCATTCATTAGTGTTATTTCATTGTAAACATTATTGTGCCAAATGTACTGTATTCAAAAGGATGTGAATGTGTATTGTTTCAGAACCTAATAAATACAATGGCGTTAAATCGAATTTCTGGGCTCCAGTATGTGTTTTTATCTCCTCTGTGAGGAGCAGGGTGGCACCATTGAACCTTTGTGCCCTGCGTATGCTTGAGATTCCAAATTCCAAAACCTAGACGTGGTTTCAGCTTTGCCCTTGCCCTTGGAAGATGCCTGAAGGATGCATATGACCATATTGGCTCACCCCAGCCTGGCCTCTAAGCTTCTGGGACTGCCACCGCAGGGATGGAAGGGGCCTGAGTAGATCAGACATCAGACGTGGCTCTGGGCTATCTGGGCGTGGAGCAAAACCATCCCGTCTGCCCGGCAATCTTGGAAGATGGGCAAGCAAAGCAGGCAGCACCCACATTCTTGTCTTTCTAGAGAAACAAACGCTGAATCTCCTTGAAGCCAAATGCCCATGCAAGCTTCGTCAGGACTCAGGTTCTGACTGGCCGTTCAGAACTCTTTGGAGTCCCAAGAAACTCCTCCTAGACTGGGAGCCCCTTGCAGTCTGGGCCTGGAGCACACGACTGACCGCTGGGGCTCTGAGCGTTAGCTCGTGCCCGCCTCCACTGCACGGCCCAAGTTCGTGGCCATCATGGCAGCTCCTGGGCTCTCCACCTCCTTCGCTCTGGGGCTCTGTTCTCATGTCACATTGCCAGTTCTGCAAGGCTCCTCTTATTTCTCCAGCACAGATTTTTCAAGAATATTTAAGTACCCTGTTGAGTACACCACAAATTTCAATTCATCATAACTTTGTCTTCCGTACAAGTTGTGGACAAGATTGCAGTTATTATTTGTCATCCTCAGGTGAAGGAATGGCCGACCTGTCACCCTTTCAGCCCTCAAAACCGCTTCCTCATAAGCCCGCCAGTGACTGTTGGCCATTATCCCGAAGGTACTCTCAGTCTCCCCTCAATAATGTCTCCTGCCTTCCTGGAGATGTAGCGTGGACCTCCAAACCTACCCCAACCAACAGGAAAGTTGCACATATCACACAGTTTCCTCGCTGTTTCAGGCAAGTGTCTAGGTATGTGACCAAGGAAACACAAACATCTTGCCAGCTTGTCTGATTTAAATAAAAGTCAGGAGAAATAAAAGGATCTGTTCTAGGAGGGTCAGAAGACCTCTCCAAGCATTTCACTGAATGAAATCTGACCAGCCTACATCTCCCTTGCCTAGTGGCCCAGAAGAGAGAACTCTAAAGTCTGGGAGATGAGGGAGGTCATCCTCCCAAATCTGTATACTCCACAAATCCCATGGAAGCTATAAGAAAAGTCAATCGCTGGTCAGCATCCCTGGTTTGGAACCTCTCTCCCCACCCCTGGCCACGTTTCAAAAGAGAAAGCCAGGCACTGGTTCCAGGAAGCAGCGAACACAGGTTCCTGGTAGGGCTCAGATGGTTCCAGAGCTGATTTGGGGAAGCCTGTTTGGATGGCTGTGCCCTTGAGTTGAGAACCTGCCCGTCCAACAGATTTCTCATGAAATCAATGGGCACATTGCCCCTTCTCCATCTTCTTCTACCTAAACAGAGTCAAGTGCTATGATAGCCGCAGCCTAAAGATCCCCAGGTGATAAGATGACCAAGCCACGTAACATGTGTTGTCATAACACTTGCGGTGGCAGAGATGGTGTAGAAAAAAGGCTTAGGCGCCATATTGCGAAATCTCTTACCTGAGAGTACTTTAGCCTCGGTGATGATATTACATGTAGGGTACGTTGGTTGTAAGCGGTAGCTTAAGGATGGAACGGCTTTGTCAATCAGGAGTATCTCCTCCAGGGATGGACAGCAGATCGGAGAGTGTTTTTTCCAGAAGGCTGCTGCAAGTTCTTCTGCTCCCTCTTATCTCCCATCAACACCTGGAGGTTTTGTCACTAGCATGAAGGATCCCAGGAAAATATTTTCTCAAGGAAAATGATGGCTTGTTAACTAGCATGAAGAATGTTTGAAAGGTGACGTTGGCCATATTTGAGATAATAGATGGTCAAAGATATTTAAAGGCAAATCTCCACATTTAAAAACAAAAAACAACATAAGAAATAGTCTTCTACTTCCCTAGGAATCGGGCCAGTGCAAGTTTAAATCATTGCAGCCTCACTTCACACCTGCTGGAAGGACTGCATTGAAGGCAGACATCATCAAGTTTCCTTAAGGACGAGGAACAGTTGGAACTTGTGGTGTTTCTGGTTTGAGTATAAAATCGTATGACTACTTTGAAAAATTTTCGCTATGCAAAGTCTACTAAAGCCAAACATGAACACCCTTGGCTCAACAGAATAGTCTATCAGCCGTAGAATAAGAAATGCATTCCGCGGATTTGCAGAATAGGACACTGGAGAGTCTTGAATGCTTTACAGCTACAGGCAACAATGCAGATGAACCTCACAGCATAACGGAGAGTTCAAGAAGCCTGGAGCAAAGGAAGGCAGACTAAAGGAAAATAATCCTTTTGTGTCAAGTCCCAAGACAGATCATCCGTGCTGCTAGAAACCAGGTTAGTGGTTGCCCTAGTGGGGAGGGGATGTCGTGACGAGGAAGGGCCACAAGAAAGGGCTTCTGGGATGCTGGCCAAGTTTTGGCTTCTGAGCTGGGAGCTGTGGAACAGCTGTGTTCACTTTGTGATTGGTCACTGAGCTGTACCCTTATGATTGGTGGGCTCTCTCTGTGTGTGTTGTATGTCAATAAAAAATTGCCCCTACACACACACACACACACACACACACACAACTCCTAGGATGACTTTTGTCTTTCACCCTTGAGCATGGCACAGGCTGGTCCCATAAGCTACCCGTGTCCCTCTGTCGTCCTGGCAGAGCCTCGGTTACCCAACTCCCACAGCAGCCTCGCCCGTGGCTGGCCCAGGGTTGCATTGGACCTGCGTGGACCTTTTCTTCAAGGCGCTATTGAAAACACCCAGACTGACAGGGCTGGAACCTCATGGAACTTGCTGAACGGCCTCAAGACTCTTGATGCCTGCTTGCTAATAACATGTCCGTGTGTCTCCAGAGGTGGTCTGGGAGGTCCTCAGGGAGCAGCTAAGCCTCTCCTTCTGGCAGCCACTGAGCTCACCAAAAAGAACCCAGGGAAGTGTGTCAGAAACATTGGTTCAGGGCCTCTGCCACCATCGGTTTGGCTTTTGTGTTTTCCACTCCTGCAGGCAGCTGTGCATTTCCAAACCAGCTTCCACATTCATCAGATGGTGATAACAAGACCTACTACCTCAAAGTCCTCTTGTGGAAGGTCAGTGAGATAAAAGGTTCCAAAGCACCGCCTCTAGAACTGTAGCTCTTCTCTCCCTTGCCCAAGGCAGTCTGCCCCTGATCAGAGCCCAGCCTGCTGCACAGGCAGCATGGCCTGGTCTGCCGATGACTGACTTTTGCTCTCCTGTCCTCGCTCTGCTTTGTTTCCTTTCATCCCCCAGTCCCTGCCCCTGAGTCTCTGGGAGCACCTACATACCCCACCAACCTGTGAAGGACCCTCTTTGAGGCAGGAAGGGACTACAAGTGAGGACAAGGTCTTGACACTCAGGGAAGTTCCACCAGCACAAGGTGTGATAGGCCCATGCAGGAGAGCAGCAGAAGGCAGACAAGAGAGACAGAGATCAGCCCTGTAGATGATGATTGGGAAGTCCAGAGAAGGGGGCTAGGTTTGTGTTGTCCTGGCAGGCTTCCTGGAAGAGGCAGTGGTGCGAGGGCACTGAAGGACGACGAGGCTGTAGAGGTGCAAAGGGCAGAGAAGGGCCTTCCGGGTGGCCACTCAGCTGGTTCAGGTTTGTTCGGCAGTAAGCAACCTTGCCGCGGGCATCTTCACGCCACAACTAACTAGCCGTAAGGCGATTTTGCTGTAAGAGAGAAAAATCACAAAAAACAGAAGAGAGATTTTCATTAAAAGGGACATGATAAAACATGAAAAGTGAATAGCAACATTAAAAAGACTTTATTGTGAAGTTCAAAATATTTGAATACACTCGAAATGTGTAGTGTAGATTACTGGCAGTGCTGCTCAAATAACTGATTTTATTTCATGGATTGTACAAAAACACGGTTTTCACAGCCTTTCCATCACAGTATTACACTGTGTGTGTGTGTGTGTGTGTGTGTGTGTGTGTTAATTTGTCTCATTTGGCATCTCGCTTTCTCTTTCTTCACTGCAGTTTCTCCCTCTCTCTCCACTAAGAGAGGTATGCGATTCCAAGTATGAGGACGCATCTTTGTAACCGAGTGTTGTGCCGCGCTGTGAAGGCCTTCCACACTGCTGTTTGTTCTTGGTTTATGGTCACGTGCCCATTGTCAGCAGCTCTGACAATCTGTGGGAAATGTGGACTCAACACTCCAAGTTGCTGTGTAGACCATCGTGAAGGCGAAGATCTATAGAACCTAAAAAGGGGCGAATATAAAAATGGGCCCATGGTATCAATAGAGAAACAAAACCAAAGCATCAACCAGTTGTTGTTGGGTTTTTTTTTTTTATCTTTTACAGCCAAATTGTCTCATGGCCAACTAGTCATGCAGCAGAAGTGTTTGCCACAAAGATGTCTATGGCAAAGACGCTTACCGCACTAGTACCAGACTCGCGCTCAATCTGGGCTAGCACAGAAGGGCTGGGGTGGGGACCCGGCTTCTAGGGCAATGCAACAACGTCATCTCTCAACATGAGATTGCCAGGGTCACAGGAGCCCTTCAGAGTGGTTTGAAGGTCTCTGCAGGTGGGACAGTCTCTCTGAGAGCCCAGCCCTACCCTCAGTAGAGGGCTGTCTTTGTGGATGGCAGGAGAGAGCAGGTATCCCCGCCCACTTTGATTCTGATCGGATCCTGTTGTTGCTGCCCCAGGACTGAGGTCAAGTCAACCTCAGTTCTGGAGGTTACTCAAATGCCGAGTAAGTTGTTCCAAGCCCTACTGCTTCTCAGGCCTTCTGTGTGTGGGAGCAGGCACTGCTCTTGGGCTCTGAAAGGGTCGCCAGCTGGGCACCAACTGCAGAATCTCACCACTGACCTTCTTTGGGTCATTAAATATTTAAGTTTCACCTGCATTATCCTTCTACGTTCTGGACAGCGTGTTAGGCACTTAACATAAGTAATCCATTCAAGCCTCCCCAAAATCACATGGTATGGGTAATTAATAGTTTCTATGGTAGTTAAGTCCCTTTCTCTCCCTTTTATAGTTAAGGAAACTGAAAGTCAGAAATTATATAACTCAGTCCTCACAACTTCATGCAACTGTTGTGTTCTTAAGCCCATTCTACACGTGGTTGCCAAGATTGTCATACTCAGGGACAGGTCATGTGTGCTCAGATAGGACAGATAAAGTATTTACACATGGAATCGATAATGCAGGACTGTTCGTTCTCACTTATTCCACGAGTGTTCATAGAGTCCCTACCATGTGCCAGCCATTCATCGAGACATCAGTAAGCAAAACATGAAAATTGGTGCCCTTGGAGAACTTATGTGGGGGCAGGGTCTTGATAATAAACAAGAAATATGACCATTAAGTGAATTATATAATAATGCTTAAGAAGATCAAGGCCACCCCTAACATTTGTTGTGTGTTGTTTTTTTTTTGTTTTTAAGATTTCACTTATTTGACAGAGAGAGATAGCAAGAGAGGGAACAGAAGCAGGGGGAGTGGGAAAGGGAGAAGCAGGCTTCCTGCATAGCAGGGAGCCCGATGTGGGGCTCGATCCCAGGACCCTGAGATCATGACCTGAGCCACCCAGGCACCCCCACCCCTAACATTCGAAGCAGAACTACCCATGGAGGTCTGGATTGTAGGGCTAAACTTTTTCTTTTTTTAAGTTGTAATCAAGGTCCTGTTAAAGATGTGCTAGCCCAGTCCCTTTTGTCACCTGCATAAGCCCCCGTGACTCAGGGCGTATCACCTCCGGGGATTCTAGCTACGGTGAGGGGATCCACTCCTGAGGGCCCCTCCACGTGGGTTCTGTTCACTGAGAGGTGAGAGTGGTGACACAAAAGACAGCAGATGAAACCAGGGCCGGGGCTGCCCTGGATGACCCTTCCCCACCTTCCCTTGCTGCCCTCCCAATTAGCACATCCTCTGGGGCTAAGGCCCACGGCGGGGGTGGCATTGGAAGACTAGTCCTGGCCAATACCTCCTTAAACATCATGGTCCGTGCTGATGTGTGCTTGCTGAAACGGCCCTGCCTTCCACGGCCTCCCTCCCAGATGTACATGGGGGTGATCAGTCTGTATCTTGTGTGGATGCTGGGGTGATTGTTGGCAGGGGAAAAACCGAACCGGGAAAGGCCCGGCAGGGAGGGTGGGGCCGAGGGGGGAAGGTCTGTCCTCCCAGATCAAATCACCACCCAGTGAGTTAAGTGAAGAGACCCAGGAGCAGAGAGAGGAGCCGGCAGACCAGGCTGTGTCTGCGGGCGTGGAAAGGAGATGCTGGCAGAGAGTGGGGGTGGGGGGGCTCTGGGAAGGGTCAGAAGCAGCAGCTGGGAGTATTTTGGCTGCAGGGGAGCAAATTGGTTTGCTGTGGGAACAGAGGGAGCTCATCCTTTTCTCGCCCAAGCACCCCCGTCACTGCTGTGCTCAGCTGGAGGGAAGGAGGCTGGCTCCCAGTGTGCCTGCTCAGGTCAGGCAGGCACTGTGCCCCCAAGATGTGGATTAGATCCCCAGCTTGAGAAATGGGGGCTCTGAGGCTCAGCGAGGTCAGGAAGTTGTCCAAGCCATGTAGCCAGCCCCCTGCAGATGCAGGACCTAAGCCTGCATTTGAATTTGCGTCCAGTTGGCATCCAAGACCTGGCTCTACCCATGGGGCTCCTGATATCTGCCCCGACACAGGCCTGCCTGCTTTTTGCTCCCTCCCCACCCGAGAAATGTCACCTCCTTGTGAAGAGGTATAATCGTTTGATGAAATTCCACTTACGTTGTTCTCTCAGAAAGCTTTGAATGTGAATGCAGAGGCACAGCCAGGAAACAGGGCAGAGGCCTCTGGGAATTCTTTCTCTCCTGCCCCACCCCTCCCTCTCCCCATGCCACCGCCTCCTAGCAGGGCCCTGAGAGCTGGCCCCTGAGCCCAGCAAAGCCTGCATCCTCCACCCTCAGACACCCCTCCCAGCACCAGAAAAAGAACCCCTCCCTATGGGCTATTCTAAGCAGGAAGCCAGTTTTCAGTTCACTGGAAAACAGGAAATGCCTCCAAGGGTCTGAAGTCTCTTTAGTCACCAAGCGCCCGCGCGCCCTTTGCGCAGGGTCTGCGTCCCAGACCAGCTGCTGAGCATAGCCCCAGGCGCAAGGCCACCCCGACCCCCAGCCTGGAGACAGTGAGCCTTGGTGCCACTCAGAAACCCTCTGCTCTGGGCACCACAGCTAACTTCTACATCCCCCGCTCGGGGCACAGGTCATTCTGGGCTAGGCGAGAGCCCTCGGGACGCCATGGATGCTACCCAAAGCAAGAGAGGCCGATTAGCCTCTCCCCAGAGACAAGACCTCACCCCAGCCGTAGGCCGACCTCTCACCCACCCCCATCTCCACACGCTGACTTCTAAACCCCGTCAGAGAGCCCCCAACAAAGCCTGACTTCCTAGTCCTTTCCTATGGTTCACTTCCTCATCCTGGCTATACATACTCACCCTCTAAACTTGACCTTGTCAGACATGAACCTCTAGTACTAACCACGGCTTCGCTTCCTCACCCTGGCCACGGACCAAATGCGAATGCTCACCAGCCTCCCTATCCATTCAGACATTTACTGAGCTTCTCCTGAGTGCTGAGTGCTGTGAGCCCAGCACAGCCTGTGGGGGGGTGAGGGGGGTGGGAGTGGGGGGTGCTGGTGAGGTAGTCCTCACTCATGAAGCTCTAGTCAGATTGGGGGTGAGGAGTTGGGGATGTGGGGAGGGGAGTGGGAGCCGTGTCTGAAATTCCAATGTTGTCACTGTCTCCAACTTGCCTGGTGGCCTTGGGTTGGTCACGTCACCTCCTGAGCCAGGGTCTCCATGGGTTCCTCTGCGGTGGGACGGCATGCGCAGATGGTCTCTGAGGTCCCCATCCTCCACAGCGCATGTCAATGGGGAAAGCCTGAAGCAGTCTAGGACACGAGGTGTCGTTGGCATTGGCATCAGGAGAGTGTAAGAGATCAGGCACTTCTATGTGGTAGAAGAGGGTTCAGGGAATCCCTCCTCTGTCTGAACACTGGTTTTTTGGTTCCATCATAGATGGTGAGTCTTGGACTAGAAACAACTAAGAGTTCTTCCTGCCCCAGGTTTTCCGTCTGCAAAAAAAGATGTGACACCAGCAGTCCAGGCTTCCTGCTATCTGTGTTTTGACCCAAATGGTAGAGGAAACAGGGAAATTTGGGATGAAGACCACCCAGGGCCCAGCACAGGAGTTTCAAGCTCATAGTTTGCCCAGAAGGCACAGGGACAGGAGTGGGTAGAGTGTAGGCTGGCTGTGAGGGGAACAAGCCACCCTTTAGAAACCTGCCCCTGTTGTCCCATCATTGACTGAATTACTCAGCTCATCCCTTATGAACTGCACAGAGCCTGGAAGTCCACCATCAGAGAGCAGCAAGCTTGCATACAGGCAGTGTTCCACACCTCACATGGTGTTACCTGACCCTGGTCCCCCACGCAGACCTGCTTCCTTGACCAGCCCTCTTTCCCATATCAGCTGAGAGTGGGACACTGAAAGGAGAGCAGATACTGACCAGAAAAGTCCACAAGGGCAGGTAAAGATTAGACGGGTCTAGAGGAGCTGAGGTCTGAGGACCCCTGGGGTCTCCAAGATCTTTTCCTGGGGTGTGATCTATGAGCAGTCTGTTGCTGGGTACTCAGGCACCTCAGAACTTAGCCTCAAACCACAGACATTACCTCACAGTAACTCATAGGAAGTCAGGAGCGCAGTCATGGCTTAGCTGGAAACCTCTCCTCAGGGTCTCCCGCCAGCTTCAGTCAAAGTGGCAGCTGGGGCTGTTGTCTCATCCGACAACCCAACTAGGTGAGGGTCTGCTTCTCCCTCAATGCCGTGGTTGCAGGCAGGCCTCTGTTCATCACATGGATATCAGCCAGAAGCCTCCTTCAGTCCCTTGCTGGGTGGGCCTCTCAACAGGACAGTGACAGCTCATATCCCCCAGAGCGAGAGAGTAAGAGAGGCCCCTCAGGGTGGAAGGCACAGTCTCTGTGACGTCGTCTTCAAAGTGACATCCCATTGTGTGTTCCTTAGAAACAAACCAGGTCCTGCCCACACCTAAGTGGAGGGGCTTCCACAAGGGCATGGAGAGCCGAGGGTCGGGGTCATTGGGACCAGCTGACCATGTCAGCTGCTGCCCAACAAAGAATCCACGAGGCTCTCTCTTTTCCAACATAGCTCTGTGGTACTGGATTTTCTTCCTATACTTTGCCCAGAAGAGAGTTTGTGCAGAAGCATACAGTGTCCTCATAAATAGGAATGGAAAACACTGCCGCTCTATTGATCGACATAAGCCACATTAATGAAGTCTTGTTGGGGTCCTCCTAATTTGCAAGAGTATAAAAGGATCTTGAGATTAAGAATCTTGAGAATGACGGGTCTTGAAGGATAGAGCTAGGAGACGGTCCAAGGAGGGTTGCCCTGGAGGGTGCCGAAGGCATGCCAGTGAGAGACCTCCCAGTTCCCAAGTGCTTCAGAAGCCTGGATGCCCAGGAGAGAGGCAGCCAAAGCCTGCAAGTAAGTCCAAGAGCCTACAGTCTAGCTTTCACTTTCTTTACAGCTTTGCACACAAGATGTCTCTGAGTTGTGTCGTTTTGCATCCGGCTGCGTGAGTAGGTCCAGCATGCCCGCACAGCAGTTGGCATGGGCACGTGTGTGCATGAGATTGCCTGGGCAGGGCTAGGCGAGCACATGAGAAGGCTGTCGTGCGTACGCAGAGCTGTGCATATGTGTGCCCGATTACGGAGCCCCTGGAAGTGTGCAGGGCCCGGCCAGTGGGTCCAGGGCATCTGCTTCAGGCCAGGGTGGCATGGGCCACCGCCTCCACGGTCGTGCCTCCTCCCTACAATGCCCCCTGCCCTCAGCCTCTGCACTCAGCATAACTCTCAAATATTTTCATCTTCTATGGGAACTTCCTGTTCAGCTTCCTGTTGTTCTTGGACTTTTCTTTTTGGTCGTGTGCGTGTGTGTGTATGTGTGTGTGTGTGTTTAAGGTTGTGATTCTTCTAATCTGCCTTTCTATTTTGCCCAGAGCAGCACTGTGGTCCCCAGGCACCTCTGAGAGGAAGAAGATATCCTGCGAACGCAGGCCAGGTCCTTGGCTGCAGTTACAGGCTCTCGGGCATTGAACAGGGGGAATCACTCCTCCTACCAGCCAGATTAACTGAGGCTTTGAAAACCCCAGTTTATTCTGTAGAAACTGTCCCGTGCAAGGGGCAGCGGGAAGGGAGAGAGACCTGAGGGGGACAGAATTTGCCACCCCAAAATATGCCTTTCTGGCATAAGGATCATTTTGAGCTGCCTGTCGGGAGAAACCGCAGACACAGGAGCAGCTCTGGAAATACGGTAGAATTTCCTTACCCTCTCGTGGGGAAATTTACATTGCTCAGAGGGTCGCAGTGTGCTAAGTGTGCTAAGAGTATGCAAAAAAAAAAAAAAAAAAAAAGAGTATGCTAAGAAGGGACCCTCTACCAGAGACCACTTTTTCACTGGTAGGTTTATCTGCAAACCTGGGCAAGCTTTCTTTCCTTAGACTTCCTCCTCTGCCCTTCTCTGGAGTTGTCCTCTCCCCCCTCCAGAAGCCCCAGACCCCTTCCCTTCCTTCCTTGGGAGAGTATATAAGCCTCAGTTGGCTGGTCACCTTTTGTGTTCTCCTATCTCTATGGGGCTCCTGACTGTACACACCTATGTCATTAGAATTGGTCTTTTCTTGCTGTTCATCTTGTGTTAATTAAATTCATAGACCAGCCACAGAATCTAGAAATGCAGAAGGGACCATTTTTCCTTCTCTAGCAATTCTGCCCTGCACCCGCCTTTCTCCTACTACTGCTGAAGAGGTGGAAAGGGAGGACAACTAACAAAGAACGTGGGCTGCGGTCAGAGCCCAGCCTCGGCTTGGCCCAGCCAGGCCCCGGCCTCACCTCCTGGCCGGCCCCTTCCCCCACAAGGACAGTCCTTTGCACGGACTCTTACCTGAGCCCTTGGCTATCCCTCTGTTTACGCCTTCCATTTCCCAGCCACCCTCCACTGCACCAGATTCTCTCATGTTGTCATCCGAAATCCTCTGGGAAGACTTCCCTGGCACTCAGAGCTTTGTCCGAGATGCCCCCTCGCCAGAGCCACCCCCCGCCCCAGGTCTCCCTGCCCAGGCTCCCACCTCCTGCCCCTGTAGCTGGTCGAGTAAGGTTAAGCCATCCTGGAGCTGCCTGTCAGCCCTGCCTGAGGCAGAGTCCAGCGGCAAGTGACAAAAGCTAGACCAGCCTGCTTCTCTTGCCTGCCTGGAAAGGGCAACCGGTTTCCTCTGGCTGTTGGTGGCCCAAGAGGGTCCCACACACATGAGAACCAGAACTGTCATTTCTGAATATTGTTCAAGTACAAATGGAGACGCTTGGGCTCTACCCCTCAACTTGTGAAGTCGGATCCGAGGGCAGAGGTTTTCAAAAGTGATCTAGTACACAACCAGAGCTGTGAAATGAGGGTGTCCTGGGTTTCTTGCTATGGAACTGCCATGGTTGGTGCCCCCGAAAGTACGGGAAGACCTGAAAGGAGGACAGAGACATGCCACGCAAGGAGAATAGATTCCGAGGTCTCAGGGTTTGGGCACCTGCTAGGGGACACCAAGCAAGCTGCTTGCATTGGGGACATAGAGACCCTCACCCCTACCTCACCAGGTTGTTGGGTGGGAAAAAGATGCCGACAATGCCCAGGGTGGCTCCTTGTGGGGTTCAGGGCAGTACCCTAGAAGGGTGTGAAGGGAGAAACCTCTCAGCCCATCTTCAGGACCTGGGGGAGGGCTAACACCCACCGGGGCTTAGGGCCTTCACACCCCGGCCTTGGCCTGAGGGGGCTCCTTGAAACTAGTGTTCATGGGGCCCACCGGGTTGGTTCTTCGGGGCCCAGCCCAAGAAAGCACAACTCCTGAAAGCTGTTGTTTATGGGTAGACATAAAGGGACAAAACTGGTTAAACCATCTCCTGTAGACGTCACCTCTGCCCAGACACCTTTGCTTCCTGAGGCTACTGCTCTCTGAAGCCACTATAGTCTGAAGAGGTGCAGTTTGGCTGGAGCCTGTGACCCACACTCCTCTCCAGGAAGTTGTCCTGCCCTCACTGCTGCCTCCAACAGGAAACTTCCCTCAGGACCCACTGAGAGAACTTCCCTCAAAACCAGCTCAACTTCCACCGTCTGCCTTCATTTGAACTGATAAGGACCGCATCGCCCCTGAGCCCCAAACTGCCAACCAAAGATTCAGGATGGTAGTTCCAAATGTCTTCTCTTCTCCCAGCTCTCCCCAAGACACTAGCTAATCCCCATTTACTCCAGCCATCACACATGTGCTCAAGGGTCTTCTTGCTCTGATCACTCCTGGGCCCAGCTTTATGCAGTCCCCTACTGTTCTTTCCTTCTAAAGCCTTCCCACTGGGCCTCCATCACCTCAGACCCACCCCTCCAACCTCCACCATATCCTCAGCCTGTATGCCTTAACCACCACCCCAGAAGTCTGCCTGTCCCCATAGCCATCCCAGGTGGAGACTGCTTTCCCCTGGTCCAGAGTTTGGGTAGTTGTTATTCTTTCCCTCCACTAAACCCCCAAGTCTTTTTACATCTTCCTTCCAAATCCCAGCTCCTGTGAAAATGACCCCATCTCACCATACAGTCTGCACCCACTACCCCTCTATTGACCTCCCCCTTCTTCCCTCTGGCATTAAAGATTACAATTATTGGCTCATTGTTTCCCATGCATGACCTCATTCTAAGACTGTGACATCCATGGAGCCCCAGCATCTAACACCCTGATCTCCTAGTTCTCTGCCCTCCTTGCCCCCAACTCCAACTTTCTTCCACCCCCAAATCAGCCACCCCCATCCCAATGGCCACCCCATTTCTATTCAGTCCCAGTAACTGCAGCTTCTCTGAAACTCAACCCCAATCCTCAGACGGTCTCACCACAACCTTCTAGCCTTCTAGCCAATAGGGCAGTGAGGTGTTGTATGCCCTCAAGGAAACTGCAACTTCATTGAGACTTAAAATCCGTTGAGCCCACCGCTTCTTCACCACCCATCAGCCTTCTTTTGTCTTCATAGTTCTCTTGACCTGGCTGAGAGTCCATCATCATTTTAATGACTATCCTTTCAAACACTCTTAGCTTCCTTGGGGCTTAGCGTTACTTGTCTGGCAAAATCCCAAACCTGGTTAAATACAGCAATTCCACAGTGCCTACCCCTGAGCAGCTAAATAGTGGTTGAGAAAAATCATAAACTCTAGCTTGAAGGTTCCCCATTACCTTCATGACAACAAACCACGATAGTCATTTAACTGTTCATGGCAATCCTTGGATGGTTTCCAAAAAGTTTGCTCCCCCATTCTAAAAGATGATTAGCTAATAGCTTCCTCTCTTGCTGAACTTCTGACAACTTCTTCTCATCCCATACTTTCATCTGGTGGCTTTGCCTTATGCTTCATGGGGAAAATAAAAACCACCAGTCAAAAAATTCCTCATCCTTCCACCCCCAAATCTACTGTGGTGAGCACCACAAGAACAATTTGAATACCGCCAACACTCTTGATTTGCTCTTGGTTTTAATGGGGAGTCTATAGCTTCAACATTGAGTGATTGCTAGAGGTTTGTTTTTTGGATTGTTTGGGGGATTTTTGTTTTATTTTGCTTGTTTTTCCTACATTTTTATAATCTATACTCTTGCTATAGGTTTTTGAAAGCCCTTTTCATGTTATTTTCTAATGTCAGTTTGCTATGAGATCTGGTTAGTTTGTTTTATCATGATTTAGTGCTGGATTTTATTAAATATATTTATTATCTGTATTGACTAATATAATTATACAGAGCATAGTGATCCATAGACAAATGAGTGAGAAATAATTGATGTTGCAAATCACTGAGTTTTAAGGTGTTATTTGTTACATGACACTATCACGGCAAAACCTGACTAATGTACTTTATAAAACAAGATAGCTTTTCTTTTCTTTCTATTATCTGAAATAATTTGTATATTTTTCTGTTCTCTGAAATATATATCTCTTGAGTGGTATCTCTTGAGAGTAAGAAGCTTTGGTTACTGATTCACCTTCTTTTAGTCTCATTGGTTGATTTACTTATTTTTAAAATTCTCCTCATGAGTCAATTATTACCTTTATGTTGTTCCAGAAATGTATTCATTTCACTTGAGTTCTCTCTTTTTTTTCTAATATATGCATTTATTACTATAAATCACCCTGTAAACAACACTTTCACTGCATCCCACAACATTGCTACTTATATTTTCATTGGTTCAAATATTTTTAAATTTCTTGAGATTTTTTTTCTCATGTTATTTAGAAGAGTAATGTTTAATCTGTATTTTTGGTGGTAATCTTTTTTGTTATCAACTAGTTTAATTCCCTTGTGGTCTGAGCACATACATGGTATGGTTGCTACTCTTTCAGATTTGTTAAACCATGCTGAACATGGTCTATCCTGGTGAATGTTCCATGTGAGAAGAATGTGTTTTCTGCCATTGGATGAAGTAGTCTACATATGTCTTTATATCCAGTTGATCGATGGGGTTGTTGACTTCAATTATGCCCTTGCTGATTTTCTGTCCGCTGGCTCAGTTAATTTTTAATAGAGAGGTGGCAGAATTTCCAACAATGCAAGTGGATTCCTTCATTTCTCTTTACATTTCTATTAATTTTTGCCTTTCATAGTTTGGTGTTTTCTTGTTAGTTACATACACATTAAGGATTGTTATGTCTTCTTGGAGGAAGACATTACCTCTTTATCATTATGTAATGCACTTCTTTATCCCTGATAACTTTTCTGCTCTGTCTGAACTTAATACAGCTATTCCTGCTTTCTTTTGATTAGTGTTAGCATGGTATGTTTTTCTCCATTCACTAGTTTTTAACTTATATATGTCTTTGCATTTAAGTGGGTTTCTTGTAAACAACGTATGCTTGGGTCTTGTTTTGTTTTTTTTTTTTTAAAGATTTTATTTATTTATTTGACAGAGAGAAATTACAAGTACACTGAGAGGCAGGCAGAGAGAGAGAGAAGGAAGCAGGCTCCCTGCTGAGCAGAGAGCCCGATGCAGGACTCGATCCCAGGACCCTGAGATCATGACCTGAGCCGAAGGCAGCGGCTTAACCCACTGAGCCACCCAGGCGCCCTGGGTCTTGTTTTTTATCCGCCCTGACAATCTCTTTTAATTGGCGCATTTAGATCGCTGATGTTCAAAGTAGTTATTGATATAGTTGGACTGATATCTAGCATATTTGTAACCATTTTTCTATTTGTTCTTTCTGTCTAATTTTGTCTTCCACTCACTTTCTGCCTTTTATAGTTTTCAACTGAGCAATTTGTCATTCCATTTTCTCTCCTTTCTTAGTGTATTTTTTGCCTCTTTTAGCAACTGCCCGAGTACTTGCAATATATATTTACAACTAATCTAAATCCACTTTTAAATACCACTATATTGCACACAAGTAGCATGAGAAGCATATTATAAAATTTCCCGATTTCCTCTTTCCCGTTCTTTGTGTTATTGCTGTTACTCATTTCACTCATACGTAAACATACATGAGTCTTCCTTCTTCAACAGAAGCAGAAAAATATTTATAAAAAAATAAACATCTAATTACAATAAAAACATTTAACAAGTGAGGAGGAAAGAGACAGATACAATCCTACAAAGACACAAATCTCCATTTTTTTTTTTAAGGATTTTATTTATTTATTTGACAGACAGAGATCCCAAGTAGGCAGAGAGGCAGGCAGAGAGAGAAGAGGGGAAGTAGACTCCCTACTGAGCAGAGAGCCCAATTGGGGGGGGGGGGTGGATGCAGGGCTCAATCCCAGGACTCTGAGATCATGACCTGAGCTGAAGGCAGAGGCTTAACCCACTGAGCAATCCAGGCACCCCTCCTTTTTTTTTTTTTTTTTTTTAAACAAAAAGAAATGTATTGGTTCAGGTAGCTAGGAGGTTTGACAGGGAGATACTAACAGTAGTGGTGGCCAGATTCCAAGCCTCTAGCAGTGTCAGCAAGACACCGTCTCTTTGCTGGCTCTGGTTGGTTCTGTTGACTTCATTCTCAAGAAGGCTCTCTCCACATAGTTTGGGATGGCCACCAGCAGCTCCAGACTTCTGCCTTCTGTGGACCAAGTAATAATTCACTATGTGATGGTTCTAGCAAAGTCCTGTGATGAGTCTCATTGTTGGGCTCAGGGGAAGGAGAAAGCCTTGTCAAACCCACAGAGATGATTCCCCAGAGGAGAAGAGATATTTCACCAGAAGAAGAAATGCCGAACAAGCAAAACAACAGATATGTAGTACAGAGAAACTTTTCAAACTTTTCTTCCATGAATGAGGATTACATAGTTTACATGGCCATGAGTTCAGAAGTAATTTAGTGGAATGGTTCTGGCTCTGAGCTCCTCATGAAGGTCAACTGGATGTTGGCCATGGCTGCAGTTCTCTTAAGACTTTCCTATAGCTGATGAATCTGTTTCCATGTTGGCTCACTGATAAGACGATCAAGTTTGTATTCTTCGCGGGTGGAAGATCTTAGTTCCTCACCATGTGAGCCTCTTCAAAGGGTGGCTTGAGGGTCTTCTTGAGATAACAGCTGGCTTTCCCCAAGAAAGTGATTCAAGAGACCAAGGAAGAGGCTAAATATGTTTAATGACTAGTTTTGGATATCACCTATCATCACTTCTATGATATCCAACAGATCAGAAATGCCATCCCTTTCAGTCAGTCCCTTTACTGGAGGGGCTGCACAAGAACATGAACACCAGGAGATGAGGGTCACTGGGAAAGGGTAAAACTAATCAAAGAAATAAGAGAAGAAAACGTCCTAAAATGAGAAGCTCATTAGATTCTAGATTAAAAGGCTCTTCAAGTTTCTAGCACAATGGATTAAAATAAACCCTCCCCAATGCATATCATGAAGTTTCAGAGCACTGAAAGTCAAAACGAAGATCTCACAAGATTCTGGGAAAGAAAAAAGATGTCACATACAAACACTTAGAATGACTTCATAATTCTCAAACGCAAGTGTGTAAGACAATGTAACAAAGCAGTGTTTTTAAAATTCTGATGAAAGAAATTACTTAAGTTATAGAATTTTATACCCGAGACAAACCATCAATCAAATTTTAGTGTAGAATAGAGTCACTATAGATATTCAAGTTGACAAAAATATCTCCCACACACCATTTCTCAGAAACTTTGGGAAAACAGACGATCCAGGAAACAAGAGATTCAATACAAGGAAGAGAAGAAGGAAATCCCCAAAATGATGGAGAAAAAAGTTCCAAAGACAACAGCTATGTGCCAAGTGGGCTAGTCTGAGGACTAGCTAGTGCCAAGGGGCTAGTCTGAGGACACAAGAGCAAAGACGACAGAATCGAACAGGTCAGAAGTCTCAGGAGATTATTGCATGAGGAGATTACATTGATAGAGCACCTAACATGTTGGAACACAGTGAGAGATTTACACAACTGAGAGATTGAAGTTGACCTAGTGATGAGTTCATCAAAAAGTAAGATAATGAGAAAATAAAACAAATATCAACTCCAGAGAAAACAAAGCACAGTGGGGAAAGGGAAAATAATCAGTTTATTCTATGTCTCAACTGAAACTGGCATTGACAAAGTCATGAAAAATGCAAACACAGAAGAGCAATCTAGTTAAATTCGGATGTAACTGTATTGGGAGGGCAGAAGAATGAGGAGCGTGCATGAATGAAATGCGATGGCGCAGGCTGGGGTTAAAAGAGAGCTAAATCCTTGCTTTCCACAGTGGGAAATCCCTTGATCCTATCTAGAACAACAACAACAAAATCAATAAATAGCTGCATAAGCATGTTACTTAGAGATGTGGAAGTAAATACCAAATGAATCAACTAAGTGGTTGGAACTAGCTGCCTCTGGGGAGCAAAAATTAATGGAGTGCATGAGGGCAGATGTGCTACTATAATAAACCCTGTATAGCTACCATAATCTCCCAACTATGTTCATGTAAATTTAATCAAAATAAAGCTAAATAGAGAGCATTCTGAGAAGGTGCAAAGTAGGCAGCTCCAGGAACCAGGAATTCCCATCAGGTGCCTCTCTACTAGACAACAATAACATTGGCCGAATCTGTCTGATGTAACTGTTGTGGAACTCTGGAGTCTTCGGAAGGCTTGCCACTTCCAGGGAAAGGCTTGAACAGCGCATTGCTATTAATTTCAGTCAAGTTCAGCTCTTAGCCCTATTGCAGCCACCCATCCCCGCCCCAGCCCCATGGCAGACAGCTGTGCACACATTCCAGGAGTAGTTGGCATGAAGCATGTGGGAACAAGGGTAGGTAAAAGGGACTCTGCCCTCTCTTAGGGATCTGAGCTCTGCAGCTGATTATTGCTTCTTTTCTCAGAGGCGCAAAGAGGTGAGTGGCCTTTGTTGTTGCAAGCCCCTCCCCCTCCAGCTAAAGTCATTTCTGGGGGGATTTAAAGGGCTAACACCCCCTTTTCCCCCTCCCTTTCAATTTTTTCTTTTTCCACTTTTAGGACCCAGACACAAGAAACCAGGGTATTCAAAAGCAATTACATATATAAGGAAAGTTAGAGAGTGACCATACATACCCAGAGAAAGGTGCAAGTTTGGAAAGGACCCGAGGAGACCTTAAGTTTACACGTCAGGCAAATCTGTGGCATGGAGAAAGCCTACAATAATTAATAAACAAACAAACAAAAATAATAATAAATTTAAAAAAAAAAAAGGAAAGGGTGAAAATCTGATTTCCAAAGTTATCACATAATTAGATTCAATGTGAAAAATTCAAATTTTTCTTTTTTTAAAGAAAAATCACAGGACATAAAAAAAATAGGAAAGTATGGCCCTTCCGAAGGAAAAAAAAAATTAATCAAAAGCCACTGTTTCTGAAAAGGATCTGATGTCAGATCTACTAGACAAAGACTTTAAAACAACCAACTTAAAGATATTTGACAATCCAGAGGTATATGTGAAGAAAGTCAAGAAAACAATGTATGAACAAAATGGAAATATCAGTAAAAAGACAGAACACATAAAAAGGTTTTCATTTGGTTTGGTTTGGGTTTGCTTTGGTTTAGTTTGGTTTGGTTTGGTTTTGGTTGGGACTCAGGTGCTGGTCCCAGCATGGGACTTGGGGCTAGTCTGAGGACACAAGCGGCTTAGAACACTGTTATTGGAGTAGAGCATCAGGTTCATCTCAGAATAGGGGAACTTACTGTATGAGAAGGCTTGGAAGGCTCATCCTAAGGTACTTCTGCTTGCAGCCATGCCCACAGAGCTGCTGCCAAATGTTCTGAGAGATGAGTCGCAGATACGTGAAGTTGCGGATACCTTCAGGGATGAGTTTCCCCATCTCACATGGCCAATAGTGTGATTCCTGGAAGCTGGTGACAGGAGACCGCTTGGCGAGCACAGCCTGCCTATTGAAGTGGCAGTTATGAGGTACACCCATTGGCCACCCTGCCTCTTTGTGTTGGTACTTGACATAGACATTGCCTGCAGGGCGGTCCTTTGGGTTTTGGCTAAACTCCTTTAGCTTTTGTTTATCTGGTCATGTCTTCATTTCTCCCTTACTTCTGAAGGAGAGTTTTGCCAAATAAAAGATTCTTGGTTGACACCTGGGATGGAAACCTCCTTCATATTCAAAGAGATCAATAAATCGAGAAGGGAGAAAAGATAAAATCAAGAGAAAAATAGGCAAGGAATACAACAGAAAAAGGAATACAAACCTCAAAAGAGGCATGGATAAGTTCTTCGTGTCATTCGTAATGCAAGATATGCAAATCAGATGATGTCATGCCAAGTTTTTGTAGCATCTTGGCAGAGAAAAGAGAATTTTACACTCTTCATTAGCAAAGGTAAGGGCAGATTAGCAGGTAGGTAGGAGGGCAGATTGAGGTAGACTTGGTTGAAGACCAACTGGAAATATCTATGAAAATTCATAAGGCACCTGCTAGTTGACTAAAGAGCTCCTCTGTAGGGCTGTGCTCCTGTAGGCACTCTGTGGTCAAAAGCACTCATTGGAAAAACCACCAATGTCTCTCAGGACAAGACAAGCTAAACAAATAGTGATACATCCTTTTCATCGTACCTCAGTCCATTCAGGCTGCTGTAATACAATACCATAGACGGATAGCTTATAGACCACAAAAATGATCTTCACAGTTCTAGAGGCTGGAAGTCTGAGATTGAGTCTCCCACAGATCCAGTGTGAGGGGAGGGCCTGCTTCCTGGTTCAAAGTCTTCTAGGAGTCTGCCTATGGCAGAAGACATGAGAAAGTTCTCTGTAGTCTCCTTTATAAGGGCACTCATCCCATTCACTTTTATGATCGAATCACCCCCACAAAAGGCCCACCTCCAAATACTATGGCACTGGGGATTAGGTTTCAACATATGAATTTAGTGGGGACAGAAACATCCAGACCTTCGTATGTGGAATGTTCTGCACCATTAAGAAGAGAGACTGATCTCTGTGTGTTCATACCAAAGAGAAGACAACGTATATTAAGTTAAAAAGAAAAAAGGCTTCAAGCAGTGTTTGTAGCTTGAGTCCAGTTGTGTGATAAATGGAGAAAAGTGATATTTGTAACAATCTCACACCTCCTTGATAGTCATTAGAAAGTACTTGGCTCCTTTCTCTAAATAAGCTGTAAAACTAAACAACAAGGATGATTCAAAACAAAATACAGACATTCATTTGATAATGAGGCTCCCTGGGCTGCCTGCAGAGGTCACACAAAATCTTTACATTTTTGTGTGAATTACAACAGCTTTGCTATTCTCATCCAGCAGCTCAATATAAGGATAAAAGTAATACATTTGAACTGATGAAAGAAATGTATATAATATTCTGCTTTTAGATCTTTTGTCAGTTCTCCTTATTGGACTTCTCTTTTTTTAACAAGCTTTCTTTAAAAAGTATGTAATTCTTTAGCTTAACAGGGAAAAAAAACCCTAGAAACTAATATTCCACATTACTTTCCTCCGTTGGCCTGGAGTTTCTTGACCCAGTAAGACCTTAGCGAATTTGTCCTGGACTAGAATTCAGAAGGTCTGGGCGCCAGTCCTGACTCTACTCTTTGCTGGCTGGATGACCTTGAGTAAAACCTTCAGCCTCCCTCAGATCTTTTTCTCAGCTGTCCTGTGGGGCACAGCACCTTTCCGATCTACCCCCTGGGACCACTTTGAGGAGCAAATGAGATCTATTAACTAGTAATCTATACAGGCTGTGCAAACGGAAGGACTTTTATTCTGATAACAGGGCAGATCTTCTCAAAGGTTAAACATTTCTGTTCTCTGGTTTCCCCAGAGGGCAGGCAAGCCTGGGTATTTATTTAATAAACCTTGAGTGCCTTTCTGAGCCAGGCAGCTCGCCAGGGGCTGGTGGTCCAGAGCCGAATGCGACACAGTGCTTGCTCTCAAAGAATTCAGTTTGGTAGGGGAGGCAACCCGTAACTGCAGAAAAATAGGAGAAATGCGGTAGAACCGTTACAGACAGAGTGACGGGACTCAGAGAAGGAACGCTGTCTGGTAGGGAAGGTGTCGCTGAAAACCGTGATATTTGGGTTGAGTTATAAAGAACCTGTTAGAATTTGCGGGCCAGGGACGGGGGTCGGGGTGGGGATTGAGTGGTTTTCTGGTTGAAGCCTGGAAGTGTCCAGCTCTGAATCAAGTTCTCCTGTATTTACCCGCCCTTACCTGGGCTGTGTTGTAGCCGGCCACCAGAAACCTGCTCTCAGCTGCCTGTCCTATTAGAAAATATTTGTTAACAACAGGTTAGGAGTGTTTCCCTTCCAAAAATAGAAGCATTGGGGTCCAAAAAGAAAGTTGTGTCCCTACATATAAAGGAATCATGATAATGTTTTCATTTTACAGCTGCTGCTAGAGAAAGTACCTGAGTACTTCCCACTGGCCACTGACTGGTGCTAGATCATTACGAATAATTACTCTTCTTCATGGGCACAGAGCTCATTTCTGGTCGGATTATCGGTGAGGAAACAGAAGGCCTGATTCACCACCAGGCTAGTTAGTAGCAGAGTGAGATGCAAATGCAGGCCTTGATCTTGTACACCCATTGTTAGGCTGGTTCTCACAGCAACCCTGGGAAATGGGCAGGAAATGCACATGATCCCTGCATTTGATAGGAAATTCGGGCTGGGACAGCTTTGCAAGGGACCCCAGCTAGCCTCCTGATTCCTGGCCAGGTTAAGGCTGCTCCCTTGAGGTGAAGGTCAAGGCCTTGACAGGCAACGGGGGCCAAGTTTTGGGGGCAGGGCTGTCTCCCTGGCACCTCTCAGATCTCATCTCTGGAAGCAGCTGCACGCTGAGCCCGGGTGTCAGGCCTGCCGTGGCTGGGCCTAGAACCCTGCTGCTCTGGAAAGCTATTTGGAAGGAGATACCTTTACTCTCTGCTTGTCCTCACCATGAGGTGGGTTGGACACTGTCCACCAGAGGCCACTCCAGGTTGATCCTTTTCCCACCCTTGTTTAAGGACATGACAGAGATGTGGAAGAGAACTTGTTTCTCCTCGGCAGCCTTTGAGGTGATAGAGAGTAAATTCTTCTTTCATGGATTGCTTGGGTCAGTGCAGGGAGAATGGCGTCTCTGTGGGTTCACAGGGAGGGGGATGCAGTTGAAAAGCTTGAGCAATGGTTAACCAGGAGGAAGTCACATTCAAATACACATCCCCCCCCCTTCCGCCTCCTGCTATGCATTCCTCCAAAACCCACTGAATCTTTTCTGCCTCTGTCCATCTGTCTCTCTTCTCTTTCTCCCCTAGGCCCCTACAGTGTATCTGTACCTGCTTCCTCTTCCCTCTCCCCCTCTTCTGTCTCCCTCAACCGCTCGCCCTCTCCTGCTTGTCCTTTCTGTCTTCCGTCCATATGGGTCCGCCCCTTTGCCAGCCCCATGGCGGAGCTCCACACATTTAGGATTTAGTGTTTTTACCAAAGAGATTCTGTAATCACTTCTGTTAAAAAGTAGGCAAGTTGAGCTCTTCATGTGCCAAGAAAAAAAACAAGTCATCTTAATTTAACTTTTCTTTTCAACCTTTGGCCTGTGACTGGAGCAAAAATAGGTCTCCCTGCTTCTGGCCCTCATGCCGTCCTACCCAATCTGCAAGCCAGCCCAGTTGGCAGATATGCTGCCGGGGCCAGAATCCTGTTACCCAACTCAGGGCCACTGCCAGAGCTCCAAGCCCAGCCAGGCCTCATAGCCAAGGCCTCCCAGGCAAGGCTCTGGATTGTCTGGAGGCCTGAGGGGCGGGGTAGGGGGGGTGGGGGGAGGGGGGGTGGAGGGCGCAGATTGGCCAAGCTTCTCCCCCTACCCCGCCTCCCTGGGCTGGGGCTGCTTAGCTACCTTCTCCCCTTCCCCGGGAAGGCTGCGGGAGGGAATGGGTCGGCTGGAGCCCAGCCCCTCTCTCTGCTTGTCATTATTCCCGGTGACACCCTGCAGCCCCAGCCAAGCTGTCAGGTTAATGCCCAGCCCAGTCCTGTTAAATTTATGGGACTAACATTTGAATGGGAATTTAGAGTTACATAATGTTCTTACCTCATAACAAGCTAGTGGAGGCAGTTTTATTGAGTTCTGATAGTGACCAAACTGAGGCTCATAGAGGTTAAATTACTCAGGTAGGCAAGGAGCTGGTACTTAGGACTGGAATTCTTTGTCTCAATATCCTCAAACGAGGCTCCAGAGTCTGCACCACTTCTCCAGGCTATCATCCTAGGGCAGACTGTACCGGGGTATACATTGTCTCTAGTGTCAAGAACAGCCACAGGCAGAAGTATGTTGGGTGTAGATGGACCTTGGACATATAAGACTGGTGTGTTCCCACTCAAGTGTGAAGTTTCTGCAGAGAGAGATGTTCCTGGGGGTAGGAAGAGGAAGGGAGTGGGTCCACTCTATCTTCACATTCAGGCATGGAACCCCCAGGAATCTGAAGATTCTAACTTTGAACCTGGCCTCCCAGGTCATTGTGAATGTGCATTTGTGGCATTAGGGGATGGAATATGTTCTACTTAATAATTAACTCAATTTATCACTTAAATATGAAGACTTATGTTGATTGGGATATCACTAGACTTCTGGGTTCTGGGGTCATACATGTTAGAGGAGGGTCTGTTGAACACCTGTTCATGGGTTTACTGGTAGTTTGGAGGTGCAAATCCCTTGCCCATTTTCTCTTGGGTCACCTCCATCATGTTTGGACATCTTTGTGCCTCAACCCTTCGGAATCCCGGTATCAGAGCTCTAGAGAGTGTCCCTCACCACCTATGGTTTCATCTTGGTCCGCCTGGGAAGTCGGTCATGCTTTGTAGTTGAAACTTTCTTGTCCTACCTGGCATTTTTCTATGTCCTGACCCAGAGCTCCCTCCTGGGCTCCGTGTCTTGGGAAGTCGTCCAAGTCAACCCGTTCCTTCTCCCAGACCTGTTCTTCCTCATGGCTTCCACACTCACTCCCCATTCCTCACCTACTTGTCACCAAGTCTTTTCTATTTTACCTCCTTGAGGTCTTTGAAGGCTGTCCATGTAGCTCTATGCCACAATGACCTCCCAGTTCTATTCAGGGCCTCTTTGCTGCAGCTGCGGACAGTCTCCTGATGGCTGTCCCTACTGTCAGTCTTGCTCTTCTCTATCCCATGCTCCACACTGCTGCCTGAGGATCTTCCTGAATAGCTCAGATATCTGCCAAGTGCCCCACTGCCCATGAACCAGAACTCCAGCTCCTCAGCCTGTCCTTCAAGGCCCTTGTTTCTTTGACGTCCATTGTAAAGATCAGGTTGTCCCCTGTAGCATGCGTGGGGAGTGAGGGACAAGGAAGGTCCACGGGGAAATCAGGCAATAGCAAACTTCAAATATGTGGCAAAGCCTTCTGGCACAAACCCGGAAACGCCACCAAGAAAGACCAAGGTGGACAACAGGCTTGGAGTTCCTGAGCTCAGAGCCTGGGCCACTTCATTACCTCCTCAGCTCTTGAATTCTGTTCGTTGCAGAAAGATGTGCCATCTTTCCCTTCTCTCTCTGCCTTTTTCCTTCTACACTCACCACCAGTGAGCTGCCTTGTTCTTCCTGTCTCTACTTCAACCCTCACAGAAAAAGAATCTCTTGACCCAATTAGTCCTGATCTCCCTTGAGCGGAGAGTTCTCATCAGACCACGTCAAGGACAAGACTCGGAGTAGGTGTCTGGCCTGATCTAGTCAGCTGAGGGCAAGGAGATGGGGTCACGAGGTGACCAGGTGGACTGGCCAGACCCCCACCGGTGATCTGGCGAGGTTTAGCAATTTGAGAACCCACAGTGCCCTTCCCACCTTCCTCATCTTTGCTAATGCCGTTCCCCTCACCAGGTACACGCAGTCTTTATGGTTCCGACCCAGGCTGCCCGCCCCTGTGTTCCCCCTCCAGGAACCCTCCTCTAAACCCGTCCAGCCAGGATGAACCCTCATTCTGGGCCCCCACCGCTAGTTGCACTGATCTCCTGCTTTTTGTGATTGTGAGTTGTTTCCTGTCGGTCTCCCCATTTGGGTTGTAAACACTATGAGAGCAGAGACTATACTAGCCATCATTTTTAAAAAAAATATTTTATTTATTTATTTGACAGACAGAGATCACAAGTAGGCACAGAAGCAGTCAGAGAGAGAGAGAGAGAGAGGGAAGCAGGCTCCCCGCTGAGCAGAGAGCCCGATGTGGGGCTTGATCCCAGGACCCTGAGATCGTGACCCGAGCTGAAGGCAGAGGCTTAACCCGCTGAGCCACCCAGGCGCCCCATTTTTTGTTTTTTAAAGATTTTATTTATTTATGTATTTGAGAGAGAGAGAGAGCAGGGGGAGGGGCAGATCAGAAGGGAGAGGAACAAGAAGACTCTTCACCGAGCACAGAGCCCGACGCGGGGCTCGATCTCATGACCCTGAAATCATGACCCGAACAGAAATCAAGGGAACCCAGGCACCCAATACTATCCATCTTTTTATAATTCAAGTGCCTCTTGCAGAGCTCTGTGCATGGAATCAGCTTCCAGTTAAACACTTGGGGGGATAAGTAATTGAATGCATGGTCTGGATAACCTGGCATAGCAGAAGACGTCAGTCACACTATTTCTTTTCTCTTAGATGCATATCATACGTAGTTTTAAACACCAGGAACAGATTTTAAAACCCCTGTGTCTCTCTCTGCACCAATCCCCCTCAGCCAGATCCAGGGTCCTTCCCTCTGTCCGGGTACGAAGCGATGGGAGGTGGGGAAGGCCACCTGGGAGCCTGTGGGGTGCTGGGCTCTGCGTGGAGGGCCTGCAGGGGCAGCCTGGGCTGGAGCTGCCCTGCCGCTGGGCCTGGGTGGCGTGGGAGGCGTGGGCAGCTCCAGCGTGCTCTCCCTCACGTCCTTGAAGCTTCCCCTGTCCTCTGACTCAGCTCCAGCATCTCAATTCGTGGATGAATGCCCTGGGCCCAGACAGAGAGTCGATTCAGCCCAGCAGGGTTTCTGGAGGGCTCCCAGGAAGGGGCGGCCCGGAACATGGCCAGAGGAGCAGTAAAGTTGGGGCGATGGCCAGTTCACTCCAGCTGCCGCTCAGGGCACATTTTTCTCTGTCCCCACCCCCACCCCCACCCCACATTCTTCTGGTGCCCTCAACAGTGCCCAGCTCTCCTGGGCCCACAGGAGACTGGAACCTACTTGGGATCTCAGCTGCTACTGTCCTACACTTCCCTACCCTGTCCCTATCATTTCCCCCACATCTCAGGTTGAGTGCGAACGTGTATGCGTGTACGATTGTGTGTGTGAGGGCATACACCCCTGACAGCAGTCGAAGCCTCTCCTCGGGGGTCCCTACCCCACCCAGGGACAGAGACACAGAGAGCTGAGAGGGAGTTAACTCCCTTATTGAGCCCAAAGAGCCCCCCACAGCTAGGCTTGGACTTCTGTTTTGATATAATTATACCTAAACTTGGCATCATTTGATAAATGAACATGCAATAAAATGTACATGCCAGTTTGTTAATTTTTTTACAATGTGGGTGCAACCGCCATCCGAGTTCTAGAACATTTCCCATTTCCCCAGGAAGTTCCTTCGTGTTCCTCGTGCCTGACCTCATGTTTCCACCGAGCCCCCGGGAGTTCAACCCGTCTGATTTATATTGCTGTAGATCAGCATTTAGGTTTAAAAAACTTATGAATCCACATCAAAGGAGACTCCATGGCATGCGTGTCCAGATGCTGCCAGGCAGTGTCCTGTTCTGAAGCTAAGGGGTCCTGGCCTCCTTGTCTTCCTCCAGGGTCCCCACTCCAGGCTCCAGGGTGGCTACATGATGACACAGCAGGGTCGACAAACAGTACAGGGACGGAACACACCCCTGGGGTCCCTAAGTTTTGGGCAAGGGCCTGGGCTCACCAATGGGAATAGGGCGAAGCACTTTACCTTTTGGGCCTCGGGTTCCCTAGCGGTACACTGGGGACAGAAGTGGTCGCCCCCAGCTGCTGGGAGGGTTGAAGCCAGTTTTGTAGCCAGCACCAATCAGCTGATGGATTAATTCAAATCGCTGTTATGTACTGAACTATCTTGGGTGCCAGATGTCACGCTAACAACTTCCTTTAACCCTCAAGGCAGGAGGCGGGTACCATTAACCCCATTTGACATGTAAGAAAGCTGGGGCTCAGAGCATTGGAAAGCCTGGTCCAAACCAAGCAGAATATACTGGAATTCAACTTTGGCAGCCACTCTAGTCTCCCACTCTTGACCCACTACACCCTTTCCTCCCAGATGAATATATTCATTGACAAAAATGAACTATAGCTGAGAGCAGTTTGTAAACAAAGCTGTGTAATTCCAGTACGGCTTGTTGTCAAGTCCATCAACAGGTCTGAGAGCCAGAGACTTGGAGGAGCCCCCCACAGGCCTCACTCCCTAAGTCGGTCTGTCCTAATGAATTTCAGAATAATGACTGCTGCCTCTTCTCTTCGGACCCATAGACTTTTGCATTTCAGCTTCAGAGACAGGAAGTCCTTCCTCAGATCTGACTTCAGTCTTGCTTGCTGTAGTATAGCCAACACCCAACTCACCTCTAGCCCTAGGCAGACAATAAAGGTCCTAATGAGCTTTCTGCCCTCCAGGGCACCCCAAAGTGCTAAGGCCTGAGCAGGGGCTGGTCTTCACATTCCCCCCATCTCTGAAGCATGTCAGTTCTAGGGCTTCTCTGGGAACAGAAGAATGGAAAGGCAGATGAAAAGCATCAAAAAAGGATGTCTGAGCTGCCCCATCTGTTCTCAGCTCCCACAGTGGCCCTTGTGTCTGGCTCCTTCCACTGGGAATCCTCCCCCCTCTACAGATGTCACTCCCATGTGCTTGTGACATTTCTGCAAGGCTTGTCAAGGGAGGGTTTAGGGAGATAGGAGAGCAAAGGGTCTGGCAGAGTCTTCTGGAAGAAATGCATTGGCTTAGGGTGGGGAGAGAGGCCTGCTGGCTCACCGCTTGACCTTGGTTGGGCCAGGTCCTGGCTTCCTCCCCGGCCAGTGGAGATAATGTCACTGCTTCTCAGGAGTGCTCAGAGGCTCAGATGGCCTGGCTTGCTGTCCACTGGTATAAGCTAGCTTCTCATGGATCCCTCTGTGACCAAGTGTGAGACAGAAGGACAGTCAACTTGCCCGAACCAAAAGGCCCTAGCTGGGCTGTATGTATCGGTCTGTGGGCCTCTCTGACCACACACATGTGTCCATCTGTGCTACAGTGTGCAGGCGGGAGCCTTCCATGACTGAGTCCCCTGTAAGCCACAGCTTGCTTCTCCGGGGGTCTCTGTATGCATGTCCCACTTCATGGGCTCCTGTGGATCTCTGTGTCTGTGGATAGGTCCATGTCATGAGCATGTTTTTTATGAAGTGGTCTAGGATTTACTGTGTCCATTGAACGGGAATAGGGTGCCTTAGTGCCCAGGGATCTCGAGGCACAATGACTGTATTGGGGAGATCAGGTGGGTATCTGCAGGGCTTCGAAACTCCCCTGTGGCTCCCCATTCCTCAATGTGAATGTCTTACCCTGGCGTTCAAGGTCCTCCATGCCTGGGACACACAGACCACTCCGGCACAATTGTCACTCTTACTGGACACAGATAGGAGAGACTGAGACTTCCTCATGCTGCGACTCTGGACTTGCCCCTTCCCCTCTGAGTCTCATTCTCTCAAATGTAAAGGGAGCCCAGGGAGTCCTTTATAAATGGACAAGCATGACACTCAAAAGAGGGATTTCTCCTACAGCCTCCTGGCCTGTGCGTTCAGCAGCCCTCAGTGCTTTTCCTCCTGCTGTTCCTACATCTCCACTCCCTGAATGCCCTCCCTTCTCTGAACAGTCAGCTCAGCCTGGCCCCGGCTTCCCCACCAAGCTCCCCTCTGTCCACAGTGACACTCGCTTCTATGAGGATCCTTGTTTGTATGTCCGTATATGTGATGTGTGTATCTTTGCACAGGCGTGTGGGGCTGCCCTTTCAATACTCCTTTAGTTCACATCACAAATATTTGTTGAGCACCTACTATATGCCAGGCATAGTGCTAGATGCTGGGGAGCCAGCCAGGAACAAGGCTATCACCACTAGCCCATTGGGTAGAGTAGAAAAGGGTATCCCAGCAGGTGGATGCCCTCTCATGGGTACAGGGTGTGGTCAATAAATGATGCTTTTGCACAAAGGAAAAGGAGCCTTTTCCTCCTGGAAGACATAGCCCAAATTCAGGTCCTTGGCTTGGAAAGTGGAGGTGGGGGCTGGGCTTCAGCTCCAGCCAGGCACCCTTATGCACCGAACAACATGCATATCTCAAGACAGCGGCCCAGAAAGCCCTGACCTCCCTTGGACAGAGCACTCAAGCTCTGGGTCTGTCTGTGCCTCTCTGCACTGTTTGCATCTACTCAGCCTGTGGGAACATGTGATGTCATTGTGTACTTCTGTACACGTGTTCCTGCCTCAGGTAGATGGCTCCATACCTTTGTCGGGGAGAGGTGGGCGGACCTGTGTGGGGCCATCAGCTTGAATGTGTGTATCCACAGCACTGCCCACCACTTCCTTGCCAGCTTGCATCCTCTGGGCTGACTTCCTCTGCCTCCTTAATCATTCACGGTTCCCGACTGGACCGCATGCTCTGTGACAGCTTCCCGCAGCCCAGTAGGGCAGAGCCGAGCGGCGGGAGAGAGTTGAGCAGGGCAACGCTGAGCCCAGCCTTCTTCTTATCTGCTTCTGCTTTTTCCTGCTCTGTGCCCCTCTGGCAATTGCATAGACAGGGAAAAGCCTGGGGCCCTTACACAGGATCTGGGGTCCCTCTGCTTGGGAGTCTCGGGGAGACTGCGGCCAGATCCTTCGGCCATCCTGAAACCTCACCCACATGGAAGAAGGTGAACTTGCTTGCGCTTCGCCCCATGAGTGGCCTAGTCTTGCTCCCGCCCTTTCCTGTTACTGCTGTTACTCTCGCGGCATCCTTCAAGACCGAGGGCTACCGGCCACAGCAGCGGCAGCAGCCACTGGCTAGGGAAAGCTCCCTGGGCACCAGCGTGCCAGCAGCGTAGGCCGCACACACCATGGACCCTGGAGTATCCATGCGGCTGTACACGCGGCTGCTACATGAGTCTCACGGTGAAGCTGCGACACGGGTGTCCTTCTCAGCATGATTCTTGAGACGAGGAAACCAAGGTCCAGAAATGTCCAAGCGCCGTCCCAGAGTCCCACTGCCATGCTCGCCCGATGAGGACCAATGGGATTAGGCCCCCACACTCAAAGCCCCAGGTCAATGTTACTCTCCCTGCCTCAAGCCCCCGGCATCCTAGTGAGCACAGCAGCCATCTGGACTCATGCCCCCAAACGTCATCTTAAAAACAGATCCATTTTAACATTTGCACCTACCCCTCAACTAGGCTGAGTCCGAGGGTAGGGACTATCTTGTATCCCTTTGTGTCTCCATCTCCATATTCTTACAAGATAGTGATGCTAGTGGCCCCTGCCTGCAACTGTCTCTCACCCGGTCTCTCGGGCCAGAAGGTCACAGTGGCGGCTCTGTGTGCTCTCAGAAACACTGCGAGCTGGAAGAACAGTGTCCTTTGTAGGGGGGTGTTTTGGTTTGGGAAGAAGAGCCCTGGGCAGATCCAGCCCTCTGACCTGGTTATCCCAGAGGAGCTTCTGTAGCCTGAGGACAGGGACAGAGAGAACAAGTCCCTCCCTCCCTCTGGAGCTGCCATCATGTCAACCCTCCACCTCTGAACCCACAGGGTGCAGGGCTCTGAAGGCCTGGGTGGGGAGGAAGTGGGGAGGAGTACGGCCTCCCTCTCCCCCGTCTCCTCTGCCCCCCCATCCCCCCACCCCCACTTCTGCAGCTGTGACACAAAACTGTGTGGTCCTTCCAGTATGTTTGGAAGTCCCATTCCCACAGAGGCTGGGACCAGGTGGAGCTGACCCCCTGAGAGCAGCCTGGCCTGAGGGTTTGGGTCCAGGAGCCACCCTGGAGGTTCCTGATAACAGCTACGGGGTCCGGGCTGGGACACCTTAGCTCGCCTGAAATCACAGTCCTCAAGTCCGAGAGGCCCAGAGGCCAGAGTCCCCACAATCAGCAGCATAGGGGGACTCTCTAAGATGTACTTCCGGCCCCGTGGATAGAGGATCTAGGTATAGCCAGTCCACTCATGCGAGGAAATGGGTAATAAATTCAGAAAGCAGCGCTGGGTCCCAGCACTGCCATGTTAGGCTCAGAAGAGCCTGGGGGTCAGAGGGTCTGGGAAGGGGATGCAGAGAGAGGAAGTGGGTTTGGCAGTTCACAAAGGAGAGTCTCAGAAGATGGGGAAGGCTATTTTGCGCAGGGAGGATCAACACGGCCAGGGTGATGGTAATGCACACACTATTCCCCAGCTCCTGGGTCTGACCTCCCTTGGCAGTAGAGGGAGGACGCCCCATGAGCACACCAGCACCCACTCAAGACAGACCTGACAGGGGGGACGCTGCCACTTTCCAGACGTGTAAACTTGGGATTGTTATTTCCCTTCCCCGAGGCCCCGTGTCCTCATCTGTAAAACACAGGTGAACACCCTTACCTATGAAGGTTGTTGGCTTTTGGTGTCCTCCTCCTTTGGAGTGAGCCAGGACTCCCAAGAGAAATGCTACTCTTTGCCCTAGTTTAAATGAGGTGGAGATTGGTACTGTTTGGATTCCCTGACTTGTGTCTACCAAAATATGTTTATTCCCATGACCTTTGCTGTGTGTCATGAGGGAAGCAGGGGGGTGGCCTTTGGAATCCATGGACCTCCCTAGAAGCACAAAGGTTGGCTCGAGGGAGATGAGATTTTGCCTTGAGATGGTCCAGGACCATGTGGACTAACTATGTGGACCCGGTGTGGCTGGGGTTGGGGGGCATTGGGGCAGGGGCATGGGGGCTGCAGCAAGGCATAAAAGGGGAGACCCAGATGAGGTCTAGACCAGCTATAGACACTTGCTGTAGATGCTGACACTTGAATGAAACTTTTGACTTGGTTAGGATGCCCAATCATGTTTTGTATGGGTAGTTTTTCTGCCTGTCCTTTGATTTTTTGTTGTTGTTGTTAGTTATTGCTGCCTAACAAACCGTGGCCAAACATAGGTCTTGAAACAACAAACACTGACTTTCACAACATTACTATGGTCTGGGGATTCTGGAATGGCTGAACTGGGTCGTTCTGGCCTTAGGTCTCTCATGAAGTCACAGTCAAAATTTTTGGCTGGGCTGCGCTGTTATCTGAAGGCTTGAGTGGGCTAGAGGACTCATTTCTACATTCTCTGCATGCTATTGGCAGGAGGACTCAGTTCTGAGCTGGCAGTTAGCCTGAGGCCTTGGCCTTTGCCATGAGTACTGCTAGAGTATTCTCACGACAAGCGACTTGGCTTCCCTCAGAGTGAGCCATCCAAGAAGGAAAGAGTAAGGAGGAAGCTACACCGTTGTTTATGACCTAGCTTCTGATGTCACGCACCATCACTCCGAGTCCCTGTGCATTAGAAACCAGTCCCTATAGAGGGGAGGTGGGTGGGCTCCAGGATCAAGGAATTTCTGAAAATATTTTTAAAACCATCACTGTTATGGACATTTTTCTTTCTTTTTAACAGGCAAGATTTCAAACATATGCAAAAGCAGAGAGAATAGTATAATGAACCCTCATATACCCATCATCTGGTTTCCAATGATGAACACAGTCCAATATCTTTATCTGAGGGATAAACAACACATGATAAATTGTATGTATTTCAAGTGGACAATTCATTAAATTTTAAATATGTTTGCACCCATGGAGGCATCCCCATCCCCACAATCCAGGTGCTGGGCATATCCATTGCCACCAAAAGTGTCCTTGTGCCCCTTTGTAATTGATCCTTGCCTCCCTGTCCATCCTACCCCTGCCCGCAGGCACCCACTGATTTGCTTCCTATCATTGTAACAGAGTTTACATCAACCAGAATATTATATAAATGAGCTCATGGAGCATGTTCCTTTTTTTGTTGTTGTTAGATTCTTTCACTCAGCCTCATTATTTTGGGATGCATCCATGTTGTTGTGTGTATCAATAGTTCATTCCTTTTTATTGCTGAATAGTATTCCATTGAAGGGATATATTATGATTTGCCTATCCATCCACCTGTTGATGGACGTCTATGTTGTTCCCAGTTTGGTACTATGACAAATAAAGCTGCTGTGAACATTCATGTACAAGTCTTTATGTATACATCTGATTTCATTTCCCTCGGGCAAATGTCTAGCAGCAGAATGACTGAGTTCTATGGTAGGGTATGTTTAACTTTTTAGGAAACCGTCCAACTTGCTTGCAAAGTGGTTGTACTATTTTACCTTCCCACCAGCAGTACATGAGAATAGTTCACATCATCACTGATACTTGATATGATCAGTATTTTTAATTTTAGGCCTCCTAAAATTAGTAGCGGCATTTCATTGTGGTTTTAATTTGCATTTCACTAAGGACTAATGAAGTTTGACATCTTTTCATGTGCTTATTTTCCATTTACATATTGTCTTTGGTAAAGTGTCAGTTGAAATTTCTTGCCCATTTTTTATTGGGTTGTTTGTCTACTTCTTACAGATTTTTTTTTAATATTTATTTATTTATTTATTTGACAGAGAGAAATCACAAGTAGATAGAGAAGCAGGCAGAGAGAGAGAGAGGGAAGCAGGCTCCCTGCTGAGCAGAGAGCCCGATGCAGGACTCGATCCCAGGACCCTGAGATTATGACCTGAGCCGAAGGCAGCGGCTTAACCCACTGAGCCACCCAGGCGCCCATACTTCTTACAGATTTTTGAGAGTTCTGCACATATCCTGGATTAAAGTTCTGCTTTAGAAATGTGATTGCAAATATTTTCTCCCATTCTGTGGCTTGTCTTTTCATGCTCTTACATGTCTTTTAAAGAGAAGTTCTTGGTTTTGATGAAATCCAATTTATCCCTTTGCCCTTCAAAAAAAAAAATAAGGAAAAAATTCCCTTCTTAAATGAAAGAAATCATACCTTTGGTGTTGGGTCTAAAAAACATCTTTGCCTGACTCAAGGTCATAAAGATTTTCTCCTGTGTTTTCTTCTCGAATTTTTGTAATAATTTCAGATTTCACATTGAGGTCTATGATCCATTTAGAATTTTTAAAATTTTATATGGTTCAAGGTAGGGTCAAAGCTCTTTTCTTTTTTTTTCCTTTCCTTCTTCTCCTTCCCTTTCCCCATCCCCATCCTTTTCTCCTTTTCTTCCTCCCCCTCCTTCCTCCTCCTCCTCTTCTTCTTCTCCTTCTTCTTTTGTATACATACATCCAGTTTCTCAAGCACCATTTGTTGAAAAGACTGTCCCTTCTCCACTTTTGTTGAGCCTCAATTGACCACATATCTGTGGCTTTATTTCTGGAGGCTTCAGTGTTCCAATGATTGACTTGTTTATTTTTAAACGAATACACACTATATTAATTGCCATAGTTTTATAATAAGATTTTTTCAGTTTTTTGATTGAGATAGAGTTCATAGATAATATTCACTTCTAAAGTATTACAATCCATTGGGTTTCATACATTCACTGAGTTGTGCAACTATCACTATTATCTAATTCCAGAACATTTTCATCACCCCCAAAAGAAACTCTGTACCTATTAGCAGTCCCACCCTGACCCCCCCTCAGGCCCCTAATAACAACTGATCTACTTCTGTCTCCACGAATTTACATCTAATGATATGGTCCTTCCTCACAACCAACCTCTCCTCCCTGCTCCTCACATTATGTAATAATAATCCTGGATCCCACATTCTTTGCTTCCTTGTCCTCCTTTTCATGAGTCATGCTATATCTATATAATTCCTAAAATGTTCCTTTTGAATTTTACCTATTTGCACCTTTATAAAAATGATGTCATGCTGTGCGGAAAGGATGGGGTGGGGACTTATTTTATTCACTTGCTGTTGATTTGCTGAGTTTTATTCATCTTGTCTATTTATTTGAACCCATATGCTTGAACATACCCTACTATAATTGTTCATGCTGTCTAGATGGACACTTGGATCGTTTCCAGGTTTTTGCTGTTGTGAACGGTGCTGCTCTGAATACTCTTGCACATGTTTCCTGAGTACATGTGATTGAGTAAAAATCTAGGGCATAGGTTACATTGGAAACTTAAGGAAATAATGCAAGTCTGTTTTTTCAAAATCGTTCCACCGACATGTACTCTCACGGGCAACGTACAAGAGATCGGGTGTCTGTGGATACACACACTCCAAAACTTTGTACTATCAGCCTTCTAAAAATTGTTTGCTAATTGAACGGGTGTGAAATGGTGTTTCACTATGGTCTTGGTTTATGTTTTTCTGATCGCCAGTGATGTTGCACAACTTTTTACATGTTTATTGGGCCATATGTGCTTCCTGTGAAATTCCTTGGACCTATCTTATTTAAAATGTTTATTGTTGTTAGGGGCACCTGGGTAGCTCAGTCTGTTGAGTGGCTAACTCTTGATTTTGGCTGGGATCCAGCCCCACCTGGGGCTCCATGATCAGTGGGGAGGCTTCCAGATTCCCTCTCTCCCTCTCCCTCTGCCCCTCTTCCCACTCTCTCACTCTTTCTCTCTCTGATATAAATACATAAACCTTTTTTTTTTTTAAGATTTTACTTATTTATTTGACAGACAGAGATCACAAGTAGGCAGAGAAAGAGGAGGAAGCAGGCTCCCTGCTGAGCAGAGAGCCCGATGTGGGGCTCGATCCCAGGACCCTAGGATCATGACCTGAGCCGAAGACTTTAATCCACTGAGACTTTAACCCAATGAGCCACCCAGGCACCCTTAAATAAATCTTCTAAAAAATATTTGCTGATATATATATGATATGTGATATATGATACGTGATATATGATATATATATATGATATATCAGAATATACAAATATATTCTGATACTAATCCCACTCGGTTGTGTGTGTATGGCAAATATCTCCTCCCAGTGCATAACTGGTTTTTCAAACCTTGTCAAGGTTGTCTCTTGAAAAACAAAAACTCTTTTATTTTTAATAGAGTCAAATTTGTTCATCTTTTATGTTTTAACCAATGCATCTTTCTCTACCCCAAGGTATAAAAGATATTCACATATATTTTTTGTATCAAGCATATTAAAGTTCTGTTTTTGACATATTAAGTCTTTAATCCACATGTAGTCATGAAGAAGGGATCTGATTTAACCTAGTCCCTCTGGGTATTCCTTTTTTCCAGTTTCATGTAGGAACTAATCCCTTTTCCCCTTGGCTGAATGTATGCTATCTATCACGTGCCCAAGATTCACTACATCAATCTGTTTCTGGGCTCTCTGTTGTGATGCATTGGTCAGCCTGTGATCCCCGATCTGTGTGGGTGTGCCACACTGCCTGAACCACGAGAGCCACTAAGTAAATCCTAACATCCATAAGGTAATTCTCCTTAGCGATCATCTTCTTCAGAAGTGCTCTGGCTATTCTTGGCCCTACGCTTTCCCAAATAAATTTTAGAACTATTTTCTGAGGTTCCAAATAAAGAAATAAATAATCTCCTAATGGATTTTCAGTGGAATTACATTTATTAATTGTACATTAGTCTGATCTATAGATCAGATTAGAAAGAATTGACAACTCCATGATAATCACCTTTCCTGTCTGTAAGTATATTTTCTATTACTTGTGTTTTTAAAATGTGTCTTAATACCATTCCTCTGATCTGTGTACTCTTTTGTTACATTTATTCCTGAGTATTTCCTATTCTTTAATGCTATTGTCTATGCTACCTTCTCTTCAACTGCATTTTCTCGTTATTTGCACTGCTATAGAGAAATGCATGGACTTTTGAGTGTTGATGTCATATACAGGCAGCTTGATGAACTTTCTAGGTTTTGAGGACTTTTGTCTTTGTCTGCAGGTAGGTGTGAGTCTTTCCATGTTCTTGCTCTCCGGTTCTCTGGAGGCCCTCTTGATCTGAGGCTGTTCGGTTCTCGTTTATTCTTTAATGTCAGGAAACACACCTCTACTATTTTGTAAGATGTTTACTCTTCTCCCTTTTTATTTCTGCCTCTTTCTGGTAACGTCTAATCCAGATATGAGCATTCCTACCTTTAAAATCCATGATCTCCTTAACTTTCTGCACCTGGTTCCACTGCTTTCCCTTTTCTGTTGGAGCGTTTTTTCCATTTCGTCTTCTGATTTATGAATTCATTTCTCAGTTGTGACCATCTGGTTATTTAACCATCTATTGTGGATCTTATTTGAAACAGTATGTGTTCATAACGAATATTTCTACTTGGTGCCTTTTTAATGAGCTCTTCAAGGGGCTAGCTATTTTGGCTGGGGGCTAGTTTTCACCCATGTGTATCAGCTACTGTGTTAGACAATTACTGTGGGGGCTGGGCCAGGAAGATTCCAACTCAAGGGATGGCCAGTGAATAAACCTTGAGGTGGAGAGAGCCTCAGACAGCAGAAAACCACAGTTCCCTACCCGTCTACCCCAGCAGGCTTGGTGCCTGAGGTCCAGGGTTCTTTCAAGGACCCATAAAAAATGTGTGATTTCTAATTCATTTTAATATAAGAAGAACAAAATGAACATAATAACAGTGTCTCTATAATAATGCATCCAGTCTGGACTATATTAATCTTTATAATGACACAGTCCTAAAATACAATTTTTAATATATTTTAAAAAGGAAAGTTCCCCAGATCCCTTAAGGCGAGCTCTGTCCACTCCCTACCCCCACCCCCATAAAACATCACTGCTGACTCCCCAACACAACCCTGGAGTCAGGTCTGGTCTTCACCCTCCTCTCCACGCCCCAGATACAGAAGTGCTTTAGGAGGAGATGCTCCTTAGAATGTAATTCACCATCCCGGGCAGGGGTGGGGAGGCGGGTGGAAGGAGATGGGATAAGCAAAGAAGCCTGTTGGTCCCCACTGGGTTTGGTCAGTTCCTCTTGAGCCCACGGCTCCCCAGCATTGCCCTAATTTCACCTCTGAGGCACCGTGAATATGGGGTTTGACTCACTGAATGGCTAGTGGAGAAGCAATGGTGGGTCACCAACAGCTCTTTCTATTTGATCCTCCCAGGGAGTTCTAGAAGCTGGAGTGCTCACAGCCCCAGCCCCAGGCCAAAGTCACCACCCCCACACAACAAATCAAAATAGTTCCTGTCATCATTCCTGGGGGTTCCCACAGTTTTCTATCTCACAGATCTTCTGGGTTGATCTGGGAGGAAGAAAGCCAGCACTTGTGCTCCTTAAACATGCAAATCTAACTCTGTCGCTGCCCACTGGCCAGCTGAAGAGCACTCAGGGGTTTCCCATTGGGCTTCCGGATTCTTAGCTGAACTCCTTTAGGAGAAAGGAGAATCCATTACAGCCTCCACTCTTAGCCTCTTTTTAACTCTCCTCCGTGGAGAGTTCCAAGCCTGAATGCTCTGAGTTGAGAATTGCTCCCTCCTTAGAGAGGTGGGCGGAAATGCTGTGCATGAATGGGTCACGTGCATTCACTTCTCTTTCCCCGTCGAGCTAGATAGGCCAGTTGACTTAGGAAATTAGGCTGTATCTTATTCTACAAACCTGGCCCTAGAACTCCTGGCTCTCCTTGACTTCCTCCGTGTGACCCAGACAGAAACCGGTGAGCTCACAAACTTTGGACGTGGGCCTAGGAGGAAGGAGGAAGTCCTATTCAGCTTACGGTCTCGGCTTTGCTTCAGCCCAGCTTTTTTTGTTCAAGATCTGCGTATGTGCAGCATGGAAGTATAATTTTGATTCCCTTTTGGCTCCTGTTCCTTCCAATGGGAACTTTCTGGGGCTGAGAAGAAGAGAGAAGAAATGATCCAAAGGGCATGATTCTGACTTTCCAGGATTCCTGACCACAAAGCCATCAAATACCAACAGCTCCTCTTGGTTGGAGGGGAAGGTTGAGCAGCCCCTCCGTTCCTGCCTTGTCATTAGTCTTCTGGCCATTTCACCTCAACCTGTGATGTTCCTGACATCCCGGTCCTTACTGAGTGTTCCCAACATTTGGCACGGGGCCTGGGCACTTGGGGTGTGTGTGTGTGTGTGTGTGTGTGTGTGTGAGAGAGAGAGAGAGAGAGAGAGAGAGAGAAATGGATAAAGTTAGGTATCATTGCTCCGTTTCCTGGCCGTAGCTCAGAGAAGCTACGTCATTTACCCAGAGTTACACAGACCTGGCATTGGCATCAGATTGGTCTGATTCCCAGCACCTTCTCCCCTCCACAGGGCCAAGCAGAAAGCTGCTCCCCTGGCCTGGCGCCATGCGCATCAGGAGAGAGAAATCTGGGCTCATGGAGATTACATGCCCCAGAGCTGACAGCTTGCTCTTCTTGTCCACTTATCTGCTGTCTATCTTCCTTACTAGCCAAGATACTGTGGGCATAGTTCTTATTAAATTAAGCATGAGATGAAATCATTTATTTAAAGCCTTTTACCTGTCCATCTCCCCAGGGCAGTTCTTTATTAAGCGATTTCTCACATTTTCCGAGTGACTCAGTTCGTCGGATGGGTGGTATGCCAGGGGAAGATCGGGAGAGGAGAGAGACCGGGAGACAGAGAATGCTATAAGGAAGGCTGCCTGGGTGGCTGGAAAGGAGGCACAGGTATAGAGGCTACGGGAACAGGCAGGTGGTAAAAGACCTCAGCCCCCAAGAGCCCTTGGAGTTCATAGAAAGTCTGTCCTTTCTGAGCCGTTCCCTTTGAAGTGCTAATTTCCCTCAAAAGAAAAAAATAGCTGCTCTTTAAAGGGGCAGCAGGGGGGCTCAGGGCAGAAGGCAGGTCCTATGCTTCTATTGTCCTGGGAGAAGGTGGGAAGGGTCTAGAAAGACAAGGAGGTTGGAGGTAATGGCAGAGGCCACACTTCATCCAGAACAGAGTGTGGGGGAGAATGGGTCCCTGTGAGGGAGAAGGTCTCCCTCAATGGGACTCAAGGCCTGATGTGGTGACAGGGTCCAAACAACCTAAAAAGGGCCACGGTCTTATCACCACTACTATCAAGACTTTGGGAAACTCCAAAGTATGAATGAGGAGAATTTTTGAAAAAGAAGCAACTGGACTGGGAACTAAGACCCGGGATAGCTGGCTGTCACTCTGCTCCCTGCACTCGAAGTTTTCATTTATCAAACGAAGGGTGTTAATCTCAAGCTCTGTTGGGTGCTTGAAGTGAGGTAGCCCCACACTCTGCCCTGAATCTCAGTGTATGAAAAACATTTTCTGAAATGCCTCAGTCAACTATAAAGTGAGGAAAATAATACTTATCCTTCTGTCCCATGGGGTTGAGAGTACTGAATGGCATGACTATGTAGGTGCTTAGAAGAATATAAGGTTCCCCTGAGAGCACGTAGTATGACCAATACTGACATCACTGTACAACTGTGAAGAGGAAGCTCTTCAGAAAAACAAACCTTTAATTGTATGCATGAAAAAATGTTTTCCTTGGGTTAACTTAAAAATATACTATTTCCCTTCAAGAAAGGGATCGTTCCAAATTGGCCATACAAGGTTCTAGTCAGAAACACTGTCCCCTACTGGGAAGTCTTGGTGCCACTATGACTCCCCCTGAGAGAGTCTCACCTACACGGTCATCAGGCTCTCAATGCCATATGACACTCCTTTTGGCTACAACCAACAGGACAAGAGTGAGCAAACCTAGTCAGCCAAGATAGCAGGGGTGACACGTCTGCCCCCTCCACCAGGAGTGGGCTCCACAACATACAAAGGTCCAGCCTCCATCCCTGCCACCCTCCTGCCACCCCACAACCTTCTGTAGCCACGGCCTCATTCTTTGACTGCAGTGTTTCACGGTTCCTTGAGAGAGTTGTCTATCCTTGCTGTCTCCTGCAAGGAGAAATTCTTTACCTCATCTTATTTTTTAAATTCATTCTAGTTAGACTTCTTTCCGCCAACCTTCCTCTCTTGAGGAAGCCATCCATCACCTTCAGCTTGCAAAGCTGATGACCAATTCTCAGTCCTCATCTCCCTTCGCATCTCGGCAGCACTTGACATGGATGCTCACTCTTCTCTTCCTTTAGGTATTTCTTCTCTCAATGTCAAGGGCACTCTCGCTTGGTTCTCCTCCACCGTGGCTAGCAGCTCCTTCTTGATCTCTTTTGCAGGATCCACTTCATTTTCTTGATCTGTGCACGCCGAGGGATCCCAGGGCTCAACCCTCAGCCCTCGTCTTCCCCTCACCTCTAGCTGAGCTCATGCAGTCCCGGCTTCAACCATGGAATGCTGCCAGTCCCAAAAGATACTTCAGTCCAGACCTTTCCCTTGAGTACCACTTGGACCTCAAACGAAATGAGTTCAAAACCAAACTTCTGACTGTTCCCAGCCCTCTCCACCCACCCCCAGAATTTCCTTATCTCAGCAATTTTATGTTCCACTTACTCAGGCTATCAAGTCATCCTTGACTCTCCCCACTCTCCTCTCTTGTGTCAACATCAGCAACGTTGTCCCATTTACCTGGCCCCTCTGTGCCACTGCCCGCATCCCCCTTGCCTCTGTGAGAGAGCTGCCACGGGCTCCCCTCTGCTCTCCTTGCTCCATCCCCATCCCCAGTCCCTGTGCTCCACTCAGAGCCACAAGGAAGATCCTTTTATAACACCAAAGTAAGCCCTGTGGTACATATCAAAACCCACAGGATATGCTCTGGGAAGGGTGAGCCCTACCTCAAGTGATGGACTAGTTATTAATGATGGGTCAGTATCAGCTGAGCAGTTATAAACAGAGGTGCCCCAGGGATGTAAGATGCAAATAAGAGAGGAAGCTTGGGCAGAGGGGGTGCGTGGGAACTCTGTACAGCGCAATTGATTCTTCTATAAACCGAGACTGCTCTAAAAAAAAATTGTCTATAAATGTGGGGAGAAAAGCAGATGGCATCACAGCTCTGAACACTCCAGGGCTTCCACCTTGCTTTGGGAGGAGGGGAAAGGCCCCTAAGATGAACCACAAGACCACCTGGTCAGGGGCTCCCACCTCTTCTCCCAGCCTCTCCCTCACCCGTCGCCATGCTCCAACCACGGTGGCCTCCTGCTCTTCCTCCAACACAGCAAGCAAGCTTCTCCACCTCCCCACTGCCTGAGAAGCTCTTCCTCCGAGATCTCCTTAGTCCCCACCCCACCCCCCGCCCCCACTCCCGTGCTTCGCCTTGCCAGTGTTCAGATCCCACCTTGAAGTTCACCTTGTCAGGAAGTCCCCCTTCCTGCTCAGTGAAACACAGCATCTCCTCTCACTCTCTTTTCCTTCAGGATGCTTTCTCCTCCTCTGCAAGTGTCACTATCTGGCATTTGACCTGGACTTTTCTTGTCTTCCTTCACCAAAATGTAAACATCGTGATCATTACTAAAAATCATTGCATTACTAAATGTAAACATCTCCCCCAGTCTTGGCTACTTAATTCATATAATGTTGTTTCCTGTTGGGTTTTTTTTTTTTTTTTTTTTTGAAAAGCCTAAATGTGTCTTCTCCATGTAGCAGAAGGATTTAATTCTCACAGAGAGGTATAGGGCCGTCCTCACACTCTGTCTAAAAATTCAATATGATGTTTAATTATTTACCCTCTTATTTTTTTTTAACCCTCTTATTTTCTCGACCAACTTCAACTTGTACCAGGTTTCAGGGAATCAAAAACCATTGAGGCAGTTAATACTGTCTCAGAATCTCTGATGGCACAAGTAACATCTTTTTAAATAAGTCTTTCTTCGCATCTCAGATCATTTCTTTTCCCTCTTCCAAATGGCAGAACAATGGAGTCTAGGGCTATGAATCCTGATAGCACAAGTCTAAGATAAGGTTTTCTTTTTTTATTTTTTTCCTCCATTCTAAGTGATTCATCAGAAAAGAGGGAATCACTCAGTGTCAAATGTTAAGGATGCTTTTATTAGCAGCACTCCTTAAATTATTTTTAACAGCAAAGAACTGTTGGAAGAAAAACATATAAACCCAGTGCCTGTAAACCCTGGCTGGAATCTTAGGGGGATTTAAGAAAATACTGATTGGGTCCCACCTGAGACCAGTCACATCAGGATCTCTGGGGGTGGTTCTGGGCATTAGGTTTTTTGTTTTGTTTTGTTTTTTTAAAGCTTCCCAGCTATTTCTCTGTACAGCTAGGGCTGAGAGTCCTTGCCCTGAAATGACCTCAATCTTTGTTCATTTTGTATATTTATAAAAGTTACTGCTCAGAGTCAGTATTCAAGGAACTAAAGAAATTTGACTTGGATTTTGTCATTATTCTTGGGGGTGTAACTTCCCTCCCTTCTTATCAATCCAGTCTCAGGAAACTGACAAGCTCAGTCACACTGAGGTGTCAATGACTGATAACAGTCATGTGTTAGTTAGCTTTTTGATAGTACACCAGTTGACATGATCCTGAGGAGTCTTGGGGGTCTTCTGTATCCACACCCCTTTACCCTCCATCTAGGGGGTAAGTGGCTGTGTCCCATGAGGCTTATATGAATTCCCAAGAGGTACTCTTGGGTTCCACCCATAGAAAAATAGGGCATTCCAGGGCCCATAATCAGCTCTGAGCCTGTAAGCAGGGCAGTGTCCCTTTAATTTGCTGCTGGAATTGGGCAGTATCTGAGATCAAGACCTTTTGAAATATTTATCTGCTTGTTATTTATCTGGGCAGGGTGCGGAGGAGAAGAGAGGTCCTGGGAACTATGCCCAGAGTCAGAGAGAGTACAGGGAAAACTTTGCTAAATTTGTTTTAATAACTTTTACTGTATTTTTTTATTACAAAAGTAATAGCTGCTTACTGGAGAAAACTTGGAGGCTGCAAAAGTATAGAGAAGAAAACAATCACCCGTAATCCTACAACCCGGAGACTAACGGTCTGGCATATTTCCATGGAGACCTTTTTTTCCTTTAAGCAGACACACAAGCACTGTATATAATTATACATAGTGTTGCATCCTGTTCTTTTTCTTTTACATTATATCATGAGCACATTGCTATGAAATTGAAAGTTTGTTCTTGATTTTTTTAACATACTTTGGAAGGCCTCCCTAACGTTCCTTCACTGGCTAGCTCACCATTTATTTCACTATTTCACTGATTTTCTATTGTGGATATTTAGGTTATTTCCAAGGTTTCGTTTTAACGAAGAATAATGAGGCTGGCATGATCTACACCCTACCCCCTACAGATCTGCTCACATTTTTAATTCATTTTTAGTGTAATCTGTGACCAGAAAGTCGACATGTTATGGGGGGGGGGGGGGAAGCACATTATTTTTTCTTATTTTTTTTTAATCATTGAGATAAAATTCACATAACATAAAACTCACCATTTTAATCCTTTTTAAGTATGTAATTTGGTGGCTTTTAGTACATGCATGATGTTGTGCAATCATCACTTAAGTCCAAATCCAGAACGTTTTCAAAACTCCAAGAAGAAACCCTGTACCCAATATGCTCTCACTCCCTATTTTCCCTCCCCCCCACCCCCCACCATCACCTCCTACAACCATTAATCTGCCTTTTGGCTCTGTGGATTACAGCACACTGTTCTTATATTCAGGAATACCACAGTTCAAGTCCTGATTCGCCTACTGACTAGGCTTGTGACTATAGCAAGTTTACTTAGCCTTCTTCAGCCTCAGAATCCCAGGTAAACAAACTGAGTCCTTGGCAACTTAAATGAGATACAATATGGGGAAAGTCATGACACATAGTAGATGCTCGATCATTTTAAAAAAGTATTTACAGCAGAGCGGTGCCTGGTAACCCAGTCGGTTAAGGGGCCCACTCTTGGTGTCGGCTCACATCACGATCTCAGGGTTGTGAGATTGAGCTCCACACTGAGCATGGGGCTTGCTTAAGATTCTCTCTCTCCCCTTCTGCCCCTCCCCCCATGCTTTCCCCCTCCCTCTCTAAATAAATAAATAAAATATTATAGCTGCGACTTTTGAAAATAATGAGATACAATCTACAGATGAGGAAACTGAGAGCCCACAGGAGGAAGCAGCTGGGGTCCTCCCAACATGGTGCTCGAGCTTCTGTCTACACTAGTTGGCAGGTATTTTGGACCGACAGTGCTCCACTTTTTGTGAAAAATACAGTCCTCACTTCTGGTGGTTGCCCACAGCCCTCGAACCTGGAGGTCAGCAGCTGGTAGAGGCTCCCAGGAGTTCCAGGGCTGGCTTCAGATTAGTGTTTAGGAGGAACGCAGGCATCTGGTCACTGCTGGGTCACTGTCTCCTTTTGTGTTCCCACATACCTGCAAAGGTGTGAAAGAAACCAAAGATGACAGTCACACAATATCACTCCATAGATTACTTCCTAGTTACAGAGGGGGAGAAACGTACGGGAAACCACCTTAGCTACATGGTGAAGATAGGTATCACCACTAATGGACAAACTGACATCATGACCTAAGGATACAACATCACCTCGGTAGTAGTCTTGCCAAAAATGTGTCCTTCTGCTCCTGAGGATCCAGAGACAGATCCAGAGACATACTCCCAACGACTGACCTGAGCCTCCTCTAAACTATCACTGCAAAGCAAAGAAGGCAGAGGACCCAGTGAAGAGTAAAGGACACTACAGATGCATGTACCTCTGGATTAGGTGGCTGGTCAAGAAAAAAAAAAAAATAGTCCTGGCAGAAATTAGTATGATAATTGGGGAAGTTTGAATATGTATGGTATTGTATCATGTTTGCTTTGTTTCTTTCCCTTTTTCTTTTTTATTGATTTAAAATTAACATATAACATTATATTAGTTTCAGATATATAACATAATCATTCAGGATTTGTATATGTTGTGAAACGATTCCCCCCAATACGTCCAGCCAACATTTAGCACCATATGTAGTTAGAAAACCTTTTCTTTCTTGTGATGAGGACGTGTTTAGTTTCTTCAATGTGCTGGTCATACTATGTTTAGGTAGAAATACATCCTGTTCTTAGGAGATGTATGCTGAAGTGTTTAGGGGGAAAGAATCACAATGTATCCAACTTAATCTCAAACATTTAGCAAAAATGAAAGTGTGCATGTGTATAAAGAGAGAAATAGAGCAAATGTGGTAAAATGCTAACGGTAGGTGGGTCTAGGTGAAGTGGGAATGGAGGGCTTCATCTTACTCTTTTAACTCTCCTGGATTTGAAGTTTTTCCACATAACAAAGGCAGGGAAAATAAAAATAAAAAAAAATAATGGAATCTCATCCAAAGAAATATATTACTTAAATTAAAGCTCAAGCATTTAACAAATTTTACACCAATATTTAAACATTGAGGAATTTTGCCTAAAAATCCAATGTCCAATTTTGCTTTTTTAGAAAACTAGAGAATTTGGCCACACTAAACCCATATTTTCAACAAGGCAACTCAACTGTCAGTATTATTGGGTGGTTTCTTTCTGCTTTAAAAAGTTGCCCCCACTCCAAGAATGCATGCTTAGGCTCTTAAACTCACTGGCATTGCAGAAAACCTTGATGATGAAAAATTTGCACACCTAAATTTAAATGGGGAAGGAGAGAGTTCTGGACCAGAAGCCCTCAGAAACCTACAGAGCAGGTTGGGTTGCCAACAGAGCCAACCAAACGAGGAGAGGAGACACCAACAGCATAACCATCTGCCCTTACAGATGGGAGTTTCATTGAGCCTCACCGAGGATGGAGACTGAGCTTCCTGCTTCATCTGGGGGCCCCTCAAGGGCTCCATCCCCACCAAGTGAGGGGCTTCTGTAAGAGCAGAAATTCATAGGCTCCTGCCTTTATGTTTAGGCCAGAGAAAGGTGTTTGCTAGGGCACAGAGCCTTGACAGCAGGCAACCAAGTAACATTTTAGGAATCTCAACCACACCAACATGTACAATGACTACTCCCGACAAAATATTTTTTTTGGAAGCCTATGAATTTGTTGGTGGCAAATCCATCACCATGGTGCCCATCCTCTTAGCCAGCCAATCACAGATCAAAGCAGGTTGGGGCAAGTGCAACAGTTCATGTCCTCACAGATTATGACACTTAATTGACTAAAATGAATCTAATTAGGAGACACATATACATGCCTCACATGACATCATCATAATAGGATAATGTCCTTCACACTGGTAGAGGAGAGAGAAAATCCCATTTCTGGTCTCCACTTCACCACTGACTCACTCTACAATCTTGGGTGAGGCACTTAACCTATCTGAACCCTGAAATGCTTCATCAATTGGAGACAGTTGTCCCTGTCTTGCCGACTTCATAGGGATGTTGTCATGAGAGAATAAGATAATACATAGGAAGGTTTTAAAAAATATTAAGGACTGAGGTGCTATCGATTTACTATTCAGGAAATGTAGTTTTTTCCCCCTTGAGATATCATTCCCACTCTAAATTCATCGAGTCCTGCCCTCACCCATCCCATTATCACCCCTTACTCCAAACTTTCCTTTACCCCATCCTGAAGTTCCTAAAAATTTCAGGGTTATCTTTTCTTGAAAACTTTGGCCCCCAGACACATACAGATGAGGCATGGGCCTCACGACTTTTGCAGGAGCAGGGATGGGCCTTATCTGCCTCTGTAGCCCACAGCTCTACCCTGGACCTGTACCAAGTAGGAAGACAAAGACAGGACATGTTTGTTGATGGAATGAATGGGTGCCTCAGAGATGTGGGTGGGCCCTGCCTGAGTTGGGGAAGGAAAGAGGCAGGATGGGAGCCAGCAGCCAAAATCTATACAGCAGGATCTACAAGAGGTAGAGAGGAAGTGTCTAGGTTTGTGGCCAAAGGAGAGAGAAAGGTCTACTCTGTTGCATGCAGGTGGTTTGGGCAGCCTTCCTCTCTCACACCTGGTGACCTGGGAGCCAGCTGGGCACGTAGAATGGGCTTAGACATTGGGGAGGGGATGTGATATAATGAACACTGGGTATTATATAAGACTGATGAATCACAGATCTGTACCCCTGAAACCAATAATGCATTATATGTTAATTCATGGAATTAAAAAAAAAAAAAAAAAAGAATGGGCTAATAAGGGGCTGTAGTCAGGAAGGGCTGAGAAACCCCATACCTCATGAGAGCGTCCCCCAGAGTCACCACTTCGACTCAAGAGATGACATGAAAAAAGCTTCAAAGTAAAGTAGCCCAGTTTTTTTTGGGGGGGGGTTGTTTAAATTTCTTTGGGGTGGGAAAGATGTGGACAGCAAAAATGACACCCAGGCTGTCAGAGCACTCCCGTGACAAGAAAAGAGGCAAGAAATGGTTGAGGGAAAAGGTGGTCAGTGTGGGGCTAGGGGCACACGGAGGAGGCACCCTGGTCCAGCCCCTGTGGGCACGTGGAGGCTTCCAGAGCTGGGGAGTGGGAAGAAGAGAGCTCAATAATGGTTGTTTGAAATAACCCTTTTTTAAAAAGAAACATGTTTTGCTTGTGTAAAAGTACACACGTAATGAGAGCAGTTTACTTTTTTTAAAAGTATGTATTTATTTATCTGAGAGTGAGCCAGAGCGAGAGAGCACAAAGAAGGGGGAGTGGAGGGCAGAGGCAGAGGGAGAAGCAGGCTCCTCACTGAGGAGGGAGCCTGACACGGAACTCAGTCCTAGGACCAGGAGATCATAACCTGAGCCGAAGGCAGACGCTTAACCCACTGAGCCACGCAGGCGCCCTGAGAGCAGTTTACTTTCATGTGGTTACTTCTAAACCCTAATCTGAAATGCTTCAAAACAAGGAAAGAGATGGATAGATACAGCAGAAAAATGCAAGCTGTGTGAGTATGCATGCAGAATTACCAAATAAGTCATTTTCTCCTCAAATAATTTCAGTTCTCGTCCTCCATTGGACTCCCTCCAATGGCTCTTAGGCAATCCTCAAGCGCTTATTCCGCTCATCACTTGTGGCATGAATCCTTTTCTTCTTGCACTAGTTATTCCCTTCATTCAACATGAGTTTGGTTTCTGAGGACCTGCTATGTGCCTGGGCACCGTTCTGGGGGCTGGAGTACGTCATGAACAAAATAGATAGAAACTGATGCATCGTAGGGTTTATATTCTAATGGGAATAGATGGACACATCAATCGAGATATAAAACATCCTATATTGGTAACATATGCCAGACAGTGACACGTACTGTGGAGCAGCAGAGAGCAGGAAAGGGGAATGGGGAATGTGTGCATGTGGAGGATAGGGGTGCGGGTGTGGAGCCTCCCTGAGGATGGGTTTGAGCAAGTCCTGGAGGGGTTGAGGCGTGAGCCCACATGACAGTCTGGAGGAACAGCGGGTCCAGGCAAAGACAAATGCAGAGCTCCCGAAGCAAGAGAGAATGAGCAGGAGCAGTGGGGGCCCGTGTGGCTGGAGTGGTGTGCGGGGTGGGGGGGGGGGTGAGTGGAGATGAGGTCCAAGGGCCACAAGGAACCCCATCATACAGGCCCTCGGGGGCCACTGGAAGAACGTGGTCTTGTGTTTTCTCACAGGGGAGTGACATGATCTGACTCCCATTTTTAACAGGGTCACTTGAATTAAAGAGAGACTGTAGGTGACCCTGGGAGAGATGACAGCAGTTTGGAACAAAGTGGTTGTGTCATAGCTAGTGAGACGTGGTCAGCCCACAGGTCTTGCTGATGAACTGAATGTGGATAAAAAGCATGACTCCAAGGCCTTAGGACTGGGCAACTACAGAGTAGGGTCACCCTTAAGTGAGGGGAAGGATGAGAAGGGTTGGTGGGGGTTGGGGAAGAGTGGGAGTCTGGCTCTTGACATTTTGAGTTTGAGTTGTCTGTTGGAGACCCAGGGGGAGTTGTTAGGTAGGCAGCTGAATACGAGAGCACAATTTTGAGAAGCAGTCCAGGCCAAAGACATAAGTTTAAGAGTCATCAAATGTATATTATTTGTGTTTGGGTAGGTCTCTTGGGGCAAAAACAGTATCTTATTAACCCCCACCTAACTTAGGAGTGATGTGCCCATAGTAGACACTCAGTAAATATTTATAGAATCTCTGGATACATCTGTTCGTGAAAATAAAGCCAAGATTAATTGAGAAAATTGTGAAAACAGAGGCACCCCCACCCCTTCCAAGCCCAAGCTCTAGAATGATCTGATCCAGACACGAGTCCTGGTTCTGCTGCTTCCAGTAAGGGTAGTCTTGGTCAAGTTCTTTAACATCTCCAAGCCAATTTCCTAGTGTGTAGAGCGGGAACAGTTTGAACAGTTACATAGAGGGTGGTTATGAAGATTTAAGGAGTCCGTGAGTGTGAAATGTACACACACCTTACAGATGGCAATTAGTTGAGAGAACCAGGCAGGGATCGGTAAGGACACAGTTTTGCTCCTCTAGCTTATTGCAACCTCCTTGTTCACCTGAAAGACTTCAAGTAGAAACCCCAGAAGCTGGGATTCAGAGTGCAGCACGGTGGTCTGTCCCTGGCTAGATACTCCTCACCCCTCCAGAGCCAATTTAACACCATCACCCAGCCCTGCCTAGCCCACACACTCACTGCCCAGGTAATTTTCTGGACCACCTCAGGCCAGGCTGAGCTCTTCCTCCTCATCTCCTCTCAAAATAGCCTCCAAAGTACGAACAATTTATCTCCTACTAGAGTAAAGCTAGAAAATACTGGAGAATTTGCTCATTTATTTTTTTACCTTAAAGAATGAGTAAAGGAGGGACGCCTGGGTGGCTCAGTTGGTTAAGCAGCTGCCTTCGGCTCGGGTCATGATCCCAGCGTCCTGGGATCGAGTCCCACATCGGGCTCCTTGCTCGGCGGGGAGCCTGCTTCTCCCTCTGCCTCTGCCTGCCATTCTGTCTGCCTGTGCTTGCTCTCTGCCCCTCTCTCTCTCTGACAAATAAATAAAAATAAAATCTTTAAAAAAAAAAAAAAAAAAAAAAAAAAAAAAAAAGAATGAGTAAAGGAGGGGCGCTTGGGTGGCTCAGTGGGTTAAAGCCTCTGCCTTCAGCTCAGGTCATGATCTCAGGGTCCTGGGATTGAGCCCCACGTCTGGCTCTCTGCTGGGCAGGGAGCCTGCTTCCTCCTCTCTCTCTGCCTGCCTCTCTGCCTACTTGTGATCTCCCTGTGTCAAATAAATAAATAAAATACTAAAAAAAAAAAACAAAAACAACAAAAAAAAAAACCCAGGATAGGGGATGAACTCAAAATAGAATACAAATTGTAATAAATGAACTTCAGTGTATTATAAATGGATAATGTCACTATACCAAAGGAGGTGGAGAAGAGAAGACCTACCTATGTAATTCTGGAAACTGGTACTTTGACTGGATGTTGTCAGGCTACAGGAAATTAAACTATATACAAATAATGTGGTTAATTAGTTTCTCACAGGGATATGCATTAGCAATTCTGAAAATGGATATAATTGTCTTGGACAAATAAGTAAATACATTATAGTTAAGGACAGCCCAGTTTCTCACTGTCAGAGCAAGAAGTTACAAATAAGGAAGTTACAAATAAGGGAAGACCAGAATGAAATCTGTGGGGTCGGATTGGATTCAGAGGTATCGGCATAAATTCATGTTTCTTTCTTTGTTCGTGTGGCACATTATATGTAACATTTCCCTTTTGACCGATTTTTTAAAAAAAGATTTTATTTTTATTTATTTGACAGACAGAGACCACAAGTAGGCAGAGAGGCAGGCAGAGAGAAAGGAGGAAGCAGGCTCCATGCTGAGCAGAGAGCCCAATGCGGGGCTCGATCCCAGGACCCTGGGATCATGACCTGAGCTGAAGGCAGAGGCTTTAACCCACTGAGCCACTGAACCAACCCAGGTACTCCTTGGCCCATTTTTAAGTGTAAAGTTCACTGGCATTATGTACATTCATAACGTTGTACAACCATTTCTACCATCCGTTTCCAGAACTTTTTTATTCCAGCCAGAAACCCTATAAGGAGGAAATAATAATTCACCGTTCCTCTGTCCCTCCAGTCCCTATTACCCTCTGTTATACTGTCTCTATAGATATGGCTGTTATAGACACCTCATATAAATGGAATCATGCGATATTTGTTCTTCTGTGTCTTGCTGATTTCAGTTACCATACTACCTTCTAGGTTCATCCATACTGTAGCATGTACCGGAATTCCATCCCTGAATGATATCCTGCTGTATACCATGATGTCTATGACATGTTTTACTTATTTATCCATTCACTTGTGGATGGACACTCATGATTTTTGAAATTTATAGATAGATAGATAGCGACAGAAATAAATACAGAGAGGCGAGTGTCCACGTATTAGTACACAGACATATTTTCCTGTCTCTGTCTCCTGAAAGGGCCAAGGAGTAACTATTCTCCAGGGGTAATGAGCACACCTAGCACCCAGATCTTGGTTTACACGCACCATTCTTCAGTAAAAGGAACCAGGGCTCTTGGGAGAAGTGGTTGATTGCAGGCCTGAGGCAGGGGAAATGTGAGATGAGTCTGAAACATCTTGTGAACCCAGAGAATTAGGAGTTAAAAGATCATGAACTGGGGCTCCTGGGTGGCTCAGTGGGTTAAAGCCTCTGTCTTCAGCTCAGGTCATGATCCCAGGGTCCTGGGATCGAGCCCTGTGTCAGGCTCTCTGCTCAGCAGGGAGCCTGCTCCCCCCCCCAACCCCACCTGCCTCTCTGCCTAATTGTGATCTCTCACTGTCAAATAAATAAATAAAATCTTTTTAAAGATTAAATAAAAATAAATAAATAAATAAATAAAAGGTAATGAACTTGGGGACGCCTGCGTGGCTCAGTGGTTAAGTGTCTGCCTTCAGCTCAGGTCATGATGCCAGGGTCCTGGGATTGAGTCCCACATTGGGCTCCTTGCTCAGCAGGAAGCCTGCTTCTCTCTCTGCTTGTGCTGGTGCACTCTCTCTCTCTCTCCAAATAGATAAAAATCTTAAAAATAAATAAATAAAATAAAATAAAATGAAAGGTCATGAGCCAACGCAAAGGAGCTCCCAGTAGCCAAAGCCAGAACAATTGGAGGAATGAAATAAATAATAACCTTAGATTATAACCACATCCATGAATTCATACCAATATAAATAGTTGGATAAATAAATAAATGGAAGTAAAAGAACAGCTCCTCCTCTCAGAAGAATTCAACTAATAAACATAGAAAGAGTATAGACATGTGGAAAGAATAAAGGAAATGGGAAAACCACCATTAGAACACCACAGTAATCATTGTTACAGGCTAATCGGCCCAGATGTTAAGATTAGGGGACAAAAGTCTGAGGAGAAAGTAGTTATTTGCATAATCTCAAAGCACTTCTCCAGAGAAATTTATCATTTACACAGGGGCACACTGTAGCTCGACAGTGGGGAAACCCAGCAGACACCCTCTCAAGTAAGGCTCCGAGTAGACATGACCAGTAGTCTGCTGGGCAGACATCATGGAGCCCCTGAGGTGATATGCAAGAAAGAGACATGGGCTCTGTGGTATTCTTGCCAAAAATGTAGAACCACAATCGAAGCATCAGGAAACATCAGACAAATCCAGACTGAGGAAAATTCTACAAAATTTCGAAAGTCAGGAGAGACACTAAAAAGCAGAAGCTATCATAGAATGGACCAGGGGATGAAGGCACCGTGACAAAGTAAGTTCAGTGTGGGACTCTGGACTAGCTCCCAGAACAGAAAATGTATATTAGTGGGAAAATCAGTGAAAATCCAAATAAAGTCTGCAGTTTGGTTAATAGTATTGTACCCATGTCACTTTCTTTGTTTTGATAATAGCCCTACTATTAGGGAAAATATTAACATTGGGAGAAACAGAGAGAAGGGTGTGTGGGAACTCTCCACGCTATTTTTGCAACTTTTCTGGAAGTCTAAACATTTTTTTCAAAATAAAAAGTTAAAAAAAAAAAAAGAGAAGGAATAAAAGCTTTACTGCTCTCATATGTTTTAAAATACACATAACATATTCATATAGTGAGATACACGCATCAATGTAGAAATGGACAGTCACAGATCCAATGGTGGTGTGTGTGCAAACTTGTGTAATCAGTGGGAGTTCACGGTCCAAAAGATCTGGGGACCAGTGCCTTTCAGCGTGAGCAGAAAGCCCTGCAGATAGTGAGAGGAGCCAAACTCACAAAGACAGAAAGTAGAAGAAGGTGGTTGCCAGGGGCTGCGGGGAGGGAGGGGGAAGAGAAGGGGAGTTTGTGTTTAATGGGTACAGTTTCAGTTTTGCAAGATTAAAAAGTTCAGAGGTGGACGGTGAGGCGGGCTGCACAGCAGTGTGAATGTACTTAATGCCACTGAACCATTCGCTTAAAAATAGTTCCGACGGTATATTTTACGGTATGTGTATTTTACCACAGTTAAAAACAAAACAGAACAAGGACTGCAGGGTTTATGGTCGGCCCTACACTATCTTGCTTCTGCAACTTTCTCACGGGTTAGACATGTCTTCCCAACAAGGCTTCACGAGAGCTCGGTCTGGAAGCCTGCTTGATCTTCAAGCCCGAGTATTAGTTCATGCTTAATTCACCGATAGGACTCACGGGAGATGGGGAGGCTCAGAGTGCAGAAAGGCAAATTCTCCTGGGGAGAGCTATGAAAAGGTTTCATTGAAGGTTATCTTAATCTCCCAGAGACAAGATGAGCCTTCCCTCAGATCTCTGAGTCCTGGTGACTCAGGGCTCCGGGGGTGACCTGGGAGATGCTGCCCGCCTTTGGTCCTCTTTCCCCGCCTCCCTGAGGAGGAAGTTGTGTGTGTTTCTTAGCTCTGTGGGATCTTCCTTCGGGATCTGTGCTCACTCCATGTGTATTTATGCACAAACCCATCCGTATAGGTAAGGTTCTGTTGTGGTAATAAATAGTCCCCAACTTCCAGTAGTTGGAAACATCAGTTTGGTTCTTGCTCTTTCCACATACCCACCACAGGTTCGCGGGGTCTCTTCTCTGTGTCACACTCCCTCGGGATCCAGGTGATACCACAGCAATTCTCTGGAACACAGTGGTAACCTGGCTCCAGTGGGTGCTGGCTCCAGCCTTTGCCTAGAAATGACCCAGGTCACTTCTGCTCATACTTCATTGTCTAAAGCACGTCATATGGCCCAGGTGGAAAATAACACTCCTCCTGCAGGGTGCTCTTCAACTGTCAGGGGACAGTGGTAGTGCCCTGCACTGACCCAGCTCCCCAGTGCCTTCCTCACCCCTGCAGGTAGAAATCTGGGGCCGGGGAGAATGCCATCCTCACCCCATCCACACCCCACACACTCTGTCCCACAGAAAGAACTCTCAGTGCCTCTACCTCCTGCAGTTGAGGACTCAAAGCCCACTTAGGGGGATTTGTTGGTTCCCTCCCTCTGCTCATTTCCTATCCCGTTGCCACACTCCGGGCTGAGTCTGTGCAAATGGTCTCGAGGGTCCCACCCCGTCCCTTGTGAGAGAAGATTCGTGGTCATTCTTGAGGAGCACATACAGGCTGCTTACAGCGGCCACTGTGTGACTCATGTGGCTTCCCAGAAGCTAACCAACCAACTGGTGATTAGTGATGCACCAGCCTGCTTTTCCCCTGTGCTCCTACTGATGAAGTTCTAGAACCTAGGTGAGGTTTGGTGGGCTGAGGTCCAGAGCCGATGACCAAGAAAGAATTCTTGAGACATCTTTGGTGCAAAATGGTGGTTTATTAAAGCACGGGGGCAGGACCCGTGGGCAGGAAGAGCTGCTGCCCCAGGTTGTGAGGGATGGCAGGTACCCTGCTGTTGGGGGAAGGTGAGGGGAAGGGAGGTTTCAGTGGAGTTTTCATATGCTAAAGAGGGCCTACAAGGTGCCAGGATGTTCCAGGCCTGCCAGAGGCCTTGCCCTTGCTGCTGGATCAATGTTGTCTTTAGACCAGCCATTAACATTAAGATAGTTGGGAGACTTTTTGGTGGGGTGTCACAATCCTGCTATCAATCGTCTTTGTTAGTGAGATTTAGAACATTTGTAAGCCAAAGGAGACTCCTGTCTAACAGGATTGTGAGCTCTGCAAGTTAACTATTTGCTTATTGTTCATGGCAGTCAGGGGTGCCTGAGAGATGCTACACTTATGGAGGGGAAAGGGTGAAGAGGGGGTGCAAGGCGCCAGCTCCTGCTCTGTCCTCAGCCAGCCTCCTTCCTGCTCTCTCATCATTCCCCCCTGAACAATTTTGACCCTTAAATCTTTAAGGTGGTTGAAGGTGGAAGGTCTCATCTTCTGTAACTTCTTCCTGCTGAATAGGGGCGTAGAGCTGTCTCTACCTACCAGGGTCAATATTGATCAGTGGAGGAATGTATAGGGGAGTTATGAAAGGCAGAGGCAGCCAAATCCAGCGCTGACAGTGAAGGAGTGTCTTTGCGCGTGGTAAGGATCATCTGTCGTGGTGAAGTCATTGCAGCGATGGAGTCTCGGCACCAACTAGAGAAACATGGAACAAAGCAACATATTAAAGTTAATAAGGCGATAAGAATGAGAAGCCCGAAAAGGAGATTTGGCCATAGTCCTCCTTCAAACCAGGAACTTAACCATTCACTGAGAGAGAGAGAAGGATCTTGTAGGGCCTTAATCTGGATATTCATGTCTTTTATTAGTCCTGTGACATTTTTGTGATAGTCTGGAATGTACACACAACATTCTGTCTTGATAATTGCACATGTGCCACCCTGGGCTGCTGTCAGGACATCTAAGGCCATCCTATTTTCTGGAGTGCCTTGGTATCTGTGAGACTTCGGTATTAAGTAGGGAAATTAGCTGGAGTGGTGATAAGTTTTAGTAATGCGCCCATGAATCCAGGCAAGTCCTAAAGCACAGCGACCTATCCATCCTGGAGGAAGCCAGGGCCACAGGTTGGTTCCACATATCCAGTGGGTTCCATTTGGAGCTGGCCATCTAATGCCAGGTCGCCTTGCCCAGTCAGTAGCAAACCAGTCAGTAGCCTGGAGTACTATTACTTGGGAACACATTTCTAGTGATAGCTCCCTCATCACTACTGGGAATCAGCAACTGCAATCCTGGAAGATTAGAAGAACCCCTATCACTTATTTACATTTTTCAAGAGCAGTAGTGCTAGTGAGTTTCTTTTCTTTGTTCTCTTTGGTAATATAATGTAATCTTTGTAGAAGATTGGTCCCTTAGCAACAGATAAAGATGAAGGAGGGTTCAGTGAGTGTGTATCTGTGTGTGTGATTTAGTCAAATTCCACCTTACGCTAATTCAACAAATTACTCACTTTCTATACAAATTCACAGCATTCTTAAAATAGCCAGTTCCCATTGTGCATTTAAAATACTAAATTGTTTTCGCAAAACTCTGATTTACACCCAACTTTTCGGGAGCATTGTTCCTTTATAAAGCAAAGCCTTTGCTGGTGTTTCTCAGCAAATTCCTAGAACTATAGACAATATGGAAATGGAAGGTCCTGGATACAACAATTGTAATATTTGTGACTCACCCAAAACTTGCTTCCCTTTTAGGATGGGGGATTTCTGGCAGGGAGGAAACAGATTTATTCATTTGTTCAACAAACATTTTGTTTTGCCGAGTGGCGAGCGGCTTCTAAGAGCTGAGTACTCTGATAAGTAGTACAGAAGATGCAAGCAGAGATTAGCACCCATCACACCCTGCTTACAGTTCACAGTGTCTGTCTTTCATTTTCTTGCCATCTTCCAGAGGTAGCTTCGTGCCCACCTGGAGACCAGATAGGGAAGCAGACCCCTGGATTGGTCAGCCTCCAGCCCCGTCCCACACAGACCCTTGCGGAGACCTCCTCCCTATCCTACTCTCCCTGGCACACATCCCCTCAATAGTAGTTCTTGGCTCACACAACTTCCTCCCCCAACCCAGTGGCCTCCCACGACCTTACACTGGCCCCAGAGAAGGCAAATCAGTCTGACAAATGAAGCTCCAAATTTGGGCTTCTCTTTTTGCTTAAGTTAATTCTTGGTTCTTATTGGGTATTAACATCTTATTACATTAGGGCTAAGCGTAATTGGCCTGCAGGTGCCGGTGCAAGTGAGAGTTTCTTGGAGTGTAACAGAAGCCTGTGTGGGCTAAGAAGCCAGCAGGAGGTTTGCAGGTATGTGTGGAGCTGGTGATCATGGTGCAGCAACCCCGAGCTCTTCCTGTTTGCCAGGACCTGGGAAACCTGGTCAGTTATAGTATCAGGCAGATGGGACTGTGTGATAAAGACAGACCTCTGGAAAAGGTTGGTCCCTTCTCCAGGGTGAAAGCACTTGTTGCCCCCAAAGGGCAGATAATTCTTATATTCATGGGCCGGGGGGACACTACTACATTGAGAAACTTCTCCTGACCTGCTGTTTGGCTGCAAGGCCTCAGATGTGGAAGAGTGTTGCAGAAGGTTAGGAAGATGACCTAGGCTCCTCAGAGGCTGACCTGAGTGAGGTCCGCAGAGTCTTTGCTGACACTTGGGGAGAAGGTCATCGCAGAAAGCCAGTGAGAGCAGGGCAGGACAGGGTGCAGCCCTGCAGAGACCTCTGGGGTACAGAGGTGTTGCCTAAAGCAGACCGGCTGACCTGGGCCTTCTGTGTCTCCCTGGAGGACTATTGCTGTACACGCAAACACTCCTGCAGTCAGTTACAGTGTGAGTCTGAGGAGGTGATCTGACTAGCACTATCTTCTCCCTCCAGACAGGATGTCATTTAAGCTTCCTTCGAGGTCTCCATGCTTTTCTCTCCTCTGGGCTACCCTGAATCTGTGCCCCTGTGGGAAATGTGCCCCTGTAGGAAAACAAATCAAAACCACAATGAGATACCACCTCACACCAGTCAGAATGGCTAAAATTGACAAGGCAAAAAACAACAAATTTTTGCAAGAATGCCGAGAAAGGGGAACGCTCCTACACTGTTGGTAGGAAGGCAAGCTGGTGCAGCCACTCTGGAAAACAGTGTGGAGGGTCCTCAGAAAGTTGAAAATAGAGCTACCCTATGACCCAGCAGTTACCCTACTGGGTATTTACCCCAAAGATACAAATATAGTGAAAAGAAGGGGTATGTGCACCCCAATGTTCATAGCAGCAATGTCCACAATAGCCAAACTATGGAAAGAGCCTAGATGTCCATCAACAGATGAATGGATCAAGAAGATGTGGTATATCTATTTACCATGGAATACTGTGCAGTCATCAGAGAAGGTGAATACTTACCATTTACATCGACATGGATGGAACTGGAGGGGATGACACAGAGAAAATAAGTCAGTCAGAGAAAGACAATTATCATATGGTTTCACTCATATGTGCAACATAAGAAACAACAGAGGATCGTAGGGGAAGGGAGGGAAAGCCGAATGGGAAGAAATCAAAGCGGGAGACAAACCATGAGAGACTCCTAACTCTAGGAAACAAACCCGAGAGTCTCTGGAGGGGAGGTGGGGGTGGGGGGAATGGGGTAACTGGGTGATGGGCATTAAGGAGGGCACAGAAGGTCATAGCACTGGGTGTTATTTGCAATGGATGAATCACTGAGTTCTGTATCTGAAACCATCGATGTACTGTACTATATGTTGGCTAATTGAATGTAAAAAGAAGAAGAAAAAGAATGTACCCCATAGAAACACTGCTCCCCTCTCTTTCTGCCCTTGATTCCTTGGTCAACCCCAGGCTGAACAACGTGACCCAGCTGTAGTGGGCAATGTCGAAGGCAGGAAGTTGCTATTCTCTGCGTGGGCCCGAACCCGCATCGCAAGCAGAGGCTCAGACTGGTGTGGAATTGAGCTGAAGCCTTTCTCTGTGCCCCGCCCAAGAGACTTACTGGCCTTCCTCAGTGACTCCTTTCCAACTTTCTCTGCCAATTCCTAACCAAAATTCTTTACCCCGCATCTCAATTTTTTTTCTTCCTTAGAAATAAATTACTAGATAGGAGTCAGCTTCTTCCCCACTCTTACGGTTTTTGTAGGAAGGAATTCTCTGTACCCTCCTGGCCCCCTGCTCTACCCAAGTCCCCTCCCACGGAGGAGAGCCCAGTCAACTGAGTGAACACTTAGGGAGGGGAGCAGAGTCCTGCCAGGAAACAGAGCTGACATTTTTACTTCTATCTGCTGTTTCTGTATTTTGGAAATTTTGTGGGGAAAACATGGGTGTTGTATATTGACCTCCTCAAGCCCCAGCAGGCCAAGGCAGAAACCACAGAAACATTTTCAAGAGACAGCTTGTGCCCCAGAGGCATAGGGTAAGCTGGGTGCCCAAGGCCTGGCACCCCATGGTACCAAGTACCCCTTCATGTCTCCAAACCCGTTCAATGTTGCTTTATCTCCCTAGAGCCTCCTGACATGTACGGCTGCCTGGCTGGGTCCCAGGAGTTGCAGAGTGTTGAGTTAGACACTGTGCCCGGCCCTGTGTAATTATCCAGAGTCAAAATGAGTCAGCAGGCAACCCAGATTAAAAACTGTGGCTCCTGACTCAGGCCCACACTCACGGTGCCCACAGTCTGCTGCAGGAAATCTCTGAAGGAGATCTGGGGGGTGGGGAGAGATAAAGGGGAGCCACCAGGGAGCTAGACTAGATTCTGGGTGAGGCAGGAAGGATGATGAAGCATCTCAGGAAGGAAGTCAGGACCCTCCAGCACTCATTCTTCCTTTGTAATTTAGAACCCGCCCCCCTCACCACCCTACACCCCTCTCCCCACCGCTTTCTCCTCCAGCTTGACTCCCTGGAGTTCAGATGTACTAGCCAATACCTCCTGTTCACAAGAAGCATTTGCTGTAGCTGAATTCTGTGCCCAGCCCCTGAAATACTGACATTGGGAGGGCCCTGTGAACCTAGATAAAACATGTTTTTAAAACGATTTTAGGCTAAGTTCCACTGTCTGTTTTCTGAATTAATTGTGGAGGATTCCCTGAGGAATTGACCCTTGATGACTCTCATGGAGCAGTAAGCACATGACTATTCCTGTAAAGAAGTCTTGAAATTTCTGAGCCCAGTGTAAGCCCAAATTAAACCCTTTAGAAGACCACTCTATCTTTGACCAACTCTATGACCCAGCCGACCTGGAAGTAAACAGCTCTGGGTGATTCAACAGCATGGTGAATCCATGAGACCAGTGGACTGATTACTTTTCAGTCTTCAGGGATTTCCAAGTCCTCTTGGGAGCATCACTGACATTGCACGAACCTGTTCAGTCAGAGAGTGGAAGACCTATAGGAGGAGCCAGGGCATTTAGCCCACAGAAGGGAATACTCAGACTACGTATACAAAGGGTGCCTTGTGGATATGGGTCAGGCACATTTCGTACGGCCCAGAGAGCAGAACTGTTTTCAATGGGCACAGGTAGTGAATTTTCTGCCACTGGGGAAGAAGTTCAAGAGAGGCTGCATGTACATCAGTCAGAGGGGCCATGTATGACACCCATCAGGTTGCTTCCCACCTGTTATGGACTGAATGCTTGTGTCCCCCCAAATTTATCTGTTGAAGCCCTAACCCCCAAATGTAGTGGTATTAGGAGGTGGAGCCCTTATGGGGATAAGATTTAGATGAAATCATGAGGATGAAGCCCACATGATAGGGTTAGTACCCTTATAAGAAGAACAGACACCAGAGCTTCTTCTCTGTGCCATGAAGTGAGAAGGTACTTGTCTACAAGTCAGGAAGCAGGTCTGCACCAAGAACTGAATCAGCCAGCACCTTGACCTTGAACTTCCCAGCCTCTGGAACTGTGAGAAAAAATAGTCTCTAGGTTAAGCCACCCAGTCTATGGTATTTAATGTAGCAGCCCAAGCGAAGACACCAGCAGAGTCATTGATCTCACTGAGATTCAAGAGATGAGATGAGTCTACAACCTTATGAGATGCCCAGAATGTTAGAAAATGGAAACAAAGATTTCTACCTTGCCCCCTCACAGAAGCAGAAAAACCTATGGCTTGTACTTTCATTGGGTTGTGGATAAACAGGAATCTATAGAAGTTGCATGTGCTTCCCTGGGATCTGGAGTGTGCTGTTTCGAGGTGCTGGGTTTCACTGTCTGTCAGGAGGCCACCAGCAGCCTTATAAATCCCCCACCCACTTGGAGCTTGCAATGACAGATACAGATCTGGGTTACTAGAAGGTGACAGCCGCTAGAACCCTCTTGCAGAGAGCACCTCCCAGGTGCCCTTTTCTGTCCATCTACCTCCCCCACCCTCTCATTCACTCAGCGACCATGGAGGTCTAGCTCAGAAGCAGAAAATAAAACTTGCAGGAAACCAAGGAAAGAGGAAGCTCTTTATGTGAGAAGAGCGGGTGAGACTTGAGAGACCTTCAGAAAGTGTCTCTGCCTGCCACCCCCTTCCCTTCCACACCCCAAACCCCTGCAAATCCCTTCTGCCCACAAAACCATCCTGGCGCCTCGGTCCCCAGAAGGGTCACAGCAGCGCCAAGGCAGGAATCCAGGACATTTGCTCACTCAGCCAACCTCCAAGTAGTCACCACGGAAAAGAAAATAGGAATCTGGTCACTCTTCCTTATGCTGCTTTTATTTTAAATCTTGACATCTTTTAAAGCTACAGAAAAGCAGAAAGAATGGTCTACCCTGCCCCTGGAGTTTCACCACCTAAAATTTAAGCTAAGATTTGTTTTCGCTTTACTTTCAATCATTAAACATTTCAGGTAGAGCAGAGTGCCCTGGTATTCATACCTGGATCCTAATCTTAACATTTCTGTGTTTGTAGAGCTTTCTGTTTATTTAAGTAAAGTAAGTAAAAATAATGTCATTCTAAAATTACAAATGGGGCCGGGCCCCCAGGATATTTTCTGCGCTTGGGGCCCCGCTCAGGGGGTCTGGGGCGGGCGGATCTCAGATTGGTTATCTCTGCCCCTCCTGGTGGGCGGGAGCTACGGGCGAAGTGGAGCGTGGGGGCGGGGGGGTTGCTTCCTAGAAAAGCCCGCCCAGGCTTCCGTGGCCTTGGCCTTCCCGCGGCGAGCCATTGTGCGCGCGCCTGGGGCCCGCGCCGCCGGCCAGGGGGAGGCGCTTCCGGAACGGGCGGCGGGGCAGCCTGGCAGGGCGGCCCGCCGGGGGAAGCGCTGGATTCTCCGAGTGGCACGTTCGCCTCCGGCCCTGCCAAACGCCCCGCTGGGTTGGAGGTGAGGGGGCGGCGCCACGCTGGGGTCCAGACCAGATCCTGGGGTTTGCAGGGGCAGCCGGGTTCACTCACTTCTTGGCCAGGTCCGTCCGTCCTTCCTTCCTTCCTTCCTTCCTTCCTTCCCCTCATGGTTATAGTACTTTGTCCTGCCAAGCTCTGTGTTGGCTGCTGGCATTACAAAGCCTGGTTTGTGCTTGATTCATTCATTCATTCATTCATTCGCCAATGCATTCTTTCCACCAGTCCTCACTGAGCTCGGCATGGGCCAGACAGTGTTCTAGGCGCTGGGGATACAGTCAAGGGTCCTTGCCCCTGAAGTTTTGTTCTAGCAGAGAGACCAGGAACAACCAGTGTAATAAGTAAATGTACCATACTGCTGATGTTAAGTGCTGTGGAAGCAAAGAAAGAGGAGGGGGTAGGGAAACCAGGAATGGGAGTGGGAGACCTAGTTGCCAAACAGCACTCGGGAGGAAGAACATTCTAGATAGAGGAAACAAGCGTGGAAAGCTCTGAAGTGGGAGCTTGCCTGGTAGAACGTACAGAGATGGTGTTTCCCCTCAGCCACCTGTGTCCCACCTGGACTCTCCCAACTCAGCTGAAGGAAAAAAAATCTCCCTGAGACAGGGCGCACGGTGAGTGGCCGCCTCTGTTCCTAGTGCCTCGGCTTAGTCTGCAGAATCACATGTGTTCACCTCGGGATGCCCAGAGGTATTCTCATTATCTGGGCTTGCTTTCTGTCTCCGGTTCCATGCCTGACTCCCCACGCTTTGCCGCATACCCTGCAGCTTGACCAGCGACTCCTGGCTCCCCAGGGCCACCGTGCTGCCTTGGGCCTTGGCACACGGTGTCTCTTGGAATGTCATACACATTCCTGAACCTGTGTCCACCTGACAAGCCCTTACTCTTCCTTCAAGATTCTGTGCAACATCACGTCCTCCATGAAGCCCCTTTTCACTTTCCTTTGAACTTTAGTTCCGGCCCATCCTCTGCTTATGTGACGCCTAGCACAGACCTTGACAGGCAAGTGTCTGGCCACGTGGCAATTACGTGTTGACTTGCTGGTGGCCCCAGTGAGCCTGGCCCTCCCTCCCTTCCCTCTATGACCTCAGCAACCAGCACCTGCCTGGCACATAGTATGTGCTCAATAAAGGCAACTCGACTGAGTGAGTGCACACTACCTGGGTGCTTTGGTTCCCTAAACACTCTGGGGCTGAATCAACCAGCCCACAGCTTACTCTTGGATATTTAACAGACTGTAATCACAGCTGTGGACTCCCGGGTCACGGATTTCCTGTGGGTGAGGGACTGGCTGGGGTGGAAAAGGTCTTCATTTTAACCACAGAAAATGGCTGGCTCCAGGGGCATTGTTGTCCGAGAGAATAGGAGAAGCTGCCCCCCTCTCTAACCCCACCCTAGCCCTGAGTGCCAGGCTGTGGCTGGCCACACAACTCCTGGAAACCCTGGTCAGAAATTGGCTTCCTCTCCCTCCCACCAGGACTCTGAGTACTCCTAGGGCAGTGGCACTTACAGAGAATGAAGTAGGCAGGCTGGCCAGCGACCCCTCGGCCCCCCAAACCAGTCTTCCCTTGAAAGTCATTTTCTTCCTGTTCTGACATCCACAATCCTAACCCCGCCCCCTGTCCTTGAACGTGGATGGCCCAGAAGGTTTTCGGGCTCTCCTCCTTGTCTCCATCCCCTAGCAATTCCCACCTTCTCCTTTCAATGTTAGAATCATATCCAGATACTTCTGTTTTCCAAGTCTCCAAGTGGAGAGATGACTCTTAGTGTCAAAAGTCAGTCTGGACACCAAAACCTGGTGTCCTGGCTCCTCTAAAAATTGAAGCTTAGCTCCCCTGTGTGCACTTTTTGTTTTTACTCTCCCACATCACCAACCTCTTTGCAACAGTCCACCTTACAGCCTCTCAAGCACTGTCTCAGCTCCGAGCTTCCTCTGTCCTGGATGCCTTCCCTGTGCCTCCCCCACCTACCCAGTCCTACCAAATGCTTCTGCATATGAGTCTGTCTAGTAGACAGCCTTGGGTCACTGGTCTCTGAGCCTTGGATCATGTATGTTACCACGTATGGTCGCCATTTATTACCTAGACAGCCGACCTCGAGAGCTCTTAAGGTCCCTTCAGTCCTGTAGTTCTATCCTGACCAGGCGTTTTTGCTGTCATCTTTTGCAAGTTTACTTCTCCATTCACAGAGGAAGAGTCTTGAGGACCAAGACTTTGTCACTGGGCATATTCTATGCTATACCAACGCCTGGTACGTCGTAGCAGAATCGGTGTGGCTTTGCTGATGGAAGTTTTCAGACCCCACCTCCAGACAGTCCTGTCTTCAGTGGTTCCCTGCTCAGCCGTCATGTGCTGGGGCTGCCACACACAGGCTTCAGAAGGGGAGCTGAGAAATACATGCATATCGAGGGATCAGAGATTTCATACATTTGTCTTCCAAAGGGAATCTTCATTGACAGAGGTGCCTGGGAAGAGCGTGAGGGGCAGGGAATCTTCATTGACAGAGGTGCCTGGGAAGAGCGTGAGGGACCACCGTTGCGTTTTAACGGTGGAATGGCAGTTATCCGCAAGGGAGAAATGGTTGGCATGGGAACCTTTCTTGGAGCCATTCACTCATACCGCTTTCCCTGCCCGCTTTTGGCTGGGTAGGCTGTCAGTTCTAGACGGGGCATGGGGGCAGGGTGCTGGGGGTGAGGGTTTGTGGGGGACGGGTTGAAAAGAGGAGGAAGTGAAATGCCAATAGAGTATTACCCCCACCTTAAAAGACCACCAGAGACGTGAGTCAAAGCCAATCTTTGTCCTCAGCCAGCCTCCTGCTCCTTCAGAAGAAACTGTCTGTTTACAGGGAAACTCACCTCTTGCTCCCTTACTCCATGGAGACTTTACTTTTCTAGATGCTGCCACCATGAGAAGAAACCTTGTGGTTCGGTTGCCTGGGAGGAGGGGAGCAGGTGTCCTCCCTGCTCCTCTGTCCCTGGTCAGCAAGGCTGCCCAGAGCTCCCGCTAGCATCTCACTCTGAGGAAGAGCTGTGGAAAGGAGCTGACTCTGTTGTCTTGGACCCATGGACCCAATGGGGAGACAAACGTTACTCGACTAGTAGAGTGGGCCACACTGCCAATGGTGCGTAAGACTCAGGATGGGAAAACCAGGTGCCCGGATGCAGAGGGAAGGTGGGATGAACTTGTATTTATTGAGCACCTATGGTATGCCACACACTGTGCTAATCACATTTACATCTGTGACCTCCTCTAATCTTCCCCCAAATCTTGTGAGATAATTGTCATTAGCTGCATTCCCCAACGCAGTTTATTTCCTCTCACACCCTTTCTCCATTGTTCTTTTTCCTGTTTTGTTTTGTTTTTTTTCTTTTCTGGTCATAAAGTAATTAGTGTTCATTATAGACATGGTATATGAAAATAATACAAAAGTGCAAGGAAGAGAAGAAAATATCTCTAAACTCACAACAAAGAACTATCATTAGTGCTTACATGTGTGTATTCCAATTTTTATAATTCATCTTAAGTATATGTGATATCACCTCGTACACACAACTGTCCATTCTTTTTTTTTTTTTTTTGCAGACTTTTATACTAAAAATATTTTCGTGTCCTTAAAAATTCCAAAACCATATCTGTAGCACCTTTGCGGGACTCAATTCTGTGGATACACAATGAATTTTCCTGTTTCCCAACTGTCAGGCATCTGTTTTCCTATCATTTGAAATGATAAATTATGGTTCATTAACATCTTGGTACTGACATCTTCTTATGAATTTCTGATTTTTTTTTTTTAAGGATACATTTGAAGACCACTTAGGGGCTGAACAGTGTAATCGCAATTTTAAATAGGAGTTTAAATTTCTAACTTCAAAAATGAGAGTTGTTTAATGTGAAAAATTAGAACACTTAAAAAAGAAAACAACATTCCTAACTTTTCAAGTGGCTATTATTAACCTTTTGGGGTGTTTATTTTTCAGTCCTTTTTCCAATGACATAGATGTGTAAGTATAAATAAATAAAGTTGCAAGAATGGGTATTACATGGTATGTCCCATGCTACAGCCTTCTTATCAGCAAGCCCTGCACTGTGATCATTATATTATTGATTATCTTTGACAGTATTACTCTTACTTTAAGGCTACATCACACAAATTGAAGCATTCTTTTACTAGTGGCCATTTAGAGATTTGTTTCCAAAACTTTCCTATTAGTGACTCTGTTACGAATATCTAAACATCTTGAACATCTGTGAGTATTAATCTTTAACCTCATCTCTGATCATATCCCTTTGTACGCATTCCTAGAAGTGAAGTTACTAGGTCAAAGTGTACAAGTGTTGTCAGAACTGTTGGTACATATTGCTTACTTGTGTTCCGAAAAGCATCCTTATAACCAGAGATCGCCTGTCTTACCATATCACTCTAAAACTGATCATCATTCATGTTTTTAATTTTCACTTTTATTGTTAATGAACATGTTTGAAATGTTTATCAGCTATGTGTACTTCTTTTAAGGAATGTTCATGACTCCTGTTCACCCTACTGTTTTTGTCTTTGGTGTATTTCTTGATGTTTTAGGTGTGCTCTTTATATTTTAAAGATATTAACCCTATGCCTATCATATTCATTCTTGAAGAATTTTCCAAGTAGAAAAGAAAAGATCTCCATTTTTATGGATGAGTAAACTGAGACTCAATGAGGAAATGAATTGTCCAAGGTCACCCAACTGGCAAGGGGTCTAGCTGGGATTTGAACCCAGGTCTTACTAGCTGTAGAACTCTCCCATCCAAGTACTAACCAGGCCCGACCCTGCTTAGCTTCCGAGATCAGACGAGATCGGGCGCGTTCAGGGTGGTATGGCCGTAGACTGTAGAACTCTTTATCAGAAAAAAAAAAAAAACAAGAAGAGAAGAGGAAATAATGGTAGCTATGGAAGCCTCCGTGGTGGAGCTTGAGCATGTTCTGTATACAGGATGAGTAGAAGTCAGCTGCTGGAACGGTGGGGGATGTTTATGAAGGAGGAGGAGGAACACAGTGCTGGGGCCTTGGAAGCCAGGAAGGGGCCTGGCCTGGTGCCAGCTGTGCGTCTCTCTGGTCATTGCCTTCAAGCTTAGGGACATGCTTCTGGCATCACTGGTACCTTCGTGACCTTTCAGAGGACTGCCTCCAGCAATTACCCACATCCTCCCCAGTTTTGTGTGCTGTCCCACAACCTTTGGTTTATCCTCACCTGTATGTATGTTCTCAAGGCCTTAAGAGGCCACTTGTTACCACTTTCACTGATATTTAGGGATGAGAGAGACACTGGAGGGCACACCCTCAGAGGGGTCCAGAACCAGAGGTCTTCTTTGATCGTCTTTTCTTACCCAGTTACATATCTTCTAACCCTCACTTCTATGGATGCTTGCTAATTGCCAGGGAAAGAAAGGGGAAGAAGGCGGAAGACAGGATTGTCAATTTCCTTAGGGTGGGCTCTCCCACCTAGCCTAGAAGCTCCCTGACGTCTCTGCAGCCCTCTCCACCTCCACCCTTCCTGTCCCTAGCAAGGCCCACACTGAGACTGGGCTTGGTAAATGTTTGCAAATGGCTGACAGCGGGGGCAGCCCACCGCGGAAGGGTGCCTGGCTCTCCTCCCTTCTCCAGGAGGGACCGGATGTAAAAACAGCAAATAAATATAGCAGTTTGATTTTTCATTCTGGGTCAGGCAGATGCCCTTTAGAGCGAGGGCAGAGGAAGGGAAGGGGGAGGTAGTGTAGGAAGGGGAGAGCGGGGAGGTCCCTTGTTCCTTGCCCTCTTCTCTTTCATGGTTCCAGCTGCACCCATCCTCAGGGAGTTTGGAAATGCCTAACATTTTATCTTGGCAGTCAACTGCACTGTGGGAAACGGATGGAAACTGGCAGATTTGGGAGCCTTGGTGGAAACAGGGATGGAAGGACAGAGAGGCTAGTGTCTGTGGAGGTGGGAAGAGAGCTGCTGTGTTCTGCAGGTTGACGGGGGATAATAGCACATGGAAGTTTGATCTCCAGAGAAGAATAAGGAGCATCAGAAATTATGGGGCACCTGGGTGGCTCAGTGGGTTAAAGCCTCTGCCTTCGGCTCAGGTCATGATATCAGGGTCCTGGGATCAAGCCCCACATGAGCCCCACATCGGGCTCTCTGCTTGGTGGGGAGCCTGCCCCCACCACCCCGCCGCCTCTCTGCCTACTTGTGATCTCTGTCAAATAAATAAATAAAATCTTAAAAACAAACAACAACAACAAAAAAAAACTGACTGGATAATCTTCAAAAACTCCTGTCAGGTCACCTGGGTGGCTCAGTCAGTTGAGCGTTGGACTCTTGGTTTCAGTTCAGGTTGTGATCTCGTGGGTCACAGGATTGAGCCCCATGTTGGGCTCTGTACTCAGTGGGGAGCCTGCGTGAAGATTCTCTCCCTCTGCCCCTCCCTCTACTCTCTCTCTTTAAAAAAAAAAAAAAGGAAAAAGAAACTGTCATTGTATGGGTGACTCTGAGAGCAGCAATCTCCATTCTTAATCTCTTTAAAAGGCAATGGGTCTGTAGCACTAACAACAATATGTCCTGGGGCTTACATTCAAGGAATAACAGAACAAAGGATGGGGGAGGGGATCACAAAGGGTTTAGGTTCTCATATGCAAATTCCAGGTCCACTGTGCTCAATTGAGGAGGCATATTGTAATCCTTAGAACAAAAAGTTGAGAAATCAAATCAAGAGGCCTAGCTGCAAATCCCAGAGAGGAGGTAAAATGGAATACTAAATTATAATCCAAGACTGATCTGAAAGAGCCCAAGAAACGCGAGCAAAGAGCTAATGAGAAACCGAACAGAAAATAAATGATAACACCTATTAATTATAATATAATCCAATCTAATGAGATGATCGCTAAAGGCTTTTCCAGCTTCTGGTATCTCTGATTTTGGGCCACACCGTGACCGTGTCTACTAGTGATTTGGATGCCGAGTTTGTGAAGATGAGTTACGGCAAAATTGGGAGGAGAATGGGTCTGCTGATTCCGGGGTCTGTGATTAGCCCCCTTGAGACAGTAATTATGGGTCTGCCGGGGCGATTAGCGTAACTAGTTGAGGTGATGATTTGGTTAGAGTCAGAGAAGCTGTCAGTGCTACCCCTCAGGCCCGAGTGAAGGCCTGGGTTAGAGGTCTGCTTGAAGTTACTGCTGGACTCGGCTTGCTGGGGAGCTCTGTGGGCTGAAGGAAGCTGGGTTCAGGAAGGCGAGGTTGGGGGGCACCTGGGGGCCTCAGTCATTAAGCTTTTGCCTTTGGCTCATGTCATGATTCCAATATCCTGGGATGGAGTCCCGCATCAGGCTCCCTGCTCAGAGGGAAGCCAGATTTTCCCTCTCCCACTCCCCCTGCTTGTGTTCCCCCCCCCCCTCTCTCTCTGTCTCTCTAAATAAATAAAATCTTAAAAAGAAAAAGAAAAAAAAGGAGGCAAGGTTGGGTGGGGCTTCTGCTCAGGGAAGGTAGGCAGGTATTCCCCATCGTTCATAACTCTTTCTCCCAGGACTTTTTCTCTTTCTCTTAACAATGCAGTACAATAGCCATTCAGTCAAAAACATTTATTGATGGCCTGATATTTCCTGATTACCCACCAGGGGCTACTCTAGGGACTGGGGATGCCAAAGTTGCTGAGCCCACCCCCACTGGGGTTCTGATGGTGAAAGACAGAAGCAAATGTGATGCTGGGGAGCAAAACCAGGCCAGAGGGTGGAAATGGAGAAGACCCTATGCCTGAGGGCAGTGAAGGGCCGGTGGTGGAGGAGGGGCAGCATGCTCAGGAGGCCTGGAGCCCCAGGCACACTGAAGGCAGCAGGACGGCCTGGGAGGTGGGCACGCCCGGAGCTCAAAGAAGGAGCCTCAGCTGGGCCAAGAAGGGACTGTCCTCCACTTTGGAGAGAAGCCTCCTGAAGCTGTAAGGAAGGGAGTGACATGGTCTCATCAGAGATTCAAAGATGACTCCCGGCTGCTCTGAGGAGAATAGCCTAGAGCAGCGACCAGAGAAAACCAAACAAAAGAGAACAATGGGCAGCGAGATAGTTCTGGAATCCTCAGTGTGCTGTGTGTGATCTTGGGTGCGTCACTTAGCCTCTCTCCTGTGTTATCTGTCTGTCGAATGCCAAGAGTAGGATCTAGGCTATTTACGTCACAGAGACAGGGTAGCCATCGGTGATTTAAACCAGTACCTTTAAAGGACAAAGGGCTGTACAAAACAAAGGCAGTGGCCTCTTCTTGCCCCTCGGGATATTGGGCATATGAAATTCTAGTGATGAAATGGGGTCTGTGTCATAATCACTTGAGTTCGTTTCCTCTGTGAGCAGCATGGCGGCGTCTGAGTCTTCCCTCGCACAGGGGCTGGTTAGCTCATTTGGTTAATGAGGCCAAACTCAACTCCAGATTCTTGCCCTCCGTTCCCAGGCCACAGGCTCATCAGACTTCCTCTTCACTGGATGTCACCAGTCACACCAGCCCCACCGAACCAGGGGCCACCCCCCACCACTGAGGGAGCCCCCCGTGCAAGGGAATGAGCGCCCCCCCAACCTCTCACCCCCCGGGGCTGAAGGTCAGCTTCAAACCAGCTCCACTGCTGAGCCATGGCCTCTTCAGAAGAGGGAGCCTCACCCCAGCTTCTCACAGAGGCCTGTGGGATCCACAGAAACCCCTAGGGAGGGACTGGTGTGTTAGCCGTGTTGTTGCTGCTGCCAAGGGAACTACCTCTGTTGTCACTGGATTGGGAAAGAAAGCCTGTGACACATCAAGAAAGATTTCTGTGTTCCTCCAGCCCTGCAGGCTGGATTCCAGCGGAAGGCCATTTTGTGAAACACGTGTGCAAAGCAAAAAACAAACAAACAAAAAACCGCAAGAAGCCAGATTTGAGGCATACTTACCCTTTGGGCAACGTGGAGGTGATTTGGGGGCCTCCGCATTGTGTGTGCATTAAATCTCCCTTTGCCCTCCGGCATTCCTCCAAGGAGATGTTATCATCTTCATTTTACAGACTGGGAAACTGGTGTTCAGAGAACGTGATGGATTTTTTTTTTTAAGATTTTATTTATTTATTGACAGACAGAGATCACAACTAGGCAGAGAGGAAGGCAGAGAGAGAGGGGGGAAGCAGGCCCCCTGCTGAGCAGAGAGCCCGATGCGGGGCTCCATCCCAGGACCCTGGGATCATGACCAGAGCCGAAGGCAGAGGCTTAACCCACCTAGACACCTAGGCGCCCGAAAGTGATGGATTTGTCCAAGTCCAATCAGGTGGGCTGCAGAGCTGGGAGTCAACCCAGGTCAGCCTGCTTCCAAAGCCTCGAAGCCTCGTGCACCCCAGGCCTTAGGCTTACAGCCCTAGAGTGTTTAGGATACCTCCCCATTCTTCTTTCCTTGAAGGCCAGCACTCCAGACATTCTGGGAACCCCTCAGGCCAGAGATAATTGAAGACAAAGTCAGAGCTCTTGGGGCTGGTTTGTCATTTACTCCATCAAAATACTCAATCAGCCAGCAAATATTCATTAGTGGGCTGGGTGAGAGGTCTGGCGGGCAGGCAGGCCAGAGGTGTGCAGATCCCAAAATATTTTGAGAGCAAGATGCAACAACGTCTATGCCCAGAGGAGAGGCCATGCTGGCCACCGAGGAAGGAGCTGACCAGGGGGTAAGAGTAAGTAAGTCAGAGTCAATGAAATGCAGACAGGGGCCAAAGGCTCATGTTATGGCCTCAGCTGTCACTATGGGAAAGCAGGGGGCCTGACTACTTCCCTTTCCCAAGCCTGGGGCTCGGGTCCTGCATCTCCCTGGAGCACAGCACAAGGCCGTCCCGGGGCCACTGGGAGGGCCAAGCACAGACTTCGTGCCCGTCTTGGGCTAGCCCAGGTGCCCCAGGTGCCCCAGGCACAGACCCTGGCTCCACTGTCCATTTTCCCTACAGAGACATCCTCTGAGCACTGCCAGCCATTAGCTGGCATCAGCGATGACTGGCTGAGTGGTGGAGGCTGCCTGGAGCCTGGATGCAGAAACTGAGCTAGGAAAAGGGATTTCTTCCTATGTTGGGGGGTGCCCCTGGGGAAAAGGGAAAATCAGTAGGAAAGTCTATGCGGGGCCAGTGTGGTGCCCTCTAATAAGTGCGATTGGGCCCTGGCTCCTCTAGGGTGACAAGGTGACAGGGCGTGGGGCTCAGCTGTTTGGCCTGCTTCAGGACCTCTGGCAGGGAGAGAGGGCAGAAAAACCTGCCCTTCCTGCCATGTGGGGCTCCCTGCCCCCCTCCCTCCCTCCCTCTCACTCAACACTATTTTAAAAATGTTAACTAGAGGCTTACCTGGTCCCCACCCATGTACTCAAGGAGAAGGGGAGGGAGTTCAGCTACATAGACCTACCCCAGTGGCTGGGGAGGGGGAAAAGTGGGTCCTCCCTTCCAGAAGTAGGCTCATTTAGCAAAAGCAGAAGAGAGGGGTCTTTACTAACTTTTAAAAAATGTCTCTTAATCTTAAATTGATTTAAAATTATATCAAATACTAAGCTTTAAAGATATGGAATTTATATTAGCATGCAAGATTTAGGTTTTTTAGTCTATTTTGAGACTAGTCTGTCTTGCTAAAGCTTTCCCTTTGGAACCCAATAACGGTGTAAGAAACTATGACATTGATAGGACATTAATCATCACATTTCTAAGGTGCTTCTGGGTACTTTGCTGGACCTGACCCTGAGAGTCTGGGAAGTAGGAGCCACTAGTATCCCCGTCTTGCAGATGAGGCTACTGGGACTCAGAGATGTCGAATGCATCCATGACCACCTAAGAGGTGGTGAACAGAATCTGGGCTCAGGCTTGAGACTCCAGGCTGACCACTGGACTCCGCAGCCCCTTTTTATGCACAACCTCTGGGGCCAAAAGAGGCAAGAGCCATGTTTAACCTGCCTGCTCATTGCAAGCTGCCCCAGCCCAGAGCACTGAGCTCACACAGACCCGGTTTAGTCAGATCGGGTCCTTATGCTTATATAGGGCTTTGGACTTTCCCCATTCTGTGGCTTGTTAATAATGTCTTAACTTGGAAGAAAAATGAATGTAGGAACAGATGGAGATGGGACATGTTTGTTCCTCATGCCTTCTCTTGAGATCTGTAGGCAAAACCTCTCCAGCATTTGTCGTCCCCGTGCCCAGCCAGCCTGAGTGACCTCAAGTCACAGAAGCTGGCTGGAGGATCACCTTGCACGCATCTTTCCCACTGGTTCATCAGAATAGTCCAGGCAGGCCTGCGGAGAGCGTCCTGCCCACCTCAGCTCTCTCTTCTGCAGATACTAATGGAAGTAGCCTCTTTATCTCTGTGATCATCATGGCTGGGAAAAGTGTGGTCATTGAAAGCCTCAAAGTCAGTAGAGAGTTCTGGAGAGAAAAGGTATATTCACTGGGAGAGAGGACTGGGGAGAGAGAAAGGAAAAAGTGTAGAGAAGAAGAGAAGCAACAGGCACAGGGAGCAGGTAGGGGGTGGGTTTGCCCAGGGCAAGACATGCAGTAGAAACTTGCAGGGCCTGGGAACTCCCTCTGGGGCCACTCCTCACAGTTCTGGGCTTCCTCCATGTTGTTTACACCTAAATATCTCCTGAGCTGGACTGTGGGGAGAGTCTGAGTTGCCGCTGAACCTACTTAACTCTCCCAAGATGCTGAGGCCCCCACAGCTACCCATCTCTACTCCCAGGGCCATGCAGTCAGACCAGCATCCCCTCAAACTTCGGGGCTGTAATAATTGGCTCCTTGCTTAGAGCGAGTGTACCCTAGGAGATTCTAGAATGTACGGGAATTTTGCTCTGACGCTCATACTTAGTGTGCAAAATTCTAGTATGCATTGAACATGAAGGTTTTATAAAATCTGGGCTGAACAAGAAAGATAAACTGTTCTTAAGAAGGGCTGGGCAGCCCTGAGCCAAGGGCTGCCCTGGGCAAGGATACCCATGCCCCCTTCCACATATGCTCCCCGAGTTTGCAGAGAAATACTCACCACTGTATATTGGTGTCATCACTTGCCACAATGGCCACTTAATTCTTGGGAGCAAATCATGGTGGGAAAGCTGGAATGTCATGGCTAAAAGATGAGGGTCATGTTCCGTTCCTCACCAGTCAGGGGTCGAGGTCATCCTCCAAATGTCCCATATAGATGTTCTAAGTGCTCTGCAGATCCAGAAAGAGCTTTTAACCTGACAGCTGACAATAATAACTAAACCTCCCCCAAGGGTCTTCTGTGCTACTTCTGTACGGCCTGCCTTTTGCTTTGAGAGGGAAAAGAGAGGATCCAGTCCCCCCCTCCCAGACCAAAAATGCTCTTCTGTCATTTCTCTGACTAGCAAACTCCAGGTCACCCTTTAAGACACAGCCAAAATTTCACCTTTTCTGCAGACGTTCCCTAATATCTCCCACCTCCAGCCAGGCTGACAGAATCATTCTCCTTTCTGGACTCCCAGAAAAACAAGAGTTTTAAACTTCTCATGTGCGGTATTTTGTCTGTTTACATGTTTGTCTCCAACAGTGGACTGTGAGTTTAGAGGGTAGGGCTGTGTTTTTGGTTTTTTGTTTTTTCATCTTTCTAAGCTGAATTTTTAACCACATTGTTGATAGGGGCTGGACATTTGATAAATGTTTAAGAAGGGAAGGATGAAGGAATAAAATTAATTACTTAAAGATCGGAACACATACAAAGGGGATGAGGCCTCACGTGCAATGAAATTTGAAGAGAGAGTTTGGAAAGGTACATTTTTGTTTAATTTTTTAGAGATTTTTAAAAAAATTTATTTGACTGAGAGAGAGAGAGAAAGCACAAGTAGGCAGAGCAGCAGGGGGAGAGGGAGAAGCAGGTTCCCCACTGAGCAAAGAGCCCCAACATAGGGCTCGATCCCAGGACCCAGGGATCATGACCTGGGCTGAAGGCAGATGCTTAACTGACTAAGCCACCCAGGTAGGAGCTGGGATTCCCCAGGTGCATCTGTGTTTTCTTTTCCTAACAGGTAACGTTACTGTGCAGTTGTCTGTGGGTCTCTCCAGTACTCTTCTAAGTATGGCCGTGCTTATGAACCTTGGGCATTGCGAGCTTCACTTTGATACACAGTGAACTTTGGGCTCCCTGCCTTGGCATCTACTTAGGGTTTTGTCACTAGCATGGTTTTATGTCACATGGCATCTCTCTACCATAAATCACTGTCTGACGAAGGCCCACTTTCATTTCACCTAAAATAGAATACTCAGGAGGGCTAATCTGCTATAATGTAAAGTTAAAGATTAAGGTTAAGTCCTAGTCTAAAATCTCTGAAACATCTGTGCCTCCACTTCCCCTGGGGTAGGTCACTGAGCACACTGGTCCCAGCTGGGCTTGTGACCCCCAGCATCCATCACCAGAGCCAGCAATTCTCTGAGGCAGACCAAGAGGAAAGGCTCAGAGTTTAAAATCTTAAGTATTTACAGGCACATTCTCAGAATTGCATTGCTGGTTTTCTTCACAGGGCAAAGACAGAGGTATGCACTCAGAGAAAAATGAAGCATTTTAAATGGGGTTTGTGCGGGGACATATTTCCGGCCTTGGCACCTGGGGAGCTACATGGGTATGTATGCGTGTGAACATACAGGTGCATTTGGGGCCTGTTAACATGGGCCCCTGATGCTTACCCTTCTCCCTCTGCTACAGAAGGACCCAGCTGCAGTCCCAGAACGATGCTGACAGGAAAAGCCCTTACACAGCCATAGAAATCATAAAGGGGCAAACTGTTCCCTCTTCCTTTGTAAATTAATAAATTTCAAAACCAACTCCTGTAGTATCCAGATGGCCTAAATGTCATGTAACTATCCTTCTCACTTAACACAGCTCCTAAATTTCGGTTGTCTCTTGTTATCTCCGACCATTTCTTTTTTTTTTTTTTTTTTTTTTTAAAGATTTTATTTATTTATTTGAGACAGAGACAGTGCGAGAGAACATGAGCGAGGAGAAGGTCAGAGGGAGAAGCAGACTCCCCATAGAGCTGGGAGCCCGATGTGGGACTCGATCCCGGGACTCCAGGATCATGACCTGAGCCGAAGGCAGTCGTCCAACCAACTGAGCCACCCAGGCGCCCTCTTTTTTTTTTTTTTTTTAAGATTTTATTTCTTTATTTGACACAGAGAGAGAGATCACAAGTAGGCAGCAAGATAGGCAGAGAGAGAGGAGGAAGCAGGCTCCCTGCTGAGCAGAGAGCCTGATGTGGGACTCGATTCCAGGACCCTGGGATCATGACCTGAGCTGAAGGCACAGGCTTTAACCCACTGAGCCACCCAGGTGCCCTTCTCCCACCATTTCTTGAATCTGCAGGCACTCTGCTGGGTAGATATGACGACGAGTTTCGGGGCAAGCCTTTTCTTGGTTTGTGAGGTTTTTTTCCTTCTATTTTCCTTCTGTTAGCCTAGATCTGAAATTTAAACCTGGAGAGTGGGCCAGACAACACTGTGAACTTCTCTCCACAGATAAGCTCCCTCGCAGACATTGCTGGGTGCTTTGGGGTCTGCCGTAGGGGTGGTTTCACACTGTCAGGAGAATTGTTCTGAATGAGATCAAGGGAAGGTGAGGTGAGAAGATTCTGGAAACCAGCTCCCACCGAGTCAGACTTTAGCCAAGCACCTGCTTCAATAAGATGCCAGAGTGATTATTTTTCCATGCAGGAAACGGAGGCCCTAAAGATGCAGTTATGTCCTGAGCTAAGGAGTCCACAGATGGCCTCACTTCTCTGCCCACTGAGGCTTCTGGGGCAGAGACCACCGCTTAATTCAATGATTTATAGCCGATCCAAACATCAGAGCCTAAAGTCTCTGAGATCCAGTGCTCTCATTTTAAAGAACAGGAGACTGAAGGCCAGAGATAGAAAATTAGTTGTCAAGGACTTAGCTTTTTTATTTTTTATTTTTTTAATTTGAAAGAGATAGTGGGAGAGTGAGAGAGCATGAGAAGGGGGAGGGTCAGAGGGAGAAGCAGAGCCCCTGCTGAGCAGGGATCCTGATACAGTACTTGATCCCGGGATTCCAGTATCATGGCCGGAGCCAAAGGCAGTTACTTAACCGACTGAGCCACCCAGGCGCCCTGTCAAAGACTCGTTATCTGACTGTAAGTTCCTTGAGAAATGTTGCATGTCTCATTGATCTTGGTATACCAGTGCCTAGCAGGATAGCTGGCATATAGTGAGCATTCCCCAGAGGCTGATCAAATGACTACTGCATACAGGTGATAGAGTGAATGAATGAATGAATGAATGACTCTATCAGCCAAGATTCTTAGCTGCGAGTAATAGAAATTATATCCAGCAATTTGAGAAGAAATGATTTCTCAAAAAGGTTCTGGTTATCTCACAAAATCTCGGGGAGGGGAGTCACTGGGGGAGCAGGTTCAGAGGTTAAGGCAAACAGGAGTAAAGCCCCCCACTGGAACTCCGCTGTGGGTCACTATGGCCAAACCAACAACTCGTGACTGTGGATGCTGATGCTAGAAGTGCCGGCACCAAGATGTTGTCAGCAAGGTGGGAACCGCTCTGTGAGGTGCCTCCTTCCCCCGGATTCAACGAGATTCAAAGTTGGGGAAATGTGTCTGATTCAAAGAACATGAGTCACATGTCCACACCCAAGGTTCTGGGGAAGCTGAGATGGTCTGCCATTTTTACTATTTTTTTTTTTTAAGGGAAAGGCTTTTCTTTAGTAAATCCTTGCTTTATAAGCTAAGTGAGGAACTCCCCAAACAGAGAAAGGTGCTCAGGTTTGGATGCTAAGGAGCTAAGGAGAGAGAAGATGTCCATTGCCATGAATAAATGAAGACAATGGAGGTACAAGATGTAAATACATTGTGCATTTGGCTAACTCTTGCCTCTATTTGCCCCATTTGGCTGACCCTTGCTACAGGATGTCCTTCCCTCTTGCTCCTCAGTTTCCCCGTTATTTATTTCTGGGAGTCCCTGGAACATATTTCACAAGTTCTATCTGTAGCAGCCATTTTTTCCCTACCCTTCTACAGCACCGCCTGTGATTTCCATCTCTAAGGCCCTCTCCAAAATGAGGACGGTACGTTTGCCATTACTTCTTGTGCCCATTTTTTTTTTTTTTTCTTATCACCTCATGAGGTCCTTCCAGTGAATCAGCAGCACTGTGGTTTCTGACATCAGCCCCATGCCCAGCCCTGAAAGGGGCCTCAAGACCCCCAAGAGAGTTATGTCGAACAAATGGGATTTGTATGATACAACCAGAAGGCAACACTATTATTTTCTTCCATTAAACTTCTAAGTGGTCCACTTGACAGATTATTTAGTTCCCACTTTGAATAAAATCTCAGTGAGGTCCCAAGACTTTTAAAGTCGCTCTTCAATAGTAAAAACAGAAATTCCTTTGCTCATACTAAATAAATGTCGGAGTCTGGTAGATAATGAGAATTCTAAGCTTCACCCCGACTCCAAGCTCTGTCCTCCCCAACTTAGACTTGCTTCAACCTGTAAACCTGAGCGGACAGGAGGGAAGATGCTGTCTGTTGCTTGCACTCTAGGATCTTGGCTGATAGATGAATTTGTTCACTTATACATCTGCGTATCTCTTCGGTCAGCATTTACTGAGTGCCCCTTTTATGCCAGATGCCCTGTTAGGCACTGAGGAGCCTAAGATATTTCCCTACCTACCACCTCTACACCTAAAGCCTCTATTGGCCTACGCTGGCCTCTCCAGGCTAGGAGAGGGGGAAAATAGGATAGGAAAGCTTGTCTTTCTCTTATTCTTTCTCATCTTCTTCTTCTCCTTTTTACTAGCACGAGTATAATTTCTCTTTGGTTTTCCCTGGCAAGGCAGCTACTTGCCTCTTCGGTACCTTAGTGGATTCCTTAGATAGTCTCCTCCAACTGCAACCCCTCGTGGTTCTAGAAGGGCCCTCCTCTGGCGGGTCACTTGTGGGCTTCCTCAGCATCCGCCTCCCCAGATACCTCCATCTCTTTCTGTTGAGACCTTTTGGAACAGGTGCACATGGCAAGATCCTCTTAAAAATCCTCAGTGGGTGTTTCTTCTGTGAATTCCACATCTGGTCTGTAAACATCACGTTCTGTATTGGACCTTCTGGTTATTGCCCAGATTCCCCTTTGGGAAAGAAGGGCTTTTCCCTCCCGGGTGCTATTGCCTAAGGCCATAGCCCTTGACTGATCAGGGCAGCAGTAGAAAGACCTGGCCCCTTTACTCCACTTTGGGACAACTCTGAAGAGCCATTCCAGCTTCAGACACCCTGAGGGGTTGGATGAGACCTTTATGGAGGCTCTACTTTGCCCTCTGTCCCAGTCCCACTTCTGTCCCTTCCCTCCCCCAGGTGCTGATCCCAAGGGCACTCCCTCATGAACCTGCTGAATGCTAATCCCCTCCTCTTGTTGGCTTGTTGGGGAATCCAACTTGCAAAGTACACCAGTGCCATGACTAGGTAAGTGAGAGTAAGCCTCAAACCCAGCCCCCCATCTGGCTCCAGCAGCCTCATTAGCCAGCCTCTCACCTGGGGACAGTCTCCCGAGTCCCTCAAGTAGCAGGGGATGAACATCAGGCTCTCGTGCGGTCTCCAGTAAGCCCCAGTCCCTGGCCTTGGAGATGGCTGAATGGCAAACCTTTGTCCATGGTGTGGGGAGGGGAATTCCATGATGTTGACAAGTCTATCCTAGAAATCCAACTTCTTGGATAGTCCTTATCTCTATCGGTCTGCACACTCTCTTGAGGTGGGCATTGACTAAAGCACACCAAACCATTTCAAAAGCTCTTTTGCTAGTTCTGTATTTCGAAACTGAGCTAGAGAAAGTCCCGTTTTAACACCCCTTACAGGCCGAAGCCATACAGTAGGAGTGAGGAAGGTGTCTCTGACCCTTGCTTTGTGCCATTCTTAGTTACCAGACTTCAGAGCAGTGCTGCTTGAGGCCGAATGTCATCACTTCTATTGATAGTAGTACCTTCATGTCTGCTTGTGCCCTTTCTACTCCAAGGTGGGGCTGGCACATCCTTCCTATAGGCCATTCCTCCCACGGAGATCGCACCCACCAGCCTAGCAGAAGAGCCAGTCTGGGCGAGGCCTCTCTGACCCGGAGCAGTCGAGGTGGCTGGGACTCCAGCTTTATCTTCCTCCCTATTCACTCTCTCCACCCTCCACCCTCCACCCACCACCATCAAATCCATAACAACACCTATTGTTCAGAGCATATGATTCTGCTCTCAACTTTTATATTGAAAACATTTAAAGAATATATAAATTACATATATTAATTTAAAGGTGGTTTGGGAGAGGAAGAAAGGAATCATTACTTATTGATGCTCACTGATTTCAAAAGCCTTAAAAAGAAAGCAAATGTGTGTCTCAAAATTTGGGAAATGCAGCAAGTGCACAACTGGATTGGCTTCTCTTGGAGGGAAGGAAATCCCCAGCTCTCTCTCCCTCCAGATTAATTCCTTCCATTCTCCCTGAATCGGCATAACACAGTGGCCATGGACCACTATTTGTTCACTATTTGTTGAATGACCAAATGATAAACGCACGAGACCTTTCCTGGGCAAAGATTAGTCTCTAAGTCACTGATATTCCAGATGTGGGGGTGTGGGTGGGGAAAGTGTGGTTTTTAAAAACTGGATCTTTCTGCTTAGAAGGCACTACGAATTCAAGTAGAAAAAAACATTCAACACTTTCCTCAATAAGAATCCCAGAATTCTTTTTGAAAAATAGCAAAATCTGGATTTTGGATCTGGTTAAAAGTCATGTTTAACCGTAGATATAAGATATGTTCAGGCTTTGGCTTGAAGCCAAACACAGGAAGTATGATTTTCTGGTGATGGAGTCCAGATGAGCATGAGGATAGACTCCTAAAGTCACAAATTGAGAGCTGGTTTTGTTTGGAGGACTAGCAGGCAAATGTTGGGAAGGGGTGACTTCCCATCCAATCCAATAAATGGCAGGACTAGGGCCTGATGGGTATTACATGAGATAACACATGTGCAGGGTCCAAGCTAGTACCATCCGAGAGTGAATGCCCCCTGAAATTTTGCACCCCAGCCCTGACATGTGACAATACATTGAAAGTTGTAAGGGTGCCTGGGTGGCTCAGTGGGTTAAGCCACTACCTTCGGCTCAGGTCATGATCTCAGGGTCCTGGGATCGAGTCCCGCATCGGGCTCTCTGCTCAGCAGGGAGCCTGCTTCCTCCTCTCTCTCTCTGCCTGCCTCTCTGCCTACTTGTAATCTCTCTCTGTCAAATAAATAAATAAATCTTAAAAAAAAAAAAAAAAAAGAAAGTTGTAAAATGCTGAAGAAATAGCCCAGCCTTCCAAGAGCTCCTCTCCTATTAGATCTCACCCATCCCAACCTAATTTCCAGCTGCATCCTGGGTCACCCTGTTACTCTAACAGGCTTACCAAGGCCCTCTATCTTCCACCTGCCCACCACAGCCCAGGTGTCTGCTCTCTACCAAGTCTATGTGTTAACTATTATTGGTCTCCATCTATCCCATTCTTCTAAGGGTATGTGTGCTCTACAGAAGAGAGAGGAAGCTAGAGATCCAGTCTTGCCCCGCATGAAAACAAGTCATATTCTTCTGGGGTCACAGACTGTGTTGCCAAGCTGTCCAGTTTAGGGTTGGGGGACAGGTGGAGAGATTTGCTGGGAGATGGGTGGTTACTCCCATTTTAAGCAGCTTGGCAGTTTTGCCTAGTGATGCCCTCTGCTGCCCTCTGTGGCCAAAAGATCATTGTCTCTAGAGACACTCCTCTAAATCCTGGAATCCATCTCTTTCCGCCATCATCTTTTAAAGCTTTTCTCCTGTAGTACTCCATGGCATTAAAGAGCAAAAATGGGGCACTCAAGACATAGGCCTGCGTTGGGTTTACACTCTCAGCTCCTTCCTGCAGAGGTTTTTGAACTGAGTCCTGGAAGAAATCGTCAGAGGTCATTGGGCTGCTCAGCTCTGCTCTAAGCAAGGCTGGGTCCAATCCTTCTATAGAGGACTTTGGTGAATTTCTCAGACACTGCCCAAATCCCAGACTCTTCAAAGTTACTCACTGGGATTTTCATAATATCCATGCGGTTGTTTATTGGAGCTTGAGGACCTTTCACTTAGAGGGCAAAATCCCAATTAGAAGATGGGCAGGCTGGCTGTGGGGAAGAAGCAATATTCATGTGTTAGATGTGTTGAGTGATGCTTTACTTTTCCTCTCTCTTTTAAAATATCAAAAAATTTAATTTCATAAGCTCAGCATTGCTAAAATATTCTATGTAGGTTGGAGGTGCTGCTTTGTGACTTGCAAGCATAGCCCGGGACTCGAGAATTTTCTCCTTCCTTGGGCAGTGAACATCCTGAGCACCTGGAAGTCACCAAAACACCTGTTTCTTCTCCCACTCCAGGACCACGTGAGACAAGTAAGCCTATTGTTGATTAAGGGAGCACTGTGTTCTACCAATCTCTTTATTAAGATAAATAAATGTGTCCACGAGCCCTGGATGGCTGGAGAAGCCCAGTGAAATCTCTCTTATTTCTGAAACCCACCAGCCTCAAGAAATGGCTCCCTAGAGAGATTTGCAATATTTGTTGGAATCCCTTGGCTGTCAGGCGTGATGTTTGATTTCAAAGTCTGTGTACACAGTGCTCATGGCTCTAGGAAAATAAGAAAATGTGCCTGGTTCCCCAGTTTTCGGCAAGTTTTCTCCTTTTCCTATTCTGTTTTCCAGTGCCTTCCAAAGGCCCTGAAAAGTAGCCCCACCCCTCCTGGTGTGCAAAGGAAAAATGTTTGCTTTGTATTTTGGTGATAACACAGACCTATACCAAAAAAAGTTCTGTTTATGATTTTTTCTTGATATTTATTTTTGAATTGTGGTAAAAAAAATAAAAAAGCTAGCATTAAATTTACCACCCTAACCATTTTTAAGTGTACAGTGCAGCAGAGTTCAATACATTCACATTTTGTCCAACAGATTCTAGAATTTTTTCATCTTGCACAAGCAAAACAGTACACCCTTTACCTACTAATTTCCATCCCATCCCCCCCTACAAGCACCTTTCTACTTTGTTCCTGTGAATTTCATTCCTGTAGATACATCATAATAGCTGAATCATAAAGTATTTGTCCTTTTGTGACTGGCTTTTCTCACTTTGCATAAAGTCCTGCAGTTTCATTATGTAGAACATTTATAAAACATGGCAAAGATTATGGGGAAAACGTACAGCAAGCCTCTCAATGTGAGGGCTACCAGTCCCATAGCCTTTGCTTTCTCTTCTCTTCCACTCACACCCTATGAAACTTTTCTCAAAGCTTGGAAGACTGAGCCTCCCCTGTCCCATCCTGAGGTCTGGATCAACACAATGTAGGTAGTAAGTGGGGTGGAATTCTTGGGAGAGCAAATCGAGGCACATGGAGAGCATAGGTGCGCATCTGAAAATCCCGGAGCTCTAATGGCCCGCCCCCTTAGATCTCTGATTTCTCCACACTCAACACCTGCCGACTTGATGTTCCTAGCGCTTCAGTAAAATATTGGAGACACATAGGGCAGGTCTGATATCCTGTGATTTGAGGACTCGCTGTCAATTCTTATCCCCAAATCACACTAGGAAGCCAGACTGACTTGTCCAATTCTCAATCAGTCCAGGCCTGCGCGGTGGTGGTCAGGCGTTCGGAGCAGAGTCAGAGTGCAGCAAGCCCTCGCTCGAAGAGAGGGCTTGCCTGTCGCGCATCCTCATCAAAGTCACACAGTCCAACACGACCCTTCAAGCAAACAGGTGAGGGATGGGAAGAGCAGATGAAGCCCTAGCTCTATATCACTGCACTGTTTTCCTCAGACCCGACAGGAGCAGGTGATCGGTTTCCCTGTCTCTTCTTTCGGATGGCAACGTCAGCTGCGTTCTGAGGGGGAAAATGCAACGCCTAGGCTCGAAGCGCCGCTGCTGGGCCCTCGGAATTATCCCTGGAGGGCCCAGGAACCAGGCTGCAGATCGAGGGACGCGGGAGCGGCACTGCGGAGCGGCTCTGCGTGGTGTGGCAGCGCACGGGACCCTCTGAGCTCGCGGCCATGCCCTGTCCCAAAGGTACGACAGAGGTGAAAGGACGCCTAGGTGCAAAGGGGCACTCCCATTGTCCGCGGCACTCCCGGAGACGGACTGCTCGCGGCCGGTTAGCCCCACTTAGGTTGCGCTTGCCCGGTGCGGAGTCCCACCTTGCCACAAGCCACCCCGCCGACCTCATAAACAACTTCTGGAACTGCACCGGGAGGAGGCGGGGCGGGCGGGCCGCGACGGAGCAGAGCGCGGGGGCAGGGGGCGGGCCGGGGTCAGGGCAGAGGCTGCGGCCGCGCCTCCCCATTGGCCGGGACGCAGTGGGCTGCCCGGGCGCGCGGCGCGGCGCGGGCGGGGTGGGCGGGGGCGGGGCCTGCCGGCGCACGCCCGCCCCCGCCCCCTGCGCCCGCGCCCCCCGCGCCCTCCCCCGCCCGGCCGCAGGAGTTTTTAAAGTGGGCTGGCGGCCCCGGGAGCCGGACATTTGAGAGCGGTCCGCGGCACATCCCGTGCACTCAACGCAGCGCTATCCTGAGGCGGCTGTACAATCCTCGGCAGTGTCCTGAGACTGTATGGTCACCTCCGCGGTCGCGCCCGCCCGCCCTTGGACTCTTCCAACTCCAGTCGTTGCAGCCACTTCTTATCTTTATTTTTTGAAAACCCAGAAAAGTGACTTCTCTTCGTGGGAAAAAGGAACTAAGGTCCCGCTCTCGCGGCCCTCTTTTTGGGTTTGACAGCCTCCTCCCACTCCTGTCCCCGACCCCGCCTCCCCGTGCAGGTTCCTCCCCGGGACCTTTCTCCACCCTCCTCCCCGCACCTAGCCAGCAGCCCGCAAACTTCCACCTGACGGTGCGGGGCGCTCGGGACCTGCGAGCACCCTGGACCTTTAACACCCGCCCAGGCCACAAGGAGTAGGCGAGGGCAACAGCGAAGGCGGCGACTGAAATCCCCACCGGCCGGGGAGCTCAGGTGTCTGGCGTCTCACAGCGCCACGGCGACAATGACAGCTGACAAGGAGAAGAAAAGGTAAGCGGGCGTCTGCGCCGGCCAGGGAGCTGGTCTGAGGGGGATGGCCACGCCGTATGGGGCCGGAGCGACCGAGAGCGTCTAGGAGACGAGTCTGCAGGGGTGTTTGAGGCCGGAGGATCGGTGTGGAGGGCTTTGGCTGAGGGCGGGAGAGCAGGTGCCCCGTCTGCGGACGCGGCGCTTCGGCTTCGCAGTGGAGGGGTCTGTGGCCCCGCAGTGGAGGGGTTTGTGGCCCGAAGAAGTCGCGAGTCTGCGCGCGCGATGAGGCCAGGAGGCCCAGGGAGATGGCCCTGGAGGTCGGAGGGTCTGTGGCGCATGGAACCTTTCCAGATCGCCGCGGCTCCAGCGCCCCCACCAACCCCCCCGCCTCCCAACTCTTGTGGTCAGCATGTTGAAATGTTTCTGGGTTGACTTGACCCAGGTCAACTTTTAACCTTTTCCGGTTTCGCTTGTGGGGCACCATCCACTAGTCTCTTTTCCTTGGGACCCCATGGGTCCTTCCAAATGAGCTGCTGTAATCGCACTGAGCCGCACTCTGGCTAGGGGCCGGAGACGGAGCGCCGCGCTGGGACGCGCCTCCGCGGAGGGGCCAGGACGCTTCAAAGGGCCTTACTCCGGGTTTGCAGACCCCACTGAGGCTTGGAGATCCTCTTCCAGATCCTGCACCTTGCCTCGGGAGGAGAGTGTGTGGTGGGCCGGGTTGCCTCGCGAGGGCAGATGCGTTGGTGTGCCGGGAGAGAATGGAGACACCGGGTGGCCCCCGGCGGGTCCTGGTGTTTCTCTCTCAAGAGGGCAGAGAAGGGCAGGCGCGATCTGCCCGTCTGCCCTCGCGAGCCTCTCCGCACTGGGTGAGAGGCAATTACGGCCAACTCTCACTGCCTTCCCGCCCCCTCCCGGCCGCTCCCCGCCCGGTCCACTCCGGCCACGGGTGTGAATACACCGATTGGCCACGCAAGCGTGGGTACGGCCTCGCCTCCCACGATCGTGCGAGAGTAGCCGCTTGGTCCCCTACTCCTCTGATCCCGGCGGGGCTGTCCCGGTGGGCTGGCGTTTTCAGTCCCATCCTCAGCGGCGGCTTGGCGGGGCTGGATTTTGGTGGGAATAGAATAGAACGCCCGGCCTGTGCCCGGGCGGATCAGCCGCAGGGGTGCGGGGTGGTGTGCGGGGATGAAGGAAGCGAGCCGCGAAGGGAGGAGGTGACTGGCCCCGAGAGCTCAGTGCCTGGGTTGATTTGTTCTTGTTCAGACTTCCACTGTGGAACTTGTGCCAGAAACCGGTATCTTCTGGTGGAAAGCGGCGGTTCCCACCTCGGGGCGCCGATAAGGATTTGATAAACCGGAGGGAATCGTTCGCATTCTGGTCCGCCGCCGGGGCCCTCACTCCTGTGTTTCTGGGGGACCCGGCTCCCCTTTCCCGGCCGCACCCCCCCTCCCGTGCCATTGTGGCATCCCCGGGCCTGAGACGGGTGAGGGACCTTGGGCCCCAGGGGCCTCGCAGCTCCCCCGGGGGCCTGTGTCATTTGAGGGCCGCTAAGGAAGGAAGAGACCTGAAGATCCCGACACAGTTTGTATAACGAACATAGCCTGCATCATGATGGCAATATAAAGACTGAACAACCAAATCACAAAATTGTAGTCAGCTCTTCTGAGCGCGCTTTGGCTCTGGCGCCGGCGAGGAAACTTATGGTATTTTATACAACTTCGATGGCTATCGGTGACTGTCGCAATCGCGGAGGTGGGGCCTGATGGCAATCTTGATAGTTGTGTGAAGCGTTAGCTTCTCCCCGGGTCCTTGTGTTCTGTATATTAATCTCAAAGGAAACTTGGGAGCCGGGAAATAATACTTTGGCTTGCTGTAATGCCTCCTTCGTTAGAGATGGAGGGCGCTTGAATAGGAGAAGAAAAGAAATTCGATAAGAATTATTCTTGGGACCGCCTGGTGAGCCGCTTTAAAGGAGCTCGTGGTCGCGCCCAGTGTGTCCGCCCTCGGCGACTTGCTTGGATGTTTGTGTTGCAGACTCAGGACAAACGGTGTGCCCCTCGCCCTCCAGAGTCCCGTGAAGGGTGGTCTAATGTTGGGCTGTTTTGAAATCTGTATTTGCTTTTCACTCTGGCTGTTTGTTCACTGCAGGCTCCTTGGGGGGGGAACAAGGGGGTCATGAAAGCATGTTAACCCATACATTCAAAGTTAGATGAAATACTAAGTGTCTTGTCCTTAGCATTCCAGAAGTGCCTCACAAGTGCAGTGTGATGCCTGCTGAAGGGGCTCTTGTGATGATGATTCTGCAACATTGGTTCTTAAGATTTGTCCCATGTCTGGTTCAGGGGAGCCGTTTCTTTCCCAAAATTCAAGATGCTCAGAACATTTGCAGTGTTCCTTCTAACAACAGCCCTCTTTCAAGAAGTGGGCATGATTATTTTGTTCCAAAACGTTCATGCCTAGATGGATATGTTAATGTTTAATAATAGAGTTTGCTTTCTACATGTTGGCAGTGGGGCTGGCTGGTTGGCCTCCAAGTGCATTTTGGTGGTAGTGGGCATTCCCACTGATTCCAAACTTGCTCAGTTTGAACACACACCTTTCTGTACCAATCTGTCAGGTGGAAGTGGGGTTTTATTAAGGTTCCTGATTCTGTTAACAGCTACAGAGTGTCTGGGGCGCCTGAGTGGCTCAGTCGGTTGAACATCGGACTCCTGATTTCAGCTCAGGTCTTGATCTCAGGGTGGTGAGTTCAACCCCAAGCTCTGCAGGCCAGTGGGCTCCATGCTGGGTGTGGAGCCTATTTAAAAAGAGCTAGAGGGTGTCTCGCTTCCTGATGAAACAGTTTCTGAGTCTTTTCCTGGGGAGAGAGGAGTTTGGAAGTTCTTAGGTGTGTGGGGATTGGAGAGTGGTTCAGGTAAATGTAAATGAGATCTTTGGATAATCCTGGAGCAAAGTCCACTCCAAAGCCAGACCCAGCTCTGAGCACCTTTCTGGAATGCTTAGATCACTTAATGCAGGGCGGTGGTGGAAGGGGAGTTGGAGACACCTGGACCAGAAGTTTTCCAACTGCTCTCTCCTCTTTCCCCTGTCAGCTGAACTTGGTTGCTCCTCTGCTAAGAGGAAGTGTCTGCTAAGACAAAACCATAGCCCATCTTTTCCCAATTCTGATGGGAAAACTATTGGTAGGCAGCTTTTCTCAATTTAAGTATATTTTCCATAAATATTCTGTTATCATTTGCTATCTCTGTCCACTGCATTACCAGAAATCACCAGAATGCAGGGTTAATAAGGAATTGGCCTAACACATTCTAGGTCCAGGTACTTCTTACTTAATTCATACAGCTTTCACGAAGTTCAAAAAGAATGCTGTGGTCTCGGATTATTTTTTTGCTTTTCCTTCTGTGTTGCTGATGGGGAGCTTAACGATCATTTTATAAGGGCCCATGGAAATCATCTAGTTTGAGGCCCAGAGAAATTCAGTGACTTTTCCAGTCACAAGGAAAGTTAGTGCTGGTCAGAATCAGAACCCTGGTTCATTGCTTTCAATTAATTACGTATTTTCCAATTGTTGACAAAAATAATATCCCCAGGCCTGAAATGCTTCTAAACAGTGAGAATGATTTCCAAAGGATTACGGGGCCCTCTCACCCACCCCTGCCAAATCACTGAACCTTGTAGAAGGGAGATTTGCTCTTCTAGATAATTATAAAAGACTTCCAAGTTGCAGCAGCAGTGGCTCTGTTTGTTTTTTGGAAAATAGGAAGCAGAGTTGGCGCGGGTTCCATTGTCTATAAACTTCGGGAAGTTTGAATTCAATTGTCTTAGTGCTCTCCCTTTATTTCACTTAGAAAAAAAGTTTACTTATATGTGGACCTCGTTAAACAAAACCAATGCAAGGACTGTTGCACAGCAGAGCAGGTTGCTTTGTGAAGGAGAGAACCCCCTTTCAGCAGAGACATTTAAGCAGCTGCTAGATTGATTCCTGTCCTGAGTGAGTGGGCATTTTCTCTAGGAGTGAAAACTGTGAGACTCAAAACTATTTATTTCACTTAGAATGTAAATCAGTCAGTTTGCGTGTGTGTGTGTGTGTGTGTGTGTGTGTGTGTGTAGGGTGATCCTCAACTCTCTCTAGGAATTTATGGTATAAAATGTTTACAGGTAGAAGGAACCAATTAGATAATTCTCAGTGCTCCAGGATTTCAGCCCCATACATTTGAAAATACTTGCTGTCATGTCTTCTCAAGATTTAGGCTTTTCTCCTTTTCAAGAAATCTGTCTAGTAGCATTTGCTTTTTATGTATTTTCTCCAGTCCTGTCTTATAGCAACATGACTTTTCATTTTAACCTAATGAAGTCTCCCTTTTGCTTCTAGTACTGCCTGTCTCTGATAGTTCACCACTAATAGTTCTCCTGGAACTGCCAATATTGTGGAGTTAGCAGTGTTTGCTCCCGGAGCCCCCAGTCCCATGATGTCCATTTTCATGATAAAAACCAGCTCTGCTGTTCACAGCCTGATATAAATCAGTAAGACAACAGATGTGTGTTGAACCCTTGCTCCTACTCTGAATAAAATGCTAAAGAAGAGCCGAAGAGGGGCGCCTGGGTGGCTCAATGGGTTAAAGCCTCTGCCTTCGGCTCAGGTCATGATCTTGGGGTCTTGGGATCAAGCCCCGCATCAGGTTCTCTGCTCAGCAGGGAGCCTGCTTCCCCCTCTCTCTCTGCCTACCTCTCTGCCTGCCTCTCTGTGTATTTGTGATCTCTCTCTCTCTATCAAATAAATAAGTAAATAATCTTAAAAAAAAAAAAAAAGAAGAACAGCAGAAGAAATAGGAGATAGGAGATACGGTGCTTTCAGTTGCTTCGTTTGACTGATGGGGGGAGGAGGACACATAGGGAAGCTTACCTAAATACATAGATAGAGCAGCTTACATGTAACTTTTTTTGTTGAGATCAAATCCTTTGAAGGTAAAGATGCGAAGCTCTTGGAGCTCTTCAGGCAGTAATCACACACACAAGCACAGTTATTGAAAAGTATTGTGCGTGTTGGTGTGTGGGAGAATTGATCCATAGTTTTCCCTGGAATCATTCAGGGCAGGTGCTGACCACCAGCATAGAGACTGGCTCTGGTAGGTCAGATGTTGGTGGTCAGGGTTGGGGGTAATGAGAGTAAAGAAAATGTGGAGGGTTCAGGAGTGTTCCCTGTTGTGTACTTCCGTGTTTTGGACAGGCCCCAAAGATGAATGTTTGCTGTTCTTTAGAACTTTTGGGTAAAGGGCACTGGAGTAAGTGTCCAGTAAGGTTCTGGGAGTAAGAGGGATAGAGATTGTGGTCCCTCTGAGGATAACCATGCAGACAGTTATGACTTCAAGAAGGAGGGAGGACTTCTTCAAGAGGGAGTTTCTTAACCTGGGATTTGTGAGTAGGCTTCAGGGGGTGAACTGTGAGCCTCTGAAATTAGGTGCAAGATATGATATATATAAGCCATTTTTTAAAAAAGTTCCCCCTGAGGGAATTCTGCCCAGCTCTCGAAGGTTCTATGATCTGAGAAAGACAAGCCTTTGTTCAATGTCTGATTTGGTGATTGCCTTAAATTTCAAGATCTTTCTGTTCCGGTCCTAGATTTCACCGCCAGTGTCTCTCCCTGTCTTGGAGATGGGGGAGGGGGTTGGGTGTGTGTGTACCTAGTAAAGATTCTGTGGTGCACCTAAAGCTTAACTGTACCTGGCTGGTAGAGTTAAGCTACAGGGCTGCCTTCAGTCATGGACTGGAAGGGGAGTGAGTGCACAGCCCAGGGTTAGTTCTGGTGTGATTCATTTCCTTTTCCTCCTCCCCACACCGCCCCCCCCCCCCACACACCCAGGGTAGGAGGGGCAGAGGGAGAATCTTAAGCAGGCTCCACACCCAGAACAAGCCTCTGGACAGCATCCTACAACTTGAAGATCATGACCTGAGCTGAAATCAAGACTCAGACACTTAACTGCCTGAGGCCCCCCAGGAACCCCACAGTATGATTCATTTTCTCAATGCTTCTTAAAAGAGCCATGAAAATTTGTCACATTTTCCATCATCCTCCAAGCAGTTATTTGGTGGTCCTTTTATATTGCGCTAAGAATGTGTGTGTCCTTAAGAGAAATCATATATGCAGTAGGACAAAACCATAAACCCTGAACATTTTAGTCTCCTTTGTGCAGGCTCTGTTCTCAGAACGTTCCATGGATTCACTCTTTTAATTCTAGCAACCTTGTGGCATGAGCCCTGTTATTATCCCAATTTCACTGTTGGGAATGCTGAAGTGTATAGAAAGGTAACTGTCAAAGGTCAGATCAGTGGGATTGGGATTTGAATTGGGCAAAGTGTCTCTATAGTCTATACATTTAACCAGAGGTTCATTCCCCCAACCTTTTCTAAGCTGTCTCTGAAGTATTTAATACCATGCCTGACAGTGGTAAGTACTCTATAAATGATAACTGCTTTTGCTGTTGTAGTTATAATTATTATAATTGCTTTTTTGTGACTCATCTCTGTATTGAGCCTCACACACAGACAGGGATTGAAGATCTGAAGGGTGGACTTAGAAGTCCTGGAAATTTTTCTTTTTCGTGGGTTTCCCTCAATTCGGACAGGAGGTAGTTCTCTACCGCCCCCAAGAAGTTCAAAGCTTTCCACCTCCCACACTTCACTGGTGGCAGGACTTCAATAATTCCTTTAGCCTTCAGACTCCATTGTGCAGAATAACCTGTTAGAAGTCTTCCTCCGTGGCTTCTGAAGAACCATCTCCAAATCAAGATTCACAAGACTTCCTCTGGCGCTTTTGATCTTTTGAAATTGCAAGGACAGGAAGGAAAGAATGGATGGGGGAATAAAGAATAGCTAAGACCGTTGCAATAATAATATGTTGCATTTTTATAGAGCCCTCTCTCTGAGGAGCCCTGAGCCTTCACAGCCATCACTGGCTTCAGCACCGTGAGCCTAGAAGGGTTTGCTTTGCTGAGTTTTCCCCATGCTGTAAACCGTAAGTGCACCGACAGTTATCATAACCAAGAGATATCTTATGTGCCTGTCACCATAGATATGCTAGTCATGCATGAGTATGTGCTCCTCACAGCCTCTGTGATTTCCAGGCAGAGTTTGGGTACAATTTGGTGCCAGTTGTCTGGTCCTGTTAATTGAAAACCACAGACTGGCTTGCAAGTATGAAGTCAAGAAGAGTGGCAGGGCCCTTTGAGATCTCTGGAGTCAAGGAGACAGGTGCAGAATAGGTTAGAATGTCCTCCATGTGTAGGTAGCCTTTCGTTTTCCTAGTTTCTCTAGAAATACTGGTTTGCTGGATGGCCTCAGGCTGTTTCTGGGGTGCCACTTGTACATCAGCAAAATTCTTACATGGCATGACCACCGGAGGCTTCGCATATTCCCAGCATGTACATGCTTCCCCACTAATTTGGGACAAGTCTTTAGTTTTAATGTTATAGGTAATTTCCCTGCAAGATAATGACTCTGGGAAGCAGTGCCTTTTCTCACGTGGGAAGATATTTCAGAAAGGGTGGTTTGTTAGTAAAGAGAATGACCCATTAAAAAAAAAAGTGTATTTATCTGTCACACACCCAGCTGGCACTTCTCCAATTCTCTGAAGCCTTGGAAGTGGATTGTTAGAACTCTCTTATATGCCTCCAGTGACTTCCTGCATCTCCTTTCTAGGGCCCCTCCAATTAAAAAACAAAAAACAAAAACAAAAAAACCCCAGAGGTTAGTTCTAGGAATCTTAGCATTATTGGTTTTACTGGGTTAGGCTATGTAACAAAACCCATGAGTGAGGAAAATGACTCCATTATACCATACTTGTGATGGTGCTGCTGGAGAGGGGAGCCTCCATTGCTGTGCTGGCTTCTTGCAAATGCTGGGGGGTACAGCCACTATTACAGTTTTTGTAAAAGTCAATCAGCTCCATGACTTTAGTTGTTTAGTTGTGACTTAAGTTGACTCCCTCAGTCTCATTTTCAGTCCGAGGCTCCCTGCTCTTGTGGGAATCAGCGGGTTGCTATGAATAAGAGACAAGTCCTCAATCTGAGACCATTCGAAAGCATTTTGTAAATCCTTTAAAATATATCAGTGAGATCATATGGTTATTGGTGGTGGTAATCCTTTAAGTCCCTGGGCTGTGTGTCTAGCCACAGAGTGTTTTTTTTCCCCTGTGTCTTGATATTGTATTAACAGATAACACATATTGTACTCTTGATACAAAAGTTTCAAAAAGATTTGTCTTGTATGATGATACTTGTCCTGACTGCCCTTGGGTTGGGGGCAGGGGGAAGGAAGGGCAAAACATTATCCTAATTTTATACTTGAGAAATGGAGCTGCTGGCAGAAGCAAGCCACACTGTCTGCAGTGAAACCTACCACCAGACCCAGGTGTCCTCGGTGAGGATAGGCTCCCTAGGTATTCCTGGGGCTCCTATTAAAAGGTAATAAAGATCCAAGAGCACAAAAGGGGTGACTCAAACTTCAATGGTAACTATCCGCATTACTAATGAGTAATTACAGCAAATATTTACCGGGCTCCTTCCTACCTTTACAACTTCCTGTTGCTGAAGCACTTTGGAGTATTGAGAAAGATTGTCCTAGAAAAAGACGTCATACACAGTTGCAGGAGAGTGGCTTTAAGCACACACCAGAAAATTGGTTGCTTTGCTCTGTTTATGAATTCCACAGGGAAACAACAGAGAATTGTGCTCACGAGGGGCTGTTTGAGGATCCATTCCTTGGAACTTTAAAACAAACTTTTAAAAAATCAATTCTGGATGATCGGATATCTAAGAAAACAGGACCCAAGATGGTTTTACAGTTTATTCTAGAATTTAAAAGACTGCTAAGTGAAATGTTTGAGTTCAAGCACAGGTCCTTTGGTCAACAGACATAATCTCTGAAATATTTTTCTGAATGAGGACTGTCGTGCATAGTGGAGTAAACTAGGGTATGTAAAATATGCCATGTGGGGCACTGCAGGGAGCTAGAAGACTACTACCATTCACTTAATAAAGATTCCAGAGCAAATCCTGATAATGCTCATTTCCTATACCCTTTGCTTAAAGATCATTTCAGTGAAATTTGCTTTCTTCAGTGTCTAAACCACTGTCCCCTTGTATTCCTCTCCCGTGTTTCCAAGAGTCCTCAGATGCTATTTTCGAATGGCAGTATTCACTCCAGGACTGGCTAAGGCCGATGAAGCTAATTTTGGTGCCTGGGGTAAAGGGAGAGAGAAGTTCTCTGCGGAGCCAAAAGGGCTTTCTGGTGCCTGGGGTTGGAGAAGCATGGTGTTAGGCAGACACACTGCATTTCACCTTTAGAACCTTTATTTGTGCGCTTGCACAACAAATGTTTACCCAGATATTAAGATAAGAAAAGTATGAAGGTCACATTTCGCTGGTGAGAGGGGAGCTTCTATAAATGTAACCATATCACTCTGCCGCAGAAGTCTGTCCTTTATTCTATACCAGGGACTTAGGGGAATTAATGGTGGGTGGGGCATGGGAACCAGGCCCTTCTCAGTCTTCTGGCTTCCTTGCCTGCGCCCTGCAGGTCCTGGCCCCGCTGATGTGCCCCTCCCATTAGGCGAGGCCCTTAGGGGTAGTCAAGAAGTCCGAGGAAATTGGAGTCCACTGTGTGGCCCTGCTCTCCGGAGCCTTATGCTGCGTAGAAATTGGTGCCCTGTGCATTTCCCTGCTATCTGACAGGCTAGGGAGCAGGCTGGCTGCAAAAATAGCTTTCCTAGCCTCTCAGAAGAGGTTTGCATGGTGCTGATACTGCCCCTATTTTAGGCAGGGTGGTCATGGCCTCAGAGCACAGAAAATCTTCAGGGTGAGAAAGGGGTTTCTTTTGTGGCGGATTTGAGTGCTTCTCCTAAAGATCTCTAAGAGTTAGCTTCGCTCAGAGCCTGAATGAAGACATGGATCCTTGGCCCAGTTTCCTTCCCAAGAGCAGCCTACACGGCCCTGCAAGTTCATCTCACTGATCGTACAGGACCCCACCCCAGCTCTCTCCCCATCTACCATCCCCTGGACATGCTGTCACCCCCGAGAGCAGGGTGATATCTAACCATCTAATGGTTCTTTGTAACTTCGTCGCCAGGCATGACACCTGGCTATGTAGCCCCCCTCCCTCTGCCCTAAGAGCATGTTGCCCCCAGATCACAGGACCCCATCCCACCTGGATTCCCCTCAACCAAGTCCTTCTATCTTGGATGCTTCCCTCCTCTCTCTCTACTCAAATATCCCCCACTTTCCTAGGGCAAGCCCAAGGGCTCCCACTCCAGCAAAGCCTTCCACGGTAATTCCCCTGTCGCTGCCTCCTCTCTACTCCGTGGCTCTTCCGTAGGTTTGCCAAAGAGCCTGCCAGATTCTGTTCCCTTGTTATCTAACGACATTTTATGTGTTCTGTCTTTCCAACTAGATTCCGTGTTGCTTAAGGGCTAGGATGTCTCACTTTTTGCTGGGCTCTGTCAGACTTTCCGTATTTCAAGTCCCTGAAATCATACTTCATTTTTTAAAATCATAGACTTGCATTTTTGCTGTCCTTCGGGCTGCTTGGAAAGCCGGCCCCTGGGTTCTGCTTTTCTCATTCATGTAGGTTTGAGCCCTTTACTCGTTTTCCTTTAAAAAGGAAAAGGAAAACTTGGGGGAGCCATAGGCAGGTCTTGTGGTTACTGGATCTTATGTAAAATGCAAGAATCAGGCTAGTATTATGTTAATGCTTCTCTTCAGGAAAGCCTGCCCGGTACACCCAGGCAAGTGTCCGCCCAACTAACAAGTAGTCCAGCTTTAGTCTCAAAGTGTGAAAGACCAGCCAAGAAAATGTGTACAGGAGAGTACACAGCTCTCAGCTCAGAAATCACCTTCCCTAGGGAGCCTTCCCTGATCAGCAGTGCATTGGTTACCCCTTATCTATATAGTCTTCAGTCTGTATTTTATTATTTGTATGATGCTTTTATAACTTGCTTTCGAATATGTTTGTGTGTATGTTGTCCCAAAAACATTTAGGTGGTAAGCCCTTCCTGAGCAGGAACCAGTCGTCTTTTTCTTTTCTTTTTTCCTATTAAACTTGCAGTATTATTCAGGTTTGATTTTAACAAATGTTTAACAAAAGAAAGCCCACAGGAAGGGGTGGAGCCCATGGGGGGATGTCCCCTTCCCTCCTATCCCCTCCTCTCCCTCCTCAGCTAAAGGGATTTAAGGGTAGACAGAGGGGAGGGAACTGGTCCCCAGTCTGTAGAGGTAGTGATTGGGGTAAAGGGCCAGGGGGAACAAGGGATGGTCCTCTTTTTCTGTTCTTTCTTCCTGTGTATGTCACCCAGTATACAGGCCCACATTTGGGTGCCTGGTGGTTCTTTATAGACTCAGTGTTTCTGTGTCCAGAATTTGGGGTGTTTAGTACAGGGGGTTGAAGCACAGGCAGAAACCTTTGCTCAGATCAACTGACTCTTTCTCCTTGATCACCCACCACGCATGTAGTGAGGTCTGTGTGTAAATGCGTATAAGTTTACCTGCCACAGTCAGGGGTCATGCCAGGCAATGAAGTTGCAAAGAACCATTAGATGGACCCTGCCCTCAGGGGTTATAGTCTAGTTTTGAGATAAAGAATCCCTAAAATTGTTTGTTTACAACACTGCAAGATGATTATGCTGATGAGGACTCTAGGCCCCTCTTTAAGATGTTACTGTCTTGTTGGGTAGTTAGGAAACTCACTCAGATAAAAGATGGAGCAAACAGAGGAATGTTAGTCATAATTATGTGAGTGTGAATAAGGGTAAATCTAGTGCGTTGTGAATACTTAGAAAGGGAGAAGGTCAGCATTGCCTGGAGGGCCATTTAGCAGAGGAGCATTAAATCTAGATCTTGAACATCGGGTAGAACTCAGATAGGCGTGTGGGTATGGGGCGTTCCAGTTGGGGTGAACAGCATAAGCCAGAGGAAGAGGCAGGAATAAACAGGCCGGGCATGCCAGGACCGCTGAGCTGGCTCCTTCCACAGCTGAGTCCAGAGCGCTGGTAACGGACAGGAGGTGAGGACCATGCCTGGGCTGGTATAGGGGAAGTAGGAATAGTCCTTCCTGAGTCCTATTGCAATGGAATCTTTGGGCTGCCTTGGGGCCGCCGGAGCTTCTGCTGCCTCTGTTGAGAATTAGTGAGACATGGGGGAGCTGCTTAGGCCACCTCGGTTACCTGCCAACCCGGAGCCTGGCTCTCAAGTGAATACCCCGGGGTACCTGGAGCAGGCAGTGATTATTCTCCATGAGAATAACCTCAACGACTGGAAATATCCTCCGATTTGGACTGTGCCCATCCCTAAAGGCAATAAACACCTCTTAGTGTACAAAGCCAGCAGGGGACAGCTTACCATAGGCTAAAATAACTCCCTTTAGGTTCCAGGGAGGGGTCCAGCCACCATCATCCTGCATTCTCATTTTGATGATAAAATCTTTGTCCCCTTAATGATTTGATAAACCCATCCACCCATTCCTTCAGGTTCCTTCTCATTCCAGGTTCTAAGCCTCTGAGCACTGTAGAGAGATAGGGCAGTCCCTTCAGTCCCCTGCTCTTCACAGGGAGAGAGACAACTGCATCCGAGTCAGATCGCCGCTTTGTCAGCCTCTACCAGTAACTGTGAGAGCATTCCTCGCTCGGAGCACCCCAGCTGAGCTGTTCCTTGACCCTCTCCTCTCCTGTTCTGTGGTTATACCATTCTCCAAAGCCTGGGCTCTGAGGTTCTTGGGCAGGTGCTGCCAGCAGAGAAGAAAGGACTTGTCTTTGTGGAGTCACCGGGGTAGGCAGCTGGAACCTTTTCCCTCCTCCAGCATGTGTAACTTTCCCCCAGAGGTATTCAGAAGTGCTCGAGGTCATGGCTGGAACCTTGTGAGCCTTGGCCAGAAGTCCCGAGAATCACTGGGGGCCATCAGAGTCCCTTCAGTGCGTGCTCTCCAGTGGTGCGCCTGAATGTGCTCGGCTTGGGATGTGATCTCATCATGACATCTGCAGGTCTCCATCTCTTACCCCTTTTCTGTCCCCTTGATAATCAATAACTGGTTGTAGAACTGGGAAACAGCTACCCAGTGCTGGCATGATAGCCTTATTCAGTGGTGCGCTCAGTCCTTAAAGTACCTACTCTGTGCAGCCCGCTGAACATGGGGCCTGAACCCAGGGAAGGGCCTCTGGAGGCCGGTGACAGGGCCTTCCTCATGTGCACTACAGGTGACCGACAGCTGCAGAGCCCAGGGTAGCCCAGAGACAGGGCTGTTTGGGCCTTGGGCAATCCCTAGGAAGCTGCCTTGGGGATATCCTAAGAAACCCCATTGGCCAGAAAGTGATGTTTACTCCAGTCTGGCCAGAGCTAGAAGTTTGAGTTGGGCATCTACCTAACCACAGCTCCAGGCAGGCCTCAGGGAGGAGAAGATAGGTGTCCCGACTGAGCTCACCTGTGACTCCCTGAGGCCTGTCTGGAGCGTGGGACTATACCATATCTATTCCTTTGCATTTCTTCCTTTTTCCCTTCCCTTCCAATGTAAAAACTCCTGCAAAATTTCAGTGTTGTCTCTGCTGAACTCCTAGCAAACTGTTCTCCCCACTTAGATCAGTGAGGGGAGGAGGTCCGGGCATGCTGATGGTGCTGTGGTCACCACGGTCTCTGGCCGGCTCTGGGCCTTGGGAAACCCTGGTGACTAGAGAATGTAGGCAGAAAAGAGTTCTGAGCTGATGGTGAACATTGATCTCTTCTTTCCCGAGCCATTCATTTGCGGACACTTGAAACTATTTTCCCTATTCAGATGAACATAAGCCTTGTGATTCTGTACCGCCTGTAGCTCCTTCTGTGGATTCCAGTATTACAGGGGTAGTGACAATGGCTTTGATTCTCCTTGACTTAGATCTTCTGGGCCATGGCAGGGCACATGTTTACATTGGAAAGGGACGATTTCTTTGCCTCCAAAATCAGTGTCAAAGGGTGACTGCAAGAGTTCCATATGTCTTAGCCTTTGTTTGGCCAAACAGACTGTGAATGCTCCAGAGTATTTGCAATCTGTTTGGCAAAACAGATTGTAAATCTTCACTTGTTTTGTGTCCCTGGCAAAGCTTGCCTCCACATGAAGGTCAGAGGAGCTCCCAAAGTCTCTAGGAGTCGGAAAGACTGTTCTAGATCCCTTTCTAACTTGTGTGACCTTAAACAGGTAATTTAACCTCTCTGCATGTTTCACATTCCAAAAGGGGGATTAGACACACTAACTGCTTTCTAAGAGTGCTGTCATGAGGTTGAAATGGGCTAGAGTTTCAGTAAAACCATGCATTTAAAAAGCATATTATACTTTAAAAATCCTTTTTGTAACCATTATCTCACTACAAAGACCTTTGAAAGTATAAAGGGCAGTTTGTTAAGCCATCATTATTAACAAGCATAGCAGTATGATTGTTGGGCCCATCGTTCCTTGTTGCAGGGATCTGACAGTAGCTGGAAGGGAATCTCAGGAGAATCTGGAGGGAGATGCTTTTCAGGATTATGGGCTCTTACCAACAGTGATTCGGGTTATGAGTTATATTTTTCCCATGCTCTGAGATGAGAGGAAATCTGGTAACACCAAGAGGCCAAGGAAACTTCCAAGACTCCTGAGATATGGTCTGACTGGGGACATGTCCTTTTCCCTGCCTGGCCTGCTCTCCCCTCGCCTGTGGAGAAAGAGGGCCCATGCCAGAATGCCATCTTGCTGTAAGTGGAAATTCCCCTTTGACTTAGCACTCCCAGATCTCTTGACCTAAAGTGCTGTATCCACACCCCATCTGCTCAGGTCCCACCCACTGCTTCCCATCTTTTTTTTTTTTTTTTTTTTTTTAAAGATTTTATTTATTTGACAGACTGAGATCACAAGTAAGCAGAGATGCAGGCTGAGAAAGAGAGAGGGGGAAGTAGGCTCCCTGCTGAGCAGAGAGCCTGATGCGGGGCTCCATCCCAGGACCCTGGAATCATGACCTGAGCTGAAGGCAGAGGCTTTTACCCACTGAGCCACCCAGGCGCCCTGCTGCTTTGCATCTTATGAGTAAGACCTAATTGTGGACTATTGAAGGGACAGAGTGCCTGGCCTGGGGTCTTTAAAATAAAGGTCAGGCAACTTACTGCAAGGTCCAGAAATGGGAGGCGTACCAGTGCCATGACGATAACCTTGGCCTCCTGGTGTTGCTGGAGGTGGGAAGAGGCTTTGGGTATGAGGACACCAGCTCTGCCATACGGGGACCACGATGCTTGGCCTCAGATATGCAGCATTCCTGCTCCCTCTTGTGCTTGAAAATGTCTTTCCTGCATCCCATTGCCCAGCCAGCCAGCTCACTTGATTGAGCCTGAGGTCTCAGCTTCTGTTACACCTTGGGAAGACTTTTCTGACCTCTCTCAGTTAATGTCCACCCCTCCATCCCTGGTCTCCTCTATATATTTTTTAAAAGACTTACCACTTGCTGTTTTTTTTGGGTTTTGTTTTTGGTTTTTGATTTTGGTTTTTTTGGGTGTGTGTGTGTGTGTGTGTGTGTGTGTGTCTGCTTACTATCTGTTGCTACTTTCAGATAGTGGGCAGGGACTGTGCTGACTTGCTCATCCCCATATCCCTAGTGTTTGCAGAGTGCCAGGCACGTAGTTGCTGCTCCTGAAAATAATTGCTAAGTGAAATAATTAATCTAGGTTTGCTGGGTCTTTGTCTTCAACTCTGCACTTTTGTTTCTTAAATGCATTTGTTGCTTAATTTTTTTTTTCCCCAAAGCTGATGATGAAGGTTAAAGTAGTTGTCATTCTCCTCACATAGATGAAACCATTGTGACATAAAAATGTGATCACAAAGCCAGAAAGTGGTGGAGCCCATGTTAACAAATCCCCAGGCCTAACCTCTTCCTCCTGTCTCTCTGGGCACCTGATTTTTGTGCTGTGATGGTGTTATTGTTTGTCCTGTTTGGCAGTGTTTACACCAGAGGAGTGGGGGCCATTGTGTGTTGGTGGCGTCTGGAAATACACAGCAGAGTCCCAGGAGAGCACCACTGTTGGTTCTCACCACAATTAGCGATTGTCAGGCCAGGGGCAGTGACTGGGTGGGTGTTGCTCCCTAGATGACTGGTTCTGATCGCTCACCGAGGGGAGTGGGCATCCTCGGACCACAGCACCATAGCACCATTTTTCTGTCTGGTCCTCCCATGCCACCTCTCTCTTCTAGTCCCTTTCTGCTTGGGGAATGTCCTGTTTGGGTGTCTCATGGAATTTCTGTGGTCTGGTGGAGAGGAAAGAGGAGTGCTAACCAGCTCAGTGACCTCTGAGCCTCAGTTTTTCCACCTTTAAAATGGGCCAATAGGAGGGAACCAGACACCAAGATCCTTTTAGGGTTCTATTGTGAAGTGAAGCCAAGGGGATCCTGGTTTCCAGTGCTTCCTTAGGGAAGGAGGATGAGCTATTGAAGGTGATCAGAGGGAGCCTGGAGGAAGCCTTTCCAATTTCCCTGAAACCCACTGCCCAATCCACGCCTCCCACCCCCAACTCCAAGAGGAGATTCCGTTAAAGTGGACAGGGGCAGAGACATGGCAGTCACTACGGGGTATGGGGGGATGCTAGAGAAGAGGGCTGGATCCACTTCCACAATAGCAGCAGGACTGCCCTTAAGAAGGACAGGGGTTGGGGCGCCTGGGTGGCTCAGGTGTTGATCTCAGGGTCCTGGGATTGAGCCCCTCATCGGGCTCTCTCCTCGGTGGGGAGCCTCCTTCCTCCTCCCTCTCTGCCTGCCTCTCTTGTCAAATAAATAAATAAAATCTTAAAAAAAAAAAAAAAAGGATGGGGGTTGAGGCATGACAGAATGCACACTGCCCAGTGGTCTCTGTAAAGGGGACAGCTGTGCTATGAGGAGGGGCAGTGGCTTGCCTCCTAATGCCAGAGGAGAGGGAGGCAGGCTGCTGGGGTGAGTGAGAGCACCCTTCACCAAGAGACCTGGCTCCCACCTGCCTCAACCATGCTGTGGTCTGTTGTGGACTCCCTCAGATCCTCTGTTGCCACACTGTTCTATCCCTGCCTGCTGGTTGGATTGGGGCTGGGAATAGAAATTGTGTCATTACTGCCCCGACTCATATATGCAGGAGTAGATATTTATGTGTATGTGTGTGTATAAATGAACATATCTGGGGTGCTCAGGCTTGATACGGACATGAGACAGTGGGCGTAAGCCCCGTGATCTGAGGCAGTGGGCAGCAAGCCTGAGGTAGGAAACCGGAGGGCCCTGAGAGGAGCGGGTTCAAACATTACTGAATGGAGTCATGTTGTCCTGGGGGGAAGGGAGCGCACTGTGGGACAGAGGTGAGTCACCGTGCGTGAGTGTTGGGGAGTCACCTTGAACTTGGGCCAAAAGAGTAGAAATATTAGGATTTGGCTTTATCTGCCTTTAATCAGGTACATCAAGTTCTGGATGGCCGCCCACTGGCCAGAGACCTGAGGTGGACAGCTCTGACTTGCCGCCCTGGGAAGGCTCTCTGCTGGCTTCAGCCCTGCTGAGCAAAGTCCACTTGTTCGCTGGAGTTCACACAGACTCCTTGCCAGGCCTGCCCAGAATCCTGTCTCCTCTGACTTCCTGTGCTCTTGCATAATATTTCCTTGCTTCTTGAATGGCTGCCCCCAGTGCGGGGGCAGCTCACTGACTGACACTGCTGGCTGGGGAGCAGGATATGGAGGGAGGATGGGCGCACATAAATGTCACCCAGGGGTGCTCTGGGCCCTGTGGGTCGAGGGCAGGAGGGACGGGTCTCCCCATAGTGGTTGGTGGAAGACTTTAGTATAAGGGTAGTTGGGGAGACTGTTCAGGAATGTGTACACACACACCCACACACACCAGTCCCCACACAGGTCTCTCCTCTAAAATTATTTTTAAAGTAACTAAGTTTTTTAAAATTATTATTATAAAAAGACATACATCTTCCCTGTAAAAAGTCCTAGTACAGGAGGGTATCAAGGTAAAAAAAAAAAAATCAGGGAAATTTTACCACCCAGAGGTAACCACTGTTAACATTTTCTTGAACCTCCTTCTACATAATAAATATGGATGTGTAATCCAGAATGCTATCATATTGTATCTTGTGAAAAATGCATCTTCTATACAGCAATATATCAGTTATCTCATAGCTACCATGGTACAAAAATTTCCTAGGTGGCTGTATTAAGTTCTGCTTATAGATCTCTCCTAATGCAGCCCCATTCACTGACATGTCTTGGCTCAGCAAACAAGCTATAACCAGCCCAAAGATTATTCTCAAACCTGAAAAGCAGCATCTCTCCCATATTCCTGACCAGTGTATTAGCTCTGCTATCCCAGAAATTACTATAAATTAAAAGGTTCTTTTTTGGCAGGGGTTGGGGGGGGCGGGAGCTGGTCATTTGTTTTAAACCCATGTAGGGTTTCCTCTAGGCTGACAATAATTCACATGGTTGCATAAATGACACTGCGACCATAGGGCTGTCAGGCCTGGGCTGCATCTCACTTTGGATAAGATGCTCTCCCAGTGTGGCCCATATATCTGCTTTGAGCAAGGAGCGACTAGCTGGGAGAACAAGTTTTTCTTCAGTGGTGTTCCTATGCCCAAGACTTAAAATAAGCTCCATTTAAAATTTTAATTGGTTTTGCCATTCTGAAATTTTGTGACACAATCCATATCTTGTGAAAGGCACCCTTTCTTCTTTACACAGTGGTGTATTCCTGATATTGGACACATTAATGTGTATATAGTATCATTCAGATTTGTTACAGTTATAAGATTTTTAAAAATCAGCTACAGTAAATGGTATCAATACAATGTTTCTATCTCAATCCTGAAAGCTGAATATTTTCAAGGGTTGAGATGAGCTATGCCTATTCTCTTCTGCTGATGGCCCTTCAAAGTGTGGCATGGATTTTAGTTCACTTCAACATAAAGATGATGCCTATTCTTTTGAAGGTCAGGTGTCTACAGCATTTGCTTAATTTTCTTTGAATCATTTTTAAGCTGCATTGGTTATTTCTTTGATTTAATAAGGAGTTGAGGCTGGGGTTCATTGCTTGTGATTGGAAATTGCTTGTTAGGTTTACTCTTGAGTCAAGACGAATCATTTCTGTTTCAGACTTTTCTTCTAAATCTAAACCTTCTAAAGCACAATAATGCTAGTCAATTTAAATTCATTTATTTAGAACCTCTCAGGCATCATTTAAGGCTTGCAATCGAAATCAGCACCGATAGAATCCAAGTGTCTTACCCCCTTTGTTTACAGTTGTCTGCTGTCTGGGCAAATAATCTATTACAACAAATTTGCATAATTATAGTCTCTCCTTCAATTTATTCACCCTGAACTCCTTTTTCTAGAATTACGGGTGAGACTGTTATTACATCAAATTCCCCGACTGTACTCCTGAGGAATTAGGAGGGGGCTGAGAGGGAGAGGAAATAATATGTTGCCTGGTTTACAGCGTTTGCAGTATGTAGACATTTAGCAAGTTATTTTTGCCATTGCTCCCTTTCCTGGTCCTCACCTGATTTCGGTGGGCTCTTTGCCATGTGTGCACATTTGGGAAATGAGGTGGGACGGCCAGACTGAGTCGGTCCTCAGAACTATGAAGCCGGACTTTGTTGAAATTGATACTCTGTACAATGAACACAGAGCAGCTGTTGGCATGGCAACCCCTACGTGGAAACCTGCACGCTGCGTGCAGATGACTTTTGCAGTACTCAGTGTTAATCTGATAAATGGCTTTTTTAATAGTAGTTTGTGGGCTAATGGAAAGGTCGAAGCAAACCTTTATTAACGGGAAGAAGGATGGGGATTTTGAAGCCACCGGGTGAGCACACCAGAGAGCCACAGCCAAATCTCTGTTTTCACCTGAGTGTCTCTTTTCCCCATCAGATACGCTTTGAGCTTGGCAAACCAAAGAAAACTGGGAGTGCTGTTTGTCTTGAAAAGGTGTAGCTGTCATCATTTTAGATTTCAAGCATGGAGATGTTTTGGAGTCCTTTTTGGTTCAAGACATTTACTTTGAGACTTAAAGACTACTGTAGGAAGCTGACCTTGTGGTGTCTTTTTCCTTTGGTGATGGTGGTAGGTAAAGGTGGTTAATGACATTTTTTTCCCCATTGTGGTAAAAAGAAAAAATATGTATATATAATATGTCTATTATATATTGTTATATGCATATATATAATATATATATAACATTATATATGCATATAACAATATATAATATATATAACATAAAATTTATCTTTTAAGCCATTTTTAAGTGTGCATTTCATTGGCATTAAGTATATTCACACTGGTATGCAGCCATCAGCACCTGCCCTCTCAAGAACTTCATCTTCCCAAACTGAAACATCCATTAAACAGTAACTTTTCCATCCCACCCTGCTCCAAGCCCCCAGTAACTGTTCTTCCACCTTCTCTGTGTGTATAACTACTCTCAATGCCTCCTGCAATTGGAATCATACAGATTTGCCCTTTTGTGTCTGGTGGACTTTATTTAGTAGAATGTGTCCACGTTTCATTTATGTTGAATGTAGCACATGTCAGAATTTCATTCCTTTTAACGGCTGAATAATATTCCATTGTTGCATATACTGCCTTCTGCTTATTCTTCTCTAAATAGGCATTTGGATTGAGTCTACCTTTGGCTGTTGTGAATAATGCTTCTAGAACATGGGTGTGCAAATATCTGTGTGAGTCCCTGCTTTCAGTTCTTTGGGGTGTAAACCTAGGAGTGGATTTGCTGGATCTATGTTTGAATTTTCCCAGTGTGGGCCTTGAACTCACACCCCTGAGATCAAGACCTGAGCTGAAATTAAGAGTTAGCTGCTCAACCAGCTGAGCCACCCAGGTGCCCCCTATGTTTTGTTTGTTTGTTTTAGATTTTATTTATTTGAGAGTGAGCTAGAGAGAGACAGACAGAGATAGCAAGACCGAGCACAGGCAGGGAGCACAGGGAGAAGCAGACTCCGCACTGAGCAAGGAGCCCCACGCAGGGCTCCATCCCAGGACCCCAGGAGCATGACCTGAGCAGAAGGCAGATGCTTAACCGACTGAGCCACCCAGGTGCCCCAGGTGCCCCCTATGTTTAAATTTTCGAGGAACCACCAAGTGTTTTCCATAACCTCTGCACCATTGTAGCTTCCCACCAACAGCGTAAGGAGGTTCCAATTTCCCCACATCCTCACCAACACTTGTTTCCTGTTTTGTTTTCATTTTTAAAAGCCATCCTAGGAGACAGGAAGTGGTATTTCATTGTGGTTCTAATTTGAATTTCCCTAACAATTAGCTGTTTATTTGTCCTAATGAATATATTGCCCCATACACGCTGGCCCATGTGGGAGTGAACATTGGGCCCCGTGGTTTAGCCCTGCGAGACCCCTGGGCCTGTCAGTGTAGTGATATTTGTTGGCCTAAGAGGTGAAAGGGAGGGAGACACGGGCACGTCAGTAGACGACCGGTTCTCAAAGTTTGTACTGTGGAGCAAGTGAAACTGGAGACCTTAGGGACTGAAATAAGGGCTAATCTTTGGACCAGATTTAACAAAGGCAAGCCCTCTGTGGGCTGGACCTATGCTCTGTAATCCTTCCTGTTTTTAGCAGGATGTGTAGGCGTGAGTGACCCTGAGAATAAGCACTGTTGGCATGGGTGACAGAAGTCTGAACCCATCTTCATTGCTCTCCTCGGTGAGGAAATCCCCCAGACATCTTGCCAGGGGTTGTGGAGGTCTTTGAACTGCCCTGCTATCTAATTTCTCCACCTGGAACCATATACACACCCCCTCCTCCTACGTATCCCCTAAGTTCTTGCATGGGCAGTTTGTGTTTTGGCAGGAAAGGAAAAGAAGTTGGAGTTGACCACGCTGGGTAAGCCTGGCACTTTGCTGGTCACTTCATCGCAGATGGAAAAACATGACTTCTGTCCTTAAAACAAGAGCTGTAGGACTTCTAACTTAATGTATGACTCTTTATAACAGTTTTAAACTTTAGCTTGCATCGGAACCAGAATTCACAATCCTGGAGCCCCATCCCCAGAGTTTCTGATTCAGAAGGTCTGGGGCGGGACCTGAGAATTTATCTAACAAGTTCCGGGGTACATGTTGCTGCTGCTGCTGGTCCAGGGACCAGGCTTTGAGAACCACTACTTTGTATCAACCCTGTGAAATAGATCTTATTTCCATTTATAGAAGAGTTGCTGAGTAGTAGAGAAGCAAAATGACTTGCCCCAGGACATCCATTTAGAGTGCCCAAGCCCCCATTTGAAGGCGGGACCCTCACTCCAAGGTCTGTGTTGTCTCCATTGTATCTGGAGTGGTGGAGAGGCACAGCCCTCCAGCATCCTTCATGCAGTCTGCCCCAGGACAGGCAGGATTAACCAAGCACAGCACCTCCCAGCACACAGGCGGCCTTGGGATCCTTCACACACTGCTCCCAACAACCGTACCCACCCAGTAGTGGGAGCTGAGATTGGTTGTACCTGTACCAATGAATTTAGCCTCCCCAAAATGGAGACATTACCAAAAAGCAATCTGTTAACATTTGAAAAGAGCCCTAGCCTGAGCAGCAGTCTCCACTGGTTAGGAGGAAGGTGGTTGGTGCATTTGGAGCTCTGAGAAGCTCAGCTCCCCCGAAACTGTGCTGGGACCTCATGGGTCATCAGCGAGAATCTTCACTCAGCACCCAGGCAAAGGCAAGATCCTTGGCTAGGGGCCTGGACTCTTAAAAAGTTTTAAACTTAGACGACGTTAATAAGGAGATTTTTTTTAAAGCCACCATAATTTAATGAATTCATCTCTGCTGTATTTTACTCAAACATTCGTTATAAAACAGCGCTTGACAAACACTTGGTAAGGCTGGTAAAAGTAGAGTAGATGCCAGAGACGATCGTGTCCATACTTGTGAAGTCTTTTAGCAAACAGAACAAATACTAACTAACTAAACTATATTTGTGGATAACCAAAGTAAACTGATTGTATCAGGTGTGATCATCCTGTCTTCTGAAATAACCCACCACCACCTTTTGCCTGTTTCCGCCAGCCCACACAAGGTGTGGCCCTCACCGCCACCACCACTATTTAATCTGTTGCTCTTGAGTGTGTAGGGAGCTCTCTTGTTTCATTGGCTGTTTGTAGTCTGCCTACAAGGAGGGGCAGGATGGATTACGGTTTTACATGTCTCGGGTGCTCCATAGTATTTAGCATGGCTTTATGTAGTAGATACTTGATGAAAATTCGTTATCTGAAAATGCGGATCTTTTTTAAATTGGGGGGAAAGAAACAATGTAATGTCTATAGGCATGCAAGTAAGATGGGCAGATATGTATACATCTACCTTGTACACCTGATGGGAGAGCGCGTAGCGTATATGGGGATGTGTTTGTGTGGGTGTATTCTTTTTAAGGGATGGGTGACTTTGCATTTCAGATCCGAACTGGACATGTGATGAGGTTGAGGGGAAGATTGGAGCTGAGGTCACGTGTATAGGGTTGAAAAGAACACCAGTGGGGAAGGTGTGTATAGTTGGAGGTGGTCAGAAAATAATCCTGAGAACAGACTGGTGAGGGGCTATCTCTGGCCAAACCAGGAAGCTGTTATAGGGAACATGTACGTTTATTACCTTGAAGGGCCTTCCTGGGTTCTGCCTTCTGGGCTGTTTTGAGAGGAAAGAATTTTTGGTACTTGACCATCTCCACCTTAGAGATCTCCTTTATAAAGAAAGAAGAAAACTCAAATTTCTCTGCACATTCCTAATGCCCATGTTTCTATATGAACATGCTTATAGTCATGCTTTTTTTTTTTTTTAAGATTTTATTTATCTGACAGAGAGAGAGAGAGAGATCACAGGTCTGCAGAGAGGCAGGCAGAGAGTGGGGGGGAAGCAGGCTCCCTGCCAAGCAGAGAGCCAGATGTGGGGCTCGATCTCAGGACTCTGAGATCATGACCTGACCTGAAGGCAGAGGCTTAACCCACTGAGCCACCCAAGTGCCTCTATCTTTTGTTTTGTTGTTGTTGTTGTTGTTGTTTTAAAGAAGACCTCCTGTGTAGCCTAACTGGCAAAAGGAGGAAGAAGACTTCATCCAACAATATGTCTGCAGACAAGAAAGCTTTCCAAGATGCTGAATGGGTCTTCAATGTAACCATATGGGATTAGAAATCAGTTTCATGTAAAAACACAGTGGTGACTCAGTTGGCCATTGAAAGCCATTGGCCACGGCCATGCAGGTCAAATGAAATAGATCAACAAGAACAGGTCATTTAATGGTTAAAAACTTGAACATAGGACTGCTAAGGGGGGAAAAAAGGGTTCCTTTATGATGTCATCTGTCCTTGGCTAAATAGTATACATGCTTTGAGCAGTCCATCTTGGTTTGAGAATAGCATGTAGATGTTGGGAGCACAAGAAAAGGAATGACATCATCTCCACCCATTTTGACGGTTGTGATGCCCTATGGTGGGCAAGACCTGCCATGGGGTTACTTAGAATGAAACCTGGTCATTTTGAGGCAGCTCCTGGATGCCAAGGTTTTTCCACAGTAAGTCTTAAAGCCATGTATTAAAAGCAGCTACGAAAGTGGGAAGCTGACTGCACCTTATAAAAGGCTTAAGAGGAGAGGCAGAGTCCTCTGTTTGGAGCCTATTTTCATTAAATGTCAAGGGTAGGGAAATTCAAAACCAGTGAATGTTCCTGCTCGGCACTGAAAATGGATTTGGCTGGAGCCAGTCTCCCAGCCGGCACGAGCCGTACTTCTGTACTGCTCGGTGTGGGTACAGACTTCAGCTATGGTGCTGGGTTGGGAAGTTCCCAATCGAAAGAGATTGTTTACTATTTAGGCATGGTCTGTAGCTCGTTTAACACTGAAGGGGAGAAGAAAACAGATGTGGTTTATCTTTTTGGTGGACCTGAACTTCCCAGGTGGAGCAGAAAAGTTCCCTAAGGACAGGCTCCTGGGAAGAGCCCCTCCTTCCTGACTCAAGCACCTGGAAGAAGGCTCCTTGAGGTCTGAAGGCCCATTATTCTCCAGTGGGCTATGGTTTGGGATGTGCAGGGTTGGAGTCTTGGATGATAAAAGGTTTTAAAAGGCGTAAGTGTGTTATATAAGAATATTTGTGTCTTTTTATATTTTTCATGTTTTTTATTTTCTGGGGGGAAAGCAGTTTTGCCCCATCCACTGGAAATGAGAGAGGAGTGTGAGACCTCTGCTAATGTGAATGTTTCCTTGGGGCTGAGAGACTGGGGGAGACACCAGAGGTGTGGGTCCTTCATAGTAAAGTCCCTAATAATCTCAGTGTGACAGTGACCAGGAAGCTGGGAAAGGTGACCCAATCTGGTGGTGACCTCCTAGCAGTTCATCTGAGAATCACGGCGCGTCGGGTCAGGAGAAGTTACTAGTACATAGCTGCTAAGCCTTCACAGTGCTCAGCAGGAGCACAGTGGGCCCGTGCTGTCTGGCAGGTGAGAAAGGATGCACTCAGCCCCATTTTCTCTGTGCCTGCCATCATATATATGAAAACTGCTGGGATGTGCACCTTTACTTCTGGTAGGTTTTATATCTGTTTATCCATGGCTGCTGTATGGATGAGAAATTTGGTGGAAAACTTGAAATTCCATTACCGTGATGGTTTGCAGAATTCGTGTTTGGGCTTTTGCTTTTGAAACAAGGATACAAAATATAGAAGCAATAGAGAGCTGTAGATACACGGGTAGTGGGAACACCCCTCGCTCTTACCCCATTTACGTACTGAACAGAGAAAAGAGCGCTGAGCTGTAGTGCTTACTTCTCACCAAGAAAACTATCATTATGGGGCCCGGTCAGTCTTCCTAAGGGAGAGACTTGGAATGTAGCGTGGGTGCTGTTTGAATATTTGAGAGAAGAGTGGCGTTCCCTGTGAAAGGGAATGACCCTGTGCTGCTGGGATTGGGGCAGGTCCCTCCATCCTCAGTCGTGCCAGGGAGAGCCCGGTTCCCTCTCCTGTGTGGGTTTGGGAAACCCCTAAATCTAGCATCACTGCCGACTCTCCCGCCCACAGGGGACCAAGTTGTGCTTCTGGAAGATACTTTAATTTAAGCTTCCAGTCCTAGCTTGCCTACTTAGTATTGAGGGAAATAAGACATCTTGGAGTAGCCAGTGGCTTAAGGATGTGGGCGAACACGAAATCTTCTGCACAGAGTGAAAGAATAAGGGAATGAAAACCATGAATAAAGCTGCAGAAAGGAGTGGTAGGATCACCTGCCTGGAGGATGAACCTCCCATAGGACTTGATGGTTGTGCGAGGCTTGTGCAATGTCTGGCCAGGGTGGAGAGGCCTTTCAACGGCATTTGCACTCCTAACAGATGCCTAGATCCTCCTTGGGGCAGGGGGACAGGTATAAGAGATACTGCGCAGCATTCTAGGAGGAAGAGATCGATTGCCTTATCTAACCTAGTGTACTTTATCTTATTTAATGATTAATAATCATTAATTATTAATAATTATTAATTACATAATGGAGGGATTTGTTTTTTGTGTGTGTTTTTTTTTTTCTCCCATAAATGCCCTCTGTAGAGTAGGCAGTGGCCTGGAGATCCTGGAGGATTAGAGGAGAAGGAGACACCTTTGTTCCTGACCTCCTGAGCTCCAGTCTAAGTGGGGGCCGGGTAGGAGAGGACAAGCATGCAGGTGGTCACGGTCAAGGCAGTTGGTAAATGCCATGCCGGGGTGGTGGGGGTGTCCCACCTCCAGGGCTTCTGGAAGGTTCTGGAATTGCGGTAACAGTGTAGGCCCTGCAGCCAGACTGCCTGCGCTCTGGTCGTGGCTCTGCTGCTTATTAGGCGAGGCATCTTGGCTAGGCTGCTTAAGCACTCCCTACCTGTTTCCTCATGGGCAGCATGGGGGTTATTCTAGTAGTACCTGTGTCCAACAGTGTGTCTTAGTGACCCATAAAGTTGCTCTTAGCTCCAACAGGATGTGCTGCTTGAGTCAGTGAATGATACCCTCTAGGCCTCGGTTTCCCCAACTGTACGTCGAAGGGACCAGATGGGACTAGATAAACGCTAACATTGCGTGTACTCTAAAATGCTGTTGTTCTGTGACTGAGCATATATTCAGTGCCTACCGTGTGCTCTTCCCCCTACTGTGCAGTGCGTGGTGGTCAAGAACAAAGTAGAATCTGTGGTCCCAGCCCTCAAGGAGCTATAGTCTAAGTGAGGAGAGGACACTGAGACGCAGGAGAATATTAGAGAGTGAGAGAACATTAGAAATCTCACTCCTGATGCTATGGGTGGTAAGAAAATAGGAACAGAGAGTACAGAGGAGACCAGAACAGTGAGGAGGTATGTAGCAACCATGAATCCAACAAAGAGGACCACAGAAGCTGTAGGCAGGAGCTCTGGCTTGTTTACCAAACCCCAGGATTCTTCAGCATGGAGCATGGCATTCATATTTAAAGCAGAATTGCAGCAAAACCACAGTTACATATTTAGCGTAGAGACAGGACAAAGTCTATAAAACTCCTTGTGCAAAGCACCAGTAGGGACTGAAACCATAAGGAGGCGGACACTGGTTTTCCAGATCTTCTTGGACAATCATTCCACTAGAACGTAGCGCCTGGCATAAAGCAACCATGTGGGAGAGCCCAGTGCTCTGCCTGCCCTCCACAGCTCTGGATGCATCATGGTGGTGTTCTCAGCCCTTCTCCTGGAGGGTGGCAAACAGAGGTGGCTCTGCAGAGCCCTCCTGCCACCGCTTTGCCAGAGATCAGTGTTGCCTCATGCCTCCTGAGCCATACTTAATCGGAGATGGGGCCTCCTGCTCCCTGAGAGTTCCCCTTCTTAGGGTCTCCACGTCATCTCTCCCCAGCAGCATTGGAACTTGGGTTTTGAGGAGACTCAGCAACAGCCTCAAATTTCTCCTGCAGCCTGACTAACCTACAGCTCCTCAAGGTCGGTACGCAGATTGGGCCATGAGTGACCCTGGCCTCTGCAGGTCACAAGAGACTTCACAGTACTTAGCAGAGGCTACCATGTGACAAAAGAGCAGTGTAGACAGGAAGCGAGTTCACCTCGGCCAGGGAATGGGAGATCCCTCCTGGAAGGGGTGAGCTGGGGGCATGATTAGGTCCTGAAGGATGTGTGGAGGCTGGCCAGCAGATAAGATGGAGAGAGGCGTCATGTAGTTGTATTCCCCCTACTTGTACCCCCATGCTTCCTCCTCACTAACCACCCATGAGGGGGCGGCAGGGCCAGTTAGATCTGCCATTTTGTTCTGGGGCAGGGATATGAGTGGAAATGACAAATGTGCCTTTAAAATGAACTCCCGGGCCTCAACCAGTCTGGAGAATTGCTGCTTATCCCCCAGGCAGTCAGTGATGGTCTGGCTTGGTAGGCCACTTTGTGACATCCTTGCTTCAGACGAGCAGACCACAAACCCTCACACAGCTTTCTGCCGAATTTCCTTCACCCAGAAATCTTAGTAATAACTGTCAGTACACTTAATTCATCGAGAATCCTCTGGGAAGGCGCAAGTATAGGTCATATTTGCCGTCAGAACACATGTCCACACCAGCACCCACAAAGGTAGGGAGGGCGGCAGATGGGGTCACGGAGGTTCGGAAGAGGGAAAGGTACAGTGACCTGGCCTTATAACCTTGCAGAGAAAATCAGACATGACAAGTGCTCAGAGCTTGAGCCTGCTAAGCACCTTTCTTCTCTCCCAAATCTTACCCTTGGCTCCTCTGCACCCCCCTGCCCCCACCGTCCTTTCATTAAAAAAAGTTATCTTTCCCCAAATAAGCAAACTTATTTGATGGAATCAAACTTTGCAACCCCAAATGTATGAAATAAACATTATTCCTAATGAGGCTCTGGGAAAGTGCTCACCTTTGAACTTGGCCAAGGATTATGGAGGAAAGAAAAAAATCTTAAGAGCTTGATAGAGTGTTAGAGCTTCCTGGATTTTTTAAGTCAAGTCACATATTACATTTCTTTTCCTTAATAAGGGCAGCTCCAGAAATCCTTCCTGGATGGTTAGACCATGTCCAAAAGCGGAGACCTCTGGTTGGTCCCTAATGCTGATTTGGGAATCGTCATCTGGGTGCTAGGCAACTGGATGAGAGGTGCTGTTTCTAGAATGCTCCTACCTTCTGACTCAGCTCCTATTCTCTGGAGCCTTGCAGGGCGGGAAAGGAACATGTAGGCTAGCCTGCAGAACAGGAAGATTCTGAAGGGAAGCTGGAAGCGAAAAGGCGTTGGGACTGGGGAGCCCTCCCTCTATGGCAAGTTTTTCTTTTCCCCCTAGAGATAGAAATAAAGAGAATAGTAACATTTTCATTAAAAAACAAAAAACAAAATGAAACAGCTTTTCTAAAGATTAAAGCACTACTGGCTGTCTGTATACTTTCTGCCTGCCTCCTATGGAATATTACACATTTTAATTTCTCTAGCAATACCCCCCCCCCCACCCCCAGGCAAGAAGTTTACTTATAGGCATCAAGAGGAATCCTATGCAGAATCCAGCTAAGAGTGTGTAACTGCTGACTATATTCAGGGTGAGGTCCCAGAACATTTGTGGTGCCCTGTGTTTGTTGTAATGCATAGAAGAAGCAGGACTATGTTCCTTGCTTCCATTTTCGTGAACCTGCTTGTTCAAGTTTGCATCTTAACACTTTTCGCCCATGAGAGTCAGACAAGCTCTGGGCTCCCCACTCCTTTGATGTGAACTGCACTGGGCACTCCACTCCCATTCCCATAAATCTGGGGTGAGATGCTTCATGGAATCCAGAAGTATGACCATTTCTGAGCGGTAACTGCTTCCAATCCCCTCACACAAAGCTGGGCACACACAGATGTTTAGTGCGCCGCCCTGAGCCAGCACGGGCCCACGTGTGGGCTGTCTCCTATCCAACACCTGTGGCAGCTTGTCTTTTCAAATAAGCCGTCCCGCAAAGAGCAGGTTCCCTGGTGGCCTTGGGGTTTGTCAGAGGTTCTCTGGAATTGGCAACTTAGCTGTGACCTCAGAAGTCTTGGCTCCGACAAGGCAAAGTCCTTGCACTAAAACAGGCTCCGTGCCCATGGAGATAATCACCTCTTGTAATATCCACACAATCATCTCATTGTCAAAGCACAAGGAATGCAAAAATAGAAGAAATGCCACAACAGGGTTGCCCCTTAGTCCAGAACTAGCCCAGGATTCTGCTGCTGGCTGAGGGCACCTTGGGACACCTGGGGAGGGACGGTCCCAGCCCTTGTTCTGGATGCCAGCCCCGCCTGGTAAGCCCTGTGTTCCTAAAACCTGAGCCAAGGGTCCCTTTATTAGACCTCCTAGTGCCTAATTCTGCTTCATCTTCTCGGGACCCCTTCACCACTTCTTTGTCGTGGCCAATGCCTGTTGGTTCTCACAGTCTCACGTGGAAGCCCTCCACAAGGCCCCCTTTCTCCCTACAGAGTGGGGTATGGCACCCTCTGTGTTCTCCAGAGCTCTCGCTGCTGACTTCTGCAGTGAGAGGTTCAGGACCACCAGCTCACGGTGTGTGTCAGACACGGCTCTAAGCTGCGTGGGTGTGTTAGTCCATGAGAGCCCAAGGTGGTCAGGACTTCTACAGTCACTGTTTCCTGGGACACGGGGTTAGAAAAACCTGAGGAGCTCTTGCCTCACAGAGAGGGTGTCTGAGCCCCACAGCCCAGGCAGTCCATCTGGCCTTGTGCCCAGATTTGCTTGCCTGTGTCCCTCACTTGGCTGTCCAGCTTGTTGAGAGAGAGAGAGAGAAAGACCTGTCTTCCCTCCCGCATCCCCAGTGTGTGACTCAGGGTGGACACTCAGTAAATGTTCAGTTAGTGAGAGCTAAAGCTCCCTGGACATAAACCCCAGAGGGGATTTAAATTTCAAAGAGCCACACTTCTTCCAAAAATGCTAAAATGCGAAGGAGCACTTGCCCTTTTAGCTAAGTCCTCTGCTTGCTTTAGAATCTTCTTCTAGGGGCTACAGGTTTGTGGGGTGTGACCAGGTTGTGGGTATAGGACACATGAATTTATCACAATCTCTAAGGAAATCAGAAGTCACTCCAAGATAGCAAAGCTGCATCTGGCATTTAGAGAAAGGGGGGGGGGCGCCTGGGTGGCTCAGTGGGTTAAAGCCTCTGCCTTCGGCTCAGGTCATGATCCTAGAGTTCTGGGATCGAGCCCCACATCAGGCTCTCTGCTCAGTGGGGAGCCTGTTTCCTCCTCTCTCTGCCTGCCTTTCTGCCTACTTGTGATCTCTGTCAAATAAATAAATAAAATCTTTAAATAAATAATAAAATAATTAGGGGAAATAAGGAAGCTGGAGAGAGAGGCCTTCTCTTCTGCGCACTGGCAGTCAGATTGGGGGTGTCCCAGAAGTGGCTACGAGCCACTTGTGAGAGCCACTGAGGTCACAAACCACCCTCTGCTCAGGTGTCCCCATACTAGGGCTTATCTTCTAAAGCGTTTAATCGAACACTGTACTGCCTCTGAGGTTTCAGGGACTCTAGGGCTGTTTTTTTCCCTGGGCTTAAAGTCTTTCTCTGCTGCTGACTCATATGTTAATTATCGCTTTCCACAAAGTAGAATTAACAGTGCTACAGCACCGGCCTGCCTGGGGTGTTAGACAATCATTTTATCTACCTCGGTGGAACAGAGTCTGCCGGACAGCTGCGGCCCAGCCAACAGGCCCTCCTTGTGCATTCAGGGCAATGGGCACCTGAAACCCAGAAACTAGCCTTGGCCATGGAAGAGGCTGCTGGGGGACCTCTGCTCCACCCAGGAAACAGAGGGTTAACTGCCCAGGCTTTTGCCCCAAAGTGTGGCCAAGAGTTTCAGTTCGCTGTCACCTGTCAGCGTTAATGGACAGAACTGGTGTTTCATGGAAAAAAAATACCAGATTGTTTTCTCTTTGCTGGGCTGGATAATGAAGTAAAAATGACATTATCTCTAATAAAAGTGATCTGTGGAAATCACTGATAAAATATTAGGAGCAGAGATTTGCCATTAGCAGGTTAGCCAGATAAGGGGAGCAGCTGGATTCTGTTAACCCCCTTCTGGTCTGAGGCGTGTGTTGTTGAGGGGGTGGGATTGAGGCTTGGAGTCTAGATTTGGAAACACTGAAATTCACGCTAATGGAGAGTGTTTATTCCAAAATGTGGGTCTTGAGTCCTCCTTACTGACCTTTAGGATTGTCGTTGGGTTTTTAACTTGTTTGGTGTTTATCTCTTAGGATTTTTGCCTTCAGAAACTTTTCTTTTGTGGGGGCGGGGGGATAGCTGGCCCATTTTCCCACTTCCATGTTCCATCCCTGAAGGGCTGGAACCCTGGCCAAACCTTGGCATCTTCCTTGTTAGAAATCTGACTCTAAGAAGGGCATCTATCCATGTGGCATGAAGGCTTTGGGTGCTAGGTAGTGTTGGGCAGCGGTTGTTCTGTTGTGTCAAGGAGCTGGGATCAGAGGCAGAAACCTGGCTAAGTCTCCTCCGGTGGGGAGAAGAGGGGGCCACCCCTGTCTAGGCTTGTATGCTGTCAGTGAAACTGGGTGGCATTTGGCTCACTGAACACTCCCTGTGGTGTGGACAGAGGCTCGGCCAGCACCTTCCATATGAAAACATCCCTAGGGTATGGGAACCTGTTTCCTGGGGTGGTGAGGCGCCAATGAACGTTAGGTAACCTAGTGAGGAAGACACCCCCTGTCCCTTTTCTTTATTAACCCACTTTCTAGGGAGCAATGCCGACCGAGGCATTCTCACTCTACAGTCCTCATCCCGTAGCTGGCGGAATCCCAGCTACTTTGGCCTTCACTCCGGCTCGCCATGCTGTATCTGAAGGAGATGAAACTGTCATTTTGGGGGTAAGGTCCAGTGCCAGGCTCCGTGTACGTAAGAACTTGGACATTTGCCTCTGCCCTCGGAGAAGACCCGTACGATAAGGAACAATAAAGTGATGCTACCTTACAGTAAGTGGTATCGGTCCGTTCCCCAGGTGCTTAGGACAGGAGTGGGGGGATCCGTGTGGGCTGCATAGAGGGATCAGAAAACCTCGCTGGAAGTGGAGGTTCTGAAAGTATAGGGTTTGGAATATCGGAGAGGAAGGATCCCATTTCAGGTGGAAAAAGATAACTGGGTGGCAGAAAGGGGTGCTCAGTTATGGGGGACAGTCTGAAGCATGGTCTGGCTGGAGCAGGTAGGGTGCTGCTGGCTTTCGGGAATGAAGAGACCTTGAGGGGCACCTAGACCTTGGGCTTCCTCGTGAGGGCAGGAGGGAGCCACTCCCATTTTTAAATAGGGCAGTGACAGGCTAAAGTGGTCTGGGAGTGGCTTGGTGAGCTCTTCCTTTCCCTGAGGTCTGATCCGACTTGTATGCTTCTTGATCAAAGAGCAAGGAGAAGCTGCTAGAAGATGGGGTCTAAAGTCTTTGAAAATAAAACACCACGGGAGCCTGAGGCGGTGTGCGTTTTTGGTGAAGTTTATGTTTCGTCCCAGGGGATGGAGTTTATGAATTACTGTTCAGCGAGAATGCCAAGGCTTCAGCCTGTGGTGGCTCATGAGTTGCTGCCGTATTTAGAGCTCCTCATAAGGGGGCTCATGTCCCCCTGGCATAACTGGCAAGAAAGACGGGTTCCCATACTTCCTGTCCAGTGTGGCAGAAGCACAGCCAGCAGGGGAGGGATCCGGGCTGGGTTCTGCACTGCCCATGACCTGGCTCTTGGGACACTACCGGGGCAGTGGGCTAGGCACTTCTCCCATCATCTGACTTCATTTACCAGTCCTTGTGTTGTTGAAAGCCCTCCTCCCTGCTTGGCCCCTTGTGGATACTCAACAGTGTTCGTGGCATGAATGCATCCCCACCACTCTGACTTTCCAGCCTTGTACCCTGCTCCAGCCTGTCTCCTGACCCCTGGCCACCACCACCCCCTGCCAGTTCCCCAGCAGTATCCTGGTCCTTGTCATTCCTCATGCCCGCACTCCATACCTGAGCCTCCTCCACAGCCCGCCTCCAGCACCCAGCACTGTTCAGCCCTATCGACTTTCTCCTGAACACTCTCATTGTAGCGCTTGACCCTGCCCCTCGCCGCAAGCTCCCCGAGGCCTGTCGTTCCAGGCTTCCTGCTACTGTTCCCAGTCTGAGCACACCAAGAGGGGTTCATGGATACTTGCTGAATGAGTCGAGAGGAAAGGCTATTGCCGGGGAGAAGAACAACCCCACTTCCCAAATTGCTCAACATCATCCTTTGAGAGCATGATAGTAACTTGGAGAAGACTTTGGCGTTTCCCATGGCTTTGGATGACTTCTCTGCACAGGAATGGAATGTAGCTTCCACACTGTGCATGAACATCTCCCTTCTAGCCATAGTATGACTAGGGCAGGCAGAATGGGAAGAAAGCAAGGCCTGGCACTTGGCCATGAATCAGATCCCACAGCTCTAGACAGGCGGCCATGTAACTGACTGAAAATCAGAGGAAGCCCAGAACAGAAAGGGTCTCTGAGATTTTCTTTGGGTTCCTCTCTCTCTCTCCTTTTCTTTTTCCTTTGCCTTTGCTTGCTTTCTTTTTTTAAGTAGGGGGGAAAGAAGGGGTTATAAGATGGGGCGGGTGGGAAGGGGGGAGAAAAAGTCTGTCCCCCAACTCCCCCCTCCCTTGCTGTTTTGAAATACTATAAACACCAGGCACCAGAAGTTCTGGCATCATACTGGGATTAGTAAGACAGATCCTGGGGTATTTCACATTAGCATATGGTCAAGCATCAGTCCTGATTCAAAGACGAGCTAGTGTTTTCTGTGTTGAAATTAAGGTGTCTGAAATAGAGGAGAGACCTGACCCTTAAGATCCTACTCTGTTCAAGAGAAAAAGAGTTCCCGGTGACGACCATCTCCTCCAGTTAGGGCTTTTTAAATGCTTCCACCCAGATGTGTGACGACACTGCCAGGGGAATTTCTGCCCCCTCCTTCCTGAAGCTGCCCAGCACTGGCCCCGGAGGCGGCCCGGTTCCGTGTTCTCATGACACAGGAATTATTTTTGGCATCGCACATATTTTCTCTAACGTTCTTGCCTGCCCCCTCCCCTTGGTTGCCTTTTGGGGAGGAGTTTTTTGGGCAACGCCGTGCAAACCGGGGGTTAACTCAGCATGGTGAAGAGGGGGAGTGGGAGAGAGGACTGCCGCTTTTGCCTCCTCTGTGGCCCCTCTCCCCCAGCTCATGAAAGAGCCTGCTTTGAGTAGGCTCTGTGCTCACCATTCATCCCCTTTGCCGCCAGCCGAGGGGATATCTAGAGGTGACGCGGGGGGCTGTACCTCGGGGACGGCATCTTAATGACTCAACTTGGCGGGCGTTAGAACAGCCCCATTCAGAGCTAGTTCACTCCCTGTGCAGTTGGCTCTCTCAGCCCCTGCCCATAGATGTTCTCTTGTTCACGCTGCATGAGGAAATGGAGGTTTCCAAGTGGGAAGCAGCCTTCCCGGTGCTTTAACTCTTCACTGAAGGGAAGAGGAGCTGCCCCAAATCTCAGCAGGCCCGGCTGCAGCTCCTGGGGGAGGGAGGGCCCCAGGGCTGGGGATGGAGGCCAGGGACACTGGGATCACTTTTGCTTTCGGCCTCAAGAGGGAAGGGAGAGTGGAGTAAAGGGCACGCTTGAATTGTCCTTACAATCAGTTAGCAAATATTTACCCAGTTTGTCTGCCCTGGGCCAAGGTCCCATGAAGGATGCACAGAAGTCCATGTTGTGTCTGTGCCCCCCTCTTCCCGCAAGAGCACCGAGGCACTTATGGCCCAGTTAGAGCAGCAGGACATTGGCTTAGAAAAGCCAGCAAGACAGGGAGGCCTTTAATGAGGGCCAGTGAGTAATGTGGGCAGGAAGTGAGGGTGGCTGGGAAAGCATCTGCGGGTAGCAGGGCTTGGACTGGCCACGAGGGAAGGAGTTTTAAGAAATGAAAGGGGATGAGAGGATGTAGGTAGGGGAGGGCCCAGAAGGAGACAGGGACATCCAAGTGGGCTAAGTGAAATGATCCCATAGGAAATATGAAAAGAGGGGAAGACTCTTTCTGGCAGAAGAGAAGATCTGGCTTGTTAGACTTTAGGTGGCTTTGGCTAAGGATGCCATCAGGGTAGCACTGACCCTGTCAGTGATGACATCTCCATCATGCCGCTGGGTGTGGCCACTGACGAGTGGCATCAGCACCATCCGGGAGGTTACTGGAAATGCAGATCCTCAGGCCCCAGCCTACACCTCCTGAGTCAGAAACTATAATCTGCTCCTTGGGTGATCTGTGTGCAAAGTCAAGTTTGAGAAGTGCTGGTCTCTTCAGCTCTAGTTCAGACCCGATTTCATTCAAGTAGTTGGACACACACACACACACACACACACACACACATCTTTGAGTGTCTCTCTGTGCTGTGGCTCTTCCTGGATGGAAATCTTTTATTCTGACTGAGAATTGCATTAGAATTCCTACGAAAGACCTAGAACAGCGAGAGACTTGGAGGAATTCACAGAACAGGAATGATTGAAGTGGTCTTTCTCCAGTGTCTCCCATTTGCATCACTTGGTGGTATTTACACCTCGGTGGACCCCAAAGGAACAGATGAGGACTCCCTTCCCGCAGGAGTATGTGGTCTAGTTGGAGAGACAAATGCTCTGCAAGTGAAATAAGTAGAGAATAAAGAGGAGGGCTGGCTCGTGCCACGTGACCTCGCTGAAGCTGGAGGTGCGGAAGTGAGCCCTTCCTGGAGGAAAGGGGCCATGAGGCGTCGTGAAGGATGGGGATCCCTTAGCCAGGCCCAGGGGATGAAGGGCACGTGCTTCAGGTGGGACATGGGACATGGGACATGGAAGACCAAGGGGCTTTAGAGGCCGGCAGGGACTGGGGTAAGCACTCCCTCCTCCCTCCAGAGAACGTGCATGCTTCATGCTGGTGAATCTGTTCTGCATCTCATCTCGGGCACTTTTTTCTTGGTCCGGCTGCTGTGCTGTCTGTTCCGTTTTCTTAACGGAACGCAGTGGTATAGGATCAGGGCTGCTGCGCAGGCAGAGTGGCTTGAACCACACCTTCACTCACGCTGTTGGAGGTCTGTGGGCTTCTGGGGAAGAAGGCTGCGGGTGGGTAGGAGCTTTAGGGAAAAAAGCCCAGTGTGGGGAAAGAGCCCCAGACCCAGGGAAGTGGTGGCGAGGACAAGAGCAGGAGAACTAGAAGTGCTGCAGTTGCTTTGCAGTGTAAGAAATAAAGAATCATTGTGTTGTGTGCCTGAAAGAGGTCAATTGTACCTCAATAAAAATTTTTAATAAAAAAAAAATTGGTCTAGTGAGAATGGAACACTACCTTGGCATCTGCGGACTTTGCTGGTAAAGGAAGAACTTTTTTTTTCTTTTTCTTTTCTTTCTTTCTTTTTTCCTTTTTTCTTCTCTTTTCCTTTTTTTTTTTTTTTTTTTTTTTAAAGACAGACATCTCCAAGCAGAGAAAATCTATCCTACTGAGCCTGATTTGTCAATGGAGGAGCTGACCTAGAGCAGGAGGGTGACCAGGATGTCCCCTTTGCTGCTTCCCAGAGCAAGAATTCATCCTATTAAGTATTCCTGGAAGGCTTCACCCCCAACACACCCAGCTCAGCTAAACCTTTGAACCTACAAGAGGAATCTGCTCGAGGCATTTCCCAGAAGGCTGCCGTGCATCAAGGGCATAGGACTTAGGGTCAAATGGCACGTTTGAGAGCTGGGTCCATCCCTGGGTGATGCCGGGCGTGCCACTTGACATCCTGAGGATCCGCTTCCTTCTGGGCAGAGTACCTACTTTACAGGATCATTTCAGGATGAAATCGGTGGCAGGGTGATGAGAGTCCTGAAGCACGTGTGGCCCCTTCCTCGCTATGGCAGCAGGATGTCAGCTTGCTGAGGCCAGTTAGTCTCTTGGCTGGAGTCTGCACGGTGGAGGGCGTCGGGCAGGAGCAGGTATCGGAGGCCAGAGAGAGCAGTGGAGGGCCAGGCAGGGGCCCCTTGCAGCTGCTGGCTTCCCTCCTTTTCACAGGTGCCAATGCCATGAGCCTGCCCTATGCATCACTGGATGTGGTGAGATCAGAGGAGATGGAAAGACACTTTACTTTCAGTGGGAGAAGAGTCCTGCTCACCAACAAGGGTGGCCATCTTTGCAAACCTGGAGTTTCCAATTCCACTGCCTCTCTTCCGGTGTGTTAGCCTGGATATGGCACGAGGGAAAGAGGAAGCCTAGGAGAGCCTGGGTCACTGGGCAGGGAAGGAGGGAAAGCTGCTGAGAAGGTGTGCACATCCTGCTTTCCTTCCCTGCCCACCCTCTACCCACCCCCCACCCCGTACCTCCCTCTGCAGCCCTAATCTGTAGGGGTGGTCGTCAGTCCTGATCCTAGAAATGCTGATGTTGTTCAATCCCCAGCTTTCAAGAGACAGTCACCAGGAGGCAGCAGTGGGGACCTGGCAGCCAGCAGCTCGTGTGTCCTCTTTTATCATAAAAACTAAGTTAGAGAACGACACCTGGCACACAGGGACCGCAGTGTCGTTTATGACACGTAGAGACGAGGCGCTGAGTGAACGAGCGCATGCTGCATGGTAACATGCCCACAGTAGGGAGGGGCTGGCTGTCGTGGAAACTTGAAAGAACTCTTTAAAATGTGATAAAATATTAAGAAGCCATAAATCTCATGAAATCTCAGTTTGTTTTATTTCTATCTTTCTGTACTTTTAAAATTGCCTACGCTAAATGTGTATTACCCTTATCTTCACCAAAGCGTTTTTTAAAAAGGAAACGATTTAAGATAAGCAGGGTTATAGGAGGGTAATGAATAACGAAGGTCTGTTTGCAACTGTGTGACAGGTCTGGTGCTGGCTGGCAATGGGTTCCCCGTTCTTGTGTCCTTGAGAAAGTCAGAGCTCGGGGCTTTTGTCCCAGGTCCACACATTCCCACTGTGTTTCTGGGCTTCAGTTTTCATCATCTCTAAAATGGGGATGATGGTACCTGCTCTCTTCCTCTCCTGCTGGGTGAGATTTACAGATCAGCTTCTAAAGTGCTATATCAACTGTAGTGATTGGTCCAGACACAAAGTGGTATTACTCCCAACACGTCGAACAAAGAAAATCCTGCTAAAGCTTGGGCTCTGTGGGGCTAAGCCCAGCACCACTTCACCACGGTCACTCCTATATACTCGCCTGGCTTTTCCTGGCTGGGCTGGGGACTGCACCTGTCCTCAGATTATATAAGGAGTGGGGCATCTGGAGCCCCACGTGGGCTGTACCTGTGGGGCTGATTGGTAATTGAGTGCTGCTCTTCTTGGAGGCTGCCGGCAGCCCAGAAGCCGACTAGATAAGCATCTCCAGTGGGCCCCAGACATTGCTGTCAGCTCTGAATGCAGTCCAGGCCCACTGTCCAGGACCACAGACTGCCTGTGTGGGTCAGGGAGGCAGGGGCTGAGCCCCAGCATAGGGGAGTTTGGGGGTTGAGGTATGAGACACTTTCCAGGATTCCTCCTTCAGGGAAGGGAGGAGTGGAGACATCCCCTCCTGTCTTAGCTTCCCCAACCCTCACTCCTCCTTTGTATCCTCTCTTTTAGGCCTTCTGATGTACTAGTCTGTAGTATGTCTCACCTCCCAGTGGGACTTGGTCTCCTTCAGAGCAGGGCGCATGCCCCTCACCAGTGGTGTGTGTGTGTTGAAGTGGATGGATGCTTCCTTTCCCCTCATGGCCGTGCATCTGATCTGCCCAGTTCCTCCTGAGTTTCTTCTATTTTGATTGGTTGACATTTGATGCCTTTATTCCTCTCTATAATAGATTCATACGCTAATCACCCTGCCTCGGGACAGATTTCACCCAGAAAGTGGGCCACGAGAGTACCCCCCGGTTCTGCCCATTTTTGCCTCTCCTTTGCAATTGCCTGTAGAGCCAAAGACCATTCTTTGGAACACCTTCAATTGTGGCTAGGCCTTATCTCTGAGGGCACATTTCATGCTTTCAAACAACCAACATCCATTCTCAGCCGAGTCTGGTGACTAAAGGAGGTGGGCAGGCCTTGATAATATTGTTTGGGGTTGAAAATAAAGTGTGTTCTATGAAGTGTTATGACTGATTTTCTTGTGTGGCTCTGAAATTAGTTCTAAAAGGCCTCCCAAAATACTTAGAGCAGTTTCAGAAACAGACCCGGTGTCAGTCCTCTGAAGACCTGTGATGGCAGGCCTGGAAGCCGGCAGTGCAGGAAGCCCTCCGGGTGATTCTGCTGGAGGCCAAAGTTGAGAATCAGGGCTCTGCAGAAGAGGACCAGTACCGCCGCGGAGTTTAACTGAGGATCAGATGAGGCGGTCCAGGAAGTGCACCTCTCCCCAGTGCTCCGTAAATACTAGTTTCCTTTTCCTTCCATCGAAAACAAAAAACAGAAAACAAAGCTTTTGATTTTAAGCTGCCTGCTTGGCCATCGAGGTTCCCAGCCCTGGGTGCCCACGGGCCTCCCATGGCAAGCTTTAAGGCCCCCCCCCCCCAGTGCCCCGGCTGCACCCCAGCCCTATTACATCAGACTCTGCGGGGAAGGGCATGACCCAGGCATCCGTCTTTAGGGCTCCTCTGGTGACTCAAGTGAGCAGCCAGGATTGAGACGCACCCACGTTGCCTCTGCTCTGATGCCATCCAGGCAGCTTTCAGCCCCTGGGTGTGGGGGCCCAGCCATTCCCCCTGATCTCTGGGACCTAAAGCTGGTGTGCTCCTCCCTTTTGGCGGCCCTTGTGCAGCGGCCACATAGCCTCGCGGAAGAGTCACGAGACCCCCCTCCCAGTGGCATTTGACCTTCATTTCCTCTACTCACACCCTCCTAAGAATTGGCACCAGCTTAGAATTGCACCACCAACCCACAGACTGCTAGCTTAATTAGCTTCAGTCTCCCTCCCTATTGTTGAATTCCTTTCTCCTTGTAGGCCAGCTAACCTTAGAGGGTTAACAGGCCTAGTGTTATGGTACTCTGGTCCTGCTCCTGCTGAAAGTCAGGGGAGAATAGCTAAAGAAGGAACCAGCCCCACTGGTGCAGCTACAGACATCCTGGGGGACTCCCATAATGAGCCGTGCTCACCTGAAAGTCGGCAACCAGGATCATCTTGACCAAGAAGAGGTGATAATGATTCAGTTATCAACTTAAGCCAAGCCTGGAGCCCAGACACAGAAGTTAAGGAGTCCTGTGTGGGGTAACAAAGCTCTGGACACAGAGATCTTTCCTGGCTGAGTTGTGGCATATACACACTGGAGCTTGAGGTCAGTTTTGCTTTCTCTTCCCAGTAGCTGCCTGGTCCTTAAGTGGTTGCTTCCCTTAGGATCAGATGTTTTAGAGTGTGAGTTTCCATCTTGGGGAGGGCAGGTATAAACTTGTAGATATTAGCATGTAAAAGAACAGGACAGAAATATGCTCACCTGTATAATGGAGAAGAACATTGCTACCAGATGGACCTGCAGCCTTGAGGGAATCCCCTCGAGCGTACCCCCCGCCCACACCCCAGCCCCCCAGTGATGAGGGCTGCATCCCTCAGGCCCACAACACTGACCCCTTCTTCCTCCCCGACCCCATGCAAACTCAGAGTGCCTCAGTCCTGCTGCAGAGATTCCAAGATGAGTGGTGCTCACTTAAGGACAGAGAATCTTTATGTCACTGTGTCCTTTTCAAATCTTAACCTCCCTTTCTCCCATGGTGTCTGTGAGCACCCAGTTTGTGGGCAGGTGTCTGACAGAGCACACAGCATGTCAGAGGCGCACAGTCAACAGCAGTTTCCTTGCTGCCAGTGGGAAAATCTTTGATCTTGGACCCAGAAGAATTCAGCTGGAGACAATGTCTCTTATCAAGTTACTGGATCTCTCTAAATCTCGGCCTCTTCATCTATTAAGTGGGGATACTAGTTCCTATCCCTCGGGGTTGTTATGAGAAGCAAATGAGATAGCACACACACAGGGGAGAAAGTGGATTCTGACCCTCAAGCGATGGAAGGGTGGTGTCCCTTCTGGGATCAGCTGAAATCCTGTCTCCCTGTGTAGCTTTCCGTGACCTTGCTCCTACTGACTCGTTTCTTATCTTAACTATGTGCGCTGTTTATTGTCCATGCGTAATTCCGTGGTTAATGGAGGTGTTTCAGATTGTTGGCTCCCCAACCAGACTGTCTACTCCTCATAAGCGGGGGGCAGCATATCTGCCGTGCTGTTGCACGGGGCCCAACATGGAGTTGGATAAATGCTTCTGGGTCTGCAAGGAGGATACCGTTAGCCAGGGCCCCATTTATGCTGTGTGTCCCATACAACAAATACTGTGCACCCGGGGCCGCCCCGTGGTTGCAGGAGAGCCACCTAGAAAGACAGGAGTAGCCACTTTATAGAATCAGCAATTTAGAGTAAGAAACAAATTTGAGTCTTTTCTGATGATTTCGAAAACTTATGATAAACCATGCTTTTATGAGAAACCAGAGTGGAGCATAACAAATAGCATGGAGGACATGGGGAGATAGAGAGGAGAAGGGAGTTGGGGGAAATTGGAAGGGGAGGTGAACCATGAGAGACTCTGGACTCTGAAAAACAATCTGAGGGGTTTGAAGGGGTGGAGGGTGGGAGGTCGGGGTACCAGGTGGTAGGTATTAGAGAGGACACGGATTGCATGGAGCACTGGGTGTGGTGCAAAAATAATGAATACTGTTATGCTGAAAATAAATAAAAAAATAAATTAAAAAAAAACAACAACAGAGAATTCTAAAGTGCCATGTTTAGAATTGCCCGCCCCTACCCCACCCTACCCCCAAATGCTGGTCTATTGCAGGCAGTTCTAGGACCTATCTAGGGAGAGAAAATAAAGTGCAAGTATTTTTGGAAATGAAGCCTCATTGACCTGAGAAGCTTCAGCAATCTAACACAAACTCGTCACGATCAGCCCGACCCCCAGGGATGCCTCTAGCCCTGGGACAACATTGATTTGGCGATGAAGAGCAGCTGTTCGAGCAAAACTCTGAATGTGACTGACACTCAGATTTGCCAGATGTCACGACAGTTTTCCTCAGTGGAGAGCTTCCGAGTCCTTCCAGCCCTTGTACACTCGTCTCCTTTGATCCTGACAAATAAGGCATGAGTCTCTCCCATTTTACACACAAGGATTTCAGGGCACAGAGAATGTATTCTCTCGCCCACATCGGATGGCTAGCTCGTCCTGTGGCCAGCACATGAAAACACCAGTCCTCCTGACTTCCAGCCTCCTTTCCTACTTGCAAAGAGGTAAACTGCCGGAGGAAGCAGGCTGTGTGTGCATCAGTTAGAAAGGTCTTACTGTCACCCTTGGCGTTAACGATGCTTGTTCTTCAGTGTTGCTAAATAAATGAGAGCAGTGTTAGACGTTTTTTTTCTTCCAGGAGTCCATGTAAGATATCAGATATCTTGGGCTGTGTCAAGGTAACTGGATAATCCAATTAAAGTCCTGTTAGCCCCCAGTGCAGCTATAAAAACAAGGTAGCTAAAATGGAGCTCATGGCTTTTGAAGTTAAGAAGCTGTGTGAGATTCTCAGTCTTTCTTTTTCTAAATGAGGAGATGTTGTGGTTTCTTTATTTCTTGCTAACACCTCTGTCTCCTGGGGTTAAGCAGTGGAAAGAATATTATTGGCCTAGGAAGAGATGCATTCTAGCCCTCATGTAGTCACTGATTAGCTGGATTGTCCTGGGTGAGTAACTTAGCCTGGTCTGGCCTCAGTTTGCAGATCTGTGAAATGGGGGCAAGAGCAATGCCGGTCTTGCCCATCTTACACACAGGCTGTGAAGGTGGAATTAGACACGGAGCACCCATGTGTCTCAGAACCTCTTGGTGTCTGCCCACTGACCGCGTGCTCTCCAAGGCAAGCAGGCATTGACTAGGCATTGACTTTGTGACCTTGGGCAAGTTAGACATCTCATTTGAGCCTCTGTTTCCACATGTGCGAACTGTGCCCTCCACACCTACCATATTATCATTAGGATTATAATGTCATATATGTAAGGTCCTTGGTGCAGTGTTGAGGCACAAAAGTAGGTGGGAATAAACTTCTCCATGGTCGAGGAGACATGGTAGGTGCCAAGTCTCGAATGCCATTGCCAGACAGAGCATTGACTGCAGCCTGCCTTTCCCCTGACCCGGCTCTTCCTCTCTGCCTTGTCTGTCCTTGCACTCCAAGTGAGGGGCAACAGCAAAGGGGAACTGTGCCTGCAGACATTGGCATTCATGTCGCAGCCTCTGCTGGTGATCCTTTCTGCCCAGGATAGCTTTACCTAGGTGCCCTAATAACTGGTCAGGTGCTGATGATGCTTTTGTTGGGGAGCATAGTTGGTGCTAGTGAAGGGAATCCAGCATCTGGAAGACGCTGGCTCTCCCTTACCTGCTCTCCAGACAGACAGGAATGAAGTGTACGTTTTGGTGTCCTGTCCCCTCCGAGCCTCCTTCCCTGTGCCCTGACATCTGCGAGCTAGAACAGCTGCTTGTGCTCCAAGGTCAGAGGTCAGGATTCCAATACAAATGGGAGGGACTCCTGTACAAACTACTGTTACAACTAGGAGGCTCCGAGAGAGTGCAGATGGTGGAGTACTGGCCGGTACAGGGCGAGGGTTCCGAGAATGGATGTGGGGAGAGCAGAGGAGACAGAAGTTTGGGAAAGGAAACAGCAAGGGGAGGGGGGACAGGAAAAAAACGATTTCACTCATTTCACAATTTTTCTAAAGGGTCTCCCTGCCCAGCAACAGTCTTCCCACAATCTGAGTGTATGATGTGTAATCCATCCAGGGAGCTGGAGGGCCCATTTAAAAAAAAAAAAAAAAAATGAAGCATGTTGTAAAGTGAAACAGTCCCTCTGCCCCAAATCTTGAGGGTTTTGAGAAGTATGTCAACATTCTGTGAATCCCCAAGTACTAATCTTCCGGCCAAATATTAGGCTGCAAAACCAAACAGAAGGAGAAGCCACGACTAACTTTGGAAATCTCAGGAGGGCGGACTGAGGCAGCAAGCTGGAGCTGGTCAGGAGCGGCCTTGAGAACTGCATTGGACAGTTAATTGGAAAATAAATTAAAAAAAAATATTCATTAAACAAGAAATACAGGTTATTTATAGAAACATAAGAAAATACAGACAAGTACTAGAAAAAAATAATAATAACCCCCCCTCGCATTACTGATGGATAAAAGTCTCATTCTGGGACCCACTGGCCTGGCGCAAAGCCACTTCCCCACGTACGTGCCCAAGGGCTGCAGGTGAATCACCTCTCCTCTGTGCCTCTGTTTCCTCATCTGTGAATCAGAGATAACCATCATACTGCTTCTAAGGACAGGTGTGAGAATATAGGAAGCTATTCAGTGGTGCTTAAAACAGCTCCTGAAATACAGTAAACACTATATATGAATGGCTGTAAGAATAATGGTTATTTTCCTTTTACTCTATCTCTAGACCTTTTCTTATATAATCGATAATATGTATTATGTAGAATACTTATGTTTCTATGAAAATAGGTTATACCATACTCTTTAGTAAAATCATTTTTACTCGTGATCATTTTTTTTCATGGACAGATTTGTTATTAATATTAGCTAACATTCCTAGCTTAAAGTTGGGATATACCTATGTAAAGATTTTAAATAAATTATATCCAATCCTCACAATAATTTTGTTATTATATATATTATAAGTACTATTATGACCATTACACAGATGAGAAAAAACAGAGTCTGAGCAGTTCACGTAGCTGACGTGTACAGAGCCAAAACGAGTGGAGAAGTTACAATTTCAATCCAGGCAGGCTGGCTTTTGAACCTGCTTGTGTTAGGACTTAACGACATAGGCTTTGGGAGAAGATTTAGAAGAATTTCTTTAGAGTTTCCTGCAAAAGGCAGGTTTGGGTGTGTGTCATCTTTCCTTCTGTACTGCAAAGAGGAGGAAAGCAACCGTGAGACAGGCTGCTGACCTATGCTGGCAGGAGAAGAGAGAAAACGTGTTTGCACTCACTCCTTTTTAACCCTCGCCAGCCGTGCTATGTGGGACAACAGACTGACAGATGTCTGCTCACTGTTTCTTCTTGGGCTTGGGCTCTAATGGCCTTTCCAGTTTTCACTGTGGCGATCACTCTCTGATACCAAATGGGATCTAAGGTCCAGTCCTGGGCTTCCCGTTTCCTAAGTGCATTTTATCCAGAAAGAGGACCTGGAAGCAGTTTTTCAGCTCGCTCGTTCTCCAGGGCCTCTGATACAGCCTCCTGGGCCAGTGGCCACAGCCTCCTCACACTTCCCTCGCCAACCCCGGGGTCCTCGCCCCAGTCCTCTAGTAACCCAGGACCAAGTCGCAGGCATTGCCAGCTGATGAGTCGGCAAGTCCGTGTTCCAAGCCCCTGCACACAAAGCCCGGGTCCGGGCAACACGGTTGCAAGAGGAGGGAGGCAGTTCAGAGCACAAACACACGCGAAGGCAGGGCTGCTGACCGAGAGCAGAGGCTGCGTGTGCTGGACCACAGGTGGGGGCCGCATCAGCTCTGCGGGAGGGTCTGGCTGCACAACGGTCTGGGGTCCCGGGGATGTCTTGACCTGGCGTGTGAGAGGATGACAGTGACATTTCAGGAACTGACCCTTCCCCTCTGCATTCAGGAGTAGCTCGGAGAGGAGGAAGGAGAAGTCCCGAGATGCCGCCAGGTGCCGGCGGAGCAAAGAGACAGAAGTCTTCTATGAACTGGCCCACGAGCTGCCCCTGCCGCACAGCGTGAGCTCCCACCTGGACAAAGCCTCCATCATGCGCCTGGCCATCAGTTTCCTGCGCACCCACAAGCTCCTGTCCTCAGGTGAGCCCGACAGTCACCACCCACTGGTGCCGGTGACAGTGACTGCCTGACCAGCGCGCGCTTGCCGGCGGGAGGCTCCCTCATGCTGCGGGCATGGGGAATGCCCTGGGAAGGGCTCTGCGGAGCCTCCATCCACGTGGAGGCCACCACTGGGGCTTCGTTCCCTCATTCTGAACCCCTCCTTGCTGGCAGTGATCTGTACAATAAATAGGGCCATGGGGTGCAGAGCAGGGACGGGACCAAGGGAGTGGATAGGCACCCAGAAGCTGAGGAGGGCAATCGGGGCTGGACAGGAGGCCCTTCCACCAATTTCCTCCTTGACCAGCCACCTCCAGGCCCACACTCCACTGCGGAGCATGCCTTCAGGAAGCACCTGTCATCTTCCAGCTACCTTCTCCAGAAAGGCAGCAGTGTGCCCCTGCGCCCTTTCCCCTCTTACTGGCCGGTGTGCTTGACAAAGCACGTGATGTCTCTGCTCTCGGTTTCCTCGCCTGCAAAAAGGGGTTAAAAGCACTTACCGCACGGGGCATCTGTGAGAAGGAGAGGAGGCCAGGTCTGCGCCGCCCCTCCCTCGGCCACATTCCCTCACACTGCGGAGTCCTTGGTGGGGAACAGCCTCCCCACAGAACCTGCTAAAAATTCCAACCCTCCCTGGTATCACAGTGACTCTCAAGTTCACAAAACTTTTTTTTTTTCTATTTTTTTTTCCCCCTCAGAGTTCACAGTCTTCAAAAAACCATTTCCTGTTAGTCCTGACCAGAAAGAAGCAGCCTGGGGAGTTTTCCAGTTTCAGATCTTATGTGACAGTCCCATCGGGTCTGTCGGTTTCATAAGGAAACTGGGCGGCAGGGAGCGCCTCTCCCACGTGGCAGGTGGCCGTGTCCCAGCCCGGGAGCCCGAGGGAGGCAGGCAGGCAGGCAAGGGAAGATTCTTTTGTGGTTGGTTTTGCTTTTCCTGAGTGAGCCTGATGCCTTGGAGCTGGTCGGCTCTGCCATCCTGTTATGAAGTGGCTATTCTGGGAAAGAAACCCAGAGCAGAGGGACTCCAGCGTGAGGTGGGGAGGCCAGACCAGCGTGTGCTATTCTGGGCCCTGGAGCACAGGAAGGATATGGGGAAAGAAAGACCCACTGAGCTCCAAGGGTCGGAGGGCTAACCCGACTGAAGTAGGGAACAGTGGCCTGGAGGCACCATCAGAGGGCACATATGTACCTCTCTCTTTAAAGAGGCTTCTCTTTCTGGACAGGTGAGGGCAGTGTCTGGTAGGGTGAGAATCCTCTTTGCATAAACAAAGAGCCTGCAGTGGAGGAATTAAGGACTAGACAGAGACCCTTTCCCCACACTCAGAAACATCTCTTCAACTTCCCTGTTACGATACTTGCAATTCTCTTTAGACAGGAATGCCTTTGGGTAAATCATTGCCTCCTTCCAGCCCAAGCCCCATATCCCCACCGACAGAGACCCCAAAAGGAGTAATTTGTGCATTCGGGGGCACCTCTGTGATTGAACTTGGACTTTTGGAACATTGGAGAAAGAGGACAAGTGAGGTAGAAGTAGGTGAAGGTTGCTCAAAGTCACACACTTAGCACGCGGTGAGTCTGCACCTGGAATGCAAGTTCTTTCAAATCTGCATCTATGGGAAAGACAGTTGTGGGAGGGCAGGAGCATCCCGCAGACCTGGCCAGGCAAAGATGTTGATGAGGGCTTGGTGTGGAGGGCAGAGGAGGGTTCTTCCTTGGCAAGAGGACCAAAGTGGAGCAGAGGCATCTGGGGGCCAGCCCGGATCAGTGGGGTGCAGATATGGTCCTCACATGTAGAGTGAGCTGTCTCCATCCTTTCTCTTGGTTTCCAAGCTCTCCCCCACATAATCATCCTTCTCAGTGGTTCCTAGGTTGGCTTGGAGATGGCTGCAGATCAGAGGCTGGGTCCCCAGAGCATGTCTGCCTACCTTGTGCTGGTGTGAGCCCCCCACGTGCCAGCCCTACCCCAAGAGATAGGACCACAGAGAGATAGCACACAACCCTGCTCAGGTGCTATTGTAAGTCACGGGCACCAACTGCTGGCCCTCTGGCCGGGCTTGGCCCCAAACTGACCAAAGCCTCAGCATGTCCGCCCTGGTCCTCTCTGTCCTGAGGAGGAAAATGATGGAAAAGGATAAGAAGGGTCTACAGTTGTCCCTCTGGTCCTGGTGCCCTCGAGGGAGCCACTCTCATAAAACACACATCATCTAGGGCAGGAGGAGGACACGGATGGCTTTTCAACACCCCCTTTCTCTGCCTTCTCTTCCGGTCCTGCTGCACATTCTTTAGACCAAGTGTGGAGATCATTTTCAAGAATTGTATGTGAGCTCGGGTCTTTATTTATTTATTTTTCTTAAATCACATTTTGCTTTTTCAAAACAAGCAATCCAGTGGAAAGGAGTACAGGATGTATGGGCAGATAGACCCCCCTGGGGACTCAGCCGCAGGGCCTTCTTTACAAGCTTGTGAGAATCTCTTCACTGCCTCCCCGCTTTCCTTTCTCATCCGCACAAGAGTGATCCCAGTCCTTCCCCTGAAGTGCTATTTGAGGATGGAGAGAAGTGGCGAGAAAAGCCCTTATCCTCTTGCCTGCCACATCTGAGGCTCTCTGTAAGTGACAGCTTAGAAATAGAGGTTGTGATGAATAAGCAGATTGATTTATACTAAGTATAGGCTTCTGGAGAAATGATGTCAGCGGGAACCCAGTGGAAACCCACACTCGCGCTGTCCTCTTACCCACCGTCAGCCGGGCCTATCGAAATGCGGAGTGGCCAAGTTTTTCCAAGTCAAAACAAACCACAGATTCCTCACGGAAGCATTTCTAACAAAGGTGAGCACCAGGGTTGGCTCACTGTAAAATAGGAAATAGTTGGTTGCATACCTCAGAGTTCAAAAGGCTAAAAAAGACCAGGTTTTGCTTTAGAAAAGTTTCTTCTTTACTTAGTAACACGCTTCCCTTTGATTTTCACAGTAGGCTGTTCTGTGTGGGAATGTGGGAGAGGAAATCTCAGCGCTGAGAAATCCAAGCTGGGAGTCGGGGCGGCCGACTGAGATTCGTATCACAGGAAGCAAACTGAAACAATGGCTTTATGATATTAGCTTCCACGCTGGGCAGAGAACAGAACACACTCTGACGGGAACACATCGGTGGAAATACCGCTTGATTGTCTTAAATCCTCTTTCAAGATGAGCCCCACAAGCCACGACCAGATGAGGATCACTTCTGCATTCAGAGGGCCTGAGACAGCAGGAAATACACAAAATGCGTTTTTCATGATAAAATTGATTTTTGGCTTCCTCACACTCAGATATGGGGAAATCAAATGATTTCATATGATTGCCAGAGGTCCTCGTGTAGCAAGTTTTCGAAAGAAAAATGTCAGCTTTATTACTGATGCATTAGCATGAAGGAATCGATCCATTCATGCTTTGCCCCAGTCACCTTCCAAATCATGGCCGGAAAGGTGCTATTTGGAGAGGGGCTGAGAGGCAGAGTCATGCCAGGATGTTAACGGCTGAAAGCAGCTAAGACAGTCTCTTCCAGAGATACTGACCCTGTTCAGATCACTCCCTTAATATGAACCAAAAACGTCTGGTCAGTCAGCAGGTGTCTGCTGATCCCAGCCCTGTGCTACATCTTATAAAGGAAGGGTACACAGAGAGGTTAAGATAGGATAATAAGTTACATAAAGAACAAAGGAATGAATCTCTAATGGTGGGACTTTCCAGGCCCTTGGGGAGGCCAGCACCAGCAGGTAGAACACAGTGCCTTCTGCCAAAGATGGGAGGGTCTCCCCAGCCTACTACCGGGTAATGGTAGTGGGGGGTCTGCAGGGAAAGCTGGAGTGAGGAGTCAGTTTCAAAAAGAAAGCCTCTGTAATGATAACTAAGTGGCGACTGAACCAGGAGGATCAGATCAACACGGTTTTAAGAACATCAGAGAACTTGTTAGGGAGGAGACAAAGAGGAAGGCCGGTCTGCCGGAATATAGACCGATCTGGACCGATCCAGGGCCTTCGCATAGTCTGGTCTCTGCGACCTGGTCCGGAGTGTTCTCCCCTGCTGCCCCGCTGCCCTGCCCGCTCACCCCAGACGCCCGGCTCCTGCTGCCCGCGGGGTCCCGCCCCGCATGGGTGGTGCCGCCTGAAGGAAATGAGTACTGCTCCGGAAAAAGTGCTCCGAAACCCCAGCCCGCGCATATCCTGGCTGTGGGGAGTCGTCATCAAAGCCTGTTTACTGGGGCTATTGTTAGCATTAAAGAATCTTGTTGTGTTCCCCAGGCTGAGCATGCTTGGTCATAGCACAGCGCCTCTGATTCCGACAGCCCGCCCCTCTTCTGGGGGGCCGGACCCTGATGGGTCCTGGGAAGCAAGTAACTGAGACCTAGAGCCCACAGCGATTTGGAGACCCCACTGGAGGCTTCTCGAGCATCTGCTGTGGGCCCTTCTTTATTTAGCACCACAGGTTTCTTCTGGATTGTTGTGTAAGCTTATGGTGGTCTAACCTTGTCTTCCGCACTGGTCTATGGATTCCTTGAGCAAAAAGATGGCTTTTATACCCTTCCGTATCCCTGATTCTCCCTAGGACGGGGCTGAGCACATAGGGACACTTGTTGACAGATGGCCCGACTGATGTCCTGCTTTGTGCCCTGCGCAGGGCAGACACGTCGTCGGGGTATGGCGACAGCATAGTGAATAAGTGAGCTTTCTAGGTGCCTGACACAGAGCTGGAGACTAATGAAGAACTAATGCTCCCAGAAAGAGCAGGAGAGGAGCAGAGGGGAATAGGCATGCACCCCTGGCCACTAGGGTGAGGCTCTGCCTCCGGCCCTGCCGTTTCCACCCTCGGCTCCAAGCTGACTGCGAGCTGGCCAGGAAGCTTCAGTGTCCCCAGGACGAAAAGCAGGTGCTGTGGGAGCAAATAGTTCCATAGAGGAAAGAGGCCAGGTTGTCCCAGGGGTCCCTCGGGGCCGGCCCTCTGGCTTCCTGGACCTCTAGCCATTGTGACTTCAGTTCCAAGATGTTCTGTTTCCATTCGTGGTCCCTGAGCACCCCTCTCCCTTCCTCCCAGAGGCCAGCTGGCCAGCTGCTCTTGCCAATTCGCCACCTCCTGGAAGCAAGTGTACTGGGCACGGATGGAAACCAGTTTGGCTGGGTTAGAACAGTTAAAAACAGGAAATTTTAAGCAGAACTATTTTCTCTGGGCCTAGTTAATCCAAATAGTGTTGTCTCGGGATTATACCAAATTTTGAGGTCAGTGTTGCCACTGACATCAAAGAAATTGAAGAGAAAAAAAAAATCTTCTCAACAGGGCAGAACTCACGGGGTTGGCCCTTGCTGTCTAGAGAAGGTGGTCACCTATCTGGTGTGATTTGATGGTTCTGGAAACCTCTCCTCACCCATCCCCAAAGTAGGTCACCATCTACCAAAACAGTTGGATTTTCTCAGCATTGAGGGTCACTCGTAGGAGCTTGAGTTACGGCAGTGATTCTCAGTCTGTGGTCCTAGCAGCGTCCTCATCACCTGAGAACTTGTTAGAAAAGCAGATTCTCAGCCCGCATCTGAGACCTACTGAATCAGGGACTCTGGGCAAGAGCTCATCCCAGGCCAGCTTCTTGAATGTGTGACCTGTGCAGTCCCACAGGGCTCCACACTCAGAAGAGCCCTGGACATGGTTAAATTTTTAACAAGAGGCCCCACATTTCCCCGCTGGGCCCATGAGTTATGCAGTAGCCCCAGACCCCAAAATCCTTGCTTTAGCGAGCCCTGCAGGGGATGCTGGTACACGCTCAACCGTGAAAACACTGAGTTACATTACCTACATCCTAAAGCCCCTATTTAAATATGGCCGTTAGCTGAAGTACCAATATTGGCAGCGGCCACACGGCCACCAGAACTTGGGCTCGTCATCAGTTCTGCTGACTAGTTAGTTGGCAGAAACCCTAAGCAGGGATCAAGTGTGGGGATGTGTGTGGCATAAGGCCATCCCCAGATGGTCTCCCTTCCCAGAAGCTAGCGAGGGTGTGAAGAGGAAAGAATTTCCCTCCTTTGTTCTAGCATTTTAGCAAAATGGAAAGGAAGTCACCAGGATACTACTCTCTGTACCCCAACTCTTGGCTCTAAAGGCAAGCCCATCCCTGGATGGGCCCGCTCTGTTCCTCTGTGACCCTGGCACATTTGCTGATCCCATGTCCTGAAGGTGGCTGGTCCCCAGTGGTGCCACTGAAGACCTTTGGTAGAGACCTCTCCTAATTTGGATTTGTTCTTCTTGAGGAATAACAGCATATAGCCCAGAGCTTAAATTTAGGGGCTCAAGGGAAAAGAGAACCAAATAAACCCGGTGCCCTCGCAGAGAGGCCCTTGGACCTCATTTCACCGTATCCATGCATTTTTTTTTTTTCCCAAGTGGCCCAGAAATCTAATTGTATTTTACATTCCCTAGAATAGTCTCAGGTTGGAAGATGCCTTTTAGTTAAGTAAATACTAACTTTTATAACAGACAAATTACTCTCTGTTTCCCTTATTCTATAAGTTAAATGAGGTATGCTTGGCATGATGTTTGTACTGGAGGAATGCAAATTTTTTAATAAAAGTATGTTTGGAGTTAAGTAATATGGTGGTGACAACAGCCAAGGGCCTGGGGCCTGAGCACTTTGTTTGGGACAAGAGCTGAGTCTACATTTGATCTGCTCTGGGGCAGCTGGCAGAAGTGTCCTTGAGAGACTAGGGCTACTCACAGTGGTCGGTTGGGGGGTGGGTTCCCCAGGTGGTCCCCAGCAAATGCTTCTCCAGCCTGCCATGAGCACAGTGGTCCCCTCATGTGGTTCTTGCCCCTCTGGTCTTCACGGTCTCTCTGCAAACCATCCGCATGCCTTTGCCAGGCGATTCTCCAGAAAGCAGTGCTCTGAGATGCTGCTGCTCTGGAACGCCATACCCACCTCAACAGCCTGGTTACCGAGTCTGGGGAATGGAGCTCCCCTTTGGCCAGATGGGGGGGGGGTCTCCTGAGTCCCTGGGGAGGGAGTTTGCTCCAGGCTTTAGCACCTCCATGTCTGCCTGGTGTCTGCCCAGCCCAACCTGGCCCAGAAAGTTCTTTGGCTTCACAGAGTGAGTGCCTGTGATTTATGAGCCTCTTCAAATGCCCTTTTGTGGAACAGGTGTCTCTGGCCACATCAAAGGGACCCCCTCTTCCTCTGAGCTCATGAGCACTTACTGTCTCCCCTCCTCTTCGGTTACCAGCAGCTCTGCTCCCGAGTCTCAAACTTAGATTTGGGGCTCTGTGTGCTGCACATCCCCTGTCTAGGCTCTCAGCACCTTTAGGGCAGCAACGATGTCCTAGAGGGAGCAGAGGGGAAGAAAACCCACCATGACTGGTAGTGTTTAGGGCATTATAAATACTTATTTAATCCTTATGACTCAAAAAGTTGGAAATTATTATTTCCACTGGGCTGTTGAGGAAACTGGTGTTCAAAGAGGTCAGTGGCCAAAGGCGTAGCCAATTAAGAGGAATAGAACCTTGTCTGTTTGACTCCAAAGCCCATAAATGGTTAGGAGTGTATCTGCTGGATTCAGCTGCCGGAGCCCGCGAACCAGAGTCTTTACAGCCTCAGGCAAAGGACCAACTGCGGAGCCCGCGAACCAGAGTCTTTACAGCCTCAGGCAAAGGACCGACTGCGTGTCTATGAGACGAGACAAAGAATAGCACCTACCTCACAGGCACCACAGAGATCATATACTGGCTTCAGGGCTGTACCTGATGTGCAGTCGTTGCTCAGTGTGTGTGAGAGGTGAAGGCTATGCTTCCTCGTACTACTGTGACTGCCGTCACATCCATGACCTCTAGTCC